>NC_064920.1:403942977-404582977 GCF_023897955.1 Schistocerca gregaria
TCCATGTTTCACTTCCATATATGGCTACACTCCATACAAATACATTCAGAAACGACTTTCTGACACTTAAACCTATACTCGATGTTAACAAATTTCTCTTCTTCAGAAATGCTTTCCTTGCCATTGCCAGTCTACATTTTATATCCTCCCTACTTCGACCCTCATCAGTTATTTTGCTCCCCAAATACCAGAACTCCTTTATTACTTTAAGTGTCTCATTTCCTAATCTAATTCCCTCAGCATCACCTGACTTAATTCGACTACATTCCATTATCCTTGTTTTCTTTTTGTCGATGTTCATCTTATATCCTCATTTCAAGACACTATCCATTCCGTTCAACTGCTCTTCCAAGTCCTTTGCTGTCTCTGACAGAATTACAATCTCATCGGCGAACCTCAAAGTTTTTATTACTTGTCCATGGATTTTAATACCTACTCCGTACTTTTCTTTTGTTTCCTTTACTGCTTGCTCAATTTACAGATTGGATAGCATTGTGGAGAGGCTACAACCCTGTCTCACTCCCTTCCCAACCACTGCTTCCCTTTCATGTACCTCGACTCTTATAATTGCCATCTGGTTTCTGTACAAATTGTAAATAGCTTTTCGCTCCCTCTATTTTACCCCTGACACCTTCAAAATTTGAAAGAGAGTATTCCAGTCAACATTGTCAAAAGCTTTCTCTAAGTCTGCAAATGCTAGGAACGTAGGTTTGCCTTTCCCTAATCTAACTTCTAAGATAAGTCGTAGGGTCAGTATTGCCTCACGCGTTCCAATATTTCTACGGAATCCAAACTGATCTTCCCCGAGGTCGGCTTCTACTAGTTTTTCCATTCGTCTGTAAAGAATTCGTGTTAGTATTTTGCAGCCCTGACTTATTAAACTGATAGTTCGGTAATTTTCACATCTGTCAACACCTGCCCTCTTTGGGATTGCAATTATTATATTCTTCTTGAAGTCTGAGGGTATTTCGCCTGTCTCATATGTCTTGCTCAAAAGGTGGTAGAGTTTTGTCAGGACTGGCTCTCCCAAGGCTGTCAGTAGTTCTAATGGAATGTTGTCTACTCCGGGGGCCTTGTTTCGACTCAGGTCTTTCAGTGCTCTGTCAAACTCTTCACGCAGTATCGTATCTCCCATTTCATCTTTATCTACATCTTCTTCCATTTCCGTAATATTGTCCTCAAGTACATCGCCCTTGTATAGACCCTCTATATACTCCTTCCACCTTTCTGCTTTCTCTTCTGTGCTTAGAACTGGGTTTCCATCTGAGCTCTTGATATTCATACAAGTGGCTCTCTTTTCTCCAAAGGTCTCTTTAATTTTCCTGTAGGCAATATCTATCTTACCCCTAGTGAGGTAAGCCTCTATATCCTAAAAATTTGTCCTCTAGCCATCCCTGCTGAGCGATTTTGCACTTCCTGTCGATCTCATTTTTGAGACGTTTGTATTCGTTTTTGCCTGCTTCATTTACTGCATTTTTATATTTTCGCCTTTCATCAATTAAATTCAATATTTCTTCTGTTACCCAAGGATTTCTACTAGCCCTCGTCTTTTTACCTAACTAGATCCTCTGCTGCCTTCACTACTTCATCTTTCAGAGCTATCCATTATTCTTCTTCTGTATTTCTTTCCCCCATTCCTATCAATTGTTCCCTTATGCTCTCCCTGGAACTCTGTAGAACCTCTGGTTCTTTCAGTTTATCCAGGCCGCATCTCCTTAAATTTCCACCTTTTTGCAGTTTCTTCAGTTTTACAAGTATTAGGCAAATTTGCAAGTGTGTGCGAGTACACTGCCAGTCGGTGTGTTCGGATCGCTGCTATTTTCGCCAATTAGTGTATACATATCGGTCCTATACTCATATGGAGATAAAATCTATGCTTGACAGTCTGGTTGATTTTCTCCAGTTATTGCAGGTTCTCAGACTGTTGTGTGTATCTAAGTATTCAAGAATGGGGCAGTTTCCCATACAGTCATTGTAACGTAATTAATTAGAACAGATTCGGCAATACGAATCAGTGCAACAGAAATCGCAAAAAAATATTGTTGACTGTAAGTTCTTACCCGAGAACAATGGAAATGAAATAGAGTCTGAGGTATGATACTGTGGCGTAGAAGCACAGTGCCATTGCTCCTCTCATCTTTAAGCGAACTTCGATTCCTGGTATCAACTTTTTAAGATATCTCCAGAACGCGAATACGAAGTGTCCGTGTAAAACCAAATGTAATGTGCAGCACTGTTGTATGAAGTGTGATGCGAGAGCGATATCGACAGTGGAAGTGACAGCGACAATGAGAGGTGCATAGTGTCGTGGCATACGTGCAGTTATATGTTGTGCAATCGTGCTAGACAGAAACCCACGAACATTCATGGCCACGTTCTCATTTTCATGTCACAGCTTAAACTACACTTCATCGCGGACGTTATGGAGCAAATTGCTAGACTGTGTGAGTGCTCTGGGTTTCGTGTAATTCTGCCTATAAACACTAGTGAGTATGCTTGCTCGAATGGGCTGTGATTGTCGTTGTGAGAACTGAACTATTCTACAGCAAACCGAATTGTTCAGGATTTGTGATGTCGTGTGCAACTTAAAGAGCGCAATCTGAAAGGTTAATTGTTGCCGCGGTGACTCGCAAACTGATTGTGACGTGTGACACTGTTTCTGTTACAATTGTAAATTAGCAAACGTGGCCCCCATGCAAAAACTGGAAGTACTCTGAATTCGCGATGGACGTGTCAAAGAGAGTTTCATACTGGTTTTGAACCTATGTATGGGATGCTGATAATGATGCCGTGAAGTATGAGGCGTCATTAACGAGCACACAAGAACTTTGGGATGTGCACGTGGACAACTACGTCTAACCGTCCTATAAGATAAGGAATGCAACGAAGAATAGAATAACAGCGCTGAGAAACACATTCTAAGAGGACATATTTGCCGCAATTTACAACCGATGGAGTTGCACTAATTACGCCACAAGCACCAACAAACACCGCTGACTTCACGACACATTGCCTCGGGGCCAACGAGACATACGGTCCTGCAACGAGCTTGTGACATCACACGGGTCGGCTTACCGGCTACACTTCGCGAACGCTGGGCTCCGTGCAGGCCCACGGGAAGTCAATATGATATTGAAAAGGAAATCACTAAGGGTCCTTAATTTCTCATGTGCTGTCGAGAGCTTACGTACATTTAAACGATCTTAAAGAGTCACTCGTTCCCCGCCGGAGACGGCTGCTGGCACTCGTAAGACCAGCAGTGCCACTCGCTGTGACGCACGCGCCACGACCTGTCCTTCACGAAGACCCATTTATCGCGATCTTTTCCCTGGCTCGCCTGTCATCGGTGGAAGACGGTTGTCTTCGTGCTGCTCAGGAAGGCTTACAGTCGCCGCCAACATTAGTTGCGTAACAGTATTGTGCACCGTAGTATCAAGTAACTGTTGTGCGGAGCGACTGTTAATATCATTGCAAAAGTGAGCGGAGATCTCCAGTTAGCGATTCGTCGTCTACTTTTGAATCACTTCTGCGACGTACTAGCTTAAAAAAATGTTCATTCCTTTAGTATGCTGCAAACAGGCTGCCCAGGAAGAAGGAGACCTGCCTTGTCTCAGCAGCGAATGTGCTACGAACCGATCGCAGGCTTCCATTCCCGGTATCGCCCGCTCAGGGGTCAAATAAAAGCGTGCGAACAGTACAAACAGATAAGAGGACTTAAGACTCCATCCTTTCCCACTGTATTCATCACCACCTTAACCAAAACCACCTCCTTCTCCTGACCCAGTGTGGCTTCCGGCCGTCCATCTCAGCTGACGACCAGCTCCTTAACCTTACCAGTTTTCTTTCCCTCCAACTTAACTCCTGGCGCTCCACTATCTTTGTTTCCCTCGACCTCCAGAACGCCTATGACTGTGTCTGGCATCCCGGCCTCCTCTCCCCATCAATTTCGTCCGTCTCGTTACTTCCTTTCTCTCCCATCGTCCTTCCTATGTCACTATCGACAATTTCAACTCCCGTACTTCCTGTCCCACTGCCGGCATGCCTCAAGGCTTTTCTATCTTCTATCACCTGTATACTGTGAATATGCCCCAACCTCCCCCAACCGCTCACCTCCTCCAGTTTGCTGATGCCACCGCCTTCCTATCCATTTAACCTACCCTTCAAACCCACCTTAGCCAGTTCACCACCTGGTGCAACCAGTGGCTCCTTCGCATCAACCCTTCAAAGGCCCAGGCAATCATCACAGGTTGCACCACCAGCTCCTTCCGGCTCCACGAATTTTATCTCACCATTTATGGTCGTCTGATCCACCTCACTCCTACCCTGAAATACCTTGGCCTCACCCTCAACCATCACCTCACATGGCCTCCCCATCTCCTTAAGATCCAATGCAAAGCCCACAATAGACTCCGCCACCTGAAACTGCTGTCTGGCCAGTCATGGGGACTGCATCCTTCCATCGTCCTTCACACCTACAAATTCTTGATCTGCCCTATCCTTTGTTATGCCAGCATTGCTCGGATTCCCACCCCTCCCAGATTCTATAAAGCCCTCCAAATCCTAGAACAGTACAGACTCTGCCTCGTCTTCTGTTTCCGCCTTCCGTCCTCTATGACCTCATCCCCCTTCCCCCACCTCCTTCTTTTCCTCGAACACATTTGCACCCTGTACATCATCTGCAGACTCAATCCCCCACACTCCCTGGTGTCTTACCTCTTCTCCACCCCCAGCCCAATGACGCACCTTTACAGTTGTGTCTCGCCCTCTCTCCATCTCCCCACCCTCCATCTCCCTTCCCAACACAAGTTCCAGCACCGACCCCTCCCAGATGATGAGCTTCTCCCTGATATCTATCCCTCATATCCCTCTAACCTCACTTTCCCCTACTCCTCAGAGCTCCCTCTCCCATTCCCCCTTGCCATGAGCGATTTTCCTCCCTTCTACACCCCCTCCCTTTCCTGTACCCCCCTTCTGTGTCTCTGCACTCCCTCCTGCCTTGTCTTCTCCCGTCACCTCCTGTCCTGCCTGTCTCCTGCCTCTTAGTGCGCCCCTGCCTCCCTCTTTCCTCTTCCACCCACCCCATCCAGCCCCCAACTGCTCCTTCCTCCTCTCTTTTTCCCTCCCTCAGCAGGACCCTACCAGCGGTTTCTTTATTCTTGATTTGTGCTCTGTCGTTTATAGTGTTTTTTTAAGTGTCTCCCACTCTGTGTGTTTTTATAACGCGGCTGTCTTTTAACTTGTTTGTGTTCCAGTGTATTTTAAGTGCCCCACAAATTGCCAGTTGTGTTCTTTTAATGTTATATCGACCTTTTTTAACTGTCCTCCCAGTGAATGTCCCCATGGTAGTGTATGTCTTAACTTCCATTATCTCCATTTACCGTGATTTTATATCACCCCTTTTCCCATTTTTTTATGTATGAGTTCCTCCTTTTTATATTCTCTGTAAAGCAACTCAGCTGAAGAGTGATGAACTGTGCCACTGCCAGCCCATATGGGCAGGTGCATGAAATTACAATAAAGGTGAAAAAAATTGAGTTTTAAGCCCAAGCTCACTTCCCCTTTAAAGACTGCAAGTATTTAAAACTGTTTTAGTTGTGATATTTTTCTTCACAACTAACTTTTCTCAGTATTTACCTCCCTAAAAAATAAATGTAGTTTCTGTAAAATGTTTTCATAAATTAGTGTAGACATTAACAGTAGTTATTTATATTTGTATTCTGTCTTATTCATTTATTTTAGTGTAGCTGTTATAACATGTGTTTTTTTTACGTGTTCCTTTTTTTAGGGTGTGTTTTCATACATGTGTGTAGTTTTTACGGGGTGCATTTATGTGTTAACTGTGTGTGTTATCCAATGTAACTTGTGGAATTCGCCATTAGATTCTGGGCGCCGACTAATCAATGGCAAAGCTGCTTGCTCGCTATTGGTGCAAGGCATTCTACCAGTGGACTGTTTAGGTTGACTGATTTGGGGAAGGAGCCCAAACAAGCAAAATCATCGGTCTCATCCGTTTAGGAAGAAGTCGGTCCTGTCCTTTCAAAGGACCCATCCTGGCATTTGCCTGAAGCGATTTAGGGAAATCACAGAAAACATAAATCAGGATGGCCGAACCCGGGATTGAAGCGTCGTCGTCCCGACTGAGAGTCTAGTGTGCTAAACACTGCGCCATCTCGCATCGTGAGAAGTTCCTTTTGACAGCTGTGTGTGTTATTTAAAGTGTGTTTACACTCAATAACAGAATTATCTTTACCAAATGCGAATTTATTTATCTATTTCAATTATAACTGAACGAAATTATAGTCTCTTCGTTAATTATTTACGAATTTATTCATGGGAGCTTTTGTGTTATATGTTCTTTTCCTGTTTGTTCCCAAACTCCGATTTAGTTACTTTCGTTAGGTTTGGAAGTAAAATGGGCTTGTCGGATTTAAATAATCTAAATTCACAGTCGTAATTACACAAAGTATATCTATGAACGGGGTTGGGTTGTTTGGGGGAGGAGGCCAGACAGCGAGGTCATCAGTCTCATAGGATTAGGGAAGGAAGGGGAAGGAAGTCGGCCGTGCCCTTTCGAAGGAACCATCCCGGCATTTGCCTGGAGCGATTTAGGGAAATCGCGGAAAACCTAAATCAGGATAGCCGGACGCGGGATTGAACCGTCGTCCTCCAGAATGCGAGTCCAGTGTTCTAGCCACTGATCTATGAACGGTTTTCCTCACATTGTGTAATATGTATGTTAAAAATATGTGTAGCCTATGTCCGTCTGAATGTTTGTTAGTGTATCTTGTAAAGATCTGAAGTAAACTGGCCAAGAACTTCCCAAGTTTTTTGGTAACAGTGTCAACTTGCGACTTGCCTTTATACAGTACAATAAATTATTTGCTTAAAAAAATTCCAATTGTGATCTGTTAGGATGTGTAACAATGAGAGAATCTGTCTGAAGATTGTTGTCGAGTGCCAGCAGAGAGTAACAACCGGGTAATTAATTAATGAGGTCAGCTGGTAGTGAGTTCGGTGGAAAGTTGTGATTTATTTTCTTACAAGTGTGGCATCTGCTTTGTATTTTCAGACCTCGTTACTCGTACGCTGAGAGAGGTCAGCTACACTCTGTGGAATTAAATTAGGCCAAATGGAGGGCGTGTGCAGCAGAAGTGAGGGCGTGTCTCTCGCCACGTTTGGACAGCACACACACTGCACTGGTGTGATGCGGTCTTCTCAGACCTGTGTTGTTTTTCGTGTCGCCACAGTGGCGCAATAGCTGGGAGAGGTGTGGAGTCAGTGATTGGCCGGTCACCTCCTTCGTACGAAACGATGGGAAACAAACCAACCATATTCACGTAATTTATTCTTGCAAGTGAGAGCGAAGCCCATTGTGAAAAGAAAGTTCTTTCCTCTCTCTCTCTACCTTTTGAACTTAAATCTAACCTTTCGTTCCCCAGCTCTATCACGCTTCCGCCTCAAATCTCGCGCCCGTCGCTTGTCTCTGCTATATCTATTAGAGATTTATCTCATTCGTTTATAGGGTTTTGCACCTAAATCGGTAAAAACGAAACCCATATAGGATCACTTTGTTGTACGTCCGACTGTCTGTCTGACTGCTAAAAAGAGTCCTTTTAGTAAGGAACGTGTAGGCGTAAGACAGTCCAGTCGAAAGATTACAGCCATTTATATCGTTTATTTTGACACTCGCAAACTCATTCATCGAAATCTATAGCGTACTTCTCATTGACCTAGAATCACGAAAATTGACAAAAAGTAATGTTTCATAGTACAAGTTTGTTATTCGACTTCAAACTCAGAACTGAAATATTCTCAAAAGTCTTGGAGTTCCCAGAACAGTGTTGTCTGTATCAGTATCGATAACAGGCAAAACCCGCACACATTCTCGCTTCCCAGAACTATGAACCGTCTATATCGATAACTCGCTCCAGGCGAATCTTTTTCACTGTCTGCCGCCTTTCCACTCGAGTATATTTGGGTCTACTTTTTTTCCCTCTTGCTGCCTCCATTTTCTGACTTTGTGTTCAGCCATCTGTTTCGTTTCCTCTCTCTCTCTCTCTCTCTCTCTCTCTCTCTCTCTCTCTCTCTCTCTCTCGCTCTCTCTCTCCCCCTCCCTCCCTCCCCCTCCCCTCCCCCTCTCTCTCACTAAGCGATATGCTTCAGTGGTTAATTACTTTTTATTCGCATCTAATGAAGAAAACTAACGAGCAGTCGGATTTTTGTAATTTTTTATATTTACGGTACATGAAGTTCAGGACTCAAATATCAATAGCCCACATCAGTTCGATGCAACTCTAAAAAATTCTCCGAAAAATCGAATTTGAAAATTTCTGAGGAAGTTTAATTCACAAAACTTAAGGCCTGGATCGCTGGTTGAAACCTTGGTACGGTATTTTTTTCCTTGTACTTTTTTTTCTTTCAGTTTGAATACCTCCATCATTTCATTATAAAATTCATCCAATATGTGTTAATTAACTCATACATAATCATAATTTTAATGAATAAACACATTTTCTTGTTTATCAGTATTTTATAAAAGATGTTAACAAACATCGTTTGAAGTTAAAAAAAAAGCTTTACGAATTTATTAACAATATTCCATAAACTGAAATTTTCATGGGATACATAACAAGACATAAGACGTGCATTTTTCATTAAAAATGGTGATGAGATACATATTAATTACCATACATTTATGCACGTTTGAAACATGGTACTTAGCGAAAGGGGGGATTCGGTGTGGACAGGGCCTTATTCAGTTACCGTTGGTTGCTCAGTTAAAAAAAATCACGTACACTTAATTTGAGAACAATTGCAGATCAGGTTGACAATAAGGAACAATTATCAAATTTGACTGTTAAGACACATTGTCTAATCAAATTTTTTTAACCAAGTTGCACTCACACCTGAAGGCCTTATTGAAAGAAATTCAAATTATTTGTCAGCTGAAGGCCCCAATAGTAATAACTCAAAAACAATTTGATGGCTCAAGGCCTAGACAGCAAATTCTTACTAAAATATTATAAAAAAGGACAATCATATTAAGAGACAATATCTAAATAAAAATTCTTAAGACAAATTGCACTCATGCCTGAAGGCCTTATTGACAATCATCACAATCTGACCAAATCAAGAGAGAAGTGGGCCTCAGACAGTGCTCCAAGGATCCAACTGGGAAAGTCACTCAACTTCGTAAGCAATGCGACAGGCAGCCAAGAGTTGTATTCACTTAACTGGATGGCAGCTCAAACTAGTGACAGTTTAACTGCAAGCCAACACTCTTGCAACATCTACCTAGCATCTGATAACCAACAAACGCCTAGGCAAGGCGGAACGGTGGACAGCATTGCGTCTTCAGAATCCGGTGTTCAGAACATCCAGAAGCAGAAGAACCCACTACAACCAAAGTAATCCAAAAGCAACAAATATCCAAACCACAATCAAGAAGGCTGTCGAACTACACCCCTTACCGGACAGCAGCGCAAGGCGAGGAAAGGTACACTGCAGCGAAAATATGGTAACCTCCAGGCCAAGTAACTGTGGTATTGGCGGCCACTAGGCAGAAAAATACTGTCGAACTTCATCAATGAACATAAGGAATTCAACGATTAATAATAAAAGGTTGAGGATGGCTAATTAATTTCGCCAACTCCAAACACTCCACTCATTGCTCTTTGTCTCAGTGACCCTGCAAGCAACAACGCCCGAACAAATGGCGTGATCTCAAAATATTAGTGGTTTCTCTACTGGGTTAATGATCACTCACCTCAGACGTCCTGGGTCCGGTGGAGAACGAGGTTGCTCCCTCGCAACTACAGCCCCTCGATCCGGCAGTACCTACCTGCTGCCAGCGGTCCTGGCATGCCCTCGTGCTGCTGGACCTCACTGCTGCTCCATCCCAACCAAACTGGCTGACTCACTCCGATCCAGAAAATACTTGACGTCAGTCCACAGATACTACCAGCGTACTAGATATCGATAACCGCTGCTGCTTCCACTTGCGGACAGACAGCCCTAGCAAATGTAGTGGTGCCAGTAAGCACAAGAAGAAAACGAGACGCCACTATCCCTATTACACAATGCCGACCTACCAACGGCACCAACGTGAGCCGCAACACGGCTCGCTGTTACATTTAAATTATGTAGATATTCTAACGGAACGAAAACAAAACAAAACAACAGGACTATAGCGAGGTCTGAACCACCGATCCATTAACTACCCAATTACCATTCCCCAGTGGTATGGAGTGAGTGACAAATTCTGTTGTAAAAACCACCTTCACGTTCGAGAATTAAAGTTACTCGGAAAATTACGAAGTCGATTTTCTAGAGAACCCTTGAGAGCTCAGTCGCATTGGTTGGGATGAGTGATAACTGAGTTCTGAACATCACATACTGTAAATATAAAAACAAAATTACCAAAAAAGAAAGATTGCGGTGTCTCCTCCTTGTAAGGACGACTCATACAGCCATTATATATACGTCTGATAAATTACATATACACAGGAGTTAGTACATTGTACATTAACTTATACATGAAATAACTCTTGTTGTTGTGGCCTTCAGTCTGAAGATTGGTTTGATGCAGCTCTCCACGCTATTCTCTCCTGTGCAAGCCTGTTCATCTCTGAGTAACTGCTGCAACCCACATCCTTTTGAACCTGCTTACTATATTCATTTCTTGGTCTCCCTCTGCAGTTTTTACCATGAAAAATCACAAAAATAATGGCGTTGGTTACATCGCAATACTTCAATTACATCCCGAGAAATTGCGAAGCGAAGTTGACGCTTGAAATAAATGAAGCACGCCCTGAGACTCAAGTGTGCACCCCACATTGTTGGTAATCGTGTTGTGATTGACGTACAACGTCAGTGGAGTGTTAATGTATGGTGTTGTATTGTATGACAGCATATCATTGGCCCGTGTTTCATTGATGGCAGAGTTAGGTGAGACACCCTCTATATATGTGGACGTGGCCATTTGTACAAGAATATTTTCGGGTGAAACTTCAGTTCATTGTTGACATGCTATAGTGTTATGAGGTTATATTTGTGCTGTTAAATGTAGTTTTGCAGTTGCTTAGAACTGATTTCCCGCAAGTGCTGGAATAACCCAAACATATTCTGTTATGTTTGTGGTAGCCACGTTATTAGTAAGGAAAGACAGGACTGATGTTGTTGTCGTGGTCTTCAGTCCTGGTCATCAGACTGATCTGATGCAGCTCTCCATGCTACTCTATCCTGTGCAAGCTTCTTGATCTCCCAGCACCTACCGCAGCCTACATCCTTCTGAATCTGCTTGGTGTATTTACCTCTTGGTCTCCCTCTACGATTTTTACACTCTGCGCTGCGCTCCAGTACTAAGTTGGTGATCCCTTGGTGCCTCAGAACATGTCCTACCAACCGATCCCTTCTTCTAGTCAAGTTGTACCACAAACTCCTCTTCTCCCCAATTCTATTCAATACCTCCTCATTAGTTATGTGATCTACCCATCTAATCTTGAGCATTCTTCTGTAGCACCACATTTCGAAAGCTTATATTCTCTTCATGTCCAAACTATTTATCGTCCATATTTCGCTTCCATACATGGCTACACTCTATACAAATACTTTCAGAAAAGACTTCCTGACACCTAAATCTATACTTGATGATAACAAATTTCTCTTCTTCAGAAACGCTTTCTTTGCCATTGCCAGTCTACATTTCATATCCTCTCTACTTCGACCATCATCAGTTATTTTGCTCCACAAATAGCAAAACTCCTCTACTACTTTAAGTGTCTCACTTCCTAATCTAATTCCCTCAGCATCATCCGACTTAATTCGACTACATTCCATTATCCTCGTTTTTCTATTGTTGATGTTCATCTTATACCCTCCTTTCAAGACACTGTCCATTCCGTTCAACTGCTCTTCCAAGTCCTTTGCTGTCTCTGACAGAATTACAATGTCATCGGTGAACCTCAAAGTTTTTATTACTTCTCCATGGATTTTAATACCTACTCCGTACTTTTCTTTTGTTTCCTTTACTGCTTGCTCAATTTCCCTTTCATGTCCCTTGACTCTTGTAACTGCCATCTGCTTTCTGTAAAAATTGTAAATAGCCATCGCTCCCTGTATTTTACCCCTGCCACCTTCAGAATTTGAAAGAGAGTATTCCAGTCAACACTGTCAAAAGCCTTCTCTAAGTCTACAAATGCTAGAAATGTAGGTTTACCTTTTATTAATCTAGCTTCTAAGATACGTCGTAGGGTCAGTATTGCCTCACGTGTTCCAACATTTCTACGGAATCCAAACTGATCTTCCCCGAGGTCGACTTCTGCCAGTTTTTCCATTCGTCTGTAAAGAATTCGTGTTAGTATTTTCAGCCGTGACTTATTAAACTGATAGTTAGGTAATTTTCACATCTGTCAACACCTGCTTTCTTTGGTATTGGAATTATTATATTGTTCTTGATGTCTGAGGGTATTTCGCCTGTCTGATACATCTTGCTCACCTGATGGTAGAGTTTTGTCAGGACTGGCTCTCCCAAGGCTGTCAGTAGTTCTAATTGAAGTTGGCTACTCGTAGGTCCATGTTTCGACTGAGGTCTTTCAGTGCTCTGTCAAACTCTTCACGCAGCATCGTATCTCCCATTTCATCTTCATCTACCTCCTCTTCCATTTCCATAATATTGTCCTCAAGAATATCGCCCCTATATAGACCCTCTATATACTCCTTCCACCTTTCTGCTTTCCCTTCTTTGCTTAGAACTGGGTTTCCATCTGAGCTCTTGATATTCATGCAAGTGGTTCTCTTTTCTCCAAAGGTCTCTTTAATTTTTTTGTAGGCAGTATCTATCTGACTCCTCGCGAGATAAGCCTCTACATCCCTACATTTGTCCTCTAGCAATCCTTACTTAGCCATTTTGCACTTCCTGTCGATCCCATTTTTGAGACGTTTGTATTCCTTGTTGCCTGCTTCACTTGCTGCATTTTTGTATTTTCTCCTTTCCTCAATTTAATTCAGTATCTCTTCTGTTACCCAAGGATTTCTAATAGCCCTCGTCTTTCTAGCTACTTGATTCTCTGTTGCCCTCACTACTTCATTCCTCAAAGCTACCCATTATTCTTCTTCTGTATTTCTTTCCCCCAATCTTGTCAATTGTTCCCTTATGCTCTCCCTGAAAGTCTGTACAACCTCTGGTTTAGTCAGTTTATCCAGGTCCCATCTCCTTAAATTCCCACCTTTTCTTCTGTTTTAATCTACAGTTCACAACCAATAGATTGTGGTCAGAGTCCACATCTGCCCCTGGAAATGTCTTACAATTTAAAATCTGGCTTCTGAATCTCTGTCTTACCATTATATAATCTATCTGAAACCTTCTAGTATCTCCAGAGTTCTTCCATGTATACAACCTTCTTTCATGATTCTTGAACCAAGTGTTAGCTATGATTAAGTTATGCTCTGTGCAAAATTCTACCACGCGGTTTCCTCTTTCATTTCTTAGCCCCAATCCATATTCACCTACTACGTTTCCTTCTATTCATTTTCCTACTGTCGAATTCCTGTCACCCATGACTATTAAATTTTCGTCTTCCTTCACTACCTAAATAATTTCTTTCATCTCATCAATTTCTTCATCATATGCAGAGCTAGTTGGCATATAAACTTGTACTACTGTAGTAGGTGTGGGCTTCGTGTCTATCTTGGCCACAATACTGCGTGCTTTTTGTAGTAGCTTACGCGCACTCCTATTTTTTTATTTATTAGTAAACCGACTCCTACATTACCCCTATTTGATTTTGTATTTATAACCCTGTATTCATCTGACCAGAAGTCTTGTTCCTCCTGCCATCGAACCTCACTAATTCCCACTATATCTAACTTTAACCTATCCATTTCCCTTTTTAAATTTTCTAACCTACCACGCTCCGATCCGTAGAACGCCAGTTTTCTTTCTCCTGATAACGACATCCTCTTGAGTACTCCCCGCCCGTAGATCCGAATGGGGGACTATTTTACCTCCGGAATATTTTACCCAAGAGGATGCCATCATCATTTAATCATACAGTAAAGCTGCATGTCCTCGGGAAAAATTACGGCTGTAGTTTCCCCTTGCTTTCAGCCGTTCGCAGTACCAGCACAGCAAGGCCGTTTTGGTTAATGTTGCAAGGCCAGATCAGTCAATCATCCAGACTGTTGCCCCTGCAACTACTGAAAAGGCTGCTGCCCCTCTTCAGGAACCACACGTTTGTCTGGCCTCTCAACAGATACCCCTCCGTTGTGGTTGCACCTACGGTACGGCCATCTGTATCGCTGAGGCACGCAAGCCTCCCCACCAACGGTAAGGTCCATGGTTCATTGGGGGAGGGGGGGGGCAGGACTGATACTTCCATTTAAAACGTCTACTAGATATACTTTCCTATAAGAATTGGTGATTAAGACAAAAGCTGGGCACTCCACAATGCGCGTCGCAAATGTGTTGAGGGACTGAGGCTGTGGAAAGGTCAGAGGAAATCAATACCATTTGTAGGTCTCATGGTTTTGAGGCATCCGCAGCCATTTTCACATTCTATAAAATTTTTCTGAGTTTGTGACCTCATTGTCAATATATACAAATCTATCGACGGTTCGGTCCCTATTGCAAGCTACCTTCTTCAAGGTGTTTTTTTATATATGTTGACAATGAGGCTGCAAACCCAGAAAAATTGTATTGAATGTGAATGACATTAATTTATCTGTGGTTAATGTTGAAGTTAATAACTCAAAAAATAAGAAGGATAAAAATATCCTAATATTTCTTCTGCCTTTCGGACAGTTACTTGTAATGATTCTGTCCATCTACCATTCTTGAAGATTTGCAGCAGAAGAACAGTTGAGAAATTGAATGCGAAGAGGGTGATGCTCGCAAGTCATAACAAGATTCTGCACTGGAATGATATGGCCTAAACGAACCAAATGATTGAGCTCGAGACTTCAATCTGACGAAAGATGCCGTCGTATTTTCTAGGGTCGAGACTGAAAGCAAAACGTCTACTTTCCGGAACATCATTCTCTTGGTGCGGAAGAGAGAAAAAGACTTAATTTAATTCTTTAAAGGAGAAGGGTTACAGATTTTTGTTGTGATACTGAGCGTTTACTTGGCTCAAATGGCTGTCAGCACTACGGGACTTAACATTTTCGGTCATCAGTCCCCTAGAACGTAGAACTACTTAAACCTAAATAACCTAAGGACATCACACAACACCCAGTCATCACGAGGCAGAGAAAATCCCAGACCCCGCCGGGAATCGAACCCGGGAACGCGGGCGCGGGAAGCGAGAACGCTACCGCATGACCACGTGGAGCGTTTACTGACTTTCTTTCACGTCACATATGAATCACGTCACTGGAGGTTGTTTACAGACTTGTCAGAGCCTGAAAGCCATATGTTAATGTAACTGAATTTTGTTTGGTTCAATATCTGTGCCCACTGAGCGCACCGTAAGGCAACATGGAAACCTCAAAACATTCTTGCACAATATGTAGGGTGTGAAAGTAGTTGGTATGTTACTTGGTCTTCGATTCCCGGCGGGGTCAGGGATTTTCTCTGCCTCGTGATGGCTGGGTGTTGTGTGATGTCCTTAGGTTAGTTAGGTTTAAGTAGTTCTAAGTTGTATGGGACTGATGACCATAGATGTTAAGTCTCGTAGTGCTCAGAGTCATTTGAACCATTTTTGTTACTTGATCAACAATTCGGGTACAGAAAATGCTGAGTTTCGTTTGAGAGAGATACAGCCAAGCCTAAGTCAAGCACTGAAAGGTACCTAAGTGGCCCGAAAGGAAACCCTCCAACCCGTTTCACAGAATGTAATAAATAAATCAGATATTCAACCAAGCAAGGTACTATTACCTTCTCTTTACATCAAGCTTTGAGTAATGAAACAGTTCACTAAAGCATTTCCAAACGATGATGACTGCTTCCTGTACCTGGTAACAAGATTTCCGAAAGGATCTTAGGAGAAACTTACAGAAGGGCTCTTTGTGAGACTGCGTATAAGAAATTTAATGAAAGACTGTTCGTTTGAAACTACAATGAATACATCGAAAAAAATGGCTTTGGTTTAGTTTAACGAAGTAGTGGCAAATCTTTTGAGCAAAGCAAACATCCAAATTATAAAACCATGATTAAAAGAATTTTGCAGAGTTTGGTCATATTTGAATGTAGTGTGATGCTTCATTTTCTAATTCACATATGGATTTTTTCCCTGTGAACCTTGACGATGTCAATGAAGAATAAGGACTACGGTTCCTCCAGGACATCAAGGAGATGGGAAAGAGTTGCCCAGGAAGGCGAAATGTAAATACCATGGCTGACAAAGATTTTATGCTGGAAGAGATGTCGCTGGTGAAGGGAGACAATCAAGGAATAGGAGTTCCACCCTTGGCAGAAACAATTTGATTCAGTGGCATCAGCGAAGGGAAATAAAATTGCCATGCAAGTGTTGTGATTTTATAATAATTGTTAGCAATTGTTAGTGTTTCTGGGATTGTTTGTACAGCTGCAGTAGAAAGTGACAAGCACCGACACAGTAAGGCTGACTTGCTCATTGGCAGTTCTGTCGTATGTCGACGAAGTTATTATTTGGCTGAATTTCTCATTTTTAGGAGACAGAAGGGGCGAACTGTTTTACTTCCTAAACGTTCTAAAGCCACGAACCCATAAATATTTCCTTATTTAAAATAGACGGTTTTGACAGACTTTGCAGTCATCTTCAGGTCATAATCGAAACACGAGGTCACTCTTATCTGGTATCCTAACTGTGCCCACTCACAAAACAAAAACTTTTGCAAACTCCTTCTCAGTTGCCGCTGTCCGCCTCTGGAACAAACTGCCCCTTACCTTGAGGAAAATTCAATCTCCTGTTGCTTTTAAGAAGAAGTTGAAGCATTTCCTACTATCATCCGCATAAAATTCTCCACAAAATTAATGTGCAAGGCAAATCCTCTCATCTGTCAAATAGCAAAGCTAGTGTCTCCTATCTTGCTCCTGAGATGCCTTCCTCTTCATCTATCTCTATTAGACACGCAGTCTCCTTTTCCTTTATATTTTCCTTAATTATGTTTCATCATGTCTCTATTCTTCTCCTCGCTTCACCATGAGTCTCCCTCATACTCCCTGCTGCCAGCACTCCTATCTTAATCTTTCTCTTCAATAATGTATTTTTCGAGGTGTACCTTTCTAATTGTTTATCTCACTTTTTGTATTAGATGTAGTTTAACATGCCTACTGAAACATATGACTGTAAAATAAGTAGAATGCCTGGTTAGATGTAAGAGAGGGCCTGATGGCCCTAATCTTGCCAGGTTAAATAAATAAATAAATAAATAAATAAATAAAAAATAAAAATCTTGGTTTTGAAACGTGTTCATTTTCAGTCTTGTGACAGGTTGGACTGAGGTTCAACATAACGAAAAGATTTTTTAAGACCTGAGGATGACAGCAAATTCTGTCGAAAACGGTTGTTTTAAATAAAGAAATATTTATGCGATCTTGGCTTTAGAATCTCTAGGAATTCGTTACTTGTTGGGAAGTTTTAATTGAAATTTTCATAGTGGCTCATAAGAGATGAGATGAATTTAGACATGAAAACTTTTTCATTAGTTGCTAAGTTGCGAAACTCAATTTACTTGCTTCCTGCGTCAGTCACTTAAAGTCACTTTGCGTCTAGGAAACGTCGTCGACAAATTAGTTCAGTCACATTTACAGAATTTGGTGCATACAAAGTTTCGATACTCCGTAGTGTCTAATAGGAAAAACCGCCAATTTCGTACAAGTACGACAGAGATTAACCCGAAGCCATAGCCGGTGCGAGAGAGCAATGGACTTTGTAAATAGCGTCCACATAAAACGAGCCTGCTAAATCGATTCGACCGAGACCGATGAGGTTTTCTTCACACCGGTTTACTGGAGCACTTCCTGAGATCAGTCGCACCGAGGGAGGATGACGCGGCACTGGGTTGCCGCCTTCTTGTCAGAGTTGCACGTTCAGTTCAAGGTCCATCACCTGCCATTAAGAACCCCCATTGTTTTTCTAAACAAACCGAGTTCAGTGGCAGAGAGGTTTCACTTTAAATGTTCCGCTTGCACCACGGTCGGCGCCAACAAGAGGGTTCAGATTAGAATGCACTACACTCAGGATGCTCGAATCATTTCAGTTTATGAAGTTCTCACAGTCACTGCTGATGATTACCATGTGGCAGAAGCGCAAGTTTCACCGTACTAATATCGGCATTTGTTATATCATGAGAAACGAAGCCGGCTTTTATTATCCGCGTAGTTTGTACTCTTCCAGTTATGAGTGCTGTAGTACTTTCACGTCATGACTCTAGTACCCGTGTTTATGCACCCATAAAATATCAAAGTATATGACCTTTTCTGGACGTAGGAATGATGACGTGTTGTACCGTAATGATCACATTCTCTGTGATCCTCAACAGTGACAACTCCGCTGATTTATCGTGTTAGCGGTCCAGTCCAGAAGAAGTAAACATACATGCAGTTCTTCGTTTGTAAATCGTGGAATCTGACTGTCAAATGATATGCAACTAACCTCCTGCCAAGCCGCTAATGTTGTGAGATCATGTTGACTGAAGCTAGCTGGTATGCTTATCTGCCCACACAAGAATTCCACACCCAACGAGTGTGTTCAAAAACCTATTGGAACATTTCATAGCTGCGTGAACGGGCGCAGATGCACTCCTGCTAGTCTTTTATAAGGTCCGTCAGTGTTAGTGAAAGATTCAGCGATATCAATGCTTACGATGAGAAAACATTCCTGTCGTGTAAGGAACAATCATCAGATTGCAAAGTAGGACCTGGACTCCATGGGCAAATGGAATACCACTTAGGCACAAAAATATTTCGCGATTCATCTGACCTTTCCACAGCACTGGTTCTCTGTTGTCGAATAAGGTCTCTCATTCGTGTAGAAGAATTGGGCCCATCTTCTGAGATACTCCGTATACTCGCACACTATCCTGGTGCTAGGAAACACCTTGACCTTCGGCCTATATAGGTATTCTAATAATTCGCTGGCCAACGTTTCTTGCCTAGTAGATCAGAAAATCTGCACTGGTTATGCTGACCACAAATTTAACTTGCTGTGATCGGCCCTTGCGTTCTCAATATTACGTATTACATATCGTAAATTGGGGGAAAGGTAAGAATTTACGGAGATGGACCTGGATAAGTTAAAGAATCAGTGCTTATTGAGATTTTAACGTGGAACATTAGGTAACGACTGATTGAAATAGAAATTCGGAACACAGTAGAAGACGAATGGGTAGCCTTGAGAGATGAAACAGTGAAGCTAGCAAATGATCCATTAGGCAGAAGGACAAGACCCAGTAGAAGGCCTTGGATAACATACAAGATATGTTGAATATAATCGACGAAAGAGGAAAACATAAAAAGGTAGCAAATGAAACAGGCGAAAGCGAATACAGATGTCTAAAACACAAAAAGTACAAACTGACAGAGCAGGAGCTCTAGACGAGAAATGCAAGGTTGTACAATATTGATTGAGTAGAGGAAAAATAGATGCCACCTACAGAAAAATTATGGAGGCTTTTGAAGAAAAGAGAAGCAGCTGTGTGAGTATTAAAGAGTTCAGATAGCAAGCCAGTAATAAGCAAGAGGGGAATGCCGAAACGTGGGATATGAAGAAGTGCTTCAGTGTGATTGGAAATAACAGCTAACCAGTTGCACAATACGGGTGTATTAAACCTTCACCACGGTTTAGACAGTTTTAAAAGCTTCTTCTTCAGAAGGTATTGTACATAGAATCACATATTATCTATATCCAATGTGGGAGTCGTTGACTCGGTCAAGCATGTGTGCGTGTCATCCATATACTAGACCGTCAACGACTCCCACGTCGGATATAGATAATATGTGATTGATTATACATACAACACCTTCTGAAGAAGACAGTTTTAAAGCTGTCGATACCGTGGTCAAGGTTTAATAAATCCGTTTTTTGCAACTGCTTGGCTGTTGTTTTCAGTCCATTTAAGCACTTGCATGCACAGTTGCTGAAGCGAAGCCGTGTTCAAAATCTTAATACATAGAAGTGGTATACAAAGCAAATAAAGACAAGAAGAGGAAGTAAATGAAGAAGAGATGGAGGGTACGACACACCGAGCAGAATCTGACAAAGCACTGAAAGAGATACCTGGAGTAGACAGCGTTCCCTTAGAAGTTTTGAGAGCTTTGCGAGACCCAGCCATGACGGAACTGTTCCACATTGTATGCAAGATGTGTGAGACAGGCGAAATACTCTCAGACTTCATGAACAGTGTTATAACTTCTGTTCCAAAAAAAAAAAAAAAAAAAAAAGTAACTGATGCCAAGTGTGAAAACTATCGAATCAAGAGTTTAGTAAGCCGTGGCTGCAAAGTACTAACACGAATTATTTACACAACAATGGAAAAATTGGTAGAACAAATATAGGAACACGCGAGGACATTCTGACCCTACGACTTATCTTAGAAGCTAGGTTAAAGAAAGGCAAACCATTGTTCACAGCATTTGCAGGTTTAGAGAAAGCGTCTGACAACGTTGACTTTGACACATTCCTAGAAATTCTGAATGTTGCACCGGTAAAACACAGGGAGCGGAAAATTATAACTTTTACTGCAAGAAAATTACAGTTGTAAGAGCCTAAGAACATGGAAAGAAAACACTGGTTAAGAAGGGTATGGGACGTTCTTGTAGCCTGTCCTCAATATTATTCTCAGTATATTGAGGAAGCAGCAAAGGAAAAGAAGGAGAAATTGACAAAGGGAATCAAAGTTCAGGGAGAAGAAATAAAGACTTCGTGGTTTGCCGAAGACGTTGTAATTCTGTCAGAATCAGCAAAGGACACGGAAGAGCAACTGAACGGAACGGATAAAGTCTTGGAAAAGAGATTATAGGATGAAAATCAACAGAAGTAAAATATGGGAAACGGAATTCAATAGAACAAAATCAGGCGATGCTGATAGAAAATAGAAAATAAGACACGAGACGTAGTCGATGACATTTGCTATTTGGGTAGAAACAGAATGTGAAGGTTCTACTGTGGATGTATGTAACATCCTTACTGTAAGCACAGTTACCACAAACGGCTTAAATTGCCCTGTGATCGGTAACATTTGTATTATCACCTCTCAGAATAACTTCGTAGGTATAATTACTAAAAGAGGGCATTACAGGCACCTAGGCAGGGTCTTATTGTATCATGTTAAACCTAGACCTGGAGCTACACTGTATTCAATGGCCTGCTTCATTGCTACCACATCACATGAGATAAATATAGTAGCACACTTTGTGAAATGGTAACACCACTTGTAACTTTTATTACTTGGTGTATTCTACGGAGTTGATACTTTTATTGTTATTAATGTGATCTGATATTGTAAGCCTTGTAATGCTTTTACGTATTGCATTGACAGTTTTTATGTAGTACAGGGTGAGCACAAAGTCTTGCCCTGATTATAAAAATTTATAACAGAATAACCGTTTGACATAATAAGTTACATTTGATGCCGTTACATAGGTTAGTGTTACTATTTTTTTAACACCTCTAACGTTAGTAAACCTCAACGTGTGCTCCATTGGTAGCTCGGAGAATGTCGAGGCGGTATTCCAGTTCCTGCCAGGTGTTTCGTAACATGTGTTCTGTCACAGTACCCACAGCAGCTTGTATTCTAGCCTTCAGTTCGTCGACGTCAGCAACTGGTGTGGCGAATACTCTGACCTTGACATAGCCCCAGAAAAAAATTTAAAAAATCAAGGGGCGCAATGTCTAGAGAGCGGGGTGGCCAGGGTGTTGGACCGTTCCTTCCAATCCACCGATCCGGACATTACTCCCCTCTCCAGACATTACGCCCTTTGACTTTTTTGGGATCTATATCAAGGACACAGTCTTCGTCACACCAGTTGCTGACGTCGACGAACTGAAGGCTAGGATACAAGCTGCTGTGGATACTGTGACAGAACACATGTTACGAAACACCTCGCAGGAAATGGAATACCGCCTCGACATTCTCCGAGCTACCACAGGAGCACACGTTGAGCATTACTAACGTTAGTGGTCTTTAAAAAAAATAATAAAAAAATAAAAGAACTAGTAACACTAACAAATGTAACGGCATTAAATGTAACTTATTATGTCAAACGGTTATTCTGTAATAAATTGTTATAATCAGGGCAAGACATTGTGGTCACCCTGTATAATTATACTTGATATTACGTTGGAATGTGCTGCAATAGATTAAAACACAGCTCACGAGCGTGTTTCGTAGATAATAACGACACGCCACCTATGGTGGTTTTATGGATTCACCTTTCATCCCTTCTCTCTTTCTTAGTTTAAAAATTGAGTTTAGTCCGAAACTCTTGCATAATGAGTCAATATGTAACACTTATCGTGACCTAGACCGTGAGTCAGGTAACAGACTTAATAGATTGAACCGTAACACAAACCTCTAACTACTCAGCACAGATCAAATGGTCATTGAATACATATTAGTGTACAAGACTCTACACTCGCTTGTACTTAAGTCACACAACACTGATTTCTTTTTTCTTTTTAATCTCTGTACATCAATAATTTATTATTGTAACGTTAATAGTTTACCAGTCTGTGTATCTGGTAACAGTGACCATAACACTGAAATAAGATACAGTAATAATATTCCTGTAATAATTTTTAACGTATATATTTGGAAAACCAGTTATATAATCTTTTTACTTTTATATACATACGGCACCTCAAAATGCGAAACATTCCGTTGATTGCGTCACAAGCGTGTGCTCCCATATGTCATTTTATTCTTGTCTTATGCAATTTATTTGAAAATATTGTGTACCGTTCGCACAGCTATTCTCTTGTTGAGACGTCTCTATAACGTATGCTTACTTCGAATTTTTATGCATTTTGTGTTGGTTTGGCACTAGAATTTTTCACAATTGTACATTTATGTAAATCTTTTCTAAGCAATTGCTCTGAAGTTATAGATTTAATTTCGCTGAAACTAGTAATCGCGTGTATTTTGGTGCGGCCTGGGCGAATAAACTTCTGTAATCAGAAGAACAACCGTGTTGATATTCTGAGATCGCCTCCAATAAAGCCTCCAATGTCAGGTAATCGTCAGAACATAAATTTAAGCGAAGGAAGCCTTTCCTTGGACGCTTTTGCATGGAATGTAGTCTGTACGGAAGAGAGACATGGGCGACAAGCTGTTTAGACAAGTAGAGAATAGAAAATTTTGGATCTGTGGGGCTACAGAAGAAAGTTGAAAATTATATGGGTGGATGGAATAAGTAATGAAAAGGCGCTGAAACGAATTGGGAACATAAATAAATTTATTGCACAACTTGATCAACAGAACATCCGGCTGATGGGACATATCTTGAGACATCACGGAATAGAAAAGGAAGTAAGTGGGGGGAGGAGGAGGGGGAGAAATTGTGAATGCAGTCGAAGGCATGATTATAGTAAGCAGGTTCCAATGGATGTAGGTTGCAGCAGTCACTCATAGATGGCTTGAGCAGGATGTACTAGCGTGGAGAGCTGCATCAAACTAGCATTCAGATTGAGGACCACAACAATTACTACGACATTTCGAGCTATGCCTATGTTACCGATTTAGATAGTCTTGTGTTCTCACAAAAAATAGTGCATGGGAACCCTTGCTTAACAATTAAATAATGATAACATCTATGCGCCTTTTGGATCGAAATATGACGGACTTACATCTGATTATGACGAGAGATCGCGCGCATTAAGGAAACTAGTCCATCGCGTAAGAAGAACGCAATTATTGCAAAGTAACGCTGACGTTGCAGAAATATGCACTGCTGGCCATTAAAATTACAACATCAGGAAAAATAGAATAGTCTCTAAATTTTAGCTACACAGGGTACTCAGTATAATGAGTACATCACACGATTGAATTTGCAGGTGATTTGGTGATGTGAAAATTAGTGGGCCTACTCATAACTGTAACTTTTCCAGCATCTAGGGCTCCAATCAAGGTTGAAAGAGGTATAAAGATTAGCCAACCCATACTGCCTAAACTCTGTGCCAGAGTTCAACAAGTCTAGTGACTGGCGTGGCAGTCTCTCAGCAACTCATGGGGTGAGAGATCCGAAGACCGTCCTGGCCAATGCAACAGTGGAACACATTCAGGTAGGTCTGAACAGCACATCGATATCTACATCTACTCCATAAGCCATCTTACGGTGTGTGGCGAAGAGTACTTCTGGTAGTACTATCTTTTTAATCCTTTACTCTTACATTTGCGAATGACACGTGGGAAGAGCTGATGGTCGGTAAAGTTCTGCATGAGCTCTAATCTATCCTCGTCGTGATCATTTCGTGATACGTATGTCGGAGGAAGTAATACGTTATGCTATTGTTTTTTTTTTCAGTAGTAAACTTCTGTGTGATGCAAATGTCTCCGTTCTATCGTCCGCCACTGGAGTCTGTTGAGCATCTGCATAACGCTCTCGTTCCATCCAGTCTATCCCGTGACTAAACGTGTCGGTCTTTCTTGGATCTTCTCTCTGTCTTCTGTTAATCCTAAATGGAAAGGATCCCGGATTGACGAAAAATACTGAAGAATCGGTCGCGCGGTCGTTCTTAAGCGACTTCTTTTATGAATGAAATGACACTATCACTAAACTTCGCAATAGAATTAAAAACAAAAATAATAACAAAGATAGCACTAAGCCCAAAACGAAGAGCACTTTAGCACTAATGGCTCCTCAAAACTCCGTGAAAAATGTGTGCATGCCATATATTGGTAAAGTATCGTGTAATTTGGCAAATGGTATAATGTACAAAAAATATCAAAATAAATTTTTCCACAAACAATTAAATGAAACACAAAATTCCTCACAGCTTTAATTTAAAAACTGAAACACACTACAGGACTGGCATTTGTAAACTAAATTGTTCCGTGCGCCCCAAATTTTCCTTGCCCAAACTGGTAGGACTTTCAACATACGATTCCGTGAACACATGGATGCTGTCAGGCTCAACAACTTAAATAAGTCAACTTTCGGTACTCACTTGGTCCAACATGGAAACACAGACATAAGAATCGAAGAAATCTTCGAAATATTAGATTTTGCCGAGAAAGATACACAGATGAATTTGTTGGAGGTATTAGGAACATATAACCACATCTGCAATAAAACTAACTGCATACTGAATGATCAACTATAATTAAAAAACCAAATGTACCTCCAAAATTTCATACAACCCCTGTAATTTGAAACGATTGTAACAATAAGTAATTGACAGAAGGAAACGTCTTCATTGACCATTACCAAAATCCTTCACACCGAAAATATTACATGTCTGCCTGTATAAAACTATCTGTACTATGTAGAAGTGTCCTTGAAGTAACTCAAGAAGTGTAACATATCGGTACACATATCAGGTTCTTTGGCATAGTTAATCAGTAGCTATTGTAAACAAATGGATGTTGCTTTTAGTTTATTCAGCGAGCGTATGGACCTGAAAAGAAAATCAAACCTCTTCTCTATAATATGTGAAGGAGGGCTTTTCAGGATCTAAGTACAATGTATAGTGCATATATGACTGTAAAATTGCGTAGTCACAAAAACATTGTTAAATTTTAGGACGCAAATGTAAAATCTTCTGTTAAGTATGTCATCATAGAAAGTTTTGTTATGTTGTAGGACACAAATGTAAAAAAAAGTCAACACTACCCTCTGACGATGCGCTCAGGTCCGAAACTAGTAATGGTATAACAAAATCCTTTCAAGAAAACTGGTGTCTGGCTGCAATATTTCCTACAGTGTAATTTATGAAAACAGCTACGGTGTTCTGCATAATGATGAAATAACGCAATTATAATTTTTTCGGTTTGCATCCAAATTCCTATTGTTTCTGATAAAGTACATTCACAACTGTGAGAAAGTCGTGTAATATGCAGTGATTGTAAGAACGAATAATCAAGTTTTCGTTGGCATCTATGCAAAAGTATTGTGATGTGAGAACCGAGGCTGCGAGAAAACTTCAGCGTAGCGTTCTCGTGACCCAAACATGAGATGCACATCTGTCAATTCTTTTTCATTGTACCTATCCATACCGCTGTTTGTTACTGTTTACGTACAACTGACTCTGCCAGAAAAATGAAACACAAGGCAGACCCGAGCAGTAGGCCTACTGTATGCAAAGTTTGAATCCAAAGAGGGAAGTGGGGATTACTGCTGTCACCGCGAGTGAATGGAATAAGTTTTTTTTCATAAACAAAACACTACTACGATCGCGTATTAATTTTGAATGCTGTTTTTTGTGTGATATTTTTCAGTGTAATAACATTTCTAAGATAAACAAGGGTAAGAAAACGCAAAAATTTCAATTGCTCTGTAACTAGCCAATTGAGACCAAGGGTCTCTGATATCAAAATACTTAGGAAATACGCGCGAACACTTTCCGAAATTTTGTAGATGCATATTATCATTTTCAAATACGTACCATTATACGTTTACTAAAATTAACAGAGCATGCTCTTTTGATTTCGGTAAATGCAAGTATTATACCCAATGGAAGCGAAAAGTGAGCCGTCGGAAATCGGGAAAAGCAGAAATTGGAAGCATTTGAAATGTGCTGCTATCGAAGAATGTTAACAGTTAACTGAAGAAACGTTAAATAGAATAAGCAAAGGTAGGAGAGGAAGAATAATGTGAGATCTATTATAGTAGGCCCTAGTAGGAGCAGTAGAGGGGAAAGTATGTTGCAGAGGCACACGAAGAATGGAATATACAAAACAGATATCAGACGATGTTAGTTACGCAGGGGTGAAAAGACTACCAAAGTTGTAGAACTCAATTAAGAGCAGAATGACGAAAAATTGGTGGTGTGTATTTAAAATAAAACTATAATTTTAGAACCAGCCATGCTCTAAGGAACAACTAATTATAGTTTTTGATGGAATGGATGTGCCACACTTTCAAGTTTATTGTTTTCTAACTGCAGGCACAGCACCCGAACTCAATCAAGATGCAGGATATTACTATTAAAAAATCGGAAACGGGTAACGTCATCTTAAATTTGAAAAAGACAGAGTAGATCGGCCACGGATTTTACGAAGAAAGCGTTCCCATTTTCACGCGAGTTTCTTAAAATCCTGCGAAAATTGCAAACGAATGTCTTTTGGATACAGTATGGAAGTACGTTTATCCTTAATGTTGCTCTAGAGCTGTATTCGGGAGAGAAACTGCCGTCAATCTATCGACGAGGCAGAGGAAATCTTGGGTTACTACCGTTGTCTGGGTTCGCGTTCCTCTTGCTTTCGTCTCTGCCCTTAACCAAATAACACATTACGATCTCAGATCCGTATTCGCGTGCAGTTAGGGCTCGGGAGGAGAGCTGGCCCCTATGGCGGACACTGGCCGGGACACTGCACTTTTCCTCTGTGCAGAGTTTACCGGAAACGACAGTCCGGCAGCGGACAATGGTGCATCCGTCGCGGGATTAGTTGTGACTACCCGAAGAAGTAGCGGCGCTTCGGTTTAACGAGTACTGGATCTACGAAAAGGACCAAGGCAAGTAGCTCGACACGGCGACTCCAGGCTGGGTTTTTATACCTGGGGGGGGGGGGGGGGGGGGGGGATCTACTTGAAGAGGCCGATGACGCAGACTAAAGTATTAGCCTGGCGCTCCTTTCTCGGTGGCCTCTTTTTACGAGGATAACTGAAACTACAGCGTTAACAATATATCAGTCGCTGGACACATACTCTAGGTGATGACATACCGTGGCGGCAACAAAAATAATTTTCCGTTTTTGTTGTCACGCTATAATAGCCGTTCGTTTTCAGAGTCCTTTGTTTCCTCCGTTCGTTTCCTTCTAGATAGAAAATGACGTGTCCTGACCGACTCATCATCGCACAGCCCAAATAGCTAGGGACAGAAACTTGAAATTTGGCGAGGATGTTGTATTATACTGTAGGCATCGTTTAAGATGGTTTTTTTTGAAAATATGTCGCTATTAAGGCAATTTTGAAGCTAGAACTACGAAAATTGATATTTGATTTCTCAGTCAGAAATAAAAAAGTACGTGTTTCATCATTTTTGGAAATTCTTTTCCTAAAAGGGGGTGGGGAGAAATAGTGACTGAAAGTTTTTTAAAGATAAATCATTGTTAAAGAACATTTTTAAAGCTATATCTATGAAAATTGGTGTTTGACTTCTCGTTTGAAAATAAATACATCCCTGTTTCAGTGTTTTTAGAAACTCAACCCGTAAAGGAGTGAAACAGGGGATGAAAAGTTTTATGACAATATTTCATCATGAAAGCATTTTTAAAGCTAAATCTATGAAAATTTGTATTTGGCTTCTCGGTTGTAAATTAAAATATACGTATTTTAGTGTTTTTGGAAACAGAACCGCTAGAGGGCTGAAAGGGGGGATGAAAGTTTTTCTGGAAATATTTCATTATGAAAGCATTTTTGCACTAAGTATCTAAAAATTTGTATTTGGGTTCTTTGTTAGTAATAGAAAAATACGTGTTTCAGTAGTTTTTGTAAATGAAAATTTTGTGAAAATATTTCGTTATATTAAATTATTGACTTCTGAAAAGTATGTGTTAGCGGATGAAAGTTTCTGTGGAAATATGACCACAAGAAATCAAAGGGCAGGGTTTAACGAAGACCTCCAACTCCATCCACCAGAATCGCTTTTTGGTCAGAAGTACATTCAGGAAAGACCATGCTTATGTGACTTAATTAGTGTGGAAAGTTTAGGGGATGTTGCAGTGTGTGAACAACAAAAAATAAATCTGTGCACTCCATACAATCTACGCGAATGAAGCAGTAGGTGCTCAACTAGAACTACTATATAAAGACAAGTCGTTATTTAACCTTGTTAAAAAATAGAGCTGACACGCCTTTCATGCAACGACCAGCGTCGACGGCAACCGTCAGTTTATTTCCCATTACAAACAAAATTATTTTGAAGGTGAAATTTTACGTGCCCATTCGATAGAGCGGTCCCAAATTAGTCTAGTGCGATATTCTAAGGATGTGACTTAACGGGAACAGTAAAACACGAAACATAACAAGTTAGTCCAGTCAAATAGCAGATATACCTTGCAAAACGTGGGGTAGAAGAGTTTATTTTTTCAACTCGTTCATATAGTTGGAAAGATTAGAAAACCAAGTTTTGCCAACAAAATTTCGCTTGGGAAAACTTTCTGCAGTCAAAAAACTTGGAAAATTTCGACCTTTTTCTCCGTTTTTTCAAAATATCTCAGTTTCATTTGCTCCTATCGCTTTGACGTCTAGTTTCTTTTTTAAAGAGCATAAAATTCTCTACAAATTTGATTCTTGCAATTTTTTCTACTCCCAGTATCTAAGGCGCTACATCGCTTCAAAAAATACAAGTTTTTCAAATTTTGAGTGTAGTGGCAAGATACCGTATTTTTGAACACTATTTTTTCATTTTCTGTTTGTGTAGTATAAATACATTATACATTATGTTATATGTTGCAATTTACCACCTCTCTTTCAGGTATTCAATTTCTCTGTATGCAACATGAGGATTGCTGGGCACCCAACTATTGTGATTCTTCCATCACTCCCTAAGTTCACTATGGGCCAGTCGGCCACCTCAGCCCTGATATTTGTAAAACTATAAATATAAAAATACATCATTAAGACACACACACACACACACACACACACACACACACACGCACACGCACACGCACACACACACATATAAAATAAATTGTCTCAGGAAATTGAACTATTATTAGGTGCAATAGGCAACCTAATTAGGTAGGTAATTATTCTTGTGTATAAAAGCCACACAGTTGACATTAAAAATAAGTAGCTTTATTACAGTTAAAATGCATTGTCAGTTACTAAAAAATGTTGACAGTTCTGGGTGTGTAATACTTGTAATATCGCACTTTAGCGCCCTTGAGACAGATTGAGACAGATATGAGCATCACTTCCAACATTTTGATGGGCCAGGTTCCTCAGTGTCACCAGATATACTTTGAGCTACGGGTTCAGGGTCTGTACATAGAATTGATCCCAGATTGACCTTTTCTTTAAACAGCGAGTCAGCCTCAGCAAGTTCGTTGATTTCGTTAGCGGTTTCCTCAACATCATCCATAACATCTTCTTCACTGTCTTCATGTAAAAATTTTGGCGTGTTTTCAAAGTTGATCCCAATACATTTCTTGCAAATTGAAGAACATTTCAAACCCGCTTTTCTGCAGGAGCACTCTCCGCCACAGTTCAGCTTGCATGAGCATGAAACAATGTGAAGAAGTGCTTCAGGTGCTGGATCTTGGCTCATTATAGCGGGTTTTGGACCGTGGTCACTGTGATTCTAGCCCCATTTCTCAGGAGGTTTCCAGTTTCCCATCCAGCTTTGGACTTGTTGACAAGTCCGCAACGAATGAGGTTGTGCAGCATCTTGTGTAGGTGGCAACCGTGCAAGATTCAGTTTGCTTTTTGTGGCAGACTTGGCGAATAGCTGGTACCGCAAATGGTCTAGTGTGTGGGAACTGCTGACACCTCCACTATACAATGCGATAGTAGCCTGTTCTGCTGCTGTTATTATTTCTTCACGGGTAGCATGTGGTTTATTGAACGTGGAAAGCGCTGAGGTTAGGTGTTCATTTTTCGCAACAATATTGCAGCACTTATTTTTCCTTGACCAAAAAAAGCGGATGTTGTATCACATCCGCTAAAGGCGTGAGTGTACAGAATATATTCACTGTCAAACTTGTAAGATGCAGTGGAAAACCACTTGTCTTCTGCATTTCCTCTTCCTGGCTTTAAGGAGAATAAGTTTTCAATGCCTTGCCCTAAACCGATCATGTGCACAAGCAGGTCAACATCTTCTCCTACAATGACAACACTTCTAAAATCTTTGGTTCTTGAAATGGCAGATGTTACAATCATAACGTCAGCATCTTCTTGTGCCTGGTGCACTTCAATTCTACACTCCAGAAATTCCTTTTTAAGAAGTGTGATCAAACGCATCTTTCGTTCGTTGTAGAAGAACTTGTCATGAGGGACTTGGTTCACCATCTCTGATTCAAACACAACGTCAACCGAAAAATGTTTTTTGGACCTACGAATCCTCTCAGCACTCTTTGTGCTACATTTGTCCACATCACATAGATACCCGTCAAATACAATAGCAAATTGAGATCCAAAATGACGTTGCAGGTAAGAAACATAGCTTTGGGCTATTGACTTGAAGCAAACATTTTGAGTCCAAGTCACTTTGTGGATAAGGTACCTTCCATCAATGACAAAAAATTTACTCGGTCCCCCTGACTTCACATCTTCCACTGGAATGAAGGCATTGTAGAATGAAGATTTTGTTTCTTTTCGCACGCCATTTTCTGAGAATAGGGACACTGGGTAAGGACCACCTGTATGCAATCGTATTAAATGTCGTAACAAAAATAAACTTCACGCAGTCCGTCGTGAATGTGTTCGTAGTTACTGAATATAATGCTGTTTGTCGTGGCCCTGCAGCAGAGTGAGATGGTAAATTCCAATGAATAACATGATGAGTAATATGTTTACACTACACAAATAGAAACTGAAATAACAGTGTTCAAAAATTAGGTAATTTGCCACTTTGCTCGAAACTTGAAAAATTGGTATTTTTTGACGCGCTGTAGCGCCTTAGATACTGGGAATAGAAAAAAATCTTAAGAATCAAATTTGTAGAGAATTTTGTGCTCTTTAAAAAAGAAAATAGACGTCAAAGCGATAGGAGCAAATGAAAGTGAGATATTTTGAAAAAACTGAAAAAAGTCCGTAATTTTCGAAGTTTTTTGACTGCAGAAAATTTTCCCAAGAGAAATTTTGTTGGCAAAACTTGGTTTTCTAACCTTTCCAACAATATGAACGAGTTAAAAAAATAAAATTTTCTACCCCACCTTTTGCAAGGTACAGGCTTCTCTTCTGACAGTTTCACTGCGACAGCTCGGCCATGGGGCACTATTCTGTATCGTTCATACCAATCGGTGCAATAGGTTAGCATCAGTAGTGACGTCATTTTCGGCTCTTTATCTGTAATTGCTATTCTGTAAGCTTCTGAGACCCGTTACCGATCGGCCCTCCAAATGGTTCAAATGGCTCTGAGCACTGTGGAACTTAGCATATGAGGCCATCAGTCCCCTAGAATTTATAACTACTTAAACCTAACTAACCTAAGGACATCACACACATCCATGACCAAGGCAGGATTCGAACCTGCGACCGTAGCGGTCGTGCGGTTCCAGACTGAAGCGCGTAGAACCGCTCGGCCATCACATGAGTGTTTGCTGAAATTACTAGTGACTTCGCGTACTTTTTTCCACAAATGGTTTGCTTATCAACTATCGAAACGCGTCTAAAACTTTTAAGTAACAGTGGAAAGGAATTTTGTGAAGTCTAGTAGAGGAAACCTTCCAAAAATTTATTGCATTTACGTCTTACGCCCGCATCATTCGGCAACCAAGTCAACCTGCGTCTCTCTCGACTGGAATTACATACAATAAAGCACTGAGGACATGTGAGTTGTAGTAGCCAAGTAAGTAGTCGCCTTTCGGCACGCTAGCGGCACGGACGTCGTGTTTACGTCCTCGCCGCGCAGCTAGCTCACGGAGTTGTTTACGTGATTCTGCCGTCTTAGTTTGCTATCTTTCGTTCGAAAGAGATTGGCTTCTGCCCACAGTGGGTAAGACAATGAACTGCAGTGTCAATGTACATAGGTTCACGTACCGCCCTACGAAAACATTCCTCTTCGTGATTGTAACACATTCTGAGAGTTTAACAATTTTTCGGGTTAATGAAGGTATGTTCGGTCTATGCAAGTAAGTGAAGGCAGTTTATTTATTACCGTGGGCGTTTCGCTTCTTTTAGTTGTGAAGCGTCTTCACAAATAAAAGAAGAGAACGAGTATGGCAATAAAGATACTGCCCTTAGTTAGTTGCACAGACGGAACGTACTTCCATAAATTCTTAAGCAACTAAGGAACGACGGAAAACACAAAAAATGGCGATGTTTTCTGGTGTTTCTATGGATGTATTTATACAATGTGTTACTACGAACCTAAGGACATCACACACATCCATGTCCGAGGCAATATTCGAACCTGCGACCGTAGCGGTCGCGCGGTTTCCGACTGTAGCGCCTAGAACCGGTCGGCCAATTCGGCCGGCTTTGTAGAATGTATATCAATATCTCTTCCTATTCAACACATATCCTCGTTCACTGTCTCTTTAATTTTCTGTTTCAAATGATGTGATGTGGTGGTTAAGACGGTTGCCTTCAATATGGATGGAGCGTAGTTCAAATCCCCGTCCGGCCAGCCAGATTTAATTTTTCAATGACTTTGTCAACCGATCTGAGTAAAGATCCTAAGAGGTTTTGCTCACATGTAAAATCAGTAAATAGGTGAAAGTCATCTAATTACTCACTCAGTGACCACACTGGCACCGATAACAAGAAGGCCGAAATATTGAATTCGGTCTCCCTAAATCGTTACACCGCGGAAGATCGTAACACGGTTCCTCCTTTCAATCGTAGTACGAACGTCTAAATGGCAGATATTGAGATAACCGATCGCGAACTAGAAAAACACCTACAATCGTTTAGCAGTGGCAAGGCGTCGGGATGAGATGAGATACCTGGAAGATTCTACAAAGATAATGGGAAAGAACTTGCTCCCCTTTATAACACCGAAAATGCGGATAAAATACCTTCTGCACCATTCAAAATTTTTCGCCGTTTGATATCTGTTGATAGCTTGTACTGTACTTCTGATTGTGTAAGTTTTGTTATTGAAACTATATTTAATTCATAATTGATGTAATAGTGTACTTATTTCTGACTGCATTTAATTGAGCGCAGATATAATGAAAATATTGCAAATTGCTGGGTAATTGTCACGGGAACTTTATTAAAGTGTATCGATAGCAACGACGAAATGGCAGTAGCTGTGCAGTTGTCTGTCTTTGCTCAGGGAGAGTCTCTGTCGCGTTGCGAGCAGACAGGAGGCAGAGCAGCCAGAATCATGAAAGAATGCGGAAGTGTTTGTTGGGCGCTCCCGCAGACGCGGGATGCAACTCTGATTGCGCCAGTGTAGGCGCTCCTAATTCGTTAACCTGCGAGTATTGAGAGCACGGCAGGAGTGGACAGGCGGAGGAAGCTGTAATTCCAACTGCTACCTGTCCCATAATTATCCGTGGATCTGCAGACGACTTGGGGTTCTCATCTTTAACTGCCAGTTTTGTGTGCTTGCTTTAATAACCGATTTCAGTCTAAGTTTTCTGCCTCAGTAACTGTTCAGTCTTGTATTGCATAGTTGCAACTTTACGTACTAATTCCATTCACTCAAAGTATAGTAAAATTTCATCGGCAAAACTAATAACTAAAGATACAGCACCAATTAAGAGTGAACATTTCATTTATTCTGTATTTAGCTTAGCAAGTGATTTTTGTTGGCTTGGTATGTATCTCATTGTTGTTATTTTAATAATAAAATCGGTTGCTCATTTCCTAAAGTAAATTCACTTCAATCTTTAAATAATCAAAAATAAATTGCTTGCCTTTTTCTAAATTGTGCATAACGTTACACGGAGGTTACTAAAAGTCATTTTATACATAACAAAGTTTAAGTTCAGCCAGTCATTTATTGAACCTGTACTCCGTTTAATTTTACTTTCAGAAGTTAGTATTTCAGAATAAGTAACTGCAAATTCATTGCTTTCTGATTTATTTTCTCGTGAACTGCTGTGCTGTGGAAAAGCGTGACAGCCTTCTGTTGCTACGCCAGTGATTATTACTTAATTTGCCATTACCTATCTTACGATTCTGGAGATTCAATATCCTAGAGGGCTGGTGACCGTTTAATTATCCCCTTTTTTGCTAATCAGTGTTTTCTTTGTATTATCAGTAATTTTTCTAGTCCATATTACGTAGAACAGTTCCCTCCCCCCCCCCCCTCCTACTCCGCTCTCACGCCCCCCTCCCCCCCCTTCCCCCAACCTGTGCGGTTCGTGCCCTATGTACTACCCATTTGAAAATTATCATCAGAATTTAGCTTAAGCTTAGAATAGATTCTTCCTTCAGAAGAGTTTGTTGTACACTTTCCTCCAACTAACCGGTATTATTTTCCTTCGCTAACGAATTATGACGTTTTGGAGAATGAAAGTCTTCTCTATAAAAATCAACATGGACTCCGCAGACTCAGTCGCTTTGTTGTCCAAGAGATACACAGCGTTATAGACAACGGCGCTCAGGTTGATGCCATGTCCCTTGACTTCAGGAAGGCATTTAGCACCGTCTCGCACTGCCGTTTAATGAGGAAAAAAATACTATCTTATCCAGTACCCGAGCATATTTGCGACTGGATCCAAAACTTCCTTGAACAAAGAACTCAACAACTCGGTCTTAACGGAACAAAATCGACAGACGTAAAGACAACTTCCGGTGTACCCCAAGGAAGTGCGATATTATGTATAACAAAGCAGCAACGCCGGAAGATGGTAACGATTTACAGATTGACATCCGGAGAACTGATGAATGGTGCAGTTCACCCTGAACGTAAATAAAATCAGCATATTGTGCATACATATTAAAAGAAATCCGCTACTGCACAGCTACACTATTGGTGACAAACCGCTGGAATCAGTATATACCATAAATTACGTAGGAGTAATTATCCAGAGCGATTTTAAGTGAAATGACCACGTAAACAAGTTGTGGGAAATGCGAATGCGAGACTCAGATTCATAGGAAGAATATTAAAGAAATGTAACTCATCCACGAAATAAGTGGATTATAAGGCGTTCTTTCGACCGGTTCTTGAGTACTGGTTATCTGTCTTGGATCCCTACCAGGCAGGACTGATAGAAGAGATAGAAAAGATCGAACAAATAGCGGTGTGTTTCGTGACGGTATCTTTTAGACAGCTCAATAAGCTCCAGTGCCAGACATTACAGGAGAGGCGTTGTGCTCCATGATTTATTATTGAAACTTCGAGGGAGCACTTTCCGGAAGAGTCGGACAGCGTATTACTTTCCCCCACATGCGTCTCGCTTAATGGCCACGAGGAGAAAATTCGGGAAATTACAACGAATACAATAGCCTCACCGACAATCACACTCCCTGCGAGTGGAACAGGGTTGGAGGGCTCAGTTAGTGACACAAAAAGTAACGTCCGTCACACACCATTGGGGGAGGGGGGGGGGGGGGGTTACGGAGTATGATGTAGATGTAAACTTCAAAAACTGTTGAACATGATGACAGCTCAAATTAAACGGCCACGCCCCTGGTCAAGTTTCGTCACCATCCTTGCCAATGCGAACTTGTGCTTTACCGTATCTGTTTAATTCTGATAACATCGTCGATAAGGTACAGCTATCAGCAACTCAAGCGTTAGCTTGGGCACCCCTGTACTTCAGTAGGCGTGGTACTCTTGGAGACGGTACTCCCTCGCCTTCCATCGATATTTCCACTGAATTACTTAGCCAGTTGTTGACGGACCTGCAGTTTAACGTGAATCCAAAGCACAAAGCAACTTGGAATTTTTCCTGTTTACAAATCAATGCAACAAAAAAAAACAGAGAACTGAGTGACTTTCGAACTCTAGATCTTCGAACAAGCGGTTTAAAACTTAGCTAAATTACAAATTTAATCTGACGAGGCATTAATACCCAAAGTTACACCGAGCTGACAAAAGGCATGGGACAGCGACACGCACAGAGGGCGGTAGTATCGCGTACAGAAGGTATAAAAGGGCAATACACTGGCGCAGCTGTCATTTGTACTCAGGTGATTCACGTGAAAAGGTTGCGACATCGTTATGGACGCACGGCGGCAACCAACAGATTTTGAACGCGGAATGTTAGTTGTAGCTAGACGCATTGGCCGTTCCGTTTCAGAAATCATTATGGAATTCAGTATTCCGAGACTCACAGCGTCAAGAGTATGCCGAGAATACCAAATTCCAGACATTACCTCTCATCACGGACGACGCAGTGGCCGATGGCCTTCGCTTAACAACCGAGAGTAGCTGCTTTTGCGAGTAGTTGATAATGACTGCGTCGAATGACCGCATAAATCAATATGGGACGTACGACGAACGTATCCGTTAGGACAGTGCGGTGAAATTTTGCGCCAGTGGGGTGTGGCAGCAGACGATCGACGCGAGTGTCTTTGCTAACAGCGAGACATCGCCTGCAACGCCTCTTCTTGGCTCGTGGCCACATCGGTTGAACACTAGATGACTGGAAAACCGTGGCCTAGTCAGATGAGTCCCGATTTCCGTTATTATTTATTTACTGTATGGCATTACATATGAACAGCGACTAGCAATTGTGGGTTACGTAGTTTTACAAAATTTTACAAAAATATATCAATTTCATAATTTATGAGTTAAAAAATTAGTCTGTAAATTAATATCTAATTTGTCGATACATTCAAGGGCTGCCTCTGTCACTCCAAAGATATCTTCCAAGGTCCCATGGTAGACTCCCCTGCTACTGCTTGTTACAGTGTAATGGATCGTCTGGTGATCATGCCGTGGCCTGCGCGGATTCGATTAATTGTTATCCAGGCACGTCGCGTTAGTTCCATGCCGGCTGGTCTTGTGTCACGTCTTTGGAGGGTCTGATATTCCTCATAGGCAATAGAGTTCCACATTTCTGTCCACTTTTTGTTGATACTGAAAGTGGCGATTCTGCCAGTAGGAAAATGGCTGCCTAGATTTTATTCGGTTCATTCGGAGAGCAGGAACGTTAGAGTCCATTGGAAGCAGGGGGATTTTAAGAAATTTTTGGTATTCCTTGAGGAGGGCGTTCTCTCTTCGGAGGTCTGGTGGCGCAATGTTGCTTAGAGGTGGTAACCAGTATAGAGGAGTAAAAGTTGATGCAGCCTGTTATTGACCCCACTGCTGTGTTTAACTCCACGTCAGTTTTTTTCACCCGGTTTCAGTTGGTAGGGGTCGTGTGTCACGCAGACCCCACGAAGCCATGGAGCCTAGTTTTCAACAATGCAATGCATAAACTGGTGGTGGCAATATATTGGCGCGGGCTGTCTTTACATTGAATGGACGGCGCCCTCCTGTCTATCTGAACCGTTTATTGACAGGAAATGGTATGTTCAGCTACTTGGAGACCATTTGCAGGCATTCATTGACGTCATGTTCCTAAACAACGATTGAAATTTTATGGATGAAAATGCGCCATGTCACAGGCCACAATTGTTTGCGATTGGTTTGAAGAATGTTCAGAAGGATTCTAGCAAATGGTTTGGCCACCACATCGCCCAACATGAATCCTGTTGAGTACTTATGGGACATAACAGAGAGGTAAGTTCGCGCACAAAATCCTGCACTGGCAACACTTCCATGGTTATGGATTGCTGTAGAAGCAGCATGGCTCAATATTCCTGTAGGACACTTCAAATGACTTGTTGACTCCATGCCACGTCGAGTTGTTCACTACGCCATGCAAAAGGAGGTCCGACACGATATTAATAGGTTTACCATGACTTTTGTCACGTCAGTGTAATTTCCCTTTCGACTTAGGCTTTCGACACGTACGATGCGGCCATCCACGACTTACTCCCGTGTGCCAAACTCTTCCTCTGAGATTTGCAGTTGCACTCAATGTCCCCAATGATTTGTTAGATATATTCCAATCTCTGACTTCTTCTACAATTTTAACACTTTATGGCACCCTCAGGTACCACGGAAATTATTCCCTGATCTGTTAGGACATGTCCTTTCATGCTGTCCTGTATTCTTGTTAATCTCACCGAGAGAGTTGACGCAGTGGTTGGCACATTGGTCTGTCATACGGGAGAATGAGATTTCAGATCCACATTGGCCAGCCAGATTTATGTCTTCTGTAATTTTCCTAAATGGCTTCTGGTACATTCGAGATGGTCCCTTTGAAGGCGCACCTCCGATTTCCTATCTTATCCTGTATGCAATCTGAGCTTGCTCTCAGTCTGCAGTGACCACATTACTGGTGAGACAGAAACAGATTATCCCCAGGGATCATAAATTAAGCCCCAGGGGTCATCCCCCCCCCCCCCCAGGGGGCCCACAACTCTTTTGTGGATACGTGCGTTGCGAGCACGGGGCCCCGAGCTATTGCAGCCTTCTTTCTCTCCAGGGCTGCATTTCCTTCCCCTTCCCCACCTTTCCCTTCCTTGCTCCTTTCCCCTCGCCCTCTCCTCTCCCTCTCTTGGTCTCCTTGCTTATGTTGGCCCCGCTATCCTCCTGGTTCTGTTGGTTTTACAATTCGTTTTTGTTGCATAATCATCTCCTCCTTTTGGCATTCCTTGGTCCCCCTCTGGGGTTTAACCTCCATTACCAAATTTCTTCTCCATAGTGTGAGCCATTTGGGGAAGAGCACCTTACCTAGTGTCTCCGACGTGCGCCCTCCTAGTACATTCCACCTTTTCTTTCATGTCGTTGTGGTGGGGTCGCTATGTACCCTTTTGGTTGAGCCCCCTGAACACACAGGGATCACACTTCTGATACCTGAGCTGTGACCTCCTCATGCATGCCTTGGAGTAGTTGCTCGTCATCCTGGAGCATCGGAACTACCGGCAATGGCCGCCGTGCCAGACGGCCCTTGCTGTGGCTGGGTGGCGCCCATGAGGAGAGCCCCTGATCAGAGTGGATGGTATCAGGGCAGACGCTATGCAAATGAAACGCATACAGGTCCAGAACTCTGGCCGTTCTTCTGCGGCCGACACTCTGTGTGGAACTGATTCCCCAAGTGCTGCTTGTCTTGCCCCTTCGGCCTTCCCTTCCGTGGCTACCCCTGGGAAGAGGGTCAGGCCCGTTGGTTAGGGGCGAAACCTTTCCCCCATTATCTAGTTTGCACCAGGACTGATGGAGATACTTTCACCAATACCAAACCTTTATTCTTTGTGGAACACATTGAAGACAAGTTTGGTGAAGTGGACTCCCTGAGCAAGATGCGGTCGGGTTTGTTGCTGATCAAAACTGTTTCAACTGCCCAATGTGCGGCCCTTCGTGCCTGTACTCATCTTGGCACAATTCCTGTGTCCATTACCCCCCACCAGTCTCTAAATATGGTACAAGGTGTAATTTTTCACAGGGACCTCATCCTTCAAACTGATGAGGAACTTCGGGACAATCTCAGACGGCAGAGTGTTCACTTTGTTCGGCTTGTTCAGAAGGGTCCGAAAGACAATCGCATTGATACTGGTGCTTTTATCCTGGCCTTTGAAGGGGATACCCTCCCTGAGAAAGTTAAGATTATGGTTTATTGATGTGATGTGAAGCTGTACATCCCACCTCCTATGAGGTGTTTTAAGTGCTTGCGTTTTGGACACATGTCTTCCCGCTGTTCACAGGCCTCTCTCTGTGATGACTGTGGACGTCCACTCCATGAGGGGAGTCCCTGTGTTCCCCCTCCTGTGTGTGTAAATTGTCATGGTAGTCATTCTCCACGTTCACCAGATTGCCCAGTATATAAGAAGGAAAAGAAGATACAAGAGTATGTCACTCGATCGTGTAACTTACACAGAGGCCCGTAAGAAATATACATGTCTTCACCCTGTGTCCATGACATCTAGTTACACCTTGGTTACATCTTCACCCCTTCCTTCCCCTTCCTTACCCCCATCCCGGACCCCTCTCGTCCCCCCCTCCCCTGCAGCTCGCACACCTTCTCCTCTGGGTGCTGCTCCCCCTCCAAAGCCAGAGAAGTGTCCCACTCCTTCGGCGTCTGCCAGTCAAGGGCGCCTCTCCCAGGATGCCCCTTCCCGGCACAAGATCTGCTGTCGTGCGACAACCGCAAGAGCCGTGGTCTGTCGGCCCACAGGTTGCCCGGTCTCTTTCTGTTCCTGATCTTGTTGCAGCTGGCTCCATAATGCTACACAGCCTTCCTCGATCTCAGCCTGAAAAGAAGAAGAAACATAGTTGCAGGACAAAGAGGCTCTGGTGTCACCGGAGATCCCTTCCCCGACTTCACAACCGGATTCTGACCTGTCGTTCATGAATGTCACCCCCTCCTTCTTGGCGATGGGTGGGGACCCGGCGGTATGACTGGCTTTAGCGTGTTCAGCCCCCATTTAAATCATCGTTCTGTGGTTCTCCAATGGAATTGTAATGGATACTATCATCACCTTCCGGAATTGAAATCCCTTCTTTCTTCTTAATCTGCAGCTGGTGTGGTTCTCCAGGAATCTCATTTTACTGATGCTCACTCACCGACCCTCCGTGGGTTCTGTGTTTTTTGTCGAAATCGGGTCGGACCCCTGCGGGCTTCTGGTGGCGTTTGTACGTTGGTCTGTGTAGACATTGATAGCATGTGGATTCCTCTTCAAACTACATTGGAAGCGGTTGCTGTTAGGGTCTACCTAGACTCTGCGCTCACAGTTTGCAATCTTTATCTCCCTCCTGACAGGACTCTTACACCTGCTGCCTTAACTGCTCTTCTTCGGCAACTTCCTCCTCCCTTCCTCCTCCTTGGAGATTTTAATGCTCATCATCCCTTGTGGGGCAGTGCCTTTCCATCTAGACGAGGTCTTATTATAGACCAGTTTATTGCAGACCACGACTTGTGCCTTCTTAATGATGGCTTCCCTACTCATTTCAGTGCCAGTCATGATACTTTTTCTGCCATTGATCTTTCTCTTTCTTCTCCCTCTCTCCTCCCTTCATTACACTGGTCGCCACACGACGACCTTTGTGATAGTGACCATTTCCCATTGATTATCACGCTCCCTTCCCGCTCCCCGATGGACAGGTTACCTCGTTGGGCTTTCCAACGTGCCGATTGGCCTCTATACACTGCACAGGTCGTGTTTTCTCCCTCTTTGTTGGGTTGTATTGATGACGTCCTACGTGACGTGTCTGACTCGATTGTTCGCGCTGCTATACTTGTTGTCCCGCGCTCATCTGGACCATTTCGTCTCCGGCAAGTGCCATGGTGGAGTACAGCCATTGCCACTGCCATCCGTGATCGCCGTCGAGCTTTGCAACACCTTAAGAGGCACCCATCCGTAGCCAGCCTTACTACCTTTAAACGCCTCTGCGCTAAAGCCTGTTATTTAATCAAACAGAGCAAGCGGATATGTTGGGAACGATTCGTTTCTTCCCTGGGTTCTCCTGTCCCTCTGTCATGGGTATGGGCTACACTTCGCTCTCTCCAAGGTTGCCATCGGCAGTCCACCCTCCCAAGCCTTCACCTCCCAAGTGGCCTTTGTATGGACCCATTAGTTCTTGCAGAACATCTTGCAACCCATTTTGCAGTGGCATCAGCATCAGCCTCGTATCCAGCTATTTTCCTTCGCCATAAACAGCAGGCTGAAGCTTCCCCCTTATTTTTTACCCCTTGTGAGTCAGAATCTTACAACGAACCTTTTACTGAATGGGAATTTCTTTCTGTTCTATCTTCTTCTCATGATACGGCCCCTGGCCCAGATTCCATTCATAACCAACTGCTTCAACATCTCAGTGCTCCACAACGGCAACATCTTCTTTGCGTGTTTAACCGTATCTGGCTCCAGGGTGACTTCCCTTCTCAGTGGAGGGATAGCATCGTGGTTCCTGTCCTTAAGCCTGGTAAGAACCACCTATCTGTTGACAGCTATCGGCCAATTAGTTTGCCCAATGTTGTTTGTAAGTTACTTGAACGGATGGTAGCATGTCGGCTCAATTGGGGCCTCGAATCTTGGGATCTATTGTCCCCTTACCAGTGTGGCTTTCGAGAGGGACGGTCTCCAATCGATCATTTACTTTGCTTGGAATCTGCAGTTCGGGAGGCTTTTTCCCAGTGCCGCCATTTGGTTGCAGTGTTTTTTGACCTTCGCAAGGCCTATGACATGGCCTGGCGCCATCATATCTTACTCACCCTTCATCAGTGGGGTCTTTGGGGCCCACACCCGATTTTTATCCGCCAGTGCCTCTCCCATCGGTCATTCAGAGTTCGAGTTGGTACTGTATGTGGATGATTTCTGCATTTGGGTTAGTTCCTCCTCGATGGCTTCTGCAGAACGGCAGCTCCAGGCGTGCCTCTGCATGGACCCTCTCACACGGGTTTCAATTCTCTCCTTCAAAATCGCGGGTGATCCACTTCTGTCGCCGTACTACGATCCACCCTGATCCAGAGCTCTATCTCGATGCACAACGATTGCCTGCGGTCCCACAGTTTCGTTTCCTGGGTCTTCTTTTCGACAACAAGCTCATTTGCCTGCCCCATATCAGACTTCTGAAGGTAGGGTGTTTCCGTAAATGTCCTTCGCTTCCTTGCCCACTCCTCTTTGGGTGCAGACCATTCCTTCCTTCTCTGTCTTTATTGTGCTCTAGTTCTGTCTCGCTTGGTCTATGGTTGTCAAGTTTATGGTTCAGCTGCTCCTTCCACACTGCATGTGTTGGATCCAGTACACCATCGTGGTATCCATTTGGCCACCAGTGCCTTCCCTACTAGCCCTGTTGATAGTCTCCTGGTTGAAGCTGGGATCCCCCCTTTCTGTTCGGCGGTCCCAGCTTCTGGTGTCTTATTCCATTCCTCCCCCACTCATCCTTCCTATTCTATCCTGTTCCCAGACCATGGATGTCGCCCACCCGACTCCCGCCCTCAGGCAGGTTTACCAGATGGGCTCCGCCTTGTGTCTCTTTGCCGTGATTTCCAGCTTCCTTCTTTGTCCTGTCTTCCTCGCTCCCTCCCGTCCACCCCCCCTTGGTTAGTTCCTTGGCTTCGAATTTGGATGGATCTCTGCCGAGGTCCGAATGATTCCATCCCCCCGGTGGCATTCCATTCCTTTTTCCGCCAAATTTATGGGAGTTTCAGGATGCTGTTGTTTTTTACACTGATGGCTCTAAATCTGCTGATCATGTGGGGTATGCCTTCACGTCCTCTGTTGGAACGGAAAATCATCTGCTGCCACCTACATGTGGGGTGTTTCCTGCGGAATTGATGGCAATTTCCCAGGCCCTTACCTATATTAAACAGTCCCAACACAACCGCATTTTGTTATGTACGCACTCGATGAGTGGCCTTCTTGCTATTGACCGGTGTTTTTCGCGCCATCCCTTGGTCTCTGACATCCATCACTATCTCGCTGATATTCACCGTGCTGCTTGTTCCATTGACTTACTTTGGGTCCCTGGCCATGTGGGTATCCCGGGTAATGAGCTCGCTGATCATTTGGCTGGGGGAGCAGTCACTTACCCCCTGTTTTCTGTAACCCCCCATGCAGCAGATATACGGCTTGACATCAAATCCCACTTTGCACAATCATGGGCCAATTCTTGGGAGGCTTCTCCCCTGTATAATAAACTTCATGCGATTAAGGTGACACCAGGACCGTGGTGTTCTTCCTTTCGCCTCTCCCAAAAGGACTAGACCACATTGTGTTGTCTCCGCATTGGCCATACCAGGCTAACCCATAGTTTTCTTTTGCGTGATGAGCCACCCCCACTTTGTGGTTGTGGAGCCTTCCAGTCACTAGTCCACATTTTGGCTGAATGCCCCCTTCTTTTGGCTCTGCGTGATAAGTACAGACTCCCTCACACTTTACCTTTGATGTTGGCTGACGATTCCTGGATAATCTCTCTGGTTCTCGGTTTCCTCCGGGAAAGTGGTTTTTCTTCTCAGTCTTAAGGTTTTTAATCTCTCTCTGCTGTTGGGGCAAGACAGAGAGTGTTTGGGTGTCTCCCACTGTAAGCCGTGTTTGGAGATTCCCGATTCACCTCCCTGACCGAGATCCTCTTTTCTTCCCCTTTTACACTGTTTTTACCCCTTTTTTTTAAGGATTATTTAGTCTCCTTTTCCCATACGTACTTCGACATTCTAGCGGTTGCACCTTTTAAGTCACTGGTGGTCTTGTCTATGCTGTTTCAGCGTAGCACTGGGTTCGTTCTCTTGCTGACTTCCCTCATTTTGTTTTTGCCATTGACAACATGACTGCCCTTTTATGTTTTTAGCCTTTTCCCTTTTATTGTTCTGACTTTCCTGAGATGTCACATTAGCGGAATGGACCACATTTGAAACAAGGGACTGATGACCTTGCTGTTTGGTCCCTTAACCCTCAAACAACCAACCAACCAACGGGTCATAATCCACTTAGCAGAACAATAGGTTAAGGGGAGGGGGCCATAAATCAGGCAAGTTCGCTCCTAATGTATGCAACCTGCACCAACTATTTGTCTCAGAACCTGCTTTACTCCACTACTCCTATATTCTCCGGTAACTGTGTCTTCTATTTTTGCCGTACTACCATGTTCCAATTATTAATGATTATTAGAGGCTACTGAATAACACGTTCATATACTTCCTTCTCTATTTCATCTTCTGCTTGTGACATTGGATGGAAAATATATTTTTATAACATGTGAAATGTTCCTGGTTTTAATGACATAGGCCCAAAGTGAAATTTCAATTTTTTCCAGTCTTAGTATTGACTGGAATCAACAATAGTTTAAACACGATTATTTCTGATTATTTTTCTCTCTTTTCTATGGCATAGTCGTTAACACACTGGACTTTCATTCAGGAGGACAATTTTCCAAATCTCTGTCTGGGTGTCCAGACTTAGGTTTTTGTGGTTTCCCCAAGTCGCTTAAGGCAAGTGAAGGAATGAAAGGGCACAGCCAATTTCTTTCCCCAGACTTTCCACCATTGCGCTCATCCCTCATGACCTCGTTGTCAAAGGAACGTTAATCACCTATCTTCCCTCCTTCCTTCCTTCAACACACTTCCTAACATCAAGAAGCTATTAGTCTCCTAACGCCACTACCCAAGTTTTTTAGAACATTCCCTAGGGCACTCCCTGAAATCTTAAATTTAGTGTTGTCTCTTTGTGACATAGAACAGACTCAGGGAAGTCACATATTAAAAGTGTTACGCTTCTGTTCTATTGTACAGCGTACATATCCTATTATTTTCGTTCTATTGGTCCCACATAACAAGAGAGTGCTAATGGACATCTGTGGGCATGATGACATCCCACATTTTGTTAATTGTTGTCACTGACTGCAGACAGCTGAGGACAGGCTCCATCGTATTTATATCGTAAGATATTGGTGTCGCATCTATTTAATTCTAATGTCATAAATCTTCCCACAAACCATGGATCATACCGATAATCTTTGGATAACACAAAATATACTGAATTTAATTGACGAAGGAAGAAATGTAAAAAAGCAATTTGCTTCACAAGCCATATGGAATGCAGACGTCTTACAAAGGTGATGACAGAAAGTGCCAAATTGGTAAGTATGAATAAATGTATAGAGGAAAAATGAAAAGCTTCAGAAACATTTGTGACTATGGGAGAGGTGGATGTCTTCTATAGGAATATTAAAGATACTTTTGGGAAAAAGAGGCAGCCTATATAAATATTAATAGCTCATATGGTAAGTTGTACTAAAGAAAGAAGGGATGGCTGCTGCAAATATTAATCACTCATTCGGTAACCTGTACTGAGCAAAGAAGGGAAGGCTGGAAGGAAAACGAACCTGTGACATTATTATAGAATTTTTTCGCGTTTCATTTTTTACTCCAAAGAGCAGAGCGATCTGTTTGAGATCCAGCCCATTACGGAGTCGCTGTTCTTTTCAGCAAACTTTCCCAGCAGGTTTGGAGTGGGCGGAAGGTATCGCAGATGTGACTACTTGGAAGGGGATTTTATGATCCGGCATTTGCCTGATAAAACAAAGAAAATCCTCCAAAGCCTTTGGTTTGAACCGGGAAGTGGGACTAAAGATGCAGTGGCGGATATAAGACTGCGAGAAGCATTTCACAGCGCGCTGAAAGGCCTAAGTTCAAGAAACGCACCCAGACTAGACGACGTATGCTCAGAGGTATTGAGAGCCTTGGGTGAACTGAGTATGATTAAACTGTTTCACCAGTACGAAGTGTAGGACAGGAGGAATACCCTCAGCCTTCAACAACAATGAAATAATTCCAGTTCCCAAGAAGGCAGATGTTGACTATGGTGAATATTACCGAACCATCGCTTTGATAAATCATGGCGGAGGAAGTCCTGAGGAGGAGGAGATTAGTGTTTAACGTCCCGTCGACAACGTGGTCATCAGAGACAGAGCACAAGCTCGGATTGGGGAAGGATTGGGAAGGAAATCGGCCGTACCCTTTCAAAGGAACCATCCCGGCATTTGCCTGAAACGATTTAGGCAGATTACGGAAAACCTAAATCAGGATGGCCGGAGACGGGTTTGAACTTTCGTCCTCCTGAATGCGAGTCCAGTGTGCTAAACACTGGGCCACCCTGCTTGGTCGGGAGACCTAACACGAATTATTTACAGAAAAATGGAAAAACCGGTAGAAGCCTGTCGAAAGGAATATCGATTTGGGTTCCGGAAAAATGTAGGCACGTCCTATACAGTACTGACGATACGGCTTAGATAAACTGAGGAAGGCTCAACCAACATTTATAGCATTTGTAAATGCAGGGGAAAGTTTGACAGCGTTGACTAGAATACAGTTCTTGAAATTTCGAAGGCAGTAAGGATAAAACACAGGGAACGGAAAGTTGTCTACAGTTTGTGCAGATACTAGACTGCAGTTATAAAAGATGAAGGATATGAAAGAGACGCAGTAGGGAGTGATGTGGTTGTAGCCTGTCACCTGTGTTGTTCTGTCTGTACATTCAACAAACAAATAGGAGACTAAGGAGAAATTTGGAAAGAGAATAAAGGTTCTGGGAGAATAAATGAAACTAGGAGGTTTATCGATGACATTGTCGTTCTGTCAGAGACGGCAAAGAAATATTAAGACACTCTTGAAAGGAGGTTAGATGATGAACACTAATAAAAGTAAAACAAGGATAATGGAATGTCATCGAGCCAAATAAGCCGATGCTGAGGGAACTAATTAGAAATGAGACACTAAAAGTGTGAATTTTCCTTTTTGGAAAGTGAAATGAGTGTCGATGACCGAAGCAGAAACGATATAAATTAAGACTGTCATTTCTGAGAATCAGAGAAACAGTTAACATCTAATATGAATTTATGTGCGTGGAAGTCTTTTTTTAGAGGTATTCGTCCGGTTTGCGGCCTTGTGCGGAAGTGAAACGTGGGCGATAAACAGTTGAGACGAGTATAAAATACTTTTGAATACTGATTCTGAATTCTAAATACTAGATGATCCATCGCGATGAAGAGATACAGAATGGAAATGAAGATAAAAGGAATCTAGGGCACAACTCGAACGAAAGGAAAGAATCAGTTGATAACAAGTTCAACTGGAAAATGGTGGCAGTGCTTATCCAGAGGTGAAGAGGCTTTCGCTGCACGAGGTCCGTTCAAAAAATTCCAGAACATTCGTTAATTTCGCGCCAATGGTGTGTTGGAGCAAAATGTGGTTGATATCTTTACACATGCATGTGTTTAATGTGTTACTGCCGGAAGTTTCATTTTGTGTGTCTGTTAGTTATTATTCAGTGCTGCATTGTGTACAGCGTTGCGTCGCACAGTTTGCGAATTTCGAGATGGCAGATTTAGAGGAGCAAAGCGCCTGTATTAAATTTTGCGTGAAACTCAAGAGAACCTTTACAGAGTCACACCAAATGATGCAGGAAGCCTATGGTGGTGAGTGCTTAAGCGGATGTTGGTGTTATGAATGGTTCACACGGTTTAAAAATGCCCGAATGGAATTAAAGATGACCCCCGTTCAGGTCGCCCTTCGATATCTGCCGACGACGCTCATATCAGAAACGTCAACGAAATTCCGAGTGCTAATCGAAGACTGATTCTTTGAGAAATTGCAGAAGAGTGTAACATTTCAGTTGGATCGTGTCATGGTATCCTGACACAACGTGTTGGAATGCATCGTGTTGCCGCCAAGTTCGTCGATAGACGTGATTAAAGAAAACTCACAGATGGCGCTTTGCGCGATCCGGCAAGAGGGGTACCAAGACTGCTTTGTGGAGGAGAGTATTTCGAATGAGACCAGTAAAAGGTAAGCGTAGAAAATTTTTGTAGACATACTTCCTTGATGTTTGAATAGACCTCCTCGTTGGCGTCGTCGTCGTGGTTGTTACTCGTATCCGAGTTTTCATTTCTCTCCTGAGATTTCCTTTGTCACGGTTCAGGCAGGGAAGTGTCGTTGATGGCTTAGCAATCCAATCCTAGCGTGGAACAGGCGGCCACAGACATTACAGCTGATGGAAGGTGGAGGACGTGGCTGAGCCTGGAGGAGCTTACGTCTCCGGCGTTTGTCATTCTCCATTCTTCGACGTTCCAGCCCAAAGTTTTGAAGAGCATTTGAGGTAACTGAGCGCCAGCGACTTCGATCTTCTGCTATTGTGGATCAGTTACTCTGATTGATGTTCAAGTTTTTCAGATTTTTCTTGCACTGATCCTTATAACGTTTGAGAGGGGCACCTCGTGGCCTTCTATCTGTGCTCACTTCGCTGTACAGCATTTGGCGTGGAAGTCTGTCATTTTCCATCCGCTGGACATGTCCGACCCATCTGAGTTGATGCCCAATGATAAGAGCTTCCATGCTATACATTTTTGCTTTCTCAAGAACAGCCGCGTTGGATATAAAGTCATCCCATTTCAGGTTCATGATATATCTTAGCTTCTGTTGATTGAAGCGTTCTAGTTTCTTCAGATCACAGCAATATAACGTCCAGGTTTCGCAACCATATAGCAGGGTGGAAATGACTACAGCTTTGTACACCATCAGTTTGGTGTACAGTGTTAGGTCTTTATTCAGGAAGACACGCTTTGTAAGATGCCCAAATGCTATATGGGCAGCCGTAATCTATTCTCCACATATGCGAAAATATTTTGTTGAGCCCAACCTACATAGGTAGGAATGATCATCAAAATAAAATAAGAGAAATCAGAGCTCGAACAGAAAGGTTTAGGTGTTCGTTTTTCCCGCTCGCTGTTCGGGAGTGGAATAGTAGAGAGATAGTATGATTGTGGTTCGATGAACCCTCTGCCAAGCACTTAAATGTGAATTGCAGAGTAGTCATGTAGATGTAGATGTATTTTCCAGATGAGCAGTTAGATGACAGTATGCTTCCTAGGTAGAGGAAATGGTCCACTGGTTCCAAAGGTGTATCATAAATGTATATGTTGAAATCAGGAACGGAGGAGCCAGGAGTTAGCTGAGCCATCACCTTTGTCTTTGGAATATTGATGGAGAGACCAAATCGTTCGTATGCCCTGCTGAAGGAATCAACTGACAGCTGCAACTCTGCAGGTGAATGTGCTGGAGAAGCATTGTCATCAGCATACTGCAGCTCTGTCACACGAGTGGTACTGGTGAACCTTTTTGAATGGAGTCTGGACTGGTTGAATAATCCTCCATCGAACCAGTACTTTAGTTCTATTCCTGCATTGTTTACGGATGTCTTGTAAAGCATAGCTGCCAGATAGACCTCGTAAACGAATCGTTATTATAAAAACTTCATGGTTAATTTGAGAAACATTGGAGATCAATGTGTAGTATGTTCCAGCTCTCACATCTAAGAGAAAAGAATCTGTTGGTCGGAAGGAACACAGCACGAGTTTCCTAGTAGACAGGTAGCTATTTTAGTCAATAGGCCACATAGTCTTAAGCCTGCTTGCCATTGATATGGAGTCAAAAAGGCAGCTACATCATATTTTTTCATCATCTTCATTCGTGTGCTCTACCTAACCATGAAACTAAAGGTGTAATTAGTGTTTCAACTTCTCCTACGGTCGCCTGTACCTAAGACATATTGTGTGCCTTCATGTAAAATGCATGTCAAAATAATTCGTCATTTGTGCTTCATTTGGAAAATCATAGTTAAACAATCAACTGCGAAGCAATGTATTTCATGAGTATGTGCAACTCTGCAGTGTCCACCGAGAATTGGCGTGATACGACAACATACACGATCTGGTCACATTAATGTGAACACCATCTACTTTCGATGTCACTGTACAACAACCATTCACAGACAGCACGTGGCAGCACTACCACTGGAGGGGATACGAGGGTCACTCCAAAAGAAACGCAAACTATTTTTTTAATCCATCTTTTATTCTACGTGTTTGAAAGTTTTACAGTATGTAGATACGTCCTTTAGGAACGACATTTTCATTTCTCCACATAATTTCTATCCCTCTCAACTGCTTTACGCCATCTTGGAACCAGCGCCTGTATATAGGCACGATAAAATTCTGGACCAACCTGTTGGAGCCACTGTTTGGCAGCGTGCACAAGGGAGTCATCTTCTTCAAACCTTGTTTCAAGAAGGGATGATGGTCACATAGAGCCAGGTCAGGACTGTAAGACGGATGTTTCAGTGTTGTCCATCCGAGTTTTGTGATCGCTTCCATGGTCTTTTGACTGACATGTGGCCGTGCATTGTCGCACAACGGCAAAACATCCTGCTTTTGCCGATGTGGTCGGACACGACTCAGTCGAGCTTGAAGTTTCTTCAGTGTCATCACATATGCATCAGAATTTCTGAATTTCCACTTGGCATGGTGTCCACAAGCAAGAGTCCTTCGGAATCGAAAAACACTGTAGCCATAATTTTTCCAGCAAAAGGTGTGGTTTTGAATTTTGTTTTCCTTGGGTGAATTTGCATGATGCCTCTCCATTGATTGCCTCTTCGTCTCTTGTGAAAAATTATGGAGCCATGTTTCATCACCTGTCACAATTCTTCCAAGAAATTCATCTCCACTATTCTCGTACTGTTCCAAAAGTTCGCTGCATACCGTTTTTCTTGTTCCTTTGTGAGCCACTGTCAACATCCTGGGAACCCACCTGCCACAAACCTCTTTTAACGCCAACACTTCCAGTATTCTGCAAACACTTCCTTCCCCTATCCCAACGTAGCGTGACAGTTCGTTCACTGTGATGTGTCTGCCACCAGTCACCAATTCGTTAACCCTCTGCACATTGACTGCAGCGTGTGCAGTACGAGGCCTGCCACTACGAGGACAATCCTCAATATTTCTGTGCCCACTTTCGTCACGTAACCTGCTTGCCCACCGACTAACTGTACTGCGATCGACAGCAGCATCTCCATACACCTTTTTCAACCTCTTGTGGATGTTTCCCACTGTCTCGTTTTCACAGCACAGGAATTCTATGACAGCACGTTTGCTTCTGACGAACGTCAAGTGTAGCAGCCATCTTGAAAACATGCTGTGACGGCGCCACTCACGGGAACAGGTTGAACTAATGAACTAAGTTCGAAAACTAAGCGGGAAGGATGTAGCAACTCACTGTAAAAATTCCACATATGCAGAATGAAAACTGTATATTTACAAAAATAGTGTGCATTTCTTTTGGAGTGACCCTCATATAAAACCTTTCGGGAGGACGCGTAAAACAGTGCTGTCGTTGGCTTAATGCAGAAACGGAGCAATTTATCTGACGTCCAAAAGGGGATGATCAGTGGCTTTCAGGTCAACGGTAGGAACATTTCCGAAACGGCTATATTCACAAACTGTTGGTGTGTAGCGATGATTGAAGAACACCGTTCCTGACAAAATGGCGCTGTTCAAACCCGGCGTCGAGGCAGCTATAGTGCACCACGGGCCATATACGACTGGTGTGAACGACGGCTGAGGGGTTGTGTATGGTCAAATAGACGTGCAACTGTTGAGCATCTTACCGCCCGTATGAACCCAGGGACTACCAACAGTTTCTTCTCAACGACCGCTCAGCGAATGTTGGTGCGTATTGACCTCTGCAGCAGGCGCCTTGTTCGTGAACAGTGCTGATTGTTGTTCATCGGCGACGAAGTCTGAAATTTGCACGCCAATACGTCCATTGCGTGGCTACAGGTGGCCTTTACAGATGAATTACGTTTATGCTTTATCAGACAGACGGTTGTTGGCGTGTACGGCTTGAAACGTCTTAAAACAAACACCATGCAACAATCGTCGGGAGGGTTCAGGCAGGATGACATTACCGTGGTGATCTCGTCATACTGGAAGGCATAATGGATCAACACGAGTATGTATCTACTGTTGAAGACCGTGTCCACCGCTGCGTGCAGTTTTTCTTTCCTCGGCCGTTTGGCGTGTACGAGAGGGCGGTGCAACGTGTTATAGTTTGCAGTGTACGTGCGTGGTTTGAAGAGCACCTGGATGAGTCTGCCTTACTGCTCTGGCTACCAGATCCACCGACATAATATGCAATCAAGAATATGTGAGACCAATTCGGTAGAGCTGTTCGTGTCTTGGAGCCTCAGCTACGGCACTGGAGCCGACATGGCTCCACATGTATGTCTGTACCTTCCAGAACTTCATTGACTCACCTTCTGGACGTCTCGCAGCAGCCCGCGCTGCAAAAGATAATAATTCAGGATTGTGACAATTGGTCACGTTAATGTGACAGGGCAGTGTAGTTAGGAACACAAGTCGACGGTCATATTACCTGGAGTAAAAACATCACTAATGCTATAAAAATGTATTGTGCGCTCTTGAGTCGCCGTTACGCCCGTAATCAAAGGATAGATTCTTATAATCTAGTGAAAATTGTTGTTCAGATGTCCGTTCATACTCCACACCGGTCTAGACGCTGCCAAAACCGACTCTCACACGTTGTTTAAGGGAATAATAACACCCATACAGACACCACACACTGCGAAAAAATACTCATCCACCTTTGATCGTATATCGATAAATGAAGAAATCGGATGGACAAAGGGCAGTAATACTTCAAAGAAAACATCAGTTCACTGCGTGGCTCAAACGGTTAAAATGGCTCTGAGTACTAATGGGACTTAACATCTGAGGTCACCAGTCCCCTAGAACTCAGAACTACTTCAACCTAACTAACATAAGGACATCACACACATCCATGCCCGAGACAGGATTCGAACATGCGACCATAGCGGTCGCGCAGTGCCAGAACCGCTCAGCCACAGCGGCCGGCCACTGCGTGGCAAAAGAGTGTAGTACCTGCATTTTCGTAACGCCGAGTTGTATAATATCACATTTAGATGGAAGGCGGTCATTAGGTGCGATTTGTGTCACCCAAATTGGGTGCACGAGCAGCAAAGAAAGACCGCAGTAGGTAGCAGCATTTTAATGTGTGTTCTAAATTATCCATAGAACACAATTAATTATGTCTTCATTTAGACCTATGCTCTTCTCTTTCCTAGTCGTTTCGGATAACTGTATCAAAGCAATCCTTAGGACTGGCGCATCCGTGTATCTGATGTTTCCCTTTATGAATGTTCAGTGCTGTCGGCCCTTGAGATGCCCAATCCTTCCCGAAATACGAAACACAGTGCCGGTTGCAGTTTGGGGTGGGGTGGACGGACGTCACGTGAGGACCATCGTTTCAGCGCACTGTTCGGACACGTGGTGCTGAAGAAGATACGCGTGCATAACGACGCCACTCCCTGGCTGTAGGCGCCGTGAGAACAGCGCTGTTGCACGCCGCGAGACCAAATTTCGCGGAAGCGCGCATGCGCGGAAGTTGCGTGAATCACAGGTCGCTTTCCCACACATCGGCAACGCAGGTGGCACTGGTCTGCGGTCCAGCTGAAGCTGCTTCTCCCCACCTCATCGTGGTGGCTGTCCCCCAGGAGGTTCACTGTGACCAAGCACTGAAGTATTTCATTTTTAATTAAGTTTGGCTGTATATTCAAAAACACTTCAGTCATTTCAAAAGTTCTGCGCTCTGTAATATATAACTAAAGAAAATAATTTACCTTACAAAATACCTTTACAGGCCTTCTGTTTAATCTTAGTTTTTCCTTATAACAACTTCCCACAATTGGGAACATCTTTATTCCCGATAGGGCACCTTCATTGTTGAACTGTCTGATTACTCGGAACACCTGACTGGAAACTTCGTCAGTTGTATCAAAATGTTTTCCATGGACTTTTTCCTTCAGTTTGGGAAATGACTCGAAGCCTGGTGGGCTCACCTCAGAACTATATGGTGTGTAGTGATTTCCCGTGCAGATTCATCGAGCGTTTCTCTCACTGGCAGGTCAATAAGCGGTCTTGCGTTATCGTGCAAAATGACACCAGCTACAAGCACATGAATTTTCGGGCAAAAAACATTTTGCAGCAACAGCTTGCAGACGCCTGTTACAGATGTCCAATGGGGCTCTCTATTTGTAGCTATTGTAGCATTCTTGTCATACGCAAAGATCATCTTCAGTTAACGACCGAATTTTTTCGGGCGTTTAGAACCGGAACTTTTTCATTGTGAAGAGTGAGACTTGATATCTGGCTTACAATCTCGTATCGAGGTTCCATCAAGTGCAACAGTCCTTTTCAAAAACTGCTGTTCTGTTCGATAACGTTAAAGAAGTTCTGAGATTCTTTTGCGACCTGCTTTCTGCTCTTCACTCAGATCCTGCGGAACCCATCGGCAGCAACTTTACTCACCTTCAACTTTTCAGCTATGATTCTGAAAACTGGAGTGAAAAGCATTCCTGCCCCATATGAAATTTCCTCACATGTTTTTTCTCGACCCTCTCACAAAATGATACTAACAAATATCTCAAAGGCGCAGTCTGTTGCAGTAAACGGGCTTCTACTTCTTGGGTTGTCCTCAGTGCTTCCCAGACCGTCACGGAAAGGAGGAAACCACCGTGATTCTGTACTACGATTCACTACACTATCGCCACAGGCCTCTCTGAAAGCATTGTACATTTCCGTTGGATTTTTTCCACGCAGGGAATCGATTTTGATGTAGGAACGCTGGTCACTATGAGTAATCCGTTTTGTCTCGGTTTCTGCTTTCACATTGAAACTGAATTACAACACAGCCAGGCGAACTAGCAAACACATATACGGCCGTCATGCTTGAAGTCTTACAACTGACATGAATTTCAAATTAATCGCGCAATCGAAACGGTCGCGCATGCACTGTGTGCAGGACTTTTGAAATGACCCTCGTATTAAGTTGCGCTGTTCTGTAGCAGAATGTTGGTAAGTTCTACACATTCCCCTGTGGAGAACCTAATCAATTTTTATCTTATTAATCCAATTCTTTTCGTTACCCTTCTGAAACATAACATCGCAATCACTTCTATTCTCTGTTTCGACGGTTTGCGACAGTCCCTCCTTCGATTCCACACGGTGCTGGGCCACGGGTACCCTCTGCGCTGAGAGGGGGGGGGGGGGGGGCAGGGGGGATGGAGAGGGGGGCGTGTTCACGAGTTTCGTATTAATCTGTCGCGCGATATTGGTGTTCAGATCAACGCACACACAATCCCCGACTCGTGTTCAGATAAACGCACACCCAATCCCCCACTCAATACACCATCTACACTTGAAATCATCGAACAAACGATAATGAACAGCTACATTAGACATAGCTGTTCCCATTGCGAAAGATATAATTCGGCGAGTTACACGAGTGGGATGTTTGTGCTTTACACGCACCATCAAGTCACATATAGTAAGTGAAACAATTTCCTTCCGCTGCCAGAGTCAGCTGCCGTTGCCAACTGTTTGTAGAAGGCAGGAGCAGCCACCAACGATGAGGCTTCTTTCACGTGGCAGAAGGTTCACAATGTAGGAAGCCAATCGCTGGCTCAGTCCAGCAAAACGCTGACCGTTTAGATGTTATGGCATCCACAACTTCCTCTTCGCGATGGAAAACAGTAGCCAGTAGCGCCAACTTCCCATACGTGAACCTCTGATCGCTGCTGTTTACAGACTGGCATGACACACCACCATTGACACTCGAGCCATAGAAAATACTCATGATCCGAGGATTCATGGTACAAAACGATGTCAGCGTAAAAGTATGCCGAAAATCACATTAGGCGAAGCGCAATTGCCAACAGAGCTCTAAGCAAGGAAATGATGTAGGATATTGTCGTGGGAGAGAAAGTGGGAGGGGCGGTATTTAGATGGGATGAAATTCCGTCAATTATTCGTCTGTCTTCGTCTCACATCAAGAAATTGTGATGAAATATACCGACTGATCTTCTGCACCTGTTTGTTCGCCCACTAATTGCAAAGGAGACCTGGACCGTCTGGTACGTAATGAGTCATAACATTGCTCCTAAATTTTGTGAGAATGATTTAAGAAACACTCCGTTAACGTTAAGGTGGTTATGTAGCCTCTCAAGTCACCTGACACGTGACGCTAATCCTACTGAGCAAATCAGAGACGCCGTAGAGTAAGGTTTGGAATGACTCCGACCAATAAGCGTGACACGCGGACCGCAGCCGAAACGTCGTGGTCCATGACACCTCACCAACTCTTTCAGTGTTTTGTGGAATCCCCGCCACGATGCCTCGCTTCTGTCCTCAGAGCGGAAGTGGATGCTGCACGCTTCTGGGAATGTTGGTCCAATTCATTTACTCATGAGTTTACACAGTGTAAGTTGCTTGAAATGTCGTACTGAAGTGATATACTTTTAAATTGCAGGCCTACTTATGTTATTTCAACTAACTTAAGCAAAATGAAAATCATTTATAGAGCTGATAAGATATCAACTATTTTTTTAAAATATCGATGGTTTTTTGGCGTTCTCATATTATTGCCCACCCACTGTATAAAAATTTGGCAGGTTGTAGAGGATTAAACGTTGGTTGTTTTAATGCAAGGCACCTATAGACGGAAATGTGAAATAAAGTATCTACAGCAGTATGCACTTTCCACGCATTCGGCAGGCTAAATGAAACATCCAGAATACTGTGGTTTGGAAAATGTTTATTGACAATAGAGTATAATCAAACACTGTAAACATAATCCGTCATCCCACTCCTCTATAGTAAATGCTCAATGTGACGACCATCAACTTTGTTACTTAATATGCAACGACGAACCATGTTTTCTCTCATTCTCCGTGAGATTCCACGTTCTGGTCTAATGGTATCGAAAGCTGTAACTATGCGCTCAGTAAGCTCAGGAACAGTTCCTACTGGTGATGAGAACATAAGGGAATTTACATAACCCCAAAGGAAAAATGAATTTCTGTTATCTTACGTCGATGATCACAGAATTGTAGGTCCTAAGACTACAGGTTTAGATCAGCAATGACCATCTTCAGATCTATTTTATAATGACTTGTCCTAGTATACTGGAGTCATAGTGGCATCGTCAAATGCCAAACACACAATCAGCGTCAGTGTCGGCACATGTATATGAATAATAGTATACGCAAAAGTCATCGTGTCAGCAGCGCTACTCTTCAAAACCAAGCAGTAATGCTGCTGTCAGGATGACTCATGTGTATACTATTATTTACATATGTGTGACGATCCTGACGCTAATTTTGTTTTCAGCGTTTGAATAAGCCACTATCGCTCCAGTATCTTAGGACATGTCTTTATAAAAGAGATCTGAAGATGGTTCTTGCTGACCGAAACCTGTAGTCTTAGGACCTACAAGTTTGTGATCATCGACGTGAAATAAAAGAAATTTATTCTACATTTTCCGGTCACTGTTCAATTCGCGACTATTTCGCAGCTTGTGAAACCAGAGTAAAAAATCAAGAGGAGTGAGGCCAGTGCCGCGCACGGGCCGAGAGATGGGGCATCCCCTTCCAATTACACTCTGCCCGATGTTGTCTGTGACGTATGCCCTGGCGTGACAATCAAAAGGACCTGGAGCACCATCGTTCTGAAATCACAAACTAGTGCGCACTTGCAGGGGACGTCCTCTACAGAAGTTCAGGCAAAGCATTCTCCAGAAAGTTCAAATACCATGGCCCATTCAGACGCTCTGGCAAGACGTGTGGCTCATTAAGGTGATCCCCAAGAATACCATCCCAAATGTTCACTCAGAATCTCGCCTGGCAACTTCACGTATAGGTAACACGTGGATTTTCAACAGCTCAGTGTTGGCTGTAGAAACGTAATTTCACATTTCTAGCTGTGCGTCCATTATATCATAAAGTTCAAAATTTTATCGTTTACAATACCCTAAATTTTTAAAACGATATTCTGTTACACCCTGTGTATCGGATGCCTGATGAAGACAAATTACAGCAGTAGTTTAGTACATCATTATACAACTTGAAGCTATATACAACCCAAAAGAATTTTATGGGAATACTATTTAGTACATATTTATTACACAGAACCGTATTCCCATCACTCAAGAGAAATTGAAATGGAATTTTCATTGATCTAGAGAAATGGTGGAGAATCTGTCTTAAAGCTACGATTTTAGCTACCCGAAAATTTATCAAACAAAGGAAGTAATACTCAGGACACCCAGTTCGCTTTTATGAAAAAAAGAATGCATATGCGCCTTCAGCCTTTTAGATTTAGATTTTCTGTACTCTTCTGAATTGTTTCGGGCGAATGCTGCGATGGCTCCTTTGAAAAGACTGCAACTGATTTCCTCCTCTCTTCGAGTCCATTGCATACGTATGCTATCTCGTGGTCATCAGTAACGTTTCTTCTTTCTTCCGATAACTTGGTCAAGGAACATAGTGTAACCTCAGACCGCTCCCTGCAAGAGTGGCAGTTCAATTAGCACAGCAATAAAATAATAAACGCTTGTCCACGTAGTTATGTTCGCTCTGGAAGCGATTGATAGGCGGAGACGTAATTACTCTGCCTCCTCTCTTTTGTAATGCATGTCGATGAAAGGAGCAAGAAAATAAAAAGCAACCGATATTGAATAACTGACTTTGGCTTGAAATCTTAAGGAAATCAGACTTAGAATCTGGAATGAACGACAGTATATGAAATATAGTTGTATTATAAACACCTCGAATAATGTAAAAATAATTAAAATGGTGAGTTGTAACTTAAGAGTTTTGACTACATGATTTAAACTTACGGAAGTTCTATCTTTTCTACTATGCGTCGTACTTAACGTACAATGAACGCTGTTAGATAAGCACGTTAAGGTACGGCAAACAGTATAACAGAGAAGGTATAACTTTATCAGTATTATTCCGACAGGCTGAGAAAATGTCATCAAAATTGCTGATGTAGTCAAAATTATATACATCCATGCTCATAAATTAAGGACAATGCTGATGCATGGTGAAACAACGCCCTTGTGGACGGTTTGCGAGTTTAAATCACCTCGGGGTATGACCATGCGGTGCATTTGACCTGCGGTCGTCACACGGTGGCGCTGGCACCAGTCCACATACGCAGAGGTGTGTTGGTGCATGTCAGAGTACGGTGCAGCGAGTAAGTGTGCAGACGTTTTCGGACGTGCTAATGGTGACTGTGTGTTGAAAATGGCTCACGGAACACATATTGATGACGTTGTGAGGGGTAGGATACTAGGGCGACCGGAGGCTGGTCAAATACGGCTGGCCGCAGCGTGGGCCCCCCGTGTGCCACAAAGTGTGATCTCAAGATTATAGCAACGATTCCAGCACACAGCAAACGTGTCCAGGCGCTACAGTACGGTATGTCCACAATGTACAATACTACAAGAAGACCGATATCTCACCATCAGTGCCGGCAGACGGCCAAGGAGTACTGCAGGTAGCCTTGCTCGGGACCTTACCGCAGCCACGAACAGTTGTCTCCAGACACACAGTCTACAGACGACTGAACAGACAAGGTTTATTCATCCGGAGACCTACAAGGTGCTTTCCACTGATCCCTGGTCACAGGAGAGCCCGTAAAGCCTGGTGTCAAGAACACAGTACATGGTTATTGGAACAGTGGTCCCAGATTATGTTCGCACAAGAGTCCAGGTATAGTTTGAACAGGGTTTTCATCTGGCGTGAACCAGGAACAAGATACCAACCCCTTAATGTCCTTGAAAGGGACCTGTATGGAGGTTGTGGTTTGATAGTGTGGGGTGAGATTATGATGGGTGCACGTACACCCCTGCATGTCTCCGACAGAGGAACTGTAACAGGTCAGGTGTATCGGGACGTCATTTTGCACCAGTATGTCCGCCTTTTCGGGAATGCAGTGGGCCCCACCTTCCTCCTGATGGATGATAACGCACGGCCCCGCCGAGCTGCCATCGTGGAGGAGTACCTTGAAACAGAAGATATCAGGCGAATGGAGTGGCCTGCTTGTTCTCCAGACCTAAACCCCATCGAGCAACCCTAGGACACTTCAGGTGCTCCGACAGGCTCTGATGCAAGAATGGGAGGCTGTACCCCAGCAGCTGCTCGACCACCTGATCCAGAGTATGCCAACCCGTTGTGTGGCCTGTGTACGTATGCTTAGTGATCATATCCCACATTGATGTCGGGATACATGCGCAGGAAACAGTGGCGTTTTGTGGCACATGTGTTTCGGGACGGTTTTCTCAACTTATCACCAATACCGTGGCACCACATTATGCATTTATCCTTAATTCATGAGCATGAGTGTAGAAACGAAACTATTAAATTGACTTTGGTAAGGACTTTTAAGCAACATAGAATATGTACTTGTCTATCGTAGATTTTTGATCATATGCTGAAATGTTTATATACATATTTAAATATATTTTTCATTTTAGAAAGTTAACTCGAAAATATTCTTTTAAAGGAAATAGAACGATGCGATTTTATTCTTGGTAGCTTTTGCACGAAGAGAAGAAATGTATGTTTGTATCAGTTCACTAATGAATCCGGAGAGACAACGAAGGTTGTGATAATACTCCTGTCAGTCATTCCGGAAATGCTGCCGTCGTGAGATTCTCGGCCGTAGACTCCTCCTGGCGGGCGTGCGATTTTCTCTGCGTGTTTCACTCCGTCTCTTTGTGAGCATAGCGTTGCTGACGCTCGCTTTTCATTTCATCAGAGTACTTCAGTATACTACCAGATAAAAGTAACCAGCGTGTTACCTGTGTTGCATAGGACTTGCCAGCATGTTAGGAACTGTCTGCAGATTCCTGTGCCCGAGTGTCCTGCTTGCATGTGTGCAGGACTATTGGTGTACAAGCCAAACTCTTCCCTCTCTTGCGTGAATCTGTCAGCTACCTCGTTTCAAATGAAGAAAAGCTGTTCTTCTATCGTGCACTGTTGCGAAAATGCGGAGCGGTAATGTCAAACGAGCTGTCGTCGGCTCACGAGTCACTCCGACAGCATGAAAACATATCTGAACCGTCTATGTGTGGAAGTTGTTTCCAAAAGGTACCAAATCCAACTAGGCAGGTTTCCGAGTTGACCGAAAATACTTCCTGCAGGCATCATAGTTCTTGTTGTTATTGTTATTGTTGTTGTTGTTGTTGTGGTCTACAGTCCTGAGACTGGTTTGATGCAGCTCTCCATGCTGCCCTATCCTGTGCAAGCTTCTTCATCTCCCAGTACCTACTGAAACCTACATCCTTCTGAATCTGATTAGTGTATTCATCTCTTGGTCTCCCTCTACGATTTTTACCCTCCACGCTGCCCTCCAATGCTAAATTTGTGATCCCTTGATTCCTCAGAACATGTCCTACCAACCGGTCCCTTCTTCTTGTCAAGTTGTGCCACTAACTCCTCTTCTCCCCAATTCTATTCAGTACCTCCTCATTAGTTATGTGATCTACCCACCTAATCTTCAGCATTCTTCTGTAGCACCAAATTTCGAAAGCTTCTATTCTCTTCTTGTCCAAACTATGTATTGTCCATGTTTCACTTCCATACATGGCTACACTCCATACAAATACTTTCAGAAACGACTTCCTGACACTTGAATCTATACTCGATGTTAACAAATTTCTCTTCTTCAGAAACGCTTTCCTTGCCATTGCCAGTCTACATTTTATATCTTCTCTACTTCGACCATCACCAGTTATTTTTTTTTCCCAAATAGCAAAACTCCTTTACTGCTTTTAAGTGTCTCAGTTGCTAATCTAATTCCCTCAGCGTCACCGGACTTAATTGGACTGCATTCCATTATCCTCGTTTTGTACGCAAATGATAGTTGACATACAGTTTCTTGGGGACTCACTGCAATGTCTCTTATAAAATTTTAAGGTATTCTTCATTAGTACTGCACAGTTACCAGGAACTGTATTTTGGATTTGGCTATTTTTGTCATAACCAACGGCCTTGCCGCAGTGGGAATATCGGTTCCCGTCAGATCACCAAAGTTAAGCGCTGTTGGGCTTGACTAGCACGTGTATTGGTGACCGTTTGGTCTGCCGAGCGCTGGTTGCAAGCGGGGTACACTCAGATTGGTCCGCAGCTCTTGGTCATGCGGTAGCGTTCTCGCTTCCCGTGCCCGCGTTCCCGGGTTCGGTTCCCGGCGGGGCCAGGGATTTTCTGTGCCTCGTGATGACTGGGTGTTGCGTGGTGTCCTTAGGTTAGTTAGGATGAAGTAGTTCTAAGTTCTAGGGGACTGATGACCATAGTGCTCATAGTGCTCAGAGCCATTTGAACCACTTTTTGGTACATCCAGATCTTGTGAGGCAAATTGAGGAGCTACTTGACTGAGAAGTAGCGCCTCTGGTCACGAAAACTGACAACTGCCGGGAGTGCGGTGTGCTGATCTCACGACCCTACATATCCGCATCCAGTGACGCCTATAGCCTGAAAATGACACGGCGGTTGATCAGTACCGTTGGGTCTTCCGAGACCTGCCGTTCGCAGGTTCGAATCTTGCCTCGGACATGGATGTGTGTGATGTCCTTAGGTGAGTTAGGTTTACGTAGTTCTAAGTTCCGGGGGACTGATGACCATAGACGTTAAGCCCCAAAGTCTCAGAGCCAAGCCAAGACATGTACGGACGGATTTTAAACCTTTTGTCGTAACAATTGTTTCAGAAGTGTACAGTTTATACTTCATGGATAAATGACACTGTTCTCGCAAAATAAACTCCACATCTCACGTATGGTCAAATCTGGAAGCAAGTATTTGCTTACTGGTCTCTTTTTTTCCACAGTGATGTTGCCAGCATTTAAAACTTGTTATCTAAGGTATAATTTCAGCCCGTAGTTTCTTCATATCATCACCAAACCTTGCACCACATCTCGTTCCAGAAACTGTTGCCCCACTGTTCATTTTATCATCAGCTAGGTGCTCAACCTTCCTTCTCCCAATATTAAAAATACTAAGAACGTAAATCTAGAAACAAGGATCTTCCCCAGAGGGGTAGACTGTATCCTGTAGCGTATAGTTTCCTTTTTCCTTGAACGTTCTTTCTTACCTTGATCAACCTTTTTTCACGTATCATGTCATCTTCTGGTACACATAATACTTTGAAAAGGTTTTTGAGGTTTTGCACTTGCAGGAACATTATGTTCTTCGTGTTTCAGAACACTCCGCTTCCACATATTTAGAGATCTTCTACGTTTTCTTGGTTTTTCTGCAAATTCAGGCACATCGACATATTCATCCGACATAATAGAAATTATTTTAAGTGTTCACCATATGAAAACACAAGAATATTACATGAAGTTCACATTCCATAACAAACTGAAGTTGGCTGACAGCGTTTGTGACGTCTCAACACTAAGCCAGATGAGTGCAAGAGGATTTGGTGTGTAAAATGCTGGATCTGACTTCGTCTACCTAAGAGATTTGGTATTTTTTGCAAAAAAAATATCAGCCTGTTATATCCAGCAAGTTATTAGGTAGGGGTTGGCAGCTGTAATAAATTTTTTAAGTTTTTTGTACTTGGTACCTTTTGGAAGCAAGCTCGACTCATGTGTCAATAGCGCTTTGCTTCACATATACTAAAATCTGTACATTGTGCCAAAGGACATGAGTATTAACAGACTCTTTGACAACAACGAATTAAAACGCATTACACATTCTATTGAAATATGTATTATTTGTCCTCTAATTACTGAATTTGAAAATTTTGTGAAAAATTCAATTCGGCGGGTAAATTTGCGTGGAAACCATCCAAATAGAAACTACCACTTGTCAGCGACGAAACGGATATTATCAGAACAAATATAAAAGACCATACGTCACTTGCATGTTGAAAATCAGATCTTTAACTGAAAGAAATAACCTGACTCATAATTCACAAACCTTTCCATTTATTCATATCTGGTGGTACAAAGAAATGCACTGATTTCCTCAGTCATTAATTTCATTTATGTACAGATTCTGCATCATTGTAACACAGTAAGTAATATAATAAGTATTGCTAACCATTATCTCCTCTAACCCGCCCGGGCAGACGAACGTGTTCACGCGTCTCTTCCAGGATTCGAGGAAATGCGCCGACCCCTGATCGAATACGCCCGGTGGATTAACGACGAGTGTCGGAGTGCCGGACTGCGCGGTTGTGGTACCCAAGTCCCAACTCAGTTACACGACTCGCAAACGCATGGAAAATGTTATATGATTGCTTGGTGTCTGTTCTTTCGGATGTGTCCAAAAGTACACACAACGCTGATTCTGCAGCTGTGATACATTATATGCAGTTTGAAGGTGCAGTTGGGGATAGCGGGAAGGAAAGGGGTTAGTGACGTCAGCTTCATCGGGACATTACGCGGAATCGGCAGCGGCGAGTGAAAATGTGCATCGGATGGGGATTCGAACCGGAGATTCCTGCCTACTCGCAGATGCGTTAACCACTGCACCATCCAGTGTACAGTGCTATCGCATCAGCGCAGACTATCTCCGCATGCCTCATGGCCGACCCACATTCCCACTGAGCACTACCTATCCGCCGTCCCTATGCGTAATAAGCAGGAGATCCTGGGTTCGTACCCCGGTCCAGCACACATTTTCACCCATCGCCGCTGATTCCGCGAAATGTCCCGATGCACCTGACATCAGTAATTCCTCCACTTTCCTTTCCTTTCTTCGCACCTCCACCTACAATTTACACATAGAAAACGTTCGCACACTTTTACCGGAATGTCAAAACACGCAGCCAGCTGGGTTACACATATTCCTCCCGGAGATGTGGAGGTGTGGGGTGGGGCGTGGGGGAAGGAGGACAAGGGGTATCAACAGGGAGAGCGTCCGGCCACCCCTTAAATTAGAAATGTCAGTTCCATTAATAACGACGCCGACCTCTCGTAAGATGCGGGAGAAAGGCAAAAGTAAGAAGACTAACCAATATCTGCTCTGAACAGACCCATACGGCCGCAACCGCGTTCGCCTATATAACTTTTTGAAAATGACAATGTCATCTACTTGTTTGTTAATACTTTAGATATAATTATAGTTTCATAACCCATGTAATTTCACTATAAGATTCATATTAAAATTTACTTGAAATTTTAAGCTAACAAAATTAAAATGTCGATTTATTTTTAATATTTCTTTCTTTGCATAAACTGCACAACCTCTCACTCTTGTTTCTCACTTCTCTGTGCTCATGGTTTTCTTACATACTAGGGGCTTTAACGTTCACCCTTATAAATGAGGACATTAATTAGTATGCTCACCTTTTCAGTAAGTACTACTTTTACATAACTGATGTATTTTTAGGAAAATTGTGGATTATAAATGGTTCAAATGGCTCAAAGCACTATGGGACTTAACATCTGAGGTCATCAGTCCCCTAACCTAAGGAAATCACACACATCCATGCCCGAGGCAGGATTCGAACCTGCGCCCGTAGCAGTCCCGCGGTTCCGGACTGCACCGCCTAGAACCGCACGGCCACCAGGGCCAGCTGTGGATTACATGTGTTTATTATTTACTGACTTAAGTTTCTCAACTTTCTGAATGAAGAATATAAATGAAAAAAATTGTAGAGAAATAACCAAAACTAAAAAATTAGAACCCAGAACTAAACAATGCATAGATTAAGAGAGAAATTACAGGTATGAAATACACGTGTGTGTCGTGATCTATATTTGTTGCGGGCATAGCATTCTCTAGTATAGTATAACATTGACAATTCCGTTACAACATGCATCATAAGATGTTATCGTTCTTGTACATCTTACAAATGTAGAACGGGTCTAGCTCGATAGAATGTAGCTGCTCTATATTTTACCAACCCGGTTACGTTGCGAGGCCGGCTATGATTGGTGACGTGATTTTGAAGATACACAATTTCGTTTGTGTACCAAAACTGATTATAAGGGGTCTGGAAAGTTATGGGTGGTGATGAGCTGTGATATTTCGTGCATACGCCACGCAAAGGTCACTTTCTTGGCTAGAGTATGGGTCGTTTCCACTTAACTCTAAGTTGTGCGGTGGTCAGCGTCAGGTGTTTGTAAATATAACTGCAAATGGCTGCTCCGTGCAACATTTTGGCACTGGTTCCTTCTGTGAATGTGAGAAACATCGCAGTAGCACAGAATGTCATAGACGTTTACGAAACTGTGGAAGATCAGTGGATTGTAGATGGTACTCTGAGGCCACGACATTTTTAAATAACACAGGATATTAAGAAGGTGCTCCCTATCTTGAGAGGTGATAGTATGGACCAAAACAAGAAAAGAAATCCAGTAAACATAGGCTCTAAAATGCATACCTTAAGAGGTAAGAGCGGGCGTTGAGCTATGCTACTGTGAATCACATTTTTGTTACTGCAAGCTCTTCGCTGTTACGACCGACCTACAGAATTCAGTAAACAAATGAGGACACATTCATCTGCTACTGTCCATTCGTGGCGGCGGTCGTCTGGGTCTCTGAAGGGGTTATTCTGTTGTCATCTCTCATGATGCAACGAGCAACTCGGAAGTGTACTGCAATGCCTTCAGAAAATTGAAGAAACGATTTCTACGTGTTCGCCACCACGGAAATGTAAACGAACTTTGCTTTCTCCATGACAATGCAAGGCCACACACAATCCTGTACACCCGAATGCACACAAAACTTCATTGGACTGTTCTTCCTCATCAATCTTACAGCCCGGATCTCACATCTTCCGACTTCCTTCTGTTTGGCCCAATGAAGGGTGCACTTTGCGAAAAGCAGTACGTGGATAATGGGGAGTTTATTGATGGAGCAAAACGTCCAACAGTAGAGTGGTATCATGTTCGCATACACGCCCTACCATTAACGTGGCATAAGGCCGTCGCGCCGGCTGCTGTGGCCGAAAGGTTCTAGGCGCTTCAGTCCGGAATCGCGCTGCTGCTACGGTCGCAAGTTCGAATCCTGCCTCGGGCATGGATGTGTGTGATAACCGTAGGTTAGTTAGGGTTAAGTAGCTCTAAGTTTAGGGGACTGATGACCTCAGATGTTAAGTCCCATAGTGCTTTGAGCCATTTGAACCATTTTTGAAAGGCCGTCGTATTGTACGGAGATTACATTGGAAAACAGGGTTTTGTAGCCAAGGGAGTGGGAATAATATGCTGTATTGGAATCCTGAATAAAACTAACCTGATTTCAGAAAAAAAATTGTTGCATTACCTATTGAATGGCCCTCGTAACATACGGAAATAACTTGATCTTAAAGTGCGTCCGCTGCGGTAAAACCGGATCTACAGACTACGATTCCGGCATTCGAAGAAGTAACGGAGTGACCGGCCCAGGAAAGGTATTACGTAATGGACGCAGGAGCAGCAGCAGCAGCCACAGCGACGTTTTAGGGCGCAGGTTTGGTTTGGGAAGCGCCCTCGCCTTGAGACGCCGGCGTAACGGGGCTGGGACAAAGCGCGCGGCACGGGATGTGCTCCATTTTAGGCCATGTCGGGCGCGCGCAGCCGTGCCTCCCATGTCAACAGCACGGCCGGCCGGCGGCCGCGGAGGCCGTGTCCTTGCCGCCGCCGTAGACGCGGCTTTAGCTGCAGCGATTTATGGACTGCCGCCTCCGGAATGGGGCAGGGCGCGCTTTTTGCCCAGCGATTCCGAGAGATCTGTTTTCAGCATTTCTCCCGTATTTCGATAGGCATCTGAAACTGGGCAGTTATTCCTGCATAACCAGTCCGAGGGATCCCGTAATCGAATACGGCATTTCCTCGTTTTCCATAAGAATGGGTCCTACGGCTCTAGACACTTCAGGTTCCCCTGGTCAAATACTCATAGCCCTAAAAACCCATGCGCTTTAACCAAGAGTCTTCTATCTGAGCAATGGCATTGTGAAATATGGTGTTACATTCCTGTGCATTTTCTTAGTGTTTTGTGTAGTATTTCACTCGTAATTGAAAGTGGAAGCAAGATTTAAGAAAAATCAGGATCGTAGGACTTGCGGACCTAGAGAAACCATTCGACACTATAAAATGGCACAAGCTCATCCAAATACTGAAAAAATAGGAGTAAGCTGTAGGGAAAGACGGTATGTAGCCAGACGGCCCGCCCGGTTAGCCGAGCTGCTTTCCGGAGTGGGCAGGAGCGCCTGGTCCCCCACACGAATCCGCCCGGCGGATTTGTGTCGAGGTCCGGTGAGCCGGCCAGTATGTGGATGGTTTTTAGCCTGTTTTCCATCTGCCTCGGCCAATGCGGCTGGTTCCCCTTATTACGCCTCACTACACAATGTCGGCGATTGCTGCGCCAACAAGTTCTCCACGTTCGCGTACACCACCGTTACTCTACCATGCAAACATAGGGGTTACACTCGTCTGGTGTGAGATGTTCCCTGGATCCCTGGGGGGGGGGGGGGGGGGGGGGGTTCCACCGGGGGCTGAACCGCACAACACCCCTGGGTTCGGTGTGAGGTGGCGGGGCGGAGGGGTGAAGTGGACTGCGGTAGTCGTCGTGGGATTGTGGACCACTGTGGCTGTGACGGGGACGGAGCCTCTCCGTCGTTTCTAGGTCCCCGGTTAACATACAATACAATGTAGCCAGACTGTGCTCGTACTCGTGCTATGTGATCACTGTTCTCAAAATGTAGAATTTCGCCGTTTCTAGCGCTAATACTGACTGTTGATGTAACATGAATAAGTACTCAGTCTGGCACGCTTTATGACTGCCGATGTGATTTGTATTATAGTGTGACGACAGTGACGAATTCGCCGATTTTATTATTGAAGTCAGTGATTTTAATACGCCTAATATCATGATATAAATGCTATTATGAACCTGAAGATGATCTTTTGGCCGAAACTGGTTGTTAAGTTAAGAAAGTTTATTTATCTGCAGCTCTTGGCAGTAATCATGACATTCTTCAGATTAACGATAAACTTTACATCAAAATTAGTGGCATCGAAACTGATGGAAAGAAGAGAATTGAACCGTTTGAGATTTAGTGCTAGAAAAGAATGCTGAAAGTTATATGAACAAATAAGATAAAAAATGAGGAGGTCCTCCGTAGGATCAGCGAAGAAAGGAACATGTGGAAAACACTGACTAGAAGAAGGTCTAAGACGGTAGGTCATGTACTGAGACATCACGGAACAGCTGCCATGGTCCTAGGGGAAATTGCAGAGGTGAAAATGTAGCGGAGTGGCTGGAACATGAGTAACAACTAATCGGACACGTTGGGTATTAGTGCTTCTCAAGATTAAGAAGTTGCCATAGGGGAGGAAGCTACAAGACTGATCACAAGAAAAGGAGATAATTTTTTTTATAGATATTACATGCGATGCACGACGAGAGAATTAGATTGGCCAGATGCATACATAGGAGTAACCCTGTTTCCGCCTCACAAGTACCCCGCAACATTTACCCTCTTAACACCCGTGTACTCCGCTACAATTATACGCACTCCACAACCAGCAGCAGACTGATTTTCTCGTGGCCACTTCCCGCTACACGTTAGTAAAGCATATTGTGGGAGTGTTTCAATATTTATCCAAATAGTGCTGTTACATGTTTATTACAAAGTTTATAAAAACTTAAATTATTTTCTTAAGTACCATAACTGACAGATATATGATGATATAATAACGATCATTTTCTTCATATCGGCTACCGCAGCTATATATTTGTCAAAAGACATTTTGAAGATATCCATCTCGACTCTGTTGATAACGTGTTCGCCGGCCGGTGTGGCCGAGCGGTTCTAGGCACTTCAGTCTGGAAGCGCGCGACCATTACGGTCGCAGGTTCGAATCCTGCCGTGTCGCAGGGGCAAAATCTGCACTCAACACTAAATACAGCATTGTGTGCCATTCACTCTCTCGTGTTGTACTGTATATTTCACCGGTCTATCTGTAGCGGATTACAGCAATGAGGGCGACGGAAATCCTGATCGCACACAGTGAGGCTGTCCTTGTGGACTCCAACCGTGGAGGGAGGAGGGCCTTCAAATTCCCGACTGGCCGTTTAGGTATAGGTTTCCCTAAATCAGTTAAGGCGGACGCTGGATGTCTTTCTTTAAACAAGTCGTTAGCTATTTTTAACCTTGTATTTGTGCTATCCTGGTTTGTGCTCCGTCTGTGATGGCTTTGAAAGCTAAACTTACTTCCTTCTTTTCGTTACTCAATTTCTGGGAAACAGTTATAGACTCGAGTAGCAGACAGTGCATATGCCACAATGGTTCTAATGTGTGTTACCATTGCCGAGTGAATAACTATGGTTCGTCGTGCTATCCGATGTCCGAGTGCGAATCTGTCTACCTTTCCTGTCCACTGACAAGAGGACGAGCATTGCCCCTTGCTTGGACCACCGGCATTAACACTGCAGCTGTAAGGTGTCAGGCAAATCCAACACCTTCCATGAAAACCCTGACATAATAAGCAAATCTAGTAGTATGTCAAATAGCTCCGAATAAATCGTGACATTAAATTAACCAAAGTAATACGAGTAACGAGTGAGCAAATGGAATACAACAGACTAACACAAGAATACCTAAATGCATGTTGTACCTTCCCACCGAGAGACCGACGCAGTTCCGAAGGGAGAAACGAGAACAGAAGCCGAGAGCAGAACCGTGTTAAGCTAGAAGGCCCTACGATAAGGGACTGACTGGCCACCCACGTTGCCATCTAACCACTAGGGCTCACCACCCGCACGTTTTAGCGTGAGACTTTTTCGCGTCTCAGGTACGTCAATGACCACCCCCCAGCCCATGTTAAAAGCTAGAGCCCTCCAGAAAAACAGTATAGATCTTACGATAACACAAAAAGGGCCACTACCACCAGCAAGTTTTAGCGTGAAACTTTTTCGCGTCTCAGGTACGTCAAGGACCACCCATGTTAAAAGATAGAGCCCTCCAGAAGAACAGTATAGATCTTACGATAACGCTAAAAGGACCACACCAGCTGCAGGTTTTAGCATGAGACTTTTTAGCGTCTCTGTTACGTTGCAAACTTTAAAAACATTGCCCCACCACGAAAAGTATAACGTTTCTCATTGGATAGACTGAATTTTTGTAGGCGGAGCTTAAGGTTAACATTGAGACCCTGATTGGTCAGATGAAAACATAGCCAGATAGTTTTTTTAAATCAACTTCGGTAAATTGTAGTAAGGAGAAGTTAGGAGAGTTGCTTCCGAGATGGCGATGTGGGCGGAGCTGTGCTGCCCGCCGCTGCCCTGACGCTGCCTAAACACCGACAAGGTATTGAACGCACGCGATGCCACATTTTTGAGCGCATAAGGCTTCACTCAGAACTGCAGAAGTCTCATCTGTTACACCCCCTTTTTGCGTATTACTAGTGTCGATCGTTAATTAAAACTCATGGTGTTCACATTTGCCACTTGAAGAACAGATCTGAAACGCGATGATTTTTCTTTTATATAGTTATTGAGAAGCCACATCAGCCACTGTAATTTACGACAAGTTAGATAAGTTATTAAAGATAATTGAGGGTCACTGTAGACCATTTTGATAGTTTTCTCTTTTGTGAAACTTAAATTAAACCTAGATTATAGATGTGATATGGCATTGGTCATCCTTCGATCCATTGTAGAACTTGGAAATCCATTCAGGGAATATTTGTTCACATTTTTGTTGAACACAGTTGGTTTTTACCATCCTGTATTAAAACATGTCCTTTTATCAATAGTGCAATTTATAAACGATGTTTTGTGAGTAGAATAAAATTTCCAATGGTAAACTTAACTGCTTTTTCGACGTTATTTTACCAGCTAACTAAAAATAGGAAAGCCTTTAACCCCTGCTGGTGCACAACAATTATTCACTTACACTGAAGAGCCAAAGAAACTGGAACACTTGCCTAATATCGTGTAAGGCTCCTTTGAGCACGCTGAAGTGCCGCAACACGACGTGGCATGGACTCGACTAATGTCTGAAGTAGTGGTGGAGGGAACTGACACCCTGAATCATGCACGGCTGTCCGTAAATCCGTAAGAGTACGAGTGGGTGGAGATCTCTTCGGAATAGCACGTTGCGAGGCATTCCAGATATGCTCAATAATGTTCTTGCCGGGGGAGTTTGGTGGCCAGCCGAGGTATTTAAACTAAGGAGAGTGTTCCTGGAGCCACTCTGTACCAATTTTGTTGGTATGAGGTGTCACATTGTCCTGCTGGAATTGCCCAAGTCCATCGGAATGCACAGTGAACATGGATGGATGCAGGTGATCAGACAGGATGCTTACGTACATGTCATCTGTCAGTGTCGTATTTAGAAGTATCAGGGTCCCATATCACTCTCTCCACGCCATTACACAGTCTCCAACAGCTTGAACAGTCCCCTGCTGACATGCAGGGTCCATGGATTCACGAGATTGTCCCCGTGCCCGTACAGTCCATCCGTTCGATACAATCTGAAACGAGACTCGTCCGAGCAGGCAACATGTTACCAGTCATTAACAGTCCAATGACGATGTTGACGGGCCGAGGCGAGGCGTAAAGCTTTGTACCGTACAGTCATCAAGGGTAGACGAGTGAGCCTTCGCCTCCGAGAGAACCTGTCTATGATGTTCCGTAGAAGGGTTCGCACGCTGACACTAGTTGATGACCCGGAATTGAAATCTGCAGCAGTTTGCGGAAGTGTAGCACTTCTGTCACGCTGAACGAGTCTGTTTTAGTCGTCGTTGGTCCCATTCTTGGAGGATCTTTCTCCGGCCGTAGTGATGTCGGAGATTTGATATTTTACCGGGTTCCTGATATTCACCTTACATTCGTGAAATTGTCGTATTGAAAAATCCTCACTTCAACGCTGCCTCGAAGATAATGTGTCCTATCGCTCGTACGCCGACTATAACATCACGTTCTAACTCACTTAAATCGTGATAACCTGCCATTGTAGCAGCAGTAACCGATATGACAACTGACCCAGATACTTGTCTTATATAGGCGTAGCCGGCCGCATCGCCGTATTCTCCCTCTTTACATATCTCTGTATTTCGCAATCGTTCTACAAAATGACAGTTTAATTACGTACATAGCTATCACTAATACATACAGATATAGTGCTTCGTTCTCACATTTTTAGAAGCATTCACTATTTATTCCCCAATCCTATACTACGAAATTTGTCTTCGCGACATAGCAGGATTTGAAACGCACGTATTCTGCTGAATGTGTAAATGTGGTAAAAGGGCTGTAAAAGGGTGTAAACGTGTTGTGGCAGTACACAAACTGTGTTTCCTGGAAACGTATTGTACGTCTACATCTGCATATATATTCATCAAGCTAGAGTACAGTGCATCACGGAGGGTACTTCGTACGAATACTAGTGATTTTCTATTCAGTTCCATTCGCGTTCTGAAAGATGGAAAAATGACTATTCCCTCTATAAGCGCCATAATTTTATTCTCATGACTCCTACACGAGATATGAGTTCATCTCAACAGAATAGTCGCAAAGTCTTCCTAGAATACAGAATTTCTAAACTTACCCAACAGGGTTCTGCGAGAAATATGTCGCCTTTCCCACTTAAATGGCCGGAACATCTCTATTGTACTGTCCCTTGGACTCAACGAACCTGTCATAATACTATCTGCGCGTCTCTGAATTTGTTCCGTGTCTGTTGTCATGCCTACTTGATGGGAACTCCGAACGTTTGAGCTCTAGAAATTGGTCACCTCAGCGACACGTAAACTACTTCCTTAACAGACACACTCCGCTTTCAGAGAATCCTTGCATGAAACGTGAGTCTTTCTTTCGTCTTTATTAGCACTGATTTTACCTTCCCCCTCATTCCATACCACCTCTTACTAAATATTTCCCCCTGGATATTAAAACAGTGTGACGTCCTCCACATGTTCTCTACTAACATTTTAATCGGGTACTCTCAAGCTCATCCTTTTTCTTATAGGCTCTCGCATTCTGTAACTGAGGAAAAGCCAAATCACAGCGGCCAAACATAGAGTTGACCTTTGCTTTTTTGGAATTCAATCCGTTTCGTAATACTTGCATTCAAAATAGCATTTCTCATCAAGTAATAAAATTTTGCGATTAAGTATCTCGGAAGATTAAAGAGATTACTAGAACAAATTTATTTAAATACTCTGTTCAAAAGTATCTGTTGATCTATACAGCAATACATTTTACACAGTGACGGGAAACTTAAAAGGGGAGGCCACGACGTTGGGATCACTGATTCACTTCAGATAATGTACGCCCTTAGTATGCATTAAAACAACATAATGTGCAAGTAGTAAGGTGCATTACCCTGGGAGTTCTGAGAAAATTGCAAGAGAAGTTTTACGGGACTATTATATATCTGGTTTATCTGTGCGCGGACCCTGCCGATATGAAGTGATTATGGTCAAGTGATTAGCGGTCGCACGTTGCAAGAGGATCGTGTAGGGGTCGACGGTTTGGGTACTGTTAACATTTATTTTGTAATCTACATCCTTTCATCACTAATCACATTATTTAATTTATGTGGCATTTTAGAGGTAATATAATGAAAACACGCAGGCGCATTTTCGTGAAGTTGTAGTGAATTTCATATGTTACTTGACTATTTAATATTTTTAATTAAATTTTCAAGGGAGAGAGACAGGCTTGGAAAGCCCAAGTCAAACCTCGGAGTCACAATCTGCCAGACGACATGGCTAACTTACAGTTACTCGTCGGAGGTGCTCTCGACAACACACATTGCGGGATGGTATTTGTCATACAGACATGGAAAACATAGATTGAAACATTGTCTACTACATCGAATGAATACAGTTTTTTCCGTATTTACAAGGAATGTTCAGAGTTTCTAAGAGGAAACTCACCTCGTTGACGTTTTGAAATATTTCTCCTTATTCCCATAGTATAGATTAAAAATTAAGTTTGAGCAGGAGCTGAACCGGCGGCTCCTACATGTCCGTTTATCGAAGGTCGATCGCTGATTACCTGACCACCATGAAATCTAACGTTCCATACTTCCGCACAGATATATAAACACATAATAGACGCCTAAAACTTCTCTTGCGATTTTCTCGGAAATGCCAGAGTAGTGCACCTTATAATTACACGTATGTTGTTTTAATGGCCTGCTGAAGATGTACAATGTTTGATGTAAATCTGTGATCCCAATGTCATGACCCCCCCTTGTTAGATAATGTAGAGTAGTGGGTTTGTAAAACATAGCACCCCATTTTATAGAAGCCTAGCTGTTTCACAACGCACTATGTTTTTATTTCTGGAAACCTTACTCCAAAGCTCTGCAGAATGTAATACTGGCATATTTTTTCTAAGCTCAAGCTTTCACTCATAGTGTAAGGATCCTGGCTGAGTTTGTGGGATGCTGTGATACGCAAAATGGAAACGAAGCGTCCTCATCCAGACATAACTTGCTAGTGTGTGTTATGTGCGGTGTTGGGTAATGAAGGGGCACTGCAGCAACAAACTTTTTACATTACGAAATTACTTCTTAGTAAGAATGGTTAAACAAAACAGCATTCTACAGGACATGTGTATTCCCTAAATTACTTAGGGCAACTGCTGGGAGGGCGCCTACTGTAAATCCACGGCCGATTGTCTGTTCCATCATTTTTAGACTAGTTTTGCTAGTTTCTTAATACCGGTATATTTTTGACATGACGTGTTTTTTTGCTCTGAAACTGTACTACCATGACATCGAAACTTCCTTGCAAAATTGATTCACGTATGAATAAACAGAGAGAATCGCGGCGATGGTTAAGACGCAGGACTTACATTCTGGAAAACATTCCCTGGTTTCCCTAAGTCCCCTAACGCGAAAGCCGGGATGGTTCCTCAGAAGAGGACACGGCGATTTACGGTAATCTTCCTTCATTTCATATGTATCGATGAACCTACTAGTACTACATCGGCATCGGCCACTTTCATTTTTGCAATGCTCTAAGGAGTCTCAGACCCAGAAAATGAAATTATCTTCTTGTATAGTAATGTAGCAGATAGTTTTATCTTTAAAATTACGAATGAATGCTTACGTAGCTTTATTCTAAATATTTCAAATTCATGTTTTGAGAATATACTGTGCGAGGTTTGTCATGAAGTGTTCTTTAAAAAATCTGTCATTCAAATTTTACAGTAATACGGACATAATACACTGTCCCATTAGTGGACATTAATACGGAATGTGTCCACCCATCGTCCTTACGACGGCTTAAACTCTGCTGGGAACATTTGCAATGGTCTGTCAGAGTGTCTCTGGAGGAAAGTCAGCCCGTTGAACCCCGACAGCCGAAACCATAGAAGGCAGTGATGTAGAACGCAGGGGTAAGCAGCGGAGTCGAGTTGACTCTGACCAAATGAATCCCTTCCATGAAAGTTACTGCCCAGAAACCTTTGCCTCGGAGATTCTGCTTCATGGCGGATTGTGTTGTCATCCTGAAACAAGGAGGCATAATCTCTGAATTGTTCCTATGCCGTGTGCAGTGCGCAGTGATGCAAAGTGTGTCCATATCCTTCGGCACAAAGCGTTTTCTTTAGTGCGATAAATAACGACACCCTAACCAAGAAAAACACCCTCATACCGTAGCACCACCACCTCCTCCTCCGTACTTCGCTGCGGGCACTACTCGTGGTGCCAGGTAAACTTCTCCAGGCAACCCTCAGTGCCACAGGCCATAGCGTGATTCATCACTCCAAATCATTCGTTTCCTGTCACACAACGTTCTGTGGCGTCGCTCTTTACTCTAAGAGCCTCTCACCCTTCAGTAGAGAAATGTGTGACTTACGAGCAGCAACTCTACCATTGCACTTCGTGTGTTTTAAACTTCCTACGCACAGTCATAGTGCTAGAGGAACTGTTGGCAGCACTTTAAATTGAATGATTGTTTCCTACCGTTGATTTCGTGCGACTTTTTGCAACCAATGGTCGACTGTCAATAAATGAGTGTGCCTCGTCTTTGTTTCGCTGTAGCTTTGCTTAGCGCTTCCACTTAACTCACATCAACAACAGTCGAGGTTAAAAAGCCCCAGATGGACTTTTCACTCAGGTGACATCCAATGAGTAGTCCACGTTCAAAGTCACACAATTCTCCTGACCCACTGATTTTGCTGTTAACCCTCCAGTGGTCGCGCCTAGAAAAGTTACACAATGACAATAGTCATCCACTGAATTTCTCTACTTTATACGATTATATAATGTATTTTTATTTCTATTAATATGTATTATTGTGCCGGCCGGTGTGGCCTTGCGGTTCTAGGCGCTTCAGTCTGAAACCGCGTGACCGCTACGGTCGCAGGTTCGAATCCTGCCTCGGGCATGGATGTGTGTGATGCCCTTATGTTAGTTAGGTTTAAGTAGTTCTAAGTTCTAGGAGACTGATGACCACACATGTTAAGTCCCATAGTGCTCAGAGAAATTTTTTTGTATTATTGCCATAATATGAGTTCAAAAAACTAAATATACGATCAAATGGTTTATTGTTAATTATGAATCTTAGTTTGTGTAAAATCAAGGACAATACAAAATATGAAATACACAAACTTCATAAACGTTTAGAACTTACTTTGCAAATGCAATTTTGACCACATATCAGTTCCATTTGAGAAAGGTATTAAACGAAAATAAAATCATTCAAAACAGTCGTTACACACGTTGGAACTATTATCTGGGCATAACCAATTTAAACACTTTGAGCACAATCTTCTCCTAGTTTCATTTTTCGTTCGATCACAGATCTGGCATCTTCCCCTTGCACCTGCAAGCCGGTGTTGATTGTGACTGAATTTTGGTATTTCTGTCTTGAGTAAAGGAGCACCTCTGTTCTTAATTTCGTCTGGCACCTGAGGAATTTCGTCGCGTCGTTGTATTTGGGGTGAAATCAGCTCCCAGCGAATTGATTCTATAAAATCATCTCGTTTGACTGTTTTATAGCCATTATTCACTGAGTATATGCACTGTTAAAAATGGCTCTGAGCACTATGGGACCTAACTTGTAAGGTCATCAGTCCCCTAGAACTTAGAACTACTTAAACCTAACTAACTTAAGGACACACACATGCATGCCCGAGACAGGATTCGAACCTGCGACCGTAGCGCTCACGCAGTTCCAAACTTTAGCGCCTAGAACCTCTCGGCCACCCCGGCCGGCTATATGCACTGTGCATTTACCTGAGACAAGTTCAGAAGATCGAAGACAATGACGGCAGCCCATCTCCTTTTGTTCCTCCCACCGAATAGTTTGCACAAAGCTCATTCACGTCAACAACTTTTGTCTTATTGTAAAATGTAACTATTTTGGGTTTCCTTTTGTCTCCAGTAGACAATCAAATGACTCATCCTCGTGGATTGAAGATACCAGAATCGTGAATTTGTTGTTTCTTTGGGTGTACGAAACTAGACACTAGAGTCTTATTTTTTTGAAAACCTGAAACAGAAGTATTCAGTTGCTTCTATTTATTTGGTAGGAACTCTTTTGGCAGCTCCCTTTTATTTTTTGAGTGTCCCAACATAAGTAATATTTTTTTTTTCAATTAATGCTTCCACCAGAGGAATACTGGAAACCAATTATAACCAGTAATATTCCTATTATAGCTATAAATTGGTTTGGCAAGAGGAAGGACAACATCTTTTCCATCGTTGCTGACTAAATAAGGCCCTGGTTCCTGTTTTAAACGGTAAACTTCTAAATTCATCGTGTACATCATTCTACAATCTACAAGTGCGAATACCTTTGTTCCAAATTTGGCAGGTTTGCTTGGAATAAACTGCCAGAAGGAACACTTCCCCCTAAAAGAAAGCAGTTGTTCATCAACCGTGAGGTATTCGACTGGAGTGAAATAACGCCGAAAATTCTTTATAAATTGTTCCATAAGGTCACGAACTGGCGCTAGCTTGTCTGATTTTCTTCTGTCTGCTCTCGTGCTGTAGTCATCAAAGCGGAGGCAGCACATCAGAAAACGAAATCTGTGCTCGCTCATTGATAAATTGCAAGCCTCTATTCCACATCCTTTGGAGTTATCCCACATTTTTTAGTACTTGTTCTGGTGCAACGGTGAGAACCAATAATTCCAATCAGGGCAGTAATTTAAATTTCATCTGTGATACGAGCATCCCTGTCTGTGGAGGAATTATTCTTAATTTTCTGAATATACATAGTTGTATATTTTGTAACGATGCTGATTATTCCGTCATCAACAAATAGTCGCAATGCATCTATTTCTGTTTTAGCATCCTTACCTCTGTCTTTTGGTCACGGTAAGCAGCTTATTATATTATGTGATCGAATTTTCACACTTTTCCGCGGCACTTTTTTGCTCCACTTACTGCTTCCATCAATACCTACAAATTCCTCTAAATTACAATCCTCACCACTCTCTTCAAAGTCAGCTGCCTCCTGTTCTGTCTCAGAGCTATGATTCTCTGATTCTACATAATCGCTATCACATTCACTGATGTCACTCTCGCAGTCTAGAGGATCTTCGTCTGAATCACATTCCTCCAGCCACCTTATCCAAATGTTAGGGTCTGAACTTATTTCTGCCATAATGGAAACTTTATGTTTTACTGAAATAAAACAAGAAAATAACTAAACAAAGATGTAAATACGATTAAAGTATTTACTATGATGTAATGTGCGCTAAAAAGTGTTAAGTAAATGAAATACTGAAGGAATACATCAGTCAAAATTACTTACACGAAAGGTCGCGCAGATGACATATGTCAACCAGGCAAAAGAAAGTGCAACTGCTCTTAGCGAAGGACAAATTATAACCGACACGTGTGTCTCAACCCTTCCCCAGCAGAATCCTGGTCCTCACGGTTGTCAAAACAAATTAACGGTGGTAATTCAAAGAGGAGTGGATGAATATTGCCATCTTCGCGACCACTCGAGGGTTAGTGCTTCTCTCTTGACAACGCAATACACCCCCCCCCCCCCCCTCCTTCTTTCTATACTGGCAGGACACCCTCTTTTGTCACGTAGTGGTCGATTTCGCATTACATAGTTATGTCCGGGTGCTTGTGTTCAGATAGTTGATATCAATGGAACGTGTTCCAACAGTTGACTAACATAATGCTACAGACAGTTGTTTTAGTTTCTGACGGCGAGTCTCAAGAATGACCTAATGTCCGTTATTACTTTGAGAATTGAATTGTTAGTTCACTGCAAACGTGGTGCGGGTCAGCAGACAATTTTTTAAAAAGAAGAGACTCCCTGGATGGTCGATGAGTAACAGAATAATGACACTTTAATGCTAAACTGCAGAAAATGCTACAAGCAGCATGCACTGCAAAGAAGTCTCGTGGATATGAGAACCAGAATCCTTGTTCATATCACATTGTGCACCCTACATTCTGATACTATGTAAGACAATGAAGCTACTTCGCGACCTCTGTAACAGAGAATTGATTCCATAATGTCAATTACAGCTTTTGGTAAACTGTTATTATGCATACAAACAAATTCCAAAACTTCGTAACTACTATATGTGTACCAACCGTCTTGGTATCTATGGACGTAATTCATGTAAAGTTGAATATCTGTACACAGTATATTACACTTTGCACTTTAAACTACAGGCTCATACTGTTACATACAATAAAGGAATTATCATATGTTAGATGTTGTTATTAGCGTTATTCCATTGATAAATAGTGACAGGAAGAGAAATGCTGAGAGCAAACGCAAGAATTTGGAGACACAGTTCGACAAAGGACGAAAGATGCGGAAATAGCAAAGACGTTTGTACAGTCCGAAACATACACTCCTGGAAATGGAAAAAAGAACACATTGACACCGGTGTGTCAGACCCACTTGCTCCGGACACTGCGAGAGGGCTGTACAAGCAATGATCACACGCACGGCACAGCGGACACACCAGGAACCGCGGTGTAGGCCGTCGAATGGCGCTAGCTGCGCAGCATTTGTGCACCACCGCCGTCAGTGTCAGCCAGTTTGCCGTGGCATACGGAGCTCCATCGCAGTCTTTAACACTGGTAGCATGCCGCGACAGCGTGGACGTGAACCGTATGTGCAGTTGACGGACTTTGAACGAGGGCGTATAGTGGGCATGCGGGAGGCCGGGTGGACGTACCGCCGAATTGCTCAACACGTGGGACGTGAGGTCTCCACAGTACATCGATGTTGTCGCCAGTGGTCGGCGGAAGGTGCACGTGCCCGTCGACCTGGGACCGGACCGCAGCGACGCACGGATCCACGCCAAGACCGTAGGATCCTACACAGTGCCGTAGGGGACCGCACCGCCACTTCCCAGCAAATTAGGGACACTGTTGCTCCTGGGGTATCGGCGAGGACCATTCGCAACCGTCTCCATGAAGCTGGGCTACGGTCCCGCACACCGTTAGGCCGTCTTCCGCTCACGCCCCAACATCGTGCAGCCCGCCTCCAGTGGTGTCGCGACAGGTGTGAATGGAGGGACGAATGGAGACGTGTCGTCTTCAGCGATGAGAGTCGCTGCTGCCTTGGTGCCAATGATGGTCGTATGCGTGTTTGGCGCCGTGCAGGTGAGCGCCACAATCAGGACTGCATACGACCGAGGCACACAGGGCCAACACCCGGCATCATGGTGTGGGGAGCGATCTCCTACACTGGCCGTACACCTCTGGTGATCATCGAGGGGACACTGAATAGTGCAAGGTACATCCAAATCGTCATCGAACCCATCGTTCTACCATTCCTAGACCGGCAAGGGAACTTGCTGTTCCAACAGGACAATGCACGTCCGCATGTATCCCGTGCCACCCAACGTGCTCTAGAAGGTGTAAGTCAACTACCCTGGCCAGCAAGATCTCCGGATCTGTCCCCCATTGAGCATGTTTGGGACTGGATGAAGCGTCGTCTCACGCAGTCTGCACGTCCAGCAAGAACGCTGGTCCAACTGAGGCGCCAGGTGGAAATGGCATAGCAAGCCGTTCCACAGGACTACATCCAGCATCTCTACGATCGTGTCCATGGGAGAATAGCAGCCCGCATTGCTGGGAAAGGTGGATATACACTGTACTAGTGCCGACATTGTGCATGCTCTGTTGCCTGTGTCTATGTGCCTGTGGTTCTGTCAGTGTGATCATGTGATGTATCTGACCCCAGGAATGTGTCAATAAAGTTTCCCCTTCCTGGGACAATGAATTCACGGTGTTCTTACTTCAATTTCAAGGAGTGTATTTAAGCTGAAAATTTTAGACACCGTTTTCCGAAAATGCGCTTTTTGCTTTATAAACATTTTCAGCCGAACTATGCGAGCTAAAGACCTACAATTGTCAGTATTTCTGCAGCATACTTTTTACGAAGCCCATATTCACTGTTTAGTTGTATAAAAGAGGACACTACATTACTGCTACGAAGTAGGAATACATCTACATATACATCTATACTCCGCAAGTCACCTGACTGTGCATGGCGGAGGGTACCTTGAGTACTTCTATCGGTTCTCCCTTCTATTCCAATGAAGCGAACGTAAGTTAATGTAAAGGTAGGTACCTAAAAAACACCAGCAAGATACACCAAACAACGAACAAAATAAACTATAAAACAGAAGGTATCGCGATAATTTTACTGGTATTCTGATTACAGCTAATCACAATCAAAGCTCCAATTCTATTTGTAGCTTCCAAACTGACAGAACAAATTTTTTATGTTACCTATGTACTAACTGAAATTTTAGAATTTCCCATTTTATTTTTATTTTTTATTTTATTTATTCTCCTTCATTTTTTATTTACTTGTGTTTTGAGACGTCAGACTTCTTTGATACGGTCCGTCACGAATTCCTCTCTTGTACCAACCTTTTCAGGTCAGAGTAGCACTTGCAATCTACTTCCTCAACTATTTGATTGATGTATTCCAATCTTTGTCTTCCTTTACAGTTTTTTACCCTCTATAGCTCTCTCTAGTACCACGGAAATTAATCCCTGATATATTATTACGTGTCCTATCATCCTGTCCTTCCTTCTTGCCAGTATCCTCCATATATTCCATAACCCCTAGTTTTGAACATTCTTCTGTAGCAACACATCTCAAATGCTTCAGTCCATGTTTCACTACTGTACAATGCTGTGCTCCAAACGTACATTGTCAGAAATTTCTTCCTCAAAGTAAGGCCTATGTTTGATTCTAGTGGACTTCTCTTAGCGAGGAATGCCCTTTTTGCCTGTGCGAGTGTGCTTTTTATATCCTCCTTGTTCCGTCTACTGTGGATTATTTTGATACCTAGACAGCACCAATTTTGATGTTAAGTTTCTCACTGTTCTCATTCCTGCAACTTTTCATTACTTTGGTCTTTCTTCGATTTACTCATAACTCATATTGAGTACTCATTAGACTGTTCATTCCATTGAACATAACCTTAGTTCTTCTCCACTTTCACTAAGGATAATAGTGTCGTCAAAAATCTTATCAGAGGATATCCTTACACCTTGAATTTTAATCCCTCTCTTGAGCCTTTTTTTAAATTTAAAGTCATTGTTTCTTCAATGTGTAGATTGAACTGTACGGACGAAAGACTACATTCCAAACTTCCACTCTTTTCAATCCTAGCACTTCGTTCCTGTTCCTCCACTCCTATTTTTCGCTCTTGGTTCTTGTAGATATTGTGTATTGCCCGTATTTCCCTATACTTTAAGCCTATTTTTCTCACGATTTCCAACACCTTGAAAAATTTTACACTATCGAACGCTTTTTCCAGGTAGACGAATCCTATGAATGTCTATTGATTTTGCTTCACTCTTACACCATTATCAATCGCAGCGTCAGAACTACCTTTCCCGATTCCTTTATCCCGCGTCCGGCCATCCTGATTTAGGTTTTCCGTGATTTCCCTAAATCACTCTAGGCAAATGCCGGGATGGTTCCTCTGAAAGGACACGGCCGACTTCCTTCCCCATCCTTCCCTAATCCGATGAGACCGATGACCACGCTGTCTGGTCTCCTTCCCCAAACCAACCAACCAACCGATTCCTTTGTCTTTCCAAACTGATCGTCATCTAACAGTCTTCTGTATATTTTTCTTGTCAGTAACTTGGATGCACGAGCTGTTAAGCTGATTGTGCGATAATTCTCGCACTTTTCGACTCTTACAATGTTCGTAACTGAGTGGATTATTTTTTTCCGAAAGCCTCATGGTATATCGCTAGTGTCATACACTAACATGAACAGACTAATTGTTGCCATTTCCCCCAACGATCTTAGAAATTCCGATCGAATGTTATCCATCTCCTCTGTCTTATTGATCTTATGTCTTCGGAAGCTCTTTTAAATTCTGATTTTAATACTGGATCCTGTATCTCTTCCCTATCAACTCTTGTTTCTTCTTCTATCATGTCATCAGACAAGCATTCCCCATAATAGAGGCCTTCAATGTACTCCTGATCCCTGTTCGCACTCTCTTCTACATTTAACAGTGGATTCCCATTGCACAGTTAACGTTACTGCCCTTACTTTCAATTTCACCGAAGGATTTTTCGATTTTTCTACATTTCTACCTTTCGACAATGGTTTCTTTTTCAATTTCTTCACATTTCGCATGTAGCCATTTCGCCTTAGATTCCCTGCGCTTCGTAAATATTTCATTCCTAAGAGACTTGTATTTCTATGAGAGTCACTCCAAAGGAAATGCACACTATTTTTGTAAAAGTACAGTTTTCATTCTGCATGTGTGAAAGTTTTAAAGTATGTAGATACATCCTTCCCGCTTGTTTTCAAACTTAGTTCAACCTGTTCCCGTGAGTGGCGCCGTCACAGCATGTCTTCAAGATGGCTGCTACACTTGACGTTCGTCAGAAGCAACGTGCTGTCGTAGAATTCCTGTACTGTGAAAACGAGACAGTGAGAAACGTCCACATGAAGTTGAAAAAGGTGTATGGAGATGCTGCTGTCGATTGCAGTACATTTAGTCGGTGGGCAAGCAGGTTACATGATGAAAGCGGACATGGCAATATTGAGGATTGTCCTCGCAGCAGCAGGCCTCTTACTGCACACACTCCAGACAATGTGCAGAGAGTTAACGAATTGGTGACTGCTGACAGACACATCACAGTGAACGAATTGTCACAGTTGGGACAGGGGAAAGATGTGTTTGTAGAATACTGAAAGTGTTGGCGTTAAAAAAAACTTTGTGCCAGGTGGTTTCCCAGGCTGTTGACAGTGGCTCACAAAGAAACAAGAAAAACGGTATGCAGCGAACTATTGGAACAGTATGAGAATGGTAGAGATGAATTTCTTGGAAGAATTGTGACAAGTGATGTAACATGGCTCCATCATTTTTCACGAGAGACGAAGAGGCAATCTATGGGGTCATGCAAATTCACCCAAGAAAAAAAATTCATAACCATATCTTCTGCTAGAAAAATTATGGCTATGGTGTTTCTCGATTCTGAAGGACTCTTGCTTGTGGACATCATGCCAAGTGGAACCACTATAAATTCTGATGTATATATGACGACACTGAAGAAACTTCAAGTTCGACAGAGTCGTGTTCGACCACATGGGCAAAAGCAGGATGTTTTGCTGTTGCACGAAAATGCACGGCCACATGTCAGTCAAAAAACCATGGAAGCGATCACAAAACTCAGATGGACAATACTGAAGCACCTGCCTTACAGTTCTGACCTGGTTCCATGTGACTATCATCTCTTTGGGAAACTCAGATTCTCTTCGTGGAACAAGGTTTGAAGAAGATGACTCCCTTGTGCACGCTGCCAAACAGTGGCTCCAACAGGTTGGTCCAGAATTTTACCGTGCGGGTATACAGGCGCTGGTTCCAAGATGGCGTAAGTCAGTTGAGAGGGATGGAAATTATGTGGAGAAATGAAAATACTGTTCCTAAAGGATGTATCTACACACTGTAAAACTTTCAAACATATAAAATAAAAGATGGATTTAAAAAAAATTCGTGTGCATTTCTTTTGGAGTGACCCTCGTATATTTCTGAATCTCGCCGAATATTTTGTACTCGCTTCCTTCGTCGGTCACCTATAGTCTCTCTTATGTTATCCATGGTTTCTTCGCATATTCCTACGTTATTGTTTCTAACTTCCGTGATTGCCCTTTTTAGAGATGTCCATAGCTCTTCAGCTGAACTGCCTACGGAGACGTTTATTATCAGTGTCTACAGCATGTCACTTCATTCCTTAGTGCTTCCGTATCCTGTTACTTTGCGCAGTGATCCAACTGGACTGGTCTCTTAAGCTTCATCCTACTCTTCATCATTACAAATTGCGATCTGAATCTATGTTTTCTCGTGGGTACAACTTATAATCCCGTACCTGATTTCGGAATTTCTGCTTGACCCTGAGATAATGCAACTGAAATCTTCTGGTATCTCCCGACTATTCCGAGTGTACCTGCTCCTTTTGTGATTCTGTATTCGCCATTACTAGCTTAAATTTTTACAGAACTCAATTAGTCTTTCTTCTCTTATTCCCACTACCAAGAACATTTTGTCACGTAACCCTTCGTGTTGTTATTGTAGTCTTAAATCGGAAAACTAATTTGATGCACCTGTCCACGCTGCTCTGTCCTGAACAAGACTCTTCATCGCAGCATGACTACTGCAATCTACGTCCCTTTGAATCTGCTTATTGCATTTGTGCCTAGATCTCCTACGACATGCCCACATTTTCCCCATTACAAAAGTGACTCTTTTTAAAGGCCTGACGATATTTCCTACCAACTCATCCCTCCTTTTAGTCAAACTGTCCCATAACTATTTCTCTCCAGTTCGATTCCGTACCTCTTCATATGTTATTTGATCTTCCCATTTAATCTTCAGCATTCTTCTGCAGCATCAAATTTCAAAACCTTCTGTAGTCTAAACTGCTTACTGTCAACGTTTCACTTCCTTACAAAATTGCGCTCTACAGAGATATCTTCAGAAAAGACTTCCTTACACTCAAATTTATATTCAGTGTTAACAAATTCTTCTTTCTCAGGAATGATTTTCTTGATATTGCCATTCTGTAATTTGCTTCTTCTCTATTTCGGCCAAATAGAAAAATTTATCTGTTTTCTCATCAAAATCCCTCAACATGCCTCTTTTCATTTCACTATGTTTCATTACCCTTGTTTCATTTCAAGAAACTATCAGTTCCTTTCAAATGCTCTTTTAAGTACTTTTCCGTCTCTGACAGTTACAATGTCATAAGCAAACCTTAAAGTCTTTTTTCTTCTCTGTGAACTTTAATTCCCTTTCCAAATTTTTCCTAGGTTTCTTTTTGTTGTGTACATAGTTCCACATAGTCAGCGTGTACACAACTTTCCCACTACAGCGCGCCCCGCTAAGCACAACAGCGCAGGCACAGCGCTCATCCATCTCCACACTACGAGATGGTGCTGTCTTAGAGACGGACCAAATTCTGCTTCTTTTCTCCTCGCGGATCCCACTCACGCAATGATACCTGAGCACTCGAGGTATTGTAATGATTGTACTGACCTCCAATTAGTCAGTCTGCATTAATTTGCATTAGTCTGTAGTCAAGTTTCAGTCTGCGCCTAATAAGATTATCATATTCCTGTACATAGCCATGAAGAGAAATGTATAGACACTTTGTCAAGTATCAGAGATATACGAGAATAAAGATTAACGTACCAAGACAAAAGGAACTTCAGATTGTCAATTGTAAATACCATCCAGAACCAAGTTAAGTTATTTTTATGCTTGTTATTATTTTAATAAATGTGTGTGAAAATTAATCAAGTTCTGTTTAAAGTTGGTCATCATCAATCTGTTACTCTAAGCGTGCAAGTGGCATTTCTATCATCTAACCTAACGGCAGAAGACAAACATGCCACAATAAGATCACGAGACATATTGCTGACACTCGCCTACTTTGTTAGAGCGTCAAGTCAAATAATCTGATGGTGTGTGTACTGAAGGTCTTACAGTATGCACACCACATTGGCAACGAGAATGGGGTCAATGTGGTGTGCGTACATAAGACCTTCGGCACACACACCATCAGATTATTTGACTTGTTGCTATAACGAAGTAGGCGAGTGTCAGCAATATGTCTCGTGGTCTTATTGTGGCGTGTTTATCTTCTGCCGTTAGGTCAGACTGCTACTTGCACGCTTAGAGTAGCAGATTGACGGTGACCAACTTTAAACAGAACTTGACTAATTTTCGCACACATTTATTAAAATAATAAAAAGCATAAAAATAACTTAACTTGGTTCTGGATGCTATTTACAATTGACAATCTGAAGTTCCTTTGGTCTTGGTACGTTAATCTTAGTCTCACATAGCTCTGATACTTGACAATATACATTTATCTTCATGGCTATGTACAGGAATATGATAATCTTATAAGGCGCAGACTGAAACTTGACTACAGACTAATGCAGACTTACTAATCAGAGGTCTGTACACTTGTTATAATACCTCGAGCGTTCAGGTATCACTGTGCAAGTGTGATCCGTGAGGACAAAAGGTTCTACGTTAGCAGCAATCTCATTGGCTGCGTTACATATTAATACGCGGATCGGCGGAAGCAGAATTTGGTCCGTCTCTAAGACAGCGCCATCTCGTAGTGTGGAGACGGACGAGCGCTGTGCCTGCGCTGTTGTGCTTAGCAGGGCGCGCTCTAGTGGAAAAGTTGTGTACGCGCTGACTACGCGGAACTATGTACGCAACACTTTTACTGCTGCTCAACGCATAGATTGAATAACATCGTGGATAGACTGCAATCATGTCCACACCATTCTCAGTTACAGCTTACCTTTCATGCCCTTCAACAACTATAACTGTTACTGATTAATTAAAACCCCCCCTGGTGTATTATTACACATTTATTGTCTTACAACCGGTTTCATTCGTTGAACATCTTCAGGGTTTCAGTAATCGGTAACAGCAATGTCAGCTGTGGTGCTCAACATGATCAAAATTATAACTGTGGTCTGATTTCTGTATAAGCTGTAAATAACCTATCGCTCGTTGTATTTTATCCATACTGCCTTTAAAATTTCTATGAGTGTACCTCACTCAGTTTTGTCAAAAACTTCCTCTGTATCTACAAATCTTATAAACGTGGCTTTGCTTTTCTTGAATCTGTCTTCTCAGGTAAAACACACGATCATTATTGCCTCACGTGCTCCTGCATTTCCCCGGAATCCAAACTTATCTTCCTCGAAATCGACTTGTATCGGTTATTCCATCCTTCTGTAAATACTACGTATCAGTATTTTGCAACCACGACTTACTAAACTGATTATTCGGTAGAAATTGTTCTTGTCAGCATCTGCATTCTCTGGAAGTGAAATTATTACATTCTCCTTGAAGCCTGTTTCACATATCTCGCCCACCACGTGGAATAGTTTGTCATGGCCATCTCTCCCACGGATAGCGATAATTCTGGCCGAATGTCGTCTCGTCCAGAGGCTTTAGTTATACTTATCTCTTTCTGTGTTCTGTCAAATTCTTTTCACAGTATCATATCTCCTGTCTCATCTTCAACTACTTCCTCTTTCTACACCCGCATCTCGTGGTCGTGCGGTAGCGTTCTCGCTTCTCACGCCCGGGTTCCCGGGTTCGATTCCCGGCGGGGTCAGGGATTTTCTCTGCCTCGTGATGGTTGGGTGTTGTGTGATGTCCTTAGGTTAGGTTTAAGTAGTTCTAAGTTCTAGGGGACTGATGACCATAGATGTTAAGTCCCATAGTGCTCAGAGCCATTTGAACCATTTCCTCTTTCTACTAGGTTGTCCTCAGGTTTGTTTCCCTAATGAAAACCTACCTATTCCTTCCACTTTTCATCTTTCCCTTCTGTGCTTAAAACGTCCTTGGCTACTGAGCTCTCGATATTCATAGAGCTCTTTCTCTTGTCTACAAATGTCTGTTTAATTCTTCTTTAGCTAACATCTCTCTTACCCCTGGTTGTGCATGTAGCCATTCCCACTTAGATTTGATTTCATATAGATGAACCTGTAGTGACCTGACCAGAAGTCCTTGCTACCACAGCACTTCATTAATACGCTGTTTATCTAACTTGAATCTATCTGTATTCCTTTCTAAAATCTGTAACCCACTTACCCGAGTAGGGGATCTAATATTCTACCCACCGAACCGTAAAATTGGAGTTCCGTGTTTTCTGATGAAATCCTTTTACCTGTGTGATATTTCACTCAATATGTTGCCGTGATCGTCGTTAAACCATACATTAGAGGTGCGTGCCCTCCGGGAAATACTAATAACTAAGGCCTTTTCCCCCTTATTTTCAGCCATTAGTAGTACTATCACATGAAGGACATGTTGACTAACGTTACAAGGCCAAACGTTTCAGTCATCTAGACTGTTGCCCCTACAACTACTGAAAAGACTGCTGCTACCCTTTAGGAAACATAGGTCAATTAGCGTCTCCATATATATAACTTCGTTGTGGTTGCACCTACTGTACGGCTAACTGTATCGCTAAGGCACCCAAGATACACGGCCTCAGGAACGTGTAGGTTTCTTGGGGCTTTCTTTGGGTACACACACACACACACACACACACACACACACTCTGCTACACTCCTCACTTTTATTCATTCGCCAACGTTATATCTTCGTACATTTCCCATTTTATGTACACCAACTAACTGCCAAACCACCAAGGACAATAAATTTCTAAACCAAAACATATGGAAGGAAATGCTGTGAATACGCTGCCATCTTTATACTATGGCAGCTTTTTCAAGGTAACTGTGTTACCGTTAATTTACGTTTACACCATTGTGTTGCCGTTTCGCAGCGGAAACGCGGTGTTAAATTTGATTTAGTAAGCGCGAAAGCGTCACGGAGATGATCAACCAAGTGCAGTGGCAGACTGAAAGAGAGGCGTTATGCACTACGGTGTGGTTTACTTTTAAAATTCCGAGATAGTACGTGCCTAGAATAATCAACCCATATATTGGTTCCTCCTACGTATATCTCGCGGAAAGACCATGAAGGTAACATTAGAGAGATTAAGACGCACACAGGGACTTATTAACATTCGTTCTTCCAGCGGACTAATAGTTGGCAAACTCGCTAGGCAACACAGCCAGATATAAACATTACGACTCACATTTCTGTTTAGTGCGAAATTTGTTAAACTTATATTACGTAGGTAGGCACATAGTTATCAACATAATTATGGTACTACCAAGTTGGGCTTTCAGTCTGATTGAAATACATTCGCCGAGGAACGGGCCCTTGCAATCATCCCAGCCACATTCGTCTTGTGTACTTATTTTGTCTATCTCCTTTCGTTCATCCTCTCCATAATGCGCAAACCGTCTCAAGAAACACGTCTCCGTAACGGACATTACATCATCACTATGCTCCCTAAACTGAGTTACTGAACTTCTAAATCAAGTTACAGGTACGTTGAATAAATCTCAATATCGTGCTTAATACCTATATCACTTACAGATAAAATTATATTGTAAGATAAACATAAAATTAAATCATGACTGTGACTGATAAACACTAATGTGAACAATAGCCTCGTATCTCCTTGCGAAATTTGGGTAAGTCAAGTTTGTATGCTTGAAAATGATTGTTGGCACGAATGTACAAAGCCGTACTGGAAAGAACAGCAAGCGCTAATTTTTTCACAAGTTTGTTTGCGTGGCCAGCTGATTATATGAGTTAGAAATACTAACGCAGGTGTTACAAATCTTCATTTCTTCGTCCTCCAGGTCTCTCAAAGCTGATCACTTGTGCCATGAACTAAGTTCACATTTGCTTTTCTCCAACATTTCTCTATCAGCACAAGAAAATTTAAATTTCGAGCTCGAAAATTCTTCGTCTTTTAAATCCAGCAATCGCACTCCAATGTTGTAATGTCACTATTACAGGGAGAAAAATTTAACTCTGTTAAAAAAGCATTAATTTTTTTTCAAGAAAGGTTAACAGTTAACACCGCTTTACTGTTTCTGAATTCCTGATACCTGTTTCGAAAAGCTTTCCTCATGTTTAAAATTTTTGTTCTTGAATAACAAATGTCAAAACCATAGCAAGTGTTATTAGATCGCTTTCCAAATGATCCCTTGTTACTTCATTTTTAAAATAGTTATTTTCTTTTTCTTTCGCCCGATAGCAATTCTCTCTCTCTCTCTCATTCACATTTTTTTCACTTCCTGACAAAGAATTTCACTTTCTTCAATGGAACAGTATTCCTTCCACTGCTTGATTCTGCATGAATTTCAGAACTTAAAGGGCTATTTCACGTGCCTGACTTCGAAGCATTGTCCACCACCCACTTTTGACGACATTATCACAAGCAGCAAAAGCGATGCGGGGTGACAGCAAGAGTACGTGGTCCGAGGTCCGAGAGAGAATGGGAATTTCAGCTACACTCCGTCTAACACCATTTCTTCAAAACTGACTCGCACAAGCCGAAAACCAGCTTCTGCGAGTGGGCCCCTTGCACGGTTCGTACGCGCTCGCATACGGTATTTTGTGGAAGAGCCACCACACTCCCAGGGCCAAAGTGCCGAACGTGGCTCGCGCGGCGCGTTTTGTCGACCACTGGTGCAGACCATTCGCGACTGGTGCAAGTGGTAAGTGACAGTGAAACACTAGGAACCCTCCGCCACAAACCGTAATGTGGCTTGTGTAGTATAAAAGTAGCTGCAGTTGGATTTTTTTTAACCTAAACACTGGATAAAACTTTAAAATGCCACAACTAGTTGTGACACAAAGTAAAAGTTGAAATACCACAGCCTAATTGAACAAATGCCACTCTTGTTTATTTCTGTAGTGCATGTGGTGTAAGAGAAAAAGTTCTTTAAATTTAACATGGCAGGCTTAGAAAAGTCTTGCCCGCTTAAGGCGTTATGAAGAGAGTCGAAGGGTTTTGAGACTATTACCGTATTTTTCTTGTGAGGACTTGAGTTCAAGCTTTTATTATAAGCGAAACAATAGGACTACCACAAAATGAGTTAAACCAATATTTTTCCTGTTTTATGCTGTGTTAGGCTATATGGAGCAATTTGGCTTTAAAGTTCCTACATATTTTATTTTATATAGCAGTACGGATTCTCCGATTTTCTCGACTTCCCTACGAACTGCTCACTTCCGTACTATGTAGCTTGAAATGTATTTGTCTGATGTTAATTAAATTTTAATAGGCTGTAGGCACACATATTGGTAGTAAAAATCCAAGGTAAGGAATTTTTCAGTCACCAAAAAGCCACAGCGTCTGGCGTCTGGCGTCTTCTGAACACCACTTTGCAAGGCATCCCAGATATTCTCAATAATGCTCACGTCTGGGAAGTTTCGAGGCCAGCGGAAGTGTTTAAACTCAGTAGAGTGTTCTTGGAGCCACTCCGTAGCAATTCTGTACGTGTGGGGTGTCGCGTTGTCCTGCTGGAATTGCACAAGTCAGTCGGAATGCACAATGGACATGAATGGATGCAGGTGATCATATAGGTTGCTTGCGTACGTATCACCTGTCACAGTCGTATCTAGATATATCAGGGGTCCCATATCACTCCAACTGCACACGCCCCACACCATTACAGAGCCTCTACCAGCTTGAACAGTCATCTGCTGACGTGCAGGTTCCACGGATTCATGAGGTTGTCTGCATACCTGTACACGTCCACCCGCTCGATGCAATTTGAAACGAGACTCGTCCGATCAGGCAACATGTTTCCAATCGTCAACAATCCAATGTCGGTGTTAACGGGCCCAGGCGAGGCGTAAAGCTTTGTGTCGTGCAGTCATAAATGGTACACGAGTGTGCCTTCGGTTCCGAAAGCCCATATCGATGATGTTCCGTTGAATGATTTGCACTCTGACACTTGTTGGTGGCGCAGCACTGAAATCTGCAGCAGTTTTGGGGAGGGTTGCACTTCTGTCACGTTGAATGATTTTCGTCAGTCGTCGCTGATCCAGTTCTTGCATGATCTTTTCTCGGTCACAGCGATGTCGGAGATCTGACGTTTTACCGGATTCGTGATATTCATGGTACACCCGTGAAATGGTCGTACGGGAAAATTCCCACTTCATCGCTACCTCGGAGATGCTCTGTCCCATCACTCGCACACTGACTGTGACACCACGTACAGACTCACTTAAATCTTGATAACCTGTCATTGTAGTAGCAATAACCGATCTAACAACTGCGCCAGATACTTATTGTCTCATATAGGCGCTGCCGACCGCAGCGCCATAGTTTACCTGCTTACATATCTCTGTATTCGTATACGCATTCCTATACGAGCTTCTTCAGCGCTTCATGTAGTTTTCCAGTGTATAGCTTCCGGCTGAAGTTCCACAGATGGTCACCTATCATCTTTTCCTGCTATTCTCGTAGCACCACAACGGAAGGGAGTTTAGTGCCAAGACAGGGATCACGCAAGAATTATCACGCGATGAATTATCTCAAGCAAGGGTCAACGCTTCAAAAAACTGTGTTTTCCCAACCGAAACCAATTACCAAAAGTTAGTCAACGATATGAAAAAGGCTAGGACGACCATGAAGAACGAACCATGGGATTGTTGACTACTGGAACACTATGTCGTAATGGTGCTCGAGTATAAGACTAAGGTGATCTACCCTGTTAAAGAAAGCGAGTGATATGGTACTATTCAATTTTAAGTCGTGGTCTTCTAGTTACTGGACACACTCAATACGGTGTCTTTGATTACTGGTCATGAAGCGCGGGACAGGATGTTGAAAGAACTTAACCTAAGTATAAGGACATCACCCGTCTTAGTATTGAGCTGTACAAGCAAAAAGGTGTTACTAGTAAAAAGGTGTTGTAGTCAAGGCAATGGTTTTTTCGGAATTCAGTTCCCGTTGTCAGGTCGATCTCATCGATTTTCAGTCCCATCCTGATGGAGTGTGCAAGTTTATAATAGTCTATCAAGGTCATTTCACTAAATTGTAGTTCTCAGGGCTCTAAAATCAAAGAGAGCGGAAGAAGTAGCATTCATCGACATATATACGTTGCTTGGTGCTTAACGATTATACAGTCTAGTAACGGCAGAGATTCTGCAAATAATGTGGTAAGCAACCTGAAGGAGTATTGTCCCACATTGAAGATCGTCCACAGAGCGAGGTGACGCAGTGGTTAGCACACTGTACTCGTTTTCCGGAGGACGACGGTTCAAACCCGCTTTCGGTTTTCCTGATATAGGTTTTCCGTGATGGTTCCCTTGACAGGGCACTGCCGATTTCCATCCCCATCCATCCCTAATCCGAGCGTGTAATCCGCCCTCAGTGACTTCGTTGTCGACGGCACGTTAAACACTAATCTTCTCCTCGTCCCCCTTGAAGATCGTTCATAGTAAGCGCACCACTCGGGGCAGTGTCGAAAGAGCATATCAGGACATTGAAAATAGGTTGTGTGCTTGGATGCAAGACGAAAAAACTAGCTGCTGGAGTGGCGGACTGCGGTTTGTCCAGCTTGTGAAAAACAGAGCTTTTCATTCTGGGAATAGCAGGTCACCATACGAAGTTCTGTTTGGCTGCAAAGCCAGAATAGGTTTCTCGACGTCGTCTCTGCCAGACGAAGTTTTACAAGACATAGAGTCTGAGGAGGAGTTGGAGAAAATTATAGAGAGCACACAAGCAACCTGAGAGCAAAAAAAAAAAAAAAAAAAAAAAAAAAAAAAAAACAAGAGAGGAATCAATACAAGAGGCACAGTTCCCTGCAGGCGACGTAGATGAGAATACAGTCCACGATGGAGAAAACCAAAAGAGTGACGGAACTATGGTTATCGAAGAGCCTTCCATTTCTGTGGTTACCGAAAATCATTCTTTTTCTTATACCTTGTGTGGCTGCTTAAAAGAAACCAGTGGTGCACATACACATCAAAAGTGTGGCCGAAACGTTCACGTCGGCTGTGGACATTCCTCTAAAGACGATGACGGCGACGAAGTAGAGGGTCATAGAATTAGCATTTTGTGAGTGTTTGCTGCAGTATTATAAAAGCTATCCACAGTAAAACGGAATTGAAATTCCACCTTAAGATTCATGCCAAAAAAATGAAAGAGTTCTGACAAAAAAAAGTGAATGTGGATTTCGGTGCCACTGTACGAGGTCCGATTCCCGACGTCGACAAATGGCAGGGCGACCCACGCAGTCTGTTGGCAGTTGGCAGTTGTTATGTACGTGACGGACGATGACTTGAAACTACAGAAGGAGTCTTGAAACAGCTCTACACAAGATCAGAATTTACCGTATGTCCAAATAACTTAATGAGAACTGACGACGATCCTGACCACGAAATGCCACTTCGATCTGTAGCTACTTCTCAGTTCACAGGAAGTGGGCAAGGATTCACCTGGAGCATCTGCAACTCGAAATGCCAAAATGTGAGTCACCTTTGTGTGAAAAAGAAAATTAAGTGAAAATCATAACGTCACTCTAACCTTCCTTACTGCAACAAGTAGGTAATGTCAGTTCTGCTTTGTGTTTTACCAGTAACAATATTTCTTCTTTAAGTCGTGAAATGTATTTAGAAGATGAATTCCAAAAATTTAAAGTGTTTATTTTTTCGAAGAAAAAAGTGAATACTTACTGTAACAAGTACTTCAACCTCAGCTCTGCTTTATTGTTCTCCGGTAAAACTATTCTGTGTTTTATTTCGTAGTTTTGTTCTTTCAGTTTCCTGTGCATATTTATTAATGAAGACTTCTCACCTTGTGCGCTTTTAACATTTTGCGTTAATGGTACTGGTCATTCTGTATAATGCCTTGGAATTGTTTAGAATGGCTAGGAAAATAATGTAACATTTTCACAAGAAACTTATTTTTCATATTTCTCCTAAAACCATCAGGCATTCTGTACTTTACCTAGCTATTAGAATACCGGTATTCACACAATGCTGGGTTTGCTTTGAAGTCTCTTCTGTAGTTGTAAGGAGCTACAACCATTGTGACCGCGCAGTGTGATACGGATTTTATCGAGAGTGATATTTAAGACTGGTTCTGTGCATGCTGGACCGTGGGAATAACAGTGGGTACAGTACGGGATCAGGTGCCACGTTGCCAGTCAGAGGCAAATCGTTTTCCGACAGCCCCGGGGGTTCGCGGCTACGACGCATTAATTTAAACCGCAGTGCACGCCATTAATCGTGAAGTCCAGCACGCATGGAACTAGTCATAAATATCATTCAATATAAAATCCTTATCACACTGTACGATCAAAGTGGGTGTAGCTTCTTACAACCAGAAAAGAGGCCTTCAAAAATACCCGAGCTTTCTGTTATGTCTTTATGCTGTGCTGAGGAAGAGTTACTTCAGAAAAAAAAGAAATTTTTGTGGGTTATTGAAAAATTCTGTAAGTTGAGATTTCCACCACCAATAAATGTACCTATAACATACTAAAATTTTACACTGCTTACTATTAAAATTGCTACACCACAGAGATGACGTGCTACAGTCGCGAAATTTAACCGACAGGAAGACGATGCTGTGATAGGCAAATGATTAGCTTTTCAGAGCATTCACACAAGGTTCGCGCCCGTGGCGACACCTACAACGTGTTGACATGAGGAAAGATTCCAGCCGATTTCTAATACACGAACATCAGTCGACGGGCGTTGACTGGTGAAACGTTGTTGCGTTGCCTCGTGTAAAGAGAAGAAATGCGTACCATCACTTTCCGACTTTGATAAAGGTCGGATTGTAGCCTGTCGCGATTGCGGTTTATCGTATCGCGATATTTGTGCTCGCGTTGCTCTAGATCCAATGACTGTTAGCAGAATATGGAATCGGTGGGTTCAGGAGGGTAATACGGAACGCCATGCTGGATCCCAACGGCCTCGTATCTCTAGCAGTCGAGATGACAGGCATCATATCCGCATGGCTGTAACGGATCGTGCAGCCGCGTCTCGATCCCTGAGTCAACAGATGGGGGCGTTTGCAAAACAACAACCATCTGCACGAACAGTTCGACGACGTTTGCAGCAGCATGGACTATCAGCTCGGAGACCATGGCTGCGGTTGCCCTTGACCCTGCATCACACGCAGGAGCGCCTGCGATGGTATACTCAACGACGAAGCCGGTGCACGAATAGCAAAACGTCATTTTTTCGGATGAATCCAGGTTCTGTTTATCGCATCATAATGGTCGCATCCGTGCTTGCTGACATCGTGAACGCACATTGGAAGCGTGTATTCGTCATCGCCATACTGGCGTATCACCCAGCATGACGCTGTGGGGTGCCATTGGTTACACGTCTCGGTCACCTCTTGTTCGCATTGACGGCACTTTGAAGAGAGGACGTTACATTTCAGATGCGTTACGATCCGTGGCTCTACCCTTCATTCGATTCCTTCGTAACCCTACATTTCAGCAGGATAATGCACGACCGCATGTTGCAGGTCCTGTACGGGTCTTTCTGGATACAGGAGCACATTTTCCAGATGCTGACCAACTGTAAACGTCTGGTCAATAGTGACCTGGCAACTGGCTCGTCACAATAGACCAGTCACTACTCTTGATGAACTGTGGTATCGTGTTGAAGCTGCATGGAGAGCTGTACCTGTACACGCCATCCAAGCTCTGTTTGACTCAATGCCCAGACGGTACAAAAGCCGTTATTACGGCCAGAGGTGGTTGTTCTGGGTAGTGATTTCTCAGGATCTACGCACCCAAATTGCGTGAAAATGTAACCACATGTCAGTTCTAGTATAATATATTTGTCCAATGAATAACCGTTTATCATTTGCATTTCTTCTTGGCGTAGCAATTTTAATGGCCAGTAGTGTACTGACATCGGACGAATACATCCCAAGCTGTACAGTTCTGAAGTAGGTGGTTAGTAGCGAAGACGCCGAAAACCAGACAAATCTTACTACAATATAAAATGAAAAGTATGTATTGACTTTAAAACCAAATTGCTCCATATAGATAGAGGTCTGCGCGGATAAGAAAAGTGCGATCCGCATCCGCATATATTTAAGTTTTGAATGAGTAATTAAAAGTAATAGACAGTAGTACTTAGAATTATCGTATGTAATGACATAGTTATTGTTAGGGTGTCATTTCTGCGACAACTTAACTACTTTTTATATATACTAAGATGGTATCTGTTCATTCGGACATGTCGGAAAGAACAGATACTAATGGTGACCATGAAATTACAATGAAATGAACACCCTTAGTTGTTTACAGGCTTTGACATACGCCAACGGGGGAACATGAAAATTTGAGCCCCGACCGGTACTCGAACCCGGGTTCTCCTGCTTACATCGCAGACGCTCTATCTATCTGACGGTAGACAGTGGGCAGGTTTGCCACCCGCTCTACCCGGGCCCTGCAAGATTCCTAGAATGTCAACAGACTTAAAGTTTTCAACTAACATTGCAACATACATACAGGGGCAGATGCCTTGCCTATTATCCGCAGATGACGCGCGGATATCCGCGCCGGTCGCGATTTATCCGCCAAGTAACAAATACCGCGGATATCCGCGGATATATCCGCGGATATCCGCATCTGCGCACACCTCTACATATAGCCTAATGCAGAATAAAAATGTTGATGTAACTCATTCATCTTGCAATTAAAGCTTGAACTCGGTTCTCCATAGTAAATGATGCGACAGCAACGGCTGAGTGAAAATTGTCCGGCCATGTAGCGAGCAGAGGGTGGCGGGCGGCAGTGTTGGGGGCGGGCGCGCAGCTGCGGAGCGGCCGCTGGGAGAGCCTCGGGTTTCGCAACGGAGTGCCGAGCTCTGCAAGGACGGCGCGGCGAGGCCCCGCTTTCCCGTGAAGCGCGGCGCCCATCCCAGCAGGCCGGCACGTCGCCCTGCAACCCACACCGCAGCCGCGAGCGCCTCTTCCGGGGAGTGGCCCTGCTGCTGCTGCTGCGTCCACGTGGGCGCTGAGTCGCCAAATCCTGTACCACACCGCCCCTCTCAATTGATCAACAAGGAGGCACAGCGTCTCAAACAATCGACTAGTTTTCCACAGAAACGCGCCTCAAGTGTCCCTCTGGATTCCTGGAATCCTCGTTTGTATTCCACAGTGCTCCCCCTAAATGACTTCGGGACTGTTGATACATGATAAATCTGCAGTTAACACGTGTTTGGCATAAGGTATCTCTCGACTGTTCAACTCTCGAATGGTCTTCAGTCCTGAGACTGGTTTGATGCAGCTCTCCATGCTACTCCATCCTGTGCAAGCTTCTTCATCTTCCAGTACCTACTGCAACCTACATCCTTCTGAATCTGCTTAGTGTATTCATCTCTTGGGCTCCCTCTACCATTTTTACCCTCCACGCTGCCCTCCAATACTAAATTGGTGATCCCGTGATGCTTCAGGACATGTCCAACCAACCGGTCCCATCTTCTTGTCAAGTTGTGCCACAAACTCCTCTTCTCCCCAATTCTATTCAATACCTCCTCATTATTTATGTGATCTACCCATCTGATCTTCAGCGTTCTTCTGTAGCACCGCATATCAAAAGCTACTATTCTCTTCTTGTCCAAACTATTTATCGTCCGTGCTTCACTTCCATACATGGCTACACTCCACACAAATACTTTCAGAAACGACTTCCTGACACTTGAATCTATACTCGATGTTAATAAATTTCTCTTCTTCAGAAACGGTTTCCATGCCATTGCCAGTCTACGATTTATATCCTCTCTACTTCGACCATCATCAGTTATTTTGCTCCCCAAATAGCAAAACTCCTTTACTACTTTAAGTATCTCATCTCCTAATCTAATTCCCCCAGCATCACCCGCCTCTCGAATAGTATGTCGGAAAATAGACACCTAATTTTTTCCGTGCGCGCTCTGATTTCTCCAGTTTTATATGCTGGTCATTTCTCCATAAGTATGTGGGAGAATAAGGAAAAAAACGACGCACCACAAGAAATTATCCACATGGAACAGAAATCGGTAGTTATGATGTACATGTAGAGTAATTTCAATATGGTTCAAATGGCTCTGAGGACTATGGGACTTAACATCTATGGTCATCAGTCCCCTAGAACTTAGAACTACTTCAACCTAACTAACCTAAGGACAGCACACAACACCCAGTCATCACGAGGCAGAGAAAATCCCTGACCCCGCCGGAAACCGAACCCGGGAACCCGGGTGTGGGAAGCGAGAACGCTACCGCACGACCACGAGCTGCGGACAGAGTAATTTCATCTTGGAACTCTTCCATTTGGTTCGTGTTTGCACAGAATAACAGTAATATCAGAAACTGAGTCCGCCTCGATGCAAAACACCTTGTTATTCGTTTATTCTGTCAAACTAGTTTCGGCGATACAGAACCGAAAGCACACACACGCAAAAGAACCACTTCCCCATCACACACAGAGACACAAATAATGAACAGAAGTCGTCGTAATTCGCGCTACAGTTTTTCAGTGCCTTTCTCGCCACATGCGATACACCTCTCGCGAAACTCGCGAACAGCAAGAGGGAGTAATATTATGGATCAGAAACAAAGTGCAAAAGTTTTGTTTTTTCTGTGTATAAAAGCAGCTACATACCACCCAACGAACATGTGTACACGAATGGCTAAGTAACAGTTCTGTACACACCAAATAACTGATTTACACAACACAACCACAACCCTAACTATATATATTGCTGACATACGAAGTTCACCTTTTAGTATTTTGTTTACTAACAGACTCTCACGTGGTTGCAATGTTCAAATGTGTGTGAAATCTTAAGGGACTTAACTGCTAAGCTCTTCAGTCTCTAAGCTTAGACACTATTTAACGTAAATTATCTTAAGGACAAACACATACACCCATGCCCGAGGGAGCACTCGAACCTCCGCCGGGACCAGCCACACAGTCGATGACTGCAGCGCCGGAGACCGCTCGGCTAATCCCGCGCGGCACATGGTTGCAGATGACATGATGTTCGCTAAGTAAAAAACGGCAACAGAAAAAAAAGCGCACAGCGACAATAATTGCTTAAAACATGCTGTAACATACAATAAATACGGTAGTATGAAAGTATCCATAGAAAACTATATTAAAAAAAACGAATAGTGAAAGTTTAATAATGTGCTACTGTGTTTGTATAACCGTGCTATTCTCTGCATTGTGTTAGATTTAAAAAATTTAAAAAAAGACACTAATGATGGTGATATTTGTTGCCGAAACTAGTTTGGGAGAATAAAGAAATAAACGAATAAGGTGTTCGCACATGATAGAGTAGCATGGAGAGCTGCATCAAACCAGTCTCTGGACTGAAGACCATAAGAACAACAAGGTGTTTTGCATCAAGCCGGACTCTATTTCTGATATTACTGTTTTTACATGTATAGACAAGCAAACGAGTACAATTTCAGAAAAAAGCTGGATAATTTATTCAAGGGAGCCCGCTTCACAAAGCGAGCAAGTCAGTAACGTTATTCGGCTTGGCGTTGACTCAAATGGTTCTCAGCACTATGGGACTTAACTTCTGAGGTCTATCAGTCCCCTAGAACGTAGAAATACTTAAACCTAACTAACCTAAGGACATCACACACATCCATGCCCGAGGCAGGATTCGAACCTGCGACCGTAGCGTGGCGTTGATTGACAGAGTTGTTGTGTACTGGGGGATATCGTGCCAAATTCTGTCCAATGGCGCGTTAGAGTGTCAAAATCCCGAGCTGGTTGGAGGGCCCTATCCTTAATGCTCCAAATGTTCTCATTGGGGGGAGATCTGGCGACCTCCCCTGGTCAAGATAGGGTTTGGCAAGCACGAAGACAAGTGGTAGAAACTCTCGCGGGCATTATATTGCTGAAGTGAAGGCCCAGGATGGTTTTGCCATGCAAGGCAACAAAACGGGGCGTAGAATACCGTCGACGCCCTGCTGCGCGGATGGCTACCAGCGGGGTCTTGCTGTGAAAAGAAATGGCGCCGCAGGCCATCACGTTTGGTTAACGGGCCGTATGACTGGCGACAGTCAGTGTGGTATCCCATCACTGTCCGGAGCGTCTCCAGGCACGATCCGCTGATCATTGTGGCTCAGTTCGAAGTGGGACTTCAGTCAAATGGCTCTGAGCACTATGGGACTTAACTTCTGAGGTCATCAGTCCCCTAGAACTACTTAAACCTAAACATCACACACATCCATGCCCGAGACAGGATTCGAGCCGCCGCCCGTAGCGCCTAGAACCGCCCGGCCACCCCGACCGGCACTCGAATCAGAGATTCAGACCAAGGCCAGAGGTGGACCAACGCGTTACTGACTTTCTCAGTTTGTGTAGCGCTTAGTCTTGAATAACTCATCCAGTTTTTCTGGAACTGTAGCCATTTCTTTTTGCCTACACATGTACATCACATCTACTGATTTTCGTCCCGATCGTACAATTCTTTCGTGGTGCGCCGTTCTTTTTTCTTAAAGTGAATTTTAGGATTCGGAAGAAATGTCGGTCATTGAATTTGACGAAAAGATTTCGCTGCGACGAAAAACGTATTTCTTTTAATCATTGGCACCCCAACTCGATTATCATATTTCTGACAGTTGTTGTTGTGGTCTTCAGTCCTGAGGCTGGTTTGGTGCAGCTCTCCATGCTACTCCATCCTGTGCAAGCTTCTTCATCTCCCAGTACCTACTGCAACCAACATCCTTCTGAATCTGCTTGGTGTATTCATATATTCATCTCTTGGTCTCCCTCTACAATTTTTACCCTCTACGCTGCCCTTCAATACTAAATTGGTGATCCCTTGATGCCTCAGAACATGTCCTACCAACCGATCCCTTCTTCTAGTCAAGTTGTGCCACAAACCTCTCTTCTCCCCAATCCTATTCAACACCTCCTCATTAGTTATGTGATCTACCCATCTAATCTTCAGCATTCTTCTTTCGAGACTATGCAAAATGAGCTGCCGTCCATGGACTCTTTCGATGTCCTCCGTCAGCCGTCTCTGATATCAATCCCATACAGTGCAGCAGTACTACAGAAACGGACGGATAAGCGTATTATAGGCATTCTCCATAGCAGTTTTCTTGGATGTTATAAGGTAACTACCAATAAAATGCAGTCTTTGGTTCACATTCCCCTGTTCTATGTGATGGTGCCAATATAAGTTGTTCTTCAATGCAATCACTAGACAATTAATTGAATTGACAACGTTTAAATTTGTGTGATTTATCGTGTAACCTAAATTTCACGAAATTGTTTGTAGTATTCGTGTGCAGCACCTTACACTTTATACTATTAAATGCCAAATGCCAGTTCTTGCATCATGCAGATATATTCTCTAAGTCATTTTGTAATACATATTGATCTCCAGGCGAGTTGGAGAGGCGGTACACGACATCACCATCTGCAAAAAGATATAACATGGTTGCTCAAATCGTATCCTCAATTGTTTGTATAGATTTTACAACGTCTCTTTGGGAACCCCAGCCGCGCGGGATTACCCGAGCGGTTTGAGGGGCAGCAGTCATGGACTGTGTGGCTGGTCCCGGCGGAGGTTCGAGTCCTCCTTCGAGCGTGGGTATGTGTGTGTTGGTCCTTAGGCTAATTTAGGTTAAGTAGTGTGCAAGCTTAGGGACTGATGACCTTAGCAGTTAAGTCCCATAAGATTTCACACACACACACACACACACACACACACACACACACACACACGCACATGGGAACCCCGTATCACTTGGGTTTCACTAGATGACTTCCCGTCATTTACTACGAGTTGTGCCCTTCACTACACAATTTGATTACAAGCTACGGGTGAAGATCGCTGTCAAAACTTTCTGGAAATCTAGAGATATGGAACAAACTTCGGATCCCCTGTCCATAGCACTATAGCACTCATTACTTCGTGTGATTAAAGATCCAGTTGTGTTTCACAAGAACAATATTTTGTAAATCCGTGCTAAGCGTCAACAGCTCTTTTTTTCCCTTTTTTTAACGTAATTCTTAATGTTGAACATATGTTCAAAAATCTTGCTGCAAAGCAATATGAGTAATGTTCTTCTGTTACTCAGTGGGTTATTCCTATTTCCTTTATGTTGTTGTGACTTGCGCTATTTTGCAGTCTTTAGGTATGGATATTTCGTCGAACTAGCGGGTGTATGTGACTGCTAAAAAGTGGGCTCTTTCATCACCACACTCCGAAAGGAACCTAACTGATATACATCATGGACTGAAAGACTTGCCTTCATTAAGTGACTTAAATTGCTTCGCTACACGGAGGGTATCAACTTCTTAATTACTTGTGTTGCCAGTTGTTCTTGGTTCGCATTCTGCAATATTAACTGCATCGTCTTCGAAGAAAAAAATTCGAAAAACCGTGTTTACCATCACCGGTAACATCGCCATTGCTTTAGGACACTGAAAGTATTAATTGTGTCTTGAGCTGGTACATTTAACGCACGACCAGAATCTCGTTGGATGTTCTGCAACATTTCGAGACAGAGTTTCGTTGCGAAACTGTTAAAAGCGTTGCGCATTGAACTCCGCTCTGAAATTCGACATTCTGTAACACGTCGCCAATCTTCCAGACTTTGTGTTCTCTTAAACATCACATGCTCGTATCATTAGGTTTTCTCTATTGTTCTTGCGTGTTTTGTGCACCATAAGGGGTCTGTTTCGTCTTTTATTCACTTACTCGGTGCGAAACTCTCATTTGATGTCAACACTATTTCTCTGAATTCAAGCCACGTCCGGTGCACTCTTACATGGTTGAGTTGGAAGGAGTGGAGACTGTCTCTTGGAGTGGCTTTAAGCAAATTTTTATCTGCTCTCTTAAACAGATATATTTTCATTTATGTTTTGGTGTGTTTGGTGGATTAGGATCTTACGGTATTCCGTCTCTTTACAACAACCTTGTGGTCACTATCTCTGTATCCATCATGACGCTCGCTCTTTGCTCAGTATTGTTGGTGGCTTCTGAATTAATTAGTCAAAATTAGTTTTGGAGATAGCATGTAGAATCATTTCGGCTGATGTTTTATACCTTCCACGTTCTTTAAATATCGAGACCAAGAACCATCGACCTTGCCGAAGTGGAGTTGCTTGCATGCTTACACGATACAGATAGACGTGCCGTAGGTGCAACCAGAACATGTGGTTCCTCAAGTGAGGAAGCAGCATTTTTAGTAGTTATAGGGGCAACAGTCTGGATGATTCGCTGATGCGGACTTGTAACATTAGCCAACAAGGCTTTGCTGAGCTATAACTATGAACGGTTGAAAGCAAGAGGAAACTACAACCGTTATTTTTTTCCGACGGCATTCAGCCGTGCTATGTGGTTAAATGATGACGGTATCCTTTTGGATAAAATATTCCGGAGGTAAAATAGTCCCCCGTTCCGTACACACGTAAATGATCTGACGGAAAGGGTGTGCAGCAATTTGCCGCTGTTTGCTGATGACGCTGTGGAATTCGGGAAGGTGTCGCCCCCTAGTGACTGTAGGAAAATACAAGATGACTTAGACAAAATGTATAGTTCTTGTGATGAATTGCAGCATTCTATAAATGTAGAAAAATGTAAGCTAATGCAGATGAGTAGGAAACACGATCTTGTAATGTTAGAGTACAGCGTTAGTGGTGTGCTCCTTGACAGTCACCTCGATTAAATATCTTGGCGTAACGTTGCAAGGCAATGTGAATTGAACGAGCATGAAAAGACTGTATTAGGGATGACAAACGCTCGATTTCGGTTTATAGGGACAATTTTAGGAAAGTATAGTTCGTCTGTAAAGGATATTGCGCGGAACACTACTGCAACCCATTCCTGAGACTGCTCGAATGTTTGGGATCGCCACCAAATAGGGGTAAAGGAAGACATGAGAAGAAATTCAGAAGCGGGCTGCTAGATTTGTTACCGGTTGGTTCGATCAGCTCGGGAGTATTACGATGAAGCTTTTTGAACTCAAATGGGAGAAAAAACGACGTTTTTTTTTTTGGAAAGAATATTGAGAAAAATTTGAGAACTGGCATTTGAAGCTGACTGCAGAATGCCGCTACTGCCGCCAACGTACATTTCGCGCAAGGACCATGAAGATAAAATAAGAAAAGTTGGGAATCGTATGGAGGCATGTAGGTAGTCGTTTTTCCCTCGCTCTATCTGCGAGTGGAACAGGAGAAGAAATGATTATTGGTGGGACTAGGTACACATCGACATTCACAATATGCTGACTAGCACGGTATGCATGTGGCCGTAGATGTAGATGTAGACTGAGGCCACCACCAACCTTAACTGTACGAGTCGCGTATGTATTCAAAATGAGATTGAAAGTTTACTTGAACCCTTCAATAACTCTGCACTTTAACTTGCTTTTTTTAAAATTTTGGCAAGTAGCATCGCATTTTTCTTGGAACACGTGAATGGCAATTAGGTCACTAATCAGTCGATATTACTGCATAGACGATCATTGTGTACACCGTCCAGCGTCTCTGTGTTACTACATCGACTAACTCTTGTCGCCGGCCGGTGTGGCCAAGCGGTTCTAGGCGCTTCAGTCTGCAGCCGCGCGACCGCTACGGTCGCAGGTTCGAATCCTGCCTCGGGCATGGATCTGTGTGATGTCCTGATGACCTCAGACGTTAAGTCCCATAGTGCTTAGAGCCATTTGAACCATTTTTTTAACTCTTGTCTCTATGTGTTCCGGATTACGTTTCATCTCTGTTTCAAGTCGATTTTGCCTAATGTTGCACCTGTCTTCCACAATGGGGACTGCTTTTAAGACATATGTGCGTGTGAGGTCTTGATGTGTGGGAGGGCATATGCTGCTTGACTGTTTGCATAATCCTTCTAACTAAGTGAATTGTGTCCCAAATAAGAAGCAAGGGTATCTGGTGCCTTTTTATCGTGATATCATTACCGAAGGAGGCGGCACAATGGTTCAGACACTGTGTAACACATTATTTCATGGCCGCCTATGTGGGCTAGCTCTGTTCGGTATTGTAGTCGCCTAGACCAGTCTCCGGTTACAAGGGCAAGAGATTTTTTTGTTCAGCGTCAAGATATTGGGCTAGTCTTTTCGTAATGCTCCTAAATGGGCGGTAGTCGAAGCGGGCTAGGCGGATTATAAAGGCGAGTAATTTCCGCAAGACTGACGGCCTTATCCAACATCTGTGACTGTGTCGCTTCTAAGAGGTCGGTCAGGAGGCAGCTCCTTACAGAATCGGTATAACTGAAAGCAGGAAACCAATACATTTTACTCCGGATTGGCTGAGAGGCATAATTAATGTGAAATAATTTCCAGGAAATGTGTCATTATCGCGAATCGAAGAGTCGGCTTACAGCCCTCGTGAGTTGTGGAAGTCGCGTGGTATCTGCGGAGAGGTTGCGTTTTCGTAGAGTATTTCACAAGTCGGAGATGATAATCCTTCATGATCAGCCGTGTTATTTTTTTGACAGATTCATAGAGTCAGTTCCCTTTGCGGGTGTGGATTTCGGATTGAACTTTCCAGGTTCCTAGGCGATGTTGCGTTTTAGTGAGTGCGCTTATGCTCGGTGCGCAGAGCTGTATGTAATGTTTTAGTGATTCTGCGTGGTTTAATAGAAGCCAATAAATTATATTTGTTTCCTTGGAAATTTGAGAGTGATGTATTTGTGTTACTCTTTCGCTACCGACTTTGAAATGTATTCCTGTTTCTTTGTTGTAGTAAATATCTGCCAAATTTGCTAGGTGCCCGTTGGTGGCAGTGTATTGAACTGATGACCTCAGATGTTAAGTCCTGTAGTGCATAGTGCTTAGAGCAAAGAATCGCCAAGAATGCGTGGATGCTGGCCACAGCCGCAGATGTGATTACTCACGACATCGTGAAAGCTCCGCGGCACGGGCGAAAGGAATTTTGTAACTAGACTACTTTTCAGGAGGACGGTGGTATATATAAGGCTAAGGCCAAGATGGTTTCTTTGAAATCCCACACCCGATTTACTTTCATTAATCCAGCTTTGATCTGTTTCTGATGATCTCATTTATCCCATCTCTTCCTTCCAGATACTGTCAGTCTCTCCCATGTGAATGTTCTTCTTTGTACGATACCATTCTTCTGTGAGTTTCCATATATCACCTACACAGTCAACAAGGTTTCGGCAATAGGCGCAAACGAAGCTGGAAAGGTCGCAGCGTGAGGTAGGTGGTTCCGACAGTCGACTTGGACTTAGGGAGTGGGCGCATCAGCCAGTTCTGCTGACTTTGACGCGGACGTGTCACAGCCGGCCGGCAGATAGCTAGGCGTGCCGGCAAGGTCGCGGCGCGCGTCGGCGGAAGCGACCGGCCTCCGCGGCTGGCAATGACCGATATCCGGACACCGGCAGCGCACGCCGCACGCCGCACGCCTCAAGGAGGCGCCGCCGACACGCCACGCCACGCCACACCCTGCACCAATGCGCCGTGCAGCGTCATCTCGCCAGGCCGACACCTTTCAACGGCTTCGCAGAACTCATTCTCTTACCAGCCTACAGCCAGCTGCCTCTCAGGCTCTTCTCTTCTCAAATCTGTACACTGCTTTCACATTTCAGATGAATTCGTGTGCACAAATCAAATCCATATTTTGGATCGAGAACCTGTTCGAAGGTCACGAGAGTAGTCACAAAGTTTTAATTATCATCTCTAAAAAATCAGGCTGCGATCATCATACATAGTGATGGCTTAATTCTTTCTCTACATATTCACTTTTCTGTGAGACACATACGTCAATGAGCCATAACACTATGAACATTGCTCACTGCGATTATTAATGCTCCCAAGTAGCGTTTTGGATACAAGGAAAATGTCTAAAAGGAAAGGCGCGCATGCATAATTGATCTAGTGACGACTTGGACCCCAAATGGAGAAATCCACTGACATAAGATATCTTGACAAAGGACATACTGGTATGGCCCAGCATCTGAAAATGAGCATTTTGGGAATGGGGAAGCTGTCGTGAGCTTCTATGGAAAGTGGTTGAATGGCCAAGAAACCATGAACATGTGAGAAGGTGTCAGACATTCTTGCCACATCACAGAATGTGGACAGTGCAGGATTGCTCACTCTGTAGAGCACAATAAGCAACAATCTCCAGCACATCTCACATAGAGTACAACGTTGGTTCATCGCAAGTGGTTGGGACCATAGTGTTCAGTGTGCACCCTCGAACACACAGCACAATGATTCCTTCATGTAAGTGGTAGGGCAAAGCCGATTCTGGGCCATTTTGTTAGTGCTGGTTGAGTACATTCAGGGCAAAATGACTGATTTATGATCCCCTCCTTGTCCCCTTAACCTGTTGTTATGCTAATTGATTTATGAACCTCTTGGGGTTGATTTATGACCTCCTAGTGATAACCTGTCCTTCTGAGAAACCCCCAACACCTCCCCCATTCCGCTTCTCCTCCCCCACCTTTCTGGGAAATCACCTCCCCGACACAAGCATACTTTTGATATCAAATTAATTGACTAATTACTTAAATCTATAAATTAATTAATCCCTCTGGTAAATCCCCCATCCCTCCACCAACGAGAAAAAATGGGCTGGAAAAATGTCTCTGCAGACCTATTGGCGTGGAAGGTGCAAATATTACCCTGTCCAGCAACTACATGTCCTAATTAAGTAAATATAATCCTGCAGAAGGTGTTGTCTTGTTGGAAATTTTTTGTATGTGTGTGTGCTCACCTTGAAGTGCAGGGATCGACTCAGCTAGTGCGCAACGCCACCAAGAGCGGACCCCACAACAGGAAATTCCATCACATTTTAAAGCATATACTGTTTATTTATAAAATTGAGTTCGCAGGGCTTGGATCTCTCTGTTACTTGGTGGGAACATTCTCAGCTCTTTTGGAAGATGCTGGTATTGTAAAACACATCGAAAAGAAGTAATTAATTGACCACTTTTTTCCAGTCTTACAAGTAATACCATGAATACCATCGTGAAACACATTGTCACAGATCGCGCTAAACATATCTGGCGAAAAAACCTGCTGTTCAAGTCGCTGATTGCTGGGTCAATTGCACCGCACTACACACGCCACCGGTCGGGGACGGCCGCAGCTGTGGAACCGCACTAGTCCTGCACAAACAAAGCGTCAGGTAGTCGCATCCCTTTGAAATTTAATACCATACTCACTTCCTGTCTCTCTCTCTCTCTCTCTCTCTCTCTCTCTCTCTCTCTCTCTACATGGATACTCTGCTAATCATATTTAAGTCCCTGGCAGAGGGTTCATCAAACCACCTTCGTAATTCTCTATTATTCCAATCTCGTATGGCGCGCGAAAAGAACGAACTCCTATATCTTTCCGTACTTCCCTTAATTTATCATGGTGATTATTTCTCCCTATGTAGGTCGATGTCAACAAAATATTTTTCCATCCCGAGGAGAAAGCAAGTGATTGGAATTTCGTGAGAGGATTCCGCCGCAACGAAAAATACCTTTGTTTTAATGATGTCCACCCCAGTCCTGTATCATTTCAGTGACACTTTCTCCCCTATTTCGCGATAATAAAAAACGCGCTGCCCTTCTTTGAACTTTTTCGATATACTCCATCAATCCTATCTCTTAAGGATAGTATTCAAAAAGAAGACGGATAAGTGTAGTTTAGGCAGTCTCCTTAGTAGATGTTTTACATTTTCTAAGTGTCCTGCCAATAAAACGCACTCTTTGGTTAGTCTTCCCCACAACATTTTCTATGTGTTCCTTCCAACTTAAGTTGTTCGTAGCTGTAATTTGAAGTTTAACGGATTCCTTTAGCGCTAGTGCACATGACCTCACACTTTCTGTTATTTACGGTTAATTGCCAATTTTCGCATCATTCAGATATAGTTTACAAATCGTTTTGCTATTTGTTTTGATCTTCTGGTGACTTTATTAGTCAATAAACGACTGCGTCATCTGCAAATAACCTAAGACGGCTACTCACATTGTTTCCCAAATCGTTTATATAGATAAGGAACAGCAATGGGCCTATAAAACTATCTTGAGGAACGCCAGAAATTACTTCTGTTTTACTCGATGACTTTCCATCAGTTAATACGAACTGTGACCTCTCTGACAGGAAATCACAAATCCAGTCACATAACTGAGACGGCATTCCATAAGCACACAATTTCACTATAAGCCACTTGTGTGGTACAGTGTCAAAAAGTCTTCTGGAAATCCAGAAATACTTAATCAATCTGAAATCCCTTGTCAATAGCATTCAACACTTCATGCGGGTAAAGAGCTAGTTGTGTTTCACAAGAACAATGTTTTCTAAATCCATGTTGACTGTGTGTCAATAGACCTTATTCTTCGAGGTAATTCATAATATTCGAACAAAAGATATGTTCCAAAATTCTCCTGCATATCTACGTTAATGATATGGCCTGCAATTTAGTGGATTACTCCTACTTCCTTTCTTGAATATTGGTGTGACCTGTGCATCTTTCCAGTCTTTGGCTATGGATCTTTCGTCGAGCGAACGGTTGTATATGATTGTTAAGTACCGAGCTATTGCATCAGCATACTCTGGAAGGAAGACCAGAAGACTTGCTTTTATTAAGTGATTAAAGTTGCTTCACTACTCCACGGATATGTACTTCTACATTACTCATGTTGGCAGTTGTTCTTGATTCGAATTCTGGAATATCTACTTTGTCTTCTTTTATGAAGGCATTTCGGAACGCTGTGTTTAGTAAGTCTGCTTTGGCAGCACTGTCTTCGATATTATCTCAGTTGCTATCACTCAGAGAAGGCATTGATTGGGTCTTGCCGCTAGCATTCTTCACATACTACCAGAATCCCTTTGGACTTTCTGCCAGGTTTCGAGACAAAGTTTCGATGTGGAGACTAATATAAGCATCTCGCATTGAAGTCCGCGCAAATTTCAAGCTTCTGTAAAAGATGGCCAATCTTGGGGATTTTGCGTCTGTTTAAATTTGGCATGTCTGTTTCGTTGTTTCTGCAAAAATGTTCTGACCCGTTTTGTGTACCAAGGAGGATCAGCTCCGCCATTTGCTATTTTTTTTTTGTGTGTAAATCTCTCTTTGAATTCAAGCCACATTTGGTCTGCATCTGCACTGTTAATTTGGAGTGGAGGTTGTTTTTCAAGAAGGCGTCAATTGAATTTTTATCTGCTTTTTTGAATAGGTATATTTTTCGTTTATTTTTGGAGGATTTGGGGGTTACAATATTCAATCTCACTACGACAACCCTGTGTTCAGTAATCCCCTGCATCCGCTTTCGATGCTCGTATTATTCAGGATTATTTGTTGTTAAGAGGTCAAGTGTGTTTTCACAACTGTGTATTGTTCGCATGGGCTCACGAACTAACTGCTCCAAATAATTTTCAGAGAATGCGTTTATGACAATCTCTGATGATGTTTTATGCGTACTTCCGGAATTAAACTTCTATTTTCGCCAACATATCGAAAGTAAAGTAAAGTCACCACCAACTATAATCGTGTGAGTCGGGTACTTGTTTGAAATCAAACTCAAGTTTTCTTTGTACCATTAAGCAATTGTATCATCTGAATTGGGAGGTCGGTAAAGGTATCCAATTATTATTTTATTCCACTTTCCAACGATGACCTCTGCCCAGATCAACTCACAGGAACTATCTACTTCAATTACGCGAAAAGATAAACTACTTCTAACAACAACATAAACGCCACTACCAACCATGTTTAGCCTATCCTTTCGGAACATTGTTAGGTTCTTCGCAAAAATTTCTGCTGAGCTTAGGTCCGGCTTTAGCCAGATTTCAGTGCCTATAACGATTTGAGCATCAATGCTTTCTATTAGCGCTTGGAGCTCTGGTACTTTCTCAACACAGCTACGAAAGTGTACAAGTGTTACACCATTGGTTCCTGTATCTACGTTCTTCCTGCGTTCGGCCTGCTGCCTTTGTGACTGAAGCCCTATTTGTGTTTTCCCGAGAACCTCTAACCTAAAAAACTGTCCGTCCTCGCCACACAGCTCCTGCTTTCTCTCTCTCTCTCTCTCTCTCTCTCTCTCTCTCTCTCTCTCTCTCTGTCTTAAGTGATTGCTTCCTGTTTTTGTGAACCGACATATGCAAACCCACACAGACCAAGGTGCCCCCTACCCTCTAGCCTTCCATCCCCTTCCCCTGCACCCCCACTCCTCATTCAGACCTGTTATTGGTAGTCGGTAAATCTCTTTGTTCTCACAGTTCCACTGCTATGGAAACATGTAGCAAATGGAAAAAGGACATTCAAGAAGAAGTAGGTAGTAGTGTCTGTCATGTGCCACACTAACACCACCTTTTCCCTGAACAAAGTAGAAGTTATTTGGTAATCACCCAGCTGTGGATACCTTGGAAATATTCTCTCACTCTATCAGACTGATTGACTAATTAATTAAATAAACTGATATCCTTTGTGTGTGACCAGTTTTTCCTTGAATCCTGTTGGTGGGTACTAAGACTGATATACTTGGCGGGACTTGATCCTTTAACAACTTGGTTTCCAAACCCTATTCTTCTCTTTCCAGATTTTTTCCCTTGCCTTCTATTGGTGGATACTGGCACATTTAGGTCATTTGGTAGGAAGCACACACTGACGAGCAATATTCAAATATTGATCGGACGAGCGTTTTGTAAGCTACTTCCTGTCTTGATGGACTAGATTTCCTGAGGATTCTTCCAGTGAATCTCAGTCTGGCATCTGCCTTATAATGTCCGGATAGATGGCTTAGATCCATTCAGTGATTTAACTTAACACCAGAACTTCTTAGAATTTTCCATCAAGTTTTAGAATTAGAATTCGTTGAACGCTTCATGCACGGCTCTCCTTATGTTAATATTGGCTTCGTCAATTACGATTGCAGTGGGTACTGAATAATCTAAGTTGGACCGTGGATCAGTGGAAACGTGGCTTTTGGTCATATAAATCACTTTTCTTGTTACACCGGATCGATGGTAGTGTATCGATGTGACGATTTGCACGCGTACAGCTGCTGGAAACATACACCGCTCAGGACGGTGGAGGCAGGATTATGCTAGCGGTACTTTCACCTGCGCATTTTTGGGACCTGTGGTAGTAATCGAAGACACCATGACAGCTGAACATCGTTGCGACGCTCGTGCATCCCTTCATGTTTGACGTTTTTCCCGATGGTGATGGTATCTTCCAGAATTCCAAATATCCGTGCCACAAGGCCAGGCACGTCCTACAGTGGCTTGAGGAGCACGATACTGAATGCATGCTGATGTGTTGACCACCAAATTCCGCTAATCCGATCTCGATCGAACACATCTGGTACACTGTCTACACAAACCACCGGCAAGTAATGTACGGGACTTGTGTGATCCGTACGTAGACATCTGGAGCCACATACTTCCAGAAACCTACCAAGGAAAAAGCGGTTCCATACTACGGAAAATCGCTGCTGTATTGCCCTGCAACTGCGGAGCAAACGCTAATAAGGAGATGTTCATAACGTTTCGGCTCATCAGTTACTTTCTCAACAAGAAAATCTGCATTTTGCTGCCCAGGAAACATTTGACCTTGAAAAATCACCTCGTCATCATTCTAGAAATGGCTCCCACCCAATATTTTCTTCATCCGAGAAGGAGGAAGAAGTCAACGGGTGACATCTCAGGAGAGTACCGGAGGGAAGGGCTGAGTCTAAATTTGATGCCGCAAAGAAGCAGCATGTACGACTGTGTCGCGTGCAGAGCTAGTTGCGTCATTATCATGGAGCGAAACGACCTCCTTGAACATCTTTCCGAGGCGGTCCCTCTTGATAGTATTCGATAAACTATTAAGTTCTGGACACTACACTCTTGTGACAACCTGCTCACTACCAGCATAAAGCTGTTTGAACCACACAATCCGAAAAAAAAAACACTCAACGTCATCTTGCCCTATGATAGTTGTGTATTCGTATTTTTCAATTGCTTTAAATCCAGATGTTTCGATTGCTTTTCTTCGCTGCTTTGTTCCAGGGTCATAGAGGTATACCCAGTACTCGTCCGTGATAAATAGGTGGCTAAGTAAGTCATCTGAATCTCTCAGACACATTTCCGCTGCTGCTCCAGTTTGTCGGTATATTTCAGTGGGTGTGAGCTGTCGCGGAACCCAATTGGCAGCGACAAGACGTTGAAGTCTGATCCGTGACTGATTTTCACCAGTTCCACTACTGCTTCGATTGTCGTGTACCGATCTTTGACCACAGGAGCCACCTCTTTGCCGTTCCCGGTTCTTCGTTGAGAGTTGTCTGCTACTTTCTTCTTCGTCATTCAGACGTGGTTGACCACACTGGATTCGTCTACGCCGCCTAACCACTGATCATAGTATGGTGCATTGTTTCCTTACACGTACATCGAATCGACATGAATTGTTATATCATTATCCCCTTTCAAATGCAAGAAATGAATTACCACGCGGTATTCCAGATTGTGAACGGCCTGGGCCATTTTGTTTTGATTCCTCGAGCGGAGTGCTACGGTACTGTTGCGCTAATTTCAGTGTGTATCATGACTGCAGCACGCATGTACTTGCAAATAAACAAAAAATTAGCTTTGTAGCTTGATCCAGTTTCGTACTGTGTCGAGTGCGATTGGTCTATTAAGATCATCTCTGCACGTTATCGCCGGCCAGCGTCTGCTAGCTGGCGTGGCCGGCCGCCAATGAGACACATGCCTACGACCCAGTCACTTACGACAGCTTTTTGTGGGTCTGGATGTGTACAGCGGTGCCATAGTGATATCGCATGTCCAAAATTTGCGTGGAAACGATTTTGTTTGGAGTTGCTGCAAGCCTGTTAGATGTCTTGATAAAGTTATGCTAACTACTACCTTCAGAGGGTTACTCGTGTTTAGGTACAGTATAGATCCGTCTCCACACCGTTATTTGATGCCTTACTGAATACCACTGTAGTCTGTTAGAACGAATCAAGTTCCGATCGGTGCAGGACGTACCCGGCTCTGTGTGAAGCGATTTGACGCCATATGCAGTCTGGAGAATGTTGGCTGTTGATGATGACGACAGCTTTTGTGAGCTACTCTACGACTTTCCGTGAAGTCACTCTGCTGTACCCATGAGTGTGAGCATCGCTTGTGTTCGGTGCATTGGCGTTTAACATTATGTTTGAAAGTTAATGCCTTGCCCAAGCCAAGTTCTCATAGACAAATTTGTTTTAAGTTTCTTTGAAACGTTGTCTACGTCTGCATTTACATGATTACTCTGCAGCTCACAATTAAGTGCCCGGCAGAGGTTCATCGAACCACTTTCAAGCTATTTACTCTCGAACAGCACCTGGGAAGAAACTAATACTTAAATATTCCCGTGCGAGTTCTGATTTATCTTATTTTATTACGATGATTATTTCTCCCTATATAGATGAGCACCAACAAAATATCGTCATACTCTGAGGAAGAAGTTGGTGACTGAAATTATATGACAAGACCCTGCTGCAATGACAAACGCTTTTGTTTAAATGATTGTGACTCCAATTCGCTTATCATATCCGTGGCACTCTCTTCCCTATTTCGCGATAGTACAGAACGGGCTGCCCTTCTCTGAACCTTCAATGGCCGTCGTCAGTCCCGCCTGATGCTGTTCCCACACCGTGCAGCAATACTCCAGGAGAGGGTGGACAGTTGTAGTGTAAACAGTCTGTTTATTAGACCTGTGGCATTTTCTAAGTGTTCTGCCAGTAAATCAAAGTCTTTGGTTTGGTTTCCACACAGCATTACCTACGTGATCGTTCCAGTCTAAGTTATTCGTAATTGCAATCCATTAGTGTTCAGTTGAATTTACAGCCTTCAGATCTGGGTGATTGATCGTGTAACCGAAATTCAATGGATTTTTTTGTACTCATGTGGATGACCTTACACTTTTTCTTAATGAGAGACAATTGCCACCTGTCGCACCATACGGATATCTTGTCTAACTCATTTTGCAGTTGGCTTTGATCGTCTGATGACTTAACAACACGGTAAATGACAGCATCATCTGCAAACAATCTAAAAGCGCTGCTCAAATTTTCTCATAAATTGTTTATCTTGATCAGGAACAGCAGAGGGCCTACAGCGCTTCCTTGGGGAACGCCATATATAACTTATGCTTTACTCGACGACTTTCCGTTAGTACAAACTGTGACCCGTCTGACTGGAAATCACGAATCCAATCTTACATATGCGATCTTGTGTGGTGTGTTGTTTTTGTATTAAATCATGTCAGTTTTCTTTCAAGTGACTAGGATGAATTAAAATTGTGCAGCCAGCAGCTTATAGTACTGTTGTGCATTATAAAACAGTTTTGTGTGCTCAGCTATCTGTTAATTTTGCCAGATTATTGTAAATATCTGTAGCATGTGTCCACGTGAACTGCTGTACAGTCAACAGCTTTCATGCTACCTGTTGTGCTTTATAGAACAGTTCTTGTGATCATTCATCGGTTACTTTTTTATTAGTTTCATTACAAATGCTTTTAACTTTTGTACACTGAGCGAGAATGGTCTGAATAGGCGTGTTTAAACTATTGTTCTGATTGTCTAATTACGTTAAGTGAAATCATTTTTCTGCTTGGATAATCCCTCTGGTTTTAGCCGATCAGTTTAAGTGAGGATGGTTTTGATCCATTTTCGCTTGCATTAATAAGTTATATCTTCTGACTCTTTACGGTGTAATCTTTTCTCGGTTTTAGTTCCGTTATCTAACAGAGGCCATGAGCAGAGGCGAGCACTGAGCCGTTTTCGACCTGCTATGGTGAAATTATTGAAACTAATATTGTGCAACAATTCAGATTTACGTCTTTCCTGTTAAGCTTACTGATTTCAAATTTTCGACAGTACTTGATCAAGCTGACTTAGTTTGTGTAAATGATTAAAGTTTTAATATTTTGCTATTAGTTGTGAAGCTCTTAAAATTTGAAATAAAGATTTGTCAATTTCGTTTTAATTTAAGTTTTATTTGTGGCCTCGTACGTTTTGCTCACCCAAATACTCCCTAGTAGTTTTATAAGTGTAATTTTTCGTGGTGGTAAGCAAAACTTTGTAGCTCCCCCCACCCCTTTTTACGTAAAAAAATTCTCTCCATGGCAGTAAACACTATTTCTTGTAGGAGTAAAAAATTACTCGTATTTTTTAACTCAGCCCCATTGTAAGCCAATGCAGTTAGTACAACGCTTTTCCAGTGAGTACATTACACATGAGTCTAAAAGGTCTGCAAAACATCAGTCTGCTCATTGGATAGAAAAAAAAGGTCTGTACGCACAAATATCTTCGCATGTAGTAAGATTACAAATCAGTGAACAGAGCGGATGTTCCAGCAGCTTAATCTTCAGTTTTTTAATGTTGAAATCTATGAGTCTTCTCTTATCCATATTCATCCAGTGGTCACTGTGATTTAGAATTTACAGTCAGGATAGTATTAACGAATGAGAACCCATGTAACACAGACAACAGTCAATCCGGCAGTACAAATAGCCTTCACCATTTGTGCACAGCCACCCACTTGCACACCCTTCGTTGATCGATATTGTGTTCTGGCGTGAAGTGATGGGCTGACGATTATATCCATAGAAAGAAATTCTTTGGTCAACGTACAGAAATGCGACACAGATCGAACAAAACATTATCCCGTAGTTAAGCCTACAAGTCCTCCTACCCTTTCTACGCTAAGCATGTGACATCGGCTACTTCATACTTTTTTAATATCAGTTCATCTAATACCACATTTTCACTTCCTCGATCTTTGTTTGATTGTTTCCAGATTTGAGACGCCCATATGTGAACGTTTCAAAATTCAAACAATCATGTCTGATCCACTGAAAGTGGAAAAACAAGTTCCTTATGCATTTTCAACAACTTTCTTTTGGCCCCTGTTGGTGGAAAACCGTTCAAAGGAATTTTAGGGGGCCACAGTTTTCCATTCTCTCCATTTCAGTGGAAAGCTTGTAACATTACTACTTTGTGAAACCTGAATTACGTTATTCTGTCATTTGTACCAGCACATAAAAAATCAAAATTTCCGTGTCCGGCCGAGGACTTTGCAGCTTGTCTTCTTACAATAGTACCACTGCTACTCTTGACACTGCATTTACTAATAATGACTTTCAAGGGATCTGTAGGCCTACTGAAGGCCTTCGACAGTGTAAGACGGAAAAAACACAGTCTGATGCTTACCACTATGACGGTGTAATTATCGTATTCTGGTTCGAAGTAGGAAGTAGTTTTATCAAGTTCACTTGATGTATTTAAGTCCTTTAAGATCTGTCGTTTTCTCATTGTTGTATATCTCGTTACATGATGCACCTGTGAAGTGTGTACTCCGATGTTGCAAACATAGACATAAATAACCGGAGCCAAAATGTGTTTTTTAATGCATTTGGCTCTAATGTTGAAACAGTGTTGATAAAAAACAACACAACTGCCAAGCTAAAGGTTAAAATTAGTTCCTTTCGAAATTACAGGCGACTTATATAGGATTATGTCGCAGAACTGAGCACAAGCAACAGTTATAAATACTTCATATTATTAATTTTGAATGATTAGTTAGTGCAATCAGCATCACAATACTACGTTGCTTATCAGAACCTTATAAGCAGTTGGGTCTCCCGACGGAAACCTAGGGCAGTCACTACACTACTAAGTTAAGTGGGATTCACACTGTGCACAAAAATTAATAATTTCAGTAGCCTACATTGCGTAACTCTAAATCCTATAATCTCGCTTGGTTACCAGATGACTGCCAGAAGAAAGACCTTCTCAATCACTCCGAATTGCGAAGATGTTTCAAAAATGGTTCAAATGGCTCTAACCATTATGGGACTTAACATCTGAGGTCATCAGTTCCCTAGACTTAAAACTTTAAGTAGCAGCAGCGCGGTTCCGGACTGAAGCGTCTAGAACCGCTCGGCCACAGTGGCCGGCGGGAAGACGTTTTCCCTACTCCTAGTTTGCTGGAAATTAAACTTATGTCGTCCGTGTTGGACTGTTTTTTAAGGAAACTGCGACTGTTTTGACAGTAAAATTTCAAATAAAAACAGTTTATGTACAGAATGATAGTCACTTTTTATTTTCCCCTACGACGCGTTTAAAGAATATATGCTCCGATCTTTGAGTGGAAAACAAACACCAGCTGCATCCAGCTAGATATCGCTGTTTTCCACCTGAATATCAGAGTATAAAATCTCTAAACACGTCGTGGAAGAAAATAAAAAGTGAGTGCCACAGATAAATTGTTTTTATTTGAACTTTTATTGCTGGAAATTATCTGGAAAGAACAACGCCCTGTAGCAGCCCACCCTGCTAACACAGATAGGGAACGAAAGACACGCGGAAAACTTAGTTGTCAGTTATCTTTTTGTTCTAATTGAAGAATTCGTTGTTCGGTACGCGGTGCGAAGTAAGTGATCCTCTAGTAGTGGCATTAACTCCGATTTGCCAACCAGTAATACATATCATCTTTCTTAACTGCTTTTCTTTAGGCTGTACATCCACACAGGAAATACTTATTCTGTAGCTGATTAAATAACACAGTAAAACAAAAATCTGCACATATGCCGTAGTTTCTTTTTGGTTACAGAAAGCATCGTCAGCCTTGCAGATCCGTCACCACCCTCCGGCGCTGTGAAAACAAATATCAAATATGAAAGCGCTTCTGATGACAGCGCCGCGTCCGCTGCCTTGAAGTAGGACGGAGTAGCGCGGAATGACGGAATACAGATACAGAGTGGGAGAGAAACGGTCCACCACGCACCGCAGAGACCTGCGCTCGTGATGTGTGCGTGCATCTGCGTCCTCGCAGTCTGCAGCGGCGAGGCCGTGCCGCTGGCGGCGCCCACTGTGCGGAGGGTATGGGGCCCGCTTGGCCGTCCTTAGTATTCGGCAGTACTCCGGCCGGTCGATCGCCCTCGCGGCTGGCGGCGCCACAGAATTTGCGATGACTCGCGGCCTCCGAACCGCGAGCTCCTTCCTCGCAGGGTCTACAAGGCACTCGTACTGCGTGCAAACTTTGCTTCTCCACGTCCGCATTGCTCTTCGATCCTAGTTACAGAGTTACTTTCAGCCATAATGGCTATGTTTATAAACTTACACTACTGGCCGTTAAAATTGCCACACCACGAAGATGACGTGCTACAGACGCGAAATTGAACAGACAGGAAGAAGATACTGTGATATGCAAATGAATAGCTTTTCAGAGCATTCACACAAGGTTCGCGCCCGTGGCAACACCTACAACGTGCTGACATGAGGAAAGTTTCCAACCGATTTCTCATACACAAATCTGGTGAAACGTTGTTGTGATGCCTCGTCTAAGGAGGAGAAATGCGTACCATCACGTTTCCGACTTTGATGAAGGTCGGATTTAGCCTATGGCGATTGCGGTTTATCGTATCGCGATATTGCTGCGCCCGTTGGTCTAGATCCAATGATTGTTAGCAGCATATGGAATCGGTGGGTTCAGGAGGGTAATACGGAACGCCGTGCTATATCCCAACGGCCTCGTATCACTAGCAGTCGAGATGACAGGCATCTTATCCGCATTGCTATAACGGATCGTGCAGCCACGTCTCGATCCCTGAGTCAACGGATGGGGACGTTTGCAAGACAACAACCATCTGCACGAACAGTTCGACGACGTTTGCAGCAGCATGGACTATCAGCTAGGAGACCATGGCTGCGGTTACCCTTGACGCTGCGTCACATACAGGAGCGCTTGCGATGGTGTACTCAACGACGAACCTGGGTGCACTAATGGCCAATCTTCATTTTTTCGGATGAACCCAGGTTCTGTTTACAGCATCATGGTGGTCGCATCTGTGTTTGGCGACACCGTGGTGAACGCACATTAGAAGCGTGTACTCGTCATCACCATACTGGCGTGTCACACGGCGTGATGGTATGGAGTGCCATTGGTTACACGTCTCGGTCACCTCTTGTTCGCATTGACGGCACTTTGAACAGTGGACGTTACATTTCAGATGTGTTACGACCCGTGGTTCCACCCTTCATTCGATCCCTGCGAAACCCTACATTTCTGCATATTGCAGATTTCTCATACACAAACAGCAGTTGACCGGCGTTGCCTGGTGAAACGTTGTTGTGATGCCTCGTGTAAAGAGGAGAAATGCGTACCATCACGTTTCCGACTTTGATGAAGGTCGGATTTAGCCTATCGCGATTGCGGTTTATCGTATCGCGATATTGCTGCGCCCGTTGGTCGAGATCCAATGATTGTTAGCAGAATATGGAATCGGTGGGTTCAGGAGGGTTATACGGAACGCCGTGCTATATCCCAACGGCCTCGTATCACTAGCAGTCTAGATGACAAGCATCTTATCCGCATTGCTATAACGGATCGTGCAGCCACGTCTCGATCCCTGAGTCAACAGATGGGGACGTTTGCAAGACAACAACCATCTGCACGAACAGTTCGACGACGTTTGCAGCAACATGGACTATCAGCTAGGAGACCATGGCTGCGGTTACCCTGGACGCTGCGTCACATACAGGAGCGCTTGCGATGGTGTACTCAACGACGAACCTGGGTGCACTAATGGCCAATCTTCATTTTTTCGGATGAACCCAGGTTCTGTTTACAGCATCATGGTGGTCGCATCTGTGTTTGGCGACACCGTGGTGAACGCACATTAGAAGCGTGTACTCGTCATCACCATACTGGCGTGTCACACGGCGTGATGGTATGGAGTGCCATTGGTTACACGTCTCGGTCACCTCTTGTTCGCATTGACGGCACTTTGAACAGTGGACGTTACATTTCAGATGTGTTACGACCCGTGGTTCCACCCTTCATTCGATCCCTGCGAAACCCTACATTTCTGCATATTGCAGGTCCTGTACGGACCTTTCTGGATACAGAAAATGTTCGACTGCTGCTCTGGCCAGCACTTTCTCGAGATCTCTCACCAATTGAAAACATCTGGTTAATGGTGGTCGAGCAACTGGCTCGTCACAATACGCCAGTCACTACTCTTGATGAACTGTGGTATCGTGTTGAAGCTCCATGGGCAGCTGTACCTGTACACGTCATCCAAGCTCTGTTTGACTCAATGCCTAGGCGTATCAAGGCCTTTATTAAAGCCAGAGGTTGTTCTGGGTACTGATTTCTCAGGGTCTATGAACCCAAATTGCGTGAAAATGTAATCACAAGTTAGTTCTATCATAATATAATTGTCCAATGAATACCCGTTTATCATCTGCATTTCTTCTTGGTGTAGCAATTTTAATGGCCAGTAATGAATTACAGAGTCTGCTTGCAGTCGAAATCGATGTTTTCTATTAGAAACTTGCAATGATATTTCTTAACAGATAATTTCACAAGTCACTCGAGTTACAGCGGAAGTGCACATACCATGACTTCAGTCTGAAGTCAACCTCACTAACACATCTAAGAAAAAAGCCAAGAATATTCTACAACTGCTGTCGCAGCTAACTGCCGAGCGTGCAGACTAAGTCTGACGATCCTAACCAAACCATACAAGAGCCTCAGCCGCTCAGTTCTCACTGGTGCAAATTTTCCTCTTTCCTGCTTTTACTGATTCCTTCAAATCCTCGAACGACAAGCACTTCAGCTTTCTTGCTTTCGCATCCAATTACCCCGTCTGACCTGCAGCCTATACCCGCTAGTAAAATTGCCACACCTCCTCAAACACATAGAATATCATAGCCTGTCCTGCTTTATTTGTTCATGAAACCCAGAAAGTATTAGATACAGGCTCCCAGGTAGATGCCATTTTCCTTGACTTCCGGATGGTGTTCGATACAGTTCCGCACTGTGGCCTGATAAACAAAGTAAGAGCCTACGGAATATCAGACCAGCTGTGTGGCTGGATTGAAGAGTTTTTAGCAAACAGAACACAGCATGTTGTTCCCAATGGAGAGACGTCTACAGAGGTTAAAGTAACCTCTGGCCTGCCACAGGGGAGTGTTATGGGACCATTGCTTTTCACAATATATATAAATGACCTAGTAGATAGTGTCGGAAGTTTCATGCAACTTTTCGCGGATGATGCTGTAGTATACAGAGAAGTTGCAGCATTAGAAAATTGCAGCGAAATGCAGGAAGATCTGCAGCGAATAGGCACTTGGTGCAGGGAGTGGCAATTGACCCTTAACAATAGACAAATGTAATGCATTGCAAACACATAGAAAGAAGGATCCATTATTGTATGATTATATGATAGCGGAACAAACACTGGTAGCAGTTACTACTGTAAAATATCTGGGAGTATGCGTACGGAACGGTTTGAATTGGAATGATCATATAAAATTAATTGTTGGTAAGGCGGGTGCCAGGTTGTGATTCATTGGGAGAGTCCTTAGAAAATTTAGTCCAACAAAGGAGGTGGCTTACAAAACACTCGTTCGACCTATACTTGAGTATTTCTCATCAGTGTGGGATCCGTACCAGTTCGGGTTGATGGGGGAGATAGAGAAAATCCAAAGAAGAGCGGCGCGTTTCGTCACAGGGTTATTTGATAAGTGTGATAGCGGTACGGAGATGTTTAGCAAACTCAAGTGACAGACTCCTTACTAGAGAGGCGCTCTGCATTGGGGTGTAGCTTCCTCTCCAGGTTTCGAGAGTGTGCGTTTCTGGACGAGGTATCGAATATATTGCTTCCCCCTATTTATACCTCCTGAGGAGATCACGAATGTAAAATTAGAGAGATTCGAGCGCGCACGAGGCTTTCAGGCAGTCGTTCTTCCCGCGAACCATACGCGACTGGAACAGGAAAGGGAGGTAATGCCAGTGCCCTCCCCCACACACCGTTGGGTGGCTTGCGGAGTATAAATGTAGATGTAGATCTCCTACAAATGTGAAACCAAGTTCTTCATTGTGCTTCCTCCTTTGAGAACCCTACGTCTACCAGCACACTTCACCTTCTCTTCATCTTAGAACACTCTACATCTTATGCTCTCTATTGTTCTCGGCACGACTGATTAATATTGTACTTCCTGGTGTTCAGCCGAGCTATTTTTATCATTTTTTGCACAACGTTTCAAAGCTAACTCAGTCGTCTTCCACAGGTGCTGCAAATTTTCCTGTTTTGTGTAATCGCTGATTGGAATCCAACTAGACTGTCACTACTGTAGACCTCGCACCGCCATCTAAAGCTGAGTTCGACTCCCGACGTCCAATCCGCCCTCTTGTTCTCTTTTGTTTTTCAGAGCCCGTACTGATATTCCGTGATACGCACGTTCTCACAGCTCTTTACATCCCTGATGGATGTGATGGCCGCAGACATTTTAATAAATTGTGCTGGATCCTAAGCCTTGTTTGAATTGAAACCCACTTCACTGTTTATTAGGCTTTCAACATCTTTACTACCTGACTATTCACAACCGCAGGTAGTGTCTGGCGCCTCCACAACAATCTGGATAACGTGAAGGACCCTAAAATACACTCCTGGAAATGGAAAAAAGAACACATTGACACCGGTGTGTCAGACCCACCATACTTGCTCCGGACACTGCGAGAGGGCTGTACAAGCAATGATCACATGCACGGCACAGCGGACACACCAGGAACCGCGGTGTTGGCCGTCGAATGGCGCTAGCTGCGCAGCATTTGTGCACCGCCGCCGTCAGTGTCAGCCAGTTTGCCGTGGCATACGGAGCTCCATCGCAGTCTTTAACACTGGTAGCATGCCGCGACAGCGTGGACGTGAACCGTATGTGCAGTTGACGGACTTTGAGCGAGGGCGTATAGTGGGCATGCGGGAGGCCGGCTGGACGTACCGCCGAATTGCTCAACACGTGGGGCGTGAGGTCTCCACAGTACATCGATGTTGTCGCCAGTGGTCGGCGGAAGGTGCACGTGCCCGTCGACCTGGGACCGGACCGCAGCGAGGCACGGATGCACGCCAAGACCGTAGGATCCTACGCAGTGACGTAGGGGACCGCACCGCCACTTCCCAGCAAATTAGGGACACTGTTGCTCCTGGGGTATCGGCGAGGACCATTCGCAACTGTCTCCATGAAGCTGGGCTACGGTCCCGCACACCGTTAGGCCGTCTTCCGCTCACGCCCCAACATCGTGCAGCCCGCCTCCAGTGGTGTCGCGACAGGCGTGAATGGAGGGACGAATGGAGACGTGTCGTCTTCAGTGATGAGAGACGCTTCTGCCTTGGTGCCAATGATGGTCGTATGCGTGTTTGGCGCCGTGCAGGTGAGCGCCACAATCAGGACTGCATACGACCGAGGCACACAGGGCCAACACCCGGCATCATGGTGTGGGGAGCGATCTCCTACATTGGCCGTACACCTCTGGTGATCGTCGAGGGGACACTGAATAGTGCACGGTACATCCAAACCGTCATCGAACCCATCGTTCTACCATTCCTAGACCGGCAAGGGAACTTGCTGTTCCAACAGGACAATGGACGTCCGCATGTATCCCGTGCCACCCAACGTGCTCTAGAAGGTGTAAGTCAACTATCCTGGCCAGCAAGATCTGCGGATCTGTCCCCCATTGAGCATGTTTGGGACTGGATGAAGCGTCGTCTCACGCGGTCTGCACGTCCAGCACGAACGCTGGTCCAACTGAGGCGCCAGGTGGAAATGGCATGGCAAGCCGTTCCACAGGACTACATCCAGCATCTCTACGATCGTCTCCATGGGAGAATAGCAGCCTGCATTGCTGCGAAAGGTGGATATACACTGTACTAGTGCCGACATTGTGCATGCTCTGTTGCCTGTGTCTATGTGCCTGTGGTTCTGTCAGTGTGATCATGAGATGTATCTGACCCCAGGAATGTGTCAATAAAGTTTCCCCTTCCTGGGACAATGAATTCACGGTGTTCTTATTTCAATTTCCAGGAGTGTATATAAGAACAGTCTTGGCTCCAGTGAAAACAAACATATCAGATGCGGGTCATGGTAACATGTGTGACAACGAGTGCGTTTGTGGTGCTGTGCGAGACATGGAACACCAACTAGTTTCTCCCAACTGTCCAACCTCGGCGATTTGTCTACGGACTAAAAGCCCTGGACTTATCTCAGTACTGGACTGAAAGATTGTGACTGGTTTCCGGACACGAAAAAATACAGAAAGTAAAGCACCCACTTCATTTGTGACGGATGGTGATGGTTCGACGTTTGGAGACAGAGGTCAGTGCATGTGCGTTTTATGTATTCACTGTCTTAGGGATCCGTCAGTCTTCTCTTAACTAACACGTCGAGGAAAGATAGCTGGTCCTCTTTTAACAATTTACCTCGGAAATTTTATATTACGGTGGAACACTTCAAGTATTTTCGCTCCATATTCCGGCGCCATAATCGTGTCATCAATGCTGTTCTCTCGACAGAAACACCTTGGGTTCAACCTGCCGGATTCTAATGTATTTCCATTACCCAGTACCAGCGCAGCCATTCTAGATCTTGGTTCCCTCTTGAATTCTTCGTTTTATAATTCTTATAGGCCAATTGTATAGTGTTCAATTTCGTGTTTAATCTTGAAAGCACAACACTTTCTTTAGACATCGTGCTCAAAAACCATCTTGTGATGGAGTCGAAAATGCACCTTCTTTGAATGTTGTTGGAAGACCTACCAAAACATTTCACCAAGAAATACCACCAACATTCGCGCAATAGGCACTTCTGATTCCATTACAAGGTGATTTTACACGAAATATACAATGTTTTGCAGTCTAGAGTGAACTGAAAATAAAATACGTCTATTTGTACAAAGTTGTCGTATTTCGTGAAATTGAGGAAATAAATTGACATGAAAGATTTAGATGGCCATGTTCATGGTTAGGAAATAAAGACGTATTGTTCCTCTTTTGTTCGTCCTTAGAATGGGACATGGGGCCCCTCATATTACTTGATTTTGTATTACTGTTTGGTCAAAGATACTTGGCCTTCAGAGGTTCGTCTCAGAAAAGTAGACATCCAAATAATGGAAATTTCCTGTGAATATTAGTGCTCTTGAGTCACTATGGTTCAGTTCTTGCAAAACATATTTGCATGGGCAGAGATGAACTACAAGTTGTATATCGTATGTAACTTTATTATTTGGTAACAGATACTCAGAATGAATTTGTTTATAGTTGTACCCATCATGTCAGGAGTGCCACCTTGGAACGATACTTTAGTATGTACGGCAATTATTAAAGATTCTGATTGCGAAACAATTAGGATGAAGACAGATATTAAAGGAGGATCAGACAGGATCCTCGGTTGCTTTTGTAGGCCTCCTGTCTCAGGTGGAATAGTGGCGTAACATTTGAGGGAAGACCTGGAGAACATTTCACATAAATTTCCTGTTCGTATTGTAGTATTACGTGGTGCCTTCGGTTTACCAGGTGTAGATGGATGACTCAAATGCGGGTACTAGGGACAGAGACTCGTGTGAAACTGGTTGAAATGCCTTACCAAAAATTACCTTGAGCGGAGGACTGACTCGTGACGTAACATCTCAGATCTGTTGGCGCCGAACAGACCCGAAATTATCAACGCAGTTAGCGTAGAACAGCGAATCAGTGATCATAAGGCCCTTATAGCATCACTATGTATGGTTGTAAATAGGAATACAGAGATAAGAAGGAAGATCTTCCTGCTTATCAAGAGTGAGAAGGAACAGGTTTCAGATTATGTTAGAGGTCAGCACGAAAATTTCATCTCTAGCACAGACAATGTTGAGTATCAATGGACAAGGTTCATGAGCATTTCACAATCAGCTTTAGACGTGTTCGTGCTAATGAAAGTCGTGCGGGGTGGAAAAGACCAGTCGTGGTTTGACAGCTATGTTATAAAGCTGCTATGAAAGTAAAGAGAGCTTCATTGCAAATTTAAACGTAGACAAGGCCTCACAGAGAAGCAAAGATTAAATAAAGCGAAATCAGCGCAGGTAGAGGCATGCGTGAAGTATTCAAATTAGGTTGTTACATGTTTCATACATCACTGAACCTCACGTGGTGCCACCATTTCGCGCTCGAGGGAAAACGGCAAAGCCAATAGTGGAAACATCCCTCATCTCCCCCGCCTAAGAAATCCAATGTTGTTCACACCAGTCCCGGTGAGGTCATGGTGATACGTTTCTTCGACTGCAGGGGCCCTCTGCTCGTCGAATTCCTCGAGCGTGGAACCACAATCAGTGCGGAGCGCTTTGAAGACACTACACAAACTACGACACACCGTAAAGTCAAGACGCCAGGAAGGCTATGGTGGATAGAATGATGGTGTTGCACGACACCGTCCGCCCCCACATTGCCAGTCGGACAAAGGCTGCGCTTTAGAGATTTTGTTGGGGAACACGAATCCTCACCCTGTGATTTTCACTTATTTGGCCCTGAAGAAACACGTGTGTAGACGTCGGTTTCAGTCGGACTAAGAAGTACCAGACTGGGTGCGGTTGTGGATCCGTCAGCGGCTGACCGTGTTGTACGAAACAGAAATTAATCATCTCGTCTCCCTGTGGCGTAAATGTCTTAACGCGTGTGTTGATTACTTTTGAATGCAACTGTTTAATGATGTCGTGGTGGCAGGTGTTAGGTTTTCATTTGGCTGCCTCTTACCCATATTTGTTCCCACAATGGTAATGCTGTGTTCCAAGACGGCAGGTCCCCATTTCACACAGCTCGCATCGCCTTGGACTGATTTTGTGAGCATGAGGATTAATTGTCGCATCTTCCCTGGCCACGTCAGTCACCAGATTTTTTTTTTCAGGTGGTTTTCCGCATCTGACTGGGTGAATTCCCACATTCTGCTTCAGTTACACTTGTCGCAAACATTTAGAAAACCTTCGCACACTTTCACATAGATAACACTACTCTCAGACAAATGGGAGCACAAATTTCGTCCTACGAGAGAGGGATAACAAACACAGATCCGACAATAACCAAGGAGACACCTTATACGTAAAGAAAAAGAATAGAAGATTAATTTTATATTTCTAGCTTATTATTTGTATTATGCGCAATGCTTTCGGTTACTGATAAAGCAACAAAAAAATATTTTGTGACAAGGTCGCCAAGAGGGCTACAATGGGATTCTCACAAGTCAAAATGATGACTGTTATACTAAAATACGTGAGTAGAGAATACGCACATTGCAGTGTAAGATTTCCTACAGACTTTCAATTTCTTTAGCTTCCACTTTATACATTTTTGACGACCATTTTCCCGCTGCTTGGATTTTTTTTACGTTTGTGTGGAAAAAGATATTCTAGTTCTTCCAGTAATACATGGAATTTGAATTTACTCTGTACTGTGAACCACTAAATAAATGTCGTGTGACTAGGGCCTCCCATCGGGTAGCCCGTTCGCCTGGTGCAAGTATTTCGATTTGACGACACTTCGGCGACTTGCGCGTCGATGGCGATAAAATGATGATGATTAGGACTACACAACACCCAGTCCCTGAGTGGAGAAAATCTCCGACCCAGCCTGGAATCGAACCCGGGCCCTTAGGGTTGACATTCGGTCCCGCTGACCAGTCAGCTACCGGGCGCGGACTGTGAACCACTACAAAGGATGGTTTGTGACATTGTATGTTTTTCGTAATTTTTTCACCTATTCTTGCTTCTAGTGGGTCAGGGATAACAAAGAAGAATATCAGATACTTGTAGCTTGTATTGAGATCGGCTTGGCATGACAAATCAGTATAATCTTAGCAGTCGACGGATCGCCTGTGTAGCTGAATATTTGTACTTACTTCCATTTACTAGAAGTCTATAACAATTACAGTCTTAATCTACAAGAAGACGATGGGTAATCAACAGCTGTGTTACAAATCAATTTTATTCGATTCCACATCTTCCTTGTGGTAGGGTTCTGAACAGAGCTCCATTCATTAGAGAAAAAAATGTAGAAACTCAAGTCGTCTTTTAAATTACCAATGAAAATTCGAGTCATGCAGATACAATCCCTCTTCAGACTTAGTACAAAATAATAAACTCATTTTCAAAAGTATCTGCCTTGCGGATGCCACAGACCACTTCCAGTTTTAACAGTCGCCGTATTATTGAATTCATTTGCCAGTGATATCCGCTATCATCCTTATTTCCACACGTTTCGTAATTGACATTGAGTTGGCTTTAACTACAGATAATTTCTTTGTAGCTGTCGTGGGTAAAGGCCGATGAAACACACATCTTTAAAAAACAGCAATAGCTTAGATATACCTAGAATGCCAAAAGAAATGAATTATTACATAAGGTATCCTTCCATTCACATGAAACGGTGTAAGGAATCACAGAATTTGTAAACCTGGATTGAACGGGCGTGAATCTGAACCGCCATCTGATCACCGCTGATATTCATTCGGTAGTGAACCGATCACTGTATTCAGCGGTAATTCTTGGAGATGATTTTCTGTTAGTACGATCGTTCTTGTTAGTGATTTCTTGCCGTAATCAGAAGAGATTCGAGAAATTATCTGGCACCGACTGGCTGTCGTTCTGGCCACTACTACAATAATCTGTGTAGAATCCTCTCATGCAGGAGTCAGACATTTTTTTTTTAATTTTACCCGCCTATTTCCGTACGACCAAAATGAAGAGCAAATCTCCATCATCATGGAACGTTTCAGTACATGAATTAATATAAGAATTAATATAAGAAAAGTGATTAATAGAAAGAAATTACACGAATCCTATGCAAATGATAATTCTGAGTGTACACTGAAATGTTCCAAGTCATGGGGTAGCGATATGCACATACACAGATGGCGTTAGTATCGCGTGCAGAAGGTATATAAGAGCAGTGCATTGGCACAGTTGTCATTTGTACTCAGGTGATTCACGTGGAAAGGGTTCCGATGCGATTATGGCTGCACGACGGCAAGTAACAGTCTTTGAACGCATGTGACGTTCCATTTCGGAAATCGTTTTGGAATTCAGTATTCCGAGATTCACAGTGTCACGAGTGTGCCGAGAATACCAAATTCCAGACATTACCTCTCATCACGGACAACGCAGTGGCTGACGGCCTTCACTTACTGACCAAGAACAGCGGCGTTTGCGTTGCATTGTCAGTGCTAAGAAACACGCAGCACTGCGTGAAATAACGTCAGAAATCAATGTGGGACGAACGTATCAGTCAGCTCATTAACACCAAATTTCGCCGCACTTTCCTGTGGCAGCAGACGACCGACGCGTGCTAATTGCACGATATCGCCTGCAGCGCCTCTCGTGACCATGTCGGCTGGATTCTAGACGACTGGAAAACCTTTGGCTTGTCAGATGGGTCCCGCTTTCACTTGGAAAGAATTGGTGCTAATGTCCGAGTGTGGTACACACCCCACAAAGCCATAGACCCAAGTTGTCAACAAGACACTGTGCAAACTGGCGGTGGCTCCATACTGGTGTGTGCTGTATTTACATGAAGTGGACTGGGTCCTCTGGTCCAACTGAATGGATCATTGACTGGAAACAGTTACGTTCGGCTACTTGGAGACCATTTACAGCCGTTCATACACTTCAAGTTCCTAAACAGCGATGCCATGTCATCGGACCACGTTTGTTGGCGACTGGTTTGAAAAAAAATTCTGGACAATTCGAGCGGCTGATTTGGCCACCAAAATCGCCGACATGGATCCCATCGAACATTTATGGGACATAATCGGGAAGTTACTTCGTGCACAACTTCCTGCACCGGCAACACATTCGTAGTTATGAACTGCTATATAGGCAGCATCTCTGCGGGGGCTTCCAACGATTTTGTTGGATCCATGCCACGTCGAGTTGCTGCACTGCACTGGGCAAAACGAGGCCCGACACCGAATCAGGTGGTATCCCATGATTTTCGTCACCTCAATGTATATTTGCAGAAAGAGCAACAATATAAAACAGGAGCTCGCTTTTTTTTTCAGAAGCTTCCCGACATAATAGAAGGAAGAAGGGGTGAGCCAAGAGAAATTTTTCAGTTTAGACTTGAAAACGCGAGGTTACTCCTAACTTTATTTAATTCTTGTGATAGCTTACTGAAAGTGGACGTAGCACAGTGCTCCACGATTTTCAGTGCCGGGGTCAAGGAGGTACTATCCAAATGGAATGGATTTTTGCGTAGTGTTTACTGAGTGTAAGGTGCTGATTCTTGGAAATAAGCTGATGTTGTTAACGACAATCGACATTAGGGAACAGATTTCTCGGGAGGTCAATGTCAGAACTTCCAGGCTCCAGAAAGGGGATCGACAAGAGCTTCACGAACTTACACGACATGTTGCTCGAACTGCCCGTTTCTGAACACGTCTGAATACTCGTATCTTGGAATGTTTCGGATAGAACACTGCGTTTCATGATACACTTTTATGGACTTGCTGGCAAACTCCAAACTAGGAACAACGTTTTGGGATAAGAAATTTATTTGTCCCTTTAAAAATTATCTTTAATTTCTATATATTGTGTCATGATCGATTTCGGGGTTCCCAGCCTCATCGTCAGATGCAACAGTTCGCACTTCAATTTAAAAAGAAATTGATTATTCTTTGACTGTACAGGTATGTTGCAAATTCCTTGACCTCTCCCGATCGTGAGATCAGTTAATGTCTTTTATACTCAAGACAAAATGTTCATCAAGGTACATTGCACATATTCATAGGCAAAAACAATCGCACGATGATCTCTAACTCGCACGTATTGAGTATCGTCTAATGTTAGCAGTTTGTTTCCACCTTGAATTAAGAAACATGTACTATGAAAGTATATGTATCACACTACACAGGTTCCGAGCGTTTTTGGCAAGGACAACGTAAAAAAAACCTTTTGAAAAAAAGGGTGACATTTTATTGAAAATGGTACCGCGACTTAATAAAATTGTATTCTGCGCTACATGAGTTAGATGGCCACGGTTTAAAATTACTGTTGTTCAGCTGTGATGGCATAATAGGGTGAATAATAGTTACTAAAATCGACAGGACCTATTATGTTCAACACAACACCATTTATCATCATTAGTCGATTAACCCATTGCTGAGTGTCGTGACCTCATTTCTTGATTCATTCATTGTACTTCATTCAATATACGGTATATTAGCTTATTTTAACATACGTTTAACTAGTTCGTTGCAAGTAGTTGTGCATTTATAATATACGAACGCAAGTCAGAGAGGTATAGTCACGTTATGAAACGTCCCCTTAGAAAAATTATACATGACTGTGCTTAAACTGGCACACAAATTTTTAGCGCAACGCAGTCTGACTTTCAATAATCCCTACAAGAGAATGGCCGTGACTAAATTAACCTATACCTTTCACAAATCACTTACCTCACAAAAATCTTCGTTACTCAAGCTACTGCAATACAGCGAGCGCCACTACTGCCACCTAAATAAAAGATTCAAACTACTGAAGGCACTAACTACTGATAGGCATAGTTAGCAAATGAAAAATTTTGATAGAGAACAAACAATATGTTTACCTTAATAGTGTTCAAAAGCCATAATATATATAGCAGTTCATGACATCCATTCTTACAAATGTACTGTTTCTGATGGACATACGTCCAGATCATCCGCTCTCAAAAATCCGCCATCTCACTTCCCCACATCCACCACTGCTGGCGGCTCACCTCCAACTGCGCAACGCTACGCGCTGTTAACAGCCAACAGCCCAACACTACAATAGCGAATATTACGACAATGTCACTCAGCCACAGACTGCACACAGCAAAGCCAGTGATTTTCATACAGAGCGCTACGTGGCGTTACCAATATAAAAACCTAAACAGCTTACATACAACGTAAACTGACGAACTAACATTATGGAGGTATTAACAGATTCCTTAAGGATTAATACACTGCTGTCGCAAAAATAGAGGGCTCGCATTTCGTAACCTCCATACAGAAGTACCTACTGCGTTTTGCATCTCATATTCCATCCTGAGGCTGTCCGACAAAGTTCGGTTCTCAAGACTCACGCACTAGAGAACAGAATAGTGACATAAAATTTCATAATTGTGTTGTGTTGTCTCATATTCCATCCTGAGGCTGTCTGACAAAGTTCGGTTCTCAAGACTCACGCACTAGAGAACAGAATAGTGACATAAAATTTCATAATTGTGTTGTGCTAAGTTGCTGAGAATCCATTCTCTTATCACCGTACGAACAGTGCGATTGAAAGTGGTAAAAGGTAACCCGCTAATAGAGAAAATATTGGTTAACGAAATGGAGTTATCCAGAACAGGAATGCATCGTAATTACCTGTCGACTGCAGGTTTATACCTTTATAAAGTATTTCTGAACCAAGTAGCACGACTGAGATACATATTTAGAATCATAATCATAAAGTGCGATACCCAGGTTAGCTGATCCAATCGGGATGTCCTAACCCTGCTCTCAGGACGAGATGAGATTCCCCCTGTTAAGTAACACCCGAACAAGATTTACGTTTCCAGAATGAGATATCCACTCTGCAGCGGAGTGTTCGCTGATATGAAACTTCCTGGCAGATTAAAACTGTGTGCCGGACCAAGACTCGAACTCGGTCCGGCACACAGTTTTAATCTGCCAGGAAGTTTCAAGATTTACGTTATCTGCATGGCGTCTGTTGTTAGGAATTTGTATGAGGAATGATCATGTTTGTTGAATATAGCGTAAGTCTCAAAGTCTTTAACAATTAAAGAACTGGAAATAAAAGGAGAATAAGTAACCTGGTGTATATACATATCTTTTTAGTTTCCAATTTTTTAAACATTTTTTAAAATGTGAACAGGTGCATATAAGGACGTGGCTGGTAGCCCCGAATCCGTCATGGCACTATAAAAGAGTCAAATTTATTCCTAAACTCAAATTGGGGCATCACTGCATTCCCACGTTCCATCAAACACGGACAGTTTAAATATACAGGGTGTTTTGAAATTCCTGTTGCAGGTTTTAGGACTTGCAGACGGGAATGAGTATATAATATTTTAAATAGGAATCTATGTCCGGAAATGTACCGTTTCCGTTCTACCGCGGTTACAACTAAGATGTCTAACTTATTCACTCCTGTTTGAGGACTTGATTTAGTTGCGACGCAGTACAACTATTACGTAAAAATTCGAAATGAAACATAACGAAACATTCATTTATCAGTTCACCATATTTGTTGAAATGGTTCAAATGGCTCTAAGCACTATGGGACTTTAACAACTGAGGTCATCAGTCCCCTAGACTTAGAACTACTTAGACCTAACTAACCTAAGGACATCACACACTTCCATGCTGGAGGCAGGATTCGAACCTGCGACCGTAGCAGCAGTGCGGTACCTGACTGAAGCGCCTAGAACCGCTCGGCCACAGCGGCCGGCCATATTTGTTTCTATTAACTCTTAATCTTTACGTTTTTTTTTTTTGGGTCATCAGTCTACTGACTGGTTTGATGCGGCCCGCCACGAATTCCTCCCCTGTGCTAACCTCTTCATCTCAGAGTAGCACTTGCAACCTACGTCCTCAATTATTTGCTTCACGTATTCCAATTTCTGTCTTCCTCTACAGTTTTTGCCCTCTACAGCTCCCTCTAGTAGCATGGAAGTCATTCCCTAATGTCTTAGCAGATGTCCTATCATCCTGTCCTTCTCCTTATCAGTGTTTTCCACATATTCCTTTCCTCTCCGATTCTGCGTAGAACCTCCTCATTCCTTACCTTATCAGTCCACCTAATTTTCAACATTCGTCTATAGCACCACATCTCAAATGCTACGATTCTCTTCTGTTCCGGTTTTCCCACAGTCCATGTTTCACTACCATACAATGCTGTACTCCAGACGTACATCCTCAGAAATTTCTTCCTCAAATTAAGGCCGGTATTTGATATTAGTAGACTTCTCTTGGCCAGAAATGCCTTTTTTGCCATAGCGAGTCTGCTTTTGATGTCCTCCTTGCTCCATCCGTCATTGGTTATTTTACTGCCTAGGTAGCAGAATTCCTTAACTTCATTGACTTCGTTACCATCAATCCTGATGTTAAGTTTCTCGCTGTTCTCATTTCTACTACTTCTCATTACCTTCGTCTTTCTCCGATTTACTCTCAAACCATACTGTGTACTCATTAGACTGTTCATTCCGTTCACCAGATCATTTAATTCTTCTTCACTTTCACTCAGGATAGCAATGTCATCAGCGAATCATATCATTGATATCCTTTCACCTTGTATTTTAATTCCACTCCTGAACCTTTCTTTTATTTCCATCATTGCTTCCTTGATGTACAGATTGAAGAAGAGTAGGGGCGAAAGGCTACAGCCTTGTCTTACACCCTTCTTAATACGAGCACTTCGTTCTTGATCGTCCACTCTTATTATTCCCTCTTGGTTGTTGTACATATTGTATATGACCCGTCTCTCCCTATAGCTTACCCTACTTTTTTCAGAATCTCGAACAGCTTGTAACATTTTATATTGTCGAACGCTTTTTCCAGGTCGACAAATCCTATGAACGTGTCTTAATTTTTCTTCAGCCTTGCTTCCATTATTAGCCGTAACGTCAGAATTGCCTCTCTCGTGCCTTTACTTTTCCTAAAGCCAAACTGACCGTCACCTAGCGCATTCTCAATTTTCTTTTCCATTCTTCTGTATGTTATTCTTGTAAGCAGCTTCGATGCATGAGCTGTTAAGTTGATTGTGCGACAATTCTCGCACTTGTCAGCTCTTGCCGTCTTCGGAATTGTGTGGATGATGCTTTTCCGAAAGTCAGATGGTATGTCGCCAGACTCATATATTCTACACACCAATGTGAATAGTCGTTTTGTTGCCACTTCCCCTAATGATTTTAGAAATTCTGATGGAATGTTATCTATCCCTTCTGCCTTATTTGACCGTAAGTCCTCCAAAGCTGTTTTAAATTGCGATTCTAATACTGGTGATCCCCTGTCTCTTCTAAATCGACTCCTGTTTCTTCTTCTATCACATCAGACAAATCTTCACCCTCATAGAGGCTTTCAATGTATTCTTTCCATCTATCTGCTCTCTCGTCTGCATTTAACAGTGGAATTCCCGTTGCACTCTTAATGTTACCACCGTTGCTTTTAATGCCACCAAAGGTTGTTTTGACTTTCCTGTATGCTGAGTCTGTCCTTCCGACAATCATATCTTTTTCGATGTGTTCACATTTTTCCTGTAGCCATTTCGTCTTAGCTTCCCTGCACTTCCTGTTTATTTCATTCTTCAGCGACTTGTATTTCTGTATTCCTAGTTTTCCCTGAACATGTTTGTACTTCCTCCTTTCATCAATCAACTGAAGTATTTCTTCTGTTACCAATGGTTTCTTCAGCTACCTTCTTTGTACCTATGTTTTTCTTCCCAACTTCTGTGATGGCCTTTTTTAGAGATGTCCATTCTTCTTCAACTGTGCTGCCTACTGCGCTATTCCTTATTGCTGTATCTATAGCGTTAGAGAACTTCAAACGTATCTCGTCATTCCTTAGAACTTCCGTATCCCACTTCTTTGCGTATTGATTCTTCCTGACTAATGTCTTGAACTTCAGCCTACGCTTCATCACTAATGTATTGTGATCTGAGTCTATATCTGCTCCTGGGTACGCCTTGCAATCCAGTATCTGATTTCGGTATCTCTGTCTGACCATGATGTAATCTAATTGAAATCTTCCCGTATCTCCCGGCCTTTTCCAAGTATACCTCCTCCTCTTGTGGTTCTTGAACAAGGTATTCGCTATTACTAGCTGAAACTTGTTACAGAACTCAATTAGTCTTTCTCCTCTTTCATTCCTTGTCCCAAGCTCATATTCTCCTGTAACCTTTTCTTCTACTCCTTCCCCTACAACTGCATTCCAGTCGCCCATGACTTAGATTTTCGTCCCCCTTTATATACTGCATTACCCTTTCAATATCCTCATACACTTTCTCTATCTGTTCATCTTCAGCTTGCGACGTAGCATGTATACCTGAACTATCGTTGTCGGTGTTGGTCTGCCGTCGATTCTGATTAGAACAACCCGGTCACTGAACTGTTCACAGTAACACACCCTCTGCCCTACCTTCCTATTCATAACGAATCCTACACCTGTTATACAATTTGCTGCTGCTGTTGATATTATCCGATACTCATCTGACCAGAAATCCTTGTCTTCCTTCCACTTCACTTCACTGACCCCCCACTATATCTAGATTGAACCTTTCCATTTCCCTTTTCAGATTTTCTAGTTTCCCTACCACCTTCAAGCTTCTGACATTCCACGCCCAGACTCGTAGGACATTATCCTTTCGTTGATTATTCAATCTTTTTCTCATGGTAACCTCCCCCTTGGTAGTCCCCTCCCGGAGATCCGAATGGGGGACTATTCCGGAATCTTTTGCCCATGGAGAGATCATCATGACACTTCTTCAACTACAGGCCACATGTCCTGTGGATACACGTTACGTGTCTTTAATGCAGTGGTTTCCATTGCCTTCTGCATCCTCGTGTCGATGATCATTGCTGATTCTTCCGCCTTTAGGGGCAATTTCCCACCCCTAGGACAAGAGAGTGTCCTGAACCTCTATCCGCTCCTCCGCCCTCTTTGACAAGACCGTTGGCGGAATAAGGCTGACTTCTTATGCCGGAAGTCTTCGGCCGCCAATGCTGATTATTTATCAAAATTTAGGCAGTGGCGGGGATCGAACCCGGGATCGAAAACATTTTGATTATGAATCAAAGACGCTACCCCTTTTTTTTAAATTTTGTTTCTTATTGATCTATGTGTTTGGTCATCGCGGACGTCGCAAGACATCCTGTTCAAGTTCAGTGGTTGTTCCTTCCACTCAGTTTTTTATTACAGAGGGCAACTGACTCTCTGACCGAACACGCTGAGCTACCGTACCGGCTTCCCTAGACCACCTTACGTATTTACATTATTGCAAATCAAAAAAGAACCCAGTATACTGTACGTACAGAACAGTACTGATACAGTACAACAGCAGCTCGATGTGGCACCCATCAGTCATGTTACAGACATTGTACCTACGAAGCATGTTATTGTGGGCACTCACTATCCCACCTGGTGTGTCTTCAATTTGTAGTGGAGCGGCCACAGCTCGTGCCAGCAACTCTTCCTCTGTCTCTATTGGAGTCTCGTAAATTAAACTTTGCATACGACCCCACAAGAAGTAGTCCATAGGATTTAAACGTGGTGATCGCAGCGGCCACGCGATAGAACCATCTCTGCCTATCCATCCGTCACCATATCGTCTGTTGAGAAGTTTCCGAACCGCACTTGAGAAGTGAAGTGGTGCACCATCATGCTGAGACCACATTTCCTGACGGACATTCAGTGGCACAGCTCCCAAGAACGGGTGCAATACGTTTTGTAGTAAGATCAAGTATGCAGGACCAGTTAGACTGAGTGGAAGGAGGTGTGGCATAACCACATGACCGTCCAGAATACGTGGCCACACGTTAATACGAAAGCGCTGCTGAAATCCCTGAACATTCGACATCCTGTCTACCCTAATGCATATCAGGACAGGCAACAGTGAGACTTTTCTCTTTCCCTCAGCAGACGTAGACGCGTTATACATCTGAATTGAAACCATCATAGAACGGAATAGGTATGGGTTCCTATTCAAAGCATTATGTACACACTCCCCTCTACAAGACCTAGGAGTTTGTATTGGGAATTTCCGAGCACCCCATATAGCAACAACACGTTATACGGGCCATGTGGTAGCCCCTACAGTTCTTATGAATTCACGGAGCGCTCAGTGGCGTTGGGCCTTCTACTTCCCGCCGCTGTATACTGCTCTCTCTCTCTCTCTCTCTCTCTCTCTCTCTCTCTGTCTCAACTCAACACTACGCAGGCAACTCAGTAAATAAACACGGAATTGTTTCTGCTCATGAGGCACATACTCCCACCCGAACTTCGCGAAAAAAAATGCACTAAATGAGAATATACGAAAATCTTGGACAACGAAGCTATCCGATATCTTCAAGACATTTATGGTTTCCAAGATAACCAAATTCAGTCAAGACGATCATCTCCGGTTACAGGTGTACGTGTGTGTCGCTCTACTCCCCACTGCCAGAATATCCTTTATTATTTTCTTGCCTCCGCCAGAGTTTGACTTATCACGTACAATGTGGTCTAAAACGATCAGAATGAGAACGGAACACGGACAAAGTGCGGATATTCCCTTAGCTGGAGGAAACTGGCCTCACCAAAATGCGACTATCTTATATACTTCCATCCGGTATACAAGGCATGTGGCTTCTACATCTCAAATTTAAACTGGGAGCGTGTGTTTTGCGTATGTGTTATGAATTGAATTTTTAAATCTTTCTATGATTGTGTGTATTGTTTTGTGGTTATTGTTCAAAATATCGTACTGTAATCGGAGTACGATAGAAATAATAAATTTTTTAAGTAGTATATTAGGAAGCAAGTTTAATCTCCTGCAGTGAAGAAAAGCCACTTTCCGCTGGTGTCTACGGTATAATTTGAGGTGTGGATGTTGGCAGCGGCCAAAGGCCTGACAGCGAGACTGAGTGTGGTGTGGCCACCAGAGTGTCCTGTGCTGGTGGCCTGCCTTGACGATACGGACAGGCCGGCGGCCGTTGTCTCCGGCGTGCCGTGCCGTGTTTGTTCACGACCGGCCGCATTCGTGCCGTTGTTTGTTCTTCGCAGCCGACGCCTTTCCGTGTACTCTCTGCCGTGCTAATTCCCTCTTTTCGTCTGTTTACCATCCCGCGAACTGGGAACGGCTCGGATTTCCTTATTGGCTCAGCGCTGTCATGTTGCATTTACGTGTGCTTAGTAAAACTTTCTCGGCAGTGCTGAAAACAATAATTGTTTACCTCTTCAAGTGATATGACTCGTGATACTAGGCTTGAGCTCGAATGTCCTACAAACAAACAGATTGTCGTCAGATAAGCATTTGAAACATGTCGTCTGTGGCTTTTAGAGGACGTACTGAAGCGGTAGGGAAAGTGGTAAGATGCTACGTTCGTAAAATTTTGATTAAATTTGTCAAACTTAATTCACAAGCACCCTAAAGGGAACTTTACAAAAGGCAAAAATTTCGAAATTTTGTGGAAGCTTTTATCAAAATGACAACACAAATTAATCAAGGAAATTGTGACAAAATAAACGTCGCAAGACATTCAGGATTTGTTTTAACTGTGAACTGCCCAACACGTAGGCAATTTCAAGCAACTCCTAGAATGCACGAGTAAGTTTAGTCAAGTAATCACAACGATCAGTGACCCATTAGGACACGGAAAGAAACGGGCATCTTGCTAACTTATCACCTAAAATTTTGAAGTGAATGACATTAATATTTTGAAAAAAATAATCTATCAAATTAAATTTTAAGCAGAACAAAACAGGTAATGGTGGAATGGTCTACAAGAAATTTTTTAAATAGAGAACAAACAGCAAATGATGGAATGAGTCCTTTGAAAATAAACAATGGCCCAAAATATTTTCTTAAAGCTGAGATATACCTAGTGGGGAACAAGACACTAAAAAAACTAGTTAAACAGACAAAACAGAAAATAAAGATATTAATCCTAACAGTTCCACCACATAACTCGGCCTTTAACAAGAACATTTACATCAGAAAACTTCCCCAGACGGCAATAGCAAAGTGAGAGGCCATTAACCTTCGTATGTACACGTAGCCCTTATTGAAACTGCAAGGCTAACCTCTAGATGCCTGAAAGAAACACCTTTTCGTATATTGCACTGCATAGTAGGCATTGCTTTTCTGACATATGCCTGGAAGTAGCTGCAAAAGCCAAAACAAAACAAAAAACAAAACAAAAAACAGTCGAAGAAAATGAGTTACACAAAATTCATACATTCCTCAGCAAATCCTATGTTGAAGTCTAGGAAGAGTTTTTTACAGTCAACCCTGTGCACATCAACCAAGAAATCCAGAGAAGAGCTGTGGGTAGCCCAAACAACTCATCTCCAAGCAGGGGTAAAGGTAGAAGACTATTTACCAACCACACACAAGATGACTGGAGCACAGGTAGATCGGTGAGCAGATTACGAAGGGGCATTGGCAAATCTAAGGACAACCTAATGAAATCGGGATACTTTTTAATTATAGGCCACATGTCCTGTGGATACACGTTACGTGTCTTTAATGCAGTGGTATACATTACCTTCTTCATTCTCATGCCGTTGATCTTTGTTGATTCTTCCGCCTTCAGGGGCAGTTTCCCACCCCTGGGACAAGAGAGTGCTTTGAACCTCTGTCCGCTCATCCGCTCTCTTTGACAAGGCCGTTGGCAGAATGAGAGGTACTTCTTATGCGGGAAGTCTTCGGCCGCCATGTTAATCAAAATTTAAGCAGCGACGGGATTCGAACCTGGACGGAAGACGTTTTGATTATGAATCAAAGGCTCTACCCCATGACCACGGTTTAATAAATTTACGAACAGAACATGACATGGAGAAAAAGTTATCATTATTGATGACAACAACATCACAGTTACTGATAAAACACTAGAACTCCTATTAGAGAAATCAAACAAAAGCCACAAGGATGTTTACTATTGGCAGTATGTAATAAATTAACGTGTAACTTAACGTAAACAAACACTATGCGTTCCAACATAAAGAGGAAAAACAACTTTGTCGCATTAAGCATTTCCTGTCTTACCAGTCCACCAGATTTCCAACATTCTTCTATAGCACCTCATCTCAAACGCTTCAAATCTCTTCACTTCTGGTTTTCCCATACTCTATGATTCACTTACATACAATCCTTGCCTACAAAGGTACATTCGGAAAAATATATTCCTCAAACTAGTAAACCTTTTTTGGGCTGTAATACCTTTCCTGCCTGTGCTAGTTTGCTGCTTATAACTACCTAACTATTTTGCTTCGTTCGTCATGTGTTATTTTGCTTCCCAGGTAGTACAATTACTCCACTTCGCCTGCTTCATGGTTAAAATTTTGCTGTTAAGTTCATCGCTAATCTAATTTCTCCTACTCGTCATCATTTTTGTCTTTCTTCGATTTACTTTCAGTCCATATTCTCTATGCTTTAAATTGCTCATTCCATTCAACAGATCGTATAATTCTTCCTCACTTTTACTGATGATGGCAGTTTCATCAACGAATATTATCATTGCTATCCTTTCACCCTGAATTTTAATCGAATACCTGAAACTTTCTTTTATTTCTGTCATTGCTTCTTAGATGTATGGAATACACATCAGAGGCGAGAGACTGTGCAAGTTTCTTACACTCTCTTTACTGCGATGACTTCCTTTTTGAACTTCTATTCGTATCTGTCCTTTTTACTTCTTATACATATCGTACACTAGCCGTCTTTCCTATAGCTTACATTTGTTATCCGGAGAAATTCGAACAACTTGCACAATTTTATACTGTAGACCGCATTTTCTAAGTCGACAGATCCTATGAATGTGTTTTGACTTTTCTTAAACCTTGCATCCGTTATCTGCTTTTGATGTCTTCAGGATCATGTGGATGTTATTTTTCCGAAAGTCCAGTGATGAGTCTCCAGTCTCACATACTCAACAACTCATCTTGAATATCTGTCTGTTTGCCACTTCTACCAAAGATTTTAGCAATTGTGAAGAAGAGTTTTCTACGCCTTCCGCTTTATTTGATTGTAAGCCTCCAAAACTCCGTTAAACTCTAATATCTGATCTCCTGTTCTTCCATATCGACTACTGTTTATTCATATATCACGTCATCACAGTTCCTCCCTCTCATAGAAGCCTTCAGCATACTCTTGCCAATTATCCGCTCTGTACTCTTCGTTTAACAGTGGAATTTCTCTTGCACACTTAATTTTGGCGCCTTTTCTTTTAATACTACCGATTTTATTTATTTTTTAAAAAATTTTCTGTGTGCTGAATTTGTCCTTTCGCTGACAATTTTTTCATATCTCGCATTTTTGCTGGAATCATTTTTGCTTGGCTCCACTTACTATTTATTTCATCTCTAAGTGCTTCATTTTACTGGATTGCAGTGTCTCCCTGAACCTTTTAGTGTTTCCCTCTTTTCCCAAGGTTTTATCTTTGTAACTGCATTTGTCTGTCAAATCCGTGATTGCCGTTATAAACATGTCCAGTTCTCTTCAACTGAACTTCCTGCAGGAGCATTCATTATCATACTATGTACAGCCTCAGAGAACGTCACAGGTCCACTGTCATCCATCGGCACTTCAGTAACCCAATTCTTTCCACTTCTAGACGAGTCTCTGAAACTTCCGCCTGCTCTTATTTATTAATAAATTGTGATCTGCGCTGGTATCTACTCTTGAGATTACCGCTCAGTATAATATCTGATTTCGGATTCTCTGACCATGATGCAGTGCGAGAAATCGTCCTCGTCACTAGGTTTTCACCAAGGATTTATACGTCCTTGTCTCGTTGCTTGTGGACAGTGTCTTCATTATTAATAATTGGCATTTATTGCAGCATTCTGTCCTGTCTCATTCCTACTACTAAGTACATACTCTCCCGTAACTCTGTTTTCTATTATTTTCCTTCTACAGCCTTATAATCACCTTTTATTATATTTTTATCTCACTCTACATACTGATTAACGCGTCCATTGTTCTCATATACTTCCTCTCTTCTTCTTTTTCTTGTGACGTCGACATTTATACCAGAATTATTGTCGTCACTATTTGTTTGCTGTAAAGTCTGATGAGAGAATTCTATCATTGAACTCTTCACAATATCTAACTCTTTGCCCTATATTCTTATTCATGGCGAATTCTATTCTCATAATGAGTTATGGAACACCATACAGAAAACCGGTCATTGGAGACGTAAGAAAATGAAATTAATTACTTTTCTCATTCTTCTGGTACCTTTATTGACGGCAGAAAGGTGTGCACAGTCTCTTCTGTCTGTCTGATTATCGTCACTACCGCAATACGTATGCGGCTGCTTAAACATTTCCATTATATGGGTTTTTTCTGAAATCCGTAAGGAACAACAAATATTTGCACCATGAATTCTCGTCTACTTCCAGCTGATTTGCTGTGTGTGCCACTCTTCAAATTTCTCAGAAAAAGATATCCAGGGTATCAGTACGATCTAAAAATACGTGTCACCCTCCATATCCACTGGTCTCATGGCTGTTGCTAAGAAGCGCCCACATAACCGGGCAGTAGAGTGGCGAGCTGTTTCTCCACATCATGGTATGCAACTTCGTCTTCAGACTCAGGTTTCATCAAACATACTTTTCACCTAGTGTGCACAGGCGAAGACATCTTTTCCCCCTACGTCACTGGAGTAGTACTGCAAACGTATTGTGTAGGTTGTCATCTCATCACCATCATCATTTGGGAAAAATTTCGGGACAAAATCCTCTTCCAGATGTCTTCACGCTATACCCTATCAGATGAAAAGCATCGAAACACCTATTAGTGAACATTAATGTGGAGTGTGTTCACCCTTCGCCTTTATAACGGCTTGAAGTCTGCTGGGGCCACTTTCAGTGAGGTGCCTAGACATCTATGAATGAATGGCAGCCGATTTTTCCTCACGAGCCGAAAAAGGAGAACGTAGCGAAATCGACGTTCGAACTCACCTCAGAGTTATACCATTTTATTCACGTCGGGAGTTTGGGACCATTTCATCACAGATGCTGTTTTATAAAAGGGCGCACGTCCCGCTTACACAATCGTCTCTGAGCTGTTCCTCTACTGTATACAGGACACAATACTGGAAAATATGTTCAAATCTTTCCGCCTTCAGCTTTCTATTAAGCGCAATAGGGGACCACACCCAAACAACAGAAAACACCACCTCGTCTGTCCTTCACTCTTGGCACTACACTTGATGGCAGGTAAGTTTTTCAGATGTTCACCAAATTCAAACCCTTCCACCAGATTGTTACAACGTTTAGCGTGATATATCACTCCAAAGCACCCATTTCCAGTCATCCACGGCCCAGCGACGTCGGTCTTTATATCATCTCAAGTGTCACTTAGCACTGACTACAGAAAAGTGCCTATTGGGGCCCTGCTCGACTGTTCTTTCTAACTGCCTACGCACAGTGTCTGTGCTGGCTGTACTGCTGGTACCACTTTTGAACTCGCGAGTGATTCCTTCCGCTAATTCCACGTGATTCTGTACAACCACTCTCAGTAATACTCTGTCGTCCTGTCCATCAGTATACGAGCGCTGGCTGGTCTTTTTTTTAGCTGTGGTTGTTCGTTCTTTCGCGTTTCCACGTCGCATCACCAATAGTCTCTGAGTCATAGAGCTCTGGTGACCGACCTGTTCTGCTGTCACTGTCTCTTCACTGAGAACACGTGAAATGTCTCTGTTGGATTCACTTCATGTTAATTTCTTAAATCTGTTGTCATTTACGGCATAAATACCGTCATGTTGGTATAGGAAGCTGCCTCTCTGGTCACTTCCGTTTGTATCTGTGAGTCACCCTCGGTAGGGGCCCTCGCCAGTCTGTCCACGGCAAGCGTCTGAAGTGGTAAGATCTCCGGCTAAGTGCGTCACTGCTAAGTCCGTAGGACAATTAATTTCTTAAGTTCAGCCTAACTGAAAATTTAATCACGTTTGTTTCAGGGAACTTTCTTTTTTTTTAAATCCTAAGGGACCAAACTGCTTAGGTCATTGGTCCCCTGACTTACACACTACTTATACTAACTTATGCTAAGAACAACACACACACCCATGCCCTAGGGAGGACTCGAACCTCCGGCGGGAGTGGCCGCGCAGTCCGTGACACTCGGCGCGGCTGAAAGAGACGTCAGGGAAGAAGAATCTAATTCACCAAAACTGTTCTCATCAGTATTAGGGGAAGTTTTCAGATCCTTCAAGTGAAGGCACTGCAAGAATCACTTTCGTTTTACTGCCAGTGTTTGTCTCTGCTGTGCATAACATTAAAAACTGAATGGAAAAACTGACGAGTAATAGAGCAAGGCTCAAAGTAGAACTGAAAATCATCTACACTCCTGGAAATTGAAATAAGAACACCGTGAATTCATTGTCCCAGGAAGGGGAAACTTTATTGACACATTCCTGGGGTCAGATACATCACATGATCACACTGACAGAACCACAGGCACATAGACACAGGCAACAGAGCATGCACAATGTCGGCACTAGTACAGTGTATATCCACCTTTTGCAGCAATGCAGGCTGCTATTCTCCCATGGAGACGATCGTAGAGATGCTGGATGTAGTCCTGTGGAACGGCTTGCCAAGCCATTTCCTCCTGGCGCCTCAGTTGGACCAGCGTTCGTGCTTGACGTGCAGACCGCGTGAGACGACTCTTCATCCAGTCCCAAACATGCTCAGTGGGGGACAGATACGGAGATCTTGCTGGCCAGGGTAGTTGACTTACACCTTCTAGAGCACGTTGGGTGGCACGGGATACATGCGGACGTGCGTTGTCCTGTTGGAACAGCAAGTTCTCTTGCCGGTCTAGGAATGGTAGAACGATGGGTTCGATGACGGTTTGGATGTAACGTGCACTATTCAGTGTCCCTTCGACGATCACCAGAGGTGTACGGCCAATGTAGGAGATCGCTCCCCACACCATGATGCCGGGTGTTGGCCCTGTGTGCCTCGGTCGTATGCAGTCCTGATTGTGGCGCTCACCTGCACGGCGCCAAACACGCATACGACCATCATTGGCACCAAGGCAGAAGCGACTCTCATCGCTGAAGACGACACGTCTCCATACGTCCCTCCATTCACGCCTGTCGCAACACCACTGGAGGCGGGCTGCACGATGTTGGGGTGTGAGCGGAAGACGGCCTAACGGTGTGCGGGACCGTAGCCCAGCTTCATGGAGACGGTTGCGAATGGTCCTCGCCGATTCCCCAGGAGCAACAGTGTCTCTAATTTGCTGGGAAGTGGCGGTTCGGTCCCCTACGGCACTGCGTAGGATCCTACGGTCTTGGCGTGCATCCGTGCGTCGGTGCGGTCCGGTCCCAGGTCGACGGGCACGTGCACCTTCCGCCGACCACTGGCGACAACATCGATGTACTGTGGAGACCTCACGCCCCACGTGTTGAGCAATTCGGCGGTACGTCCACCCGGCCTCCCGCATGCCCACTATACGCCCTCGCTCGAAGTCCGTCAACTGCACATACGGTTCACGTCCACGCTGACGCGGCATGCTACCAGTGTTAAAGACTGCGATGGAGCTCCGTATGCCACGGCAAACTGTCTGACACTGACGGCGGCGGTGCACAAATGCTGCGCAGCTAGCGCCATTCGACGGCCAACACCGCGGTTCCTGGTGTGTCCGCTGTGCCGTGCGTGTGATCATTGCTTGTACAGCCCTCTCGCAGTGTCCGGAGCAAGTATGGTGGGTCTGACACACCGTTGTCAGTGTGTTCTTTTTTCCATTTCCAGGAGTGTATAATTAACACAAAAATAATGTCAATGAACAGATCGAAAACAAAACAAAATACATCACAAAGAAGGCCTATAACCAGCGGTTGCGTTTTTGTATTCAAGTCAGCTGAAGATGAATACTTGCTCGACAGGAACAAAAACAAATCGCAGGATAAAAGTGGCGTTGCAGGCTTTTGAAAAACCAAACAGGATTCTTAGAACTAAGCTTCCAATGAGTCGGAAAAGATGTGTAACGAAGTGTCTTATAATTGTTGACTTATGGCAGTGAGACATAGACTTCCAATACTTAAACTATTCAAAAACAGTATAGTTCAGTGAACAACAGAAAGCTGCGTGCTGGGTGTTTCTATGAGTGACAGGGCCAAGCAACAGACTAGAAAGAAGACATAATTAAGAGTGTAGCGAATCTGAAATGAAGGTGGGCAACACATCTAGTCAGGCAAATGAGTGTCAGGTGAGTGAGCGTTTTTCTCTGCTTGGCTCACAAGACCAGCCGGGACAATTTGCTATGGGAAGTGGATAAACGACTTCACACCACATGCAGGAACAACTGGACACGTACATGATTTGATCAAAAGCAACCGGACACCCTTATCTAATGCGGAATTTAGCAATGTATGTCACGAGAGATGGACCGACCAGTATAGAAGATGACAGCCAGTACTGTGTGTAAAGTTGATGCATTATGTTGTTCTGAAAGCGGTGCTGATATTCAAGGTAATACAAGCGGGTTAAAAGCTGTGAGCTACCTGGGGAAGTTATCCTTGCATTACTGAGCAACTGTTTCATCGGGTATCCAGTCTAGTTTACCAAACTGCTAACCAGGCTAGCATTAAGTATAATCTTTTAATAGTCATCTTGCAACAACCGGTGATATATATATAATTTAAATAAAAAGAAGTAAATCAGTTTATATCTGGACATTTATTTTAACATAGATCATTGCTCCGTTAAAATTTCAGCATATATATATATATATATATATATATATATATATATATATATATATATATATATAAAGATAATTTAAATAAAAAGAAATAAATCAGTTTATATCTGGACATTTATTTTAACATTGATCATTGTTCCGTTAAAATTTCAGCATATTGAACTTGATTCATAATTAAACTGATGCCTTATTTAGGATTGTGAAAATGTGAGTTTGTAATCTTACGGAACACATGAAATATGGATCCAAGATTTGGGGACTGTATACAACACTGCATTCACAAAATAACACACGTTGAAACATATGCAAGAGGAAATTAACCACAGCCAACCGAATCAATTTTCACCCAAAGAAGTTACGGTCGTGGCGCAGTGCTATCTGTCATGAAATTACCACACACTGGTATACTAAATTCATACTAATTGCCTGTGAAATCTTCTCGAAAAGAGTAGCTGAGGGCTACTTTGATGATTACACCACATGCTTCACGTGGTCAACTTGGTTTACACAAAGAGTGTAACACCACAATAATTTTGATAATTAAAATAAATTACATCGAAACGCAATTTACAAAAGAAAGACCTCGAACCGGTTACTATCGTCATACTATTAACCTGATGAGTCAAACAGTTATATAAGCACGTGGTACTGGTCTCACAAAGTACATCCCATGTGCGTTGAACATAAAGAAAAGTTGCTATATTGAAAATTATTGCCAAGACGAGACATTATAATCTCATGCACATTCGCATTTAAGATTGATGATCTTAGTTAGAGTTACGGATCACAAACACATAGTTTCACTTTGCTCACAAAGTAGTGACAAAGCTACTACTGGAAGATATTCTGAACTTCACATTCGAATTACACTGCGTTGCAATTTAAGATAACATAAGATATTTTAGGTCTAAACCTGAAACAAAGGTGATTAAATTTTCAGTTAGGTTGAACGTAAGAAATTAATTGTACTACGGTCTTAGCAGAACGTGCTTAGCCGGAGATCTTACCACTTCAGACCCTTGCCGTGGACAGACTGGCGAGGGCCCCTACCGAGGGTGACTCACAGATACAAACGGAAGTGACCAGAGAGGCAGCTTCCTATACTAATATGACAAGGAATGGACAGGCCCATACCAAGAATAGAAACCTCTATGCTTTTAGAAAGTGTAGCTACATGTTCCGACTTCCATCAAGCATGCAACTAGAAATACATTTGCTCATTCATCCTTTCACACAGAAGGGAAGGGGGATGACAGTATCTTATCATATACAGTATAGAAAAGAAAGCGGATGTAGGTTCCATATCAGACTGTGTGACATGAATTACATATAAACTTTGTTTTAAAGTGTAGTAGTGTGACAGATCGTTCTTGTTTATGTGTAAAAGTAACATGTTCCACTGCTCAGTCTCCTCCCACATAGAGTCAGAAACACCACAGTAAGTTTAGAAGCGTAGTGGAAGATTTGACACTGACGTATTTACTCTTCAGTCTACTAACATACTTGCGTCAATGCTGTTTTCCTGAAGAGTGCAATTAAGGATTTTGTCTATTAAGAAATACCTGCTAGTTGAAATACAGCATTTCTCTACCTTTCACTTTCCTCGAAAATACTTTGTCACATCGGTAAACTTAAGAAAAACAAAAGACTTCCATAGTCGTTTATTAGTTGGTAAAAGCCTCTATTTAATTGAGTTGTAGAAACATCTGATGAAACTGAATTCGTAAGCAAGCGCAGGGTGGAGCAGTGTTCTCCAAACATTTGTAACTCATGGTACAATCAGACGGGCCTAGACTGAACATGGCACATCAGAATATCTGTCCCATCAAAATCGTGCGAATCTTAATACAATTACGAATTATAATGCCATTATGTAATCATTTATTATTATTATTATTATTATAAAACGGGAAGAGATTCATGCATTTATTTGCAACTTCTTATTTTTAATTTACTGCAGAAAATAGATACTTGTAATAAGAATCTTAAAGTAAATAACTCTACTCATGCCTTCAATGTGACACTTGAGACTGCCCAAGTGCACACAGACGGTTGAATCGTGGCGGAATCCATGATAAAACAAGCCTCTTTTCTTCATCGATGGATTTGGTCTCTCTCTCTCTCGGTCTCTGATATTTTAATTTTAGTCAACGTCGAGAAGCCCAGTTCACACAAATATGTAGATGGAAAATGATATCAACACGTTAACTGCTATATGAGAGATAGGTATTCACTGCTTATTGACAACAAAAATATATCCAAAACATTTAGAAAACTTTTGATTTCAGTGTTCTGCTTTCAAATTTGTCAACACATTATTATAGTTGATCCATACAGTTGGGAAAATCTCACACGATCGATTTTCATTTGTCTGTATCCACAAATTTAACTTATTAATAAATAAATCCTTGAATATTATCGATACTAGTCAGGATATTTTCGTTTCTGTCTTGCCTCTTTCTGTTTAGTTCATTTAAGTGTACGAAAATATTGGAAAGATATGCCAAGTAAGATATTCATTCATCATCTGCCCCTCAATAGTAAAAAAATACACGTACCGTATCTCTAAGTTCATATGTTCGCATTAACACTTAGCCTGAGGTAACGATCATAGTTTTGAATGTAGCAGAAGTGTAGTGTGCTGTGAACCCATTTCGTGACTCTCACCCTATACGAACTACTGCAGAGAAAGCTGTGATAAAACTGAACCAAAGTACTCAAACAAAGGAAAGTTCAGGATACACTAAGATGGTATTGTTGAACTGAAATCCTGTATAGTTGCCTGACAATTTGTGGGCCTTTTGGCGAGGAAAGAAAATGAAAATTAAGTTTAAGAAGCGGCTTCAAACTGTACCAAATCTCAAAACAATACAACAAAAATAGTCATAGAGGGAAATTTTTGCTAATCCCCGGAATTTAATGGAAAAGCACCTACAGCTAGACCTACACAAAGGAGGCGATGTTACAAAGTGCTCTCACACTAGGGACATAGCCGAGGCAGTGGTACAGGCGACAATACAATTAAGATAAACAAAGTATAAGAACAATATTGATTGATAAATTACATTTAATTTATATGAAAATATAACATTTATCCACATGCATTAAATAATTAAAGAATGAACAAGCACCTTCTCGACTAAAATCGAAGGAAATAAACACATTTACTTTCTTCAAATTCATAAAAATTTGGGGGTATGTCTAAAATCAAAACCCCTTAATTGCTTACAATAATATGTAAATGTTCATGTCTCACCTGTCACTTTGTGGTGGCACACTATTATGCCGAGCCACACAGATTGCAGAACACTGAGGTAGAGGACAAAGCATCGTCACTTGATGCAATACGGTCAATACGGTAAGCAGAGCTACGAAATGAATACACTATACCTGCAATATTCAAGTATCTGCAATGACTTTTTCTAATTTATTACAGTAAGAGAGAGTACACAGTTTATACTAACACCATTTTCAACATAATTACGATGCTTTTCAATGCTCCTGCTCCTGTGTTGCAAAAGCTTTCCGATACCCTCTGGAAAAAAAAACTGCAATCGTGCGAGTAGAGCTCATGCACTGATAGTTCCATACAAAAGTGTCCTGTTGCAAGCCTTTCAATTGGACGCCACTTCAGCGACCTGTGTGTCTCTAATATGCCCTTGTTATTCAGTCGGGGAAAAGGAATCTACAGTTTAACGTGGAATCCACTTGTCATTTCTGGCGACTCCTCACTTTATTGAGAGACGAAGGCTAACTTACAGTGAAGACCGGAAATCGTCCGACCGATACTCGATCCTGCGACCTTTCATTTTCCATGCACGCTCTTTAACCGCTAGACGAAGACGCCTGACATATGTAGAAGTAGTTGATAGGTTCTGATGAGTGAGTTTGCGAGTATCAAAATTGGTGAGATAAATGGCCGTATCTTTTGATTGCATTGCTAGAAGCTTAACAGTTTTACTCATTCAAGGGATCGTAGATCTTAATAAGGAACATAAATTTCAACTTGATGCCTTTGCTCCTTCCAGAGAAAAATGAGTCTTAACATATGGGAAGAGACAGACGGGCAGATGGACGGCATAGTGATCCTATAAAGAGGTTCACTTTTTTTCCTATTGATGTGCGGAATCCTAAAAAGTTTTCATATTGCGCGACAAGCCACGTATCCACCGCTTTCTACACGTCTTGAACGGAAATAAATCTCTGGTTCGAAGTGATGAATGTATTTCTCATCTCCAATGATTATTCGTTTCAGAAGCTTTTCACCTTCGTTAGCATGCCGTTCCAGTAGGTGCTGACAGATTTTGACGCGGTTACGCTAGTGTTCTTCATCGAAATGTTTTAGAACACATCTCGCACAGACTTTGTGAAAGTGGAGCCTGCAATGCATGATTTCATATGCAGAGCCATGACTAATCTGCATACGGTTTGCCAAACCATCAACAGTGATTCGTCTGTTATTCAGTATCTAGGCACGGACTTGTTCAGTGTACGCCCCACTCTTTCCTCAGCCTTCCCTCTCGTTCGTCAACGTTTGAACTGTGCAGTCCACCTTGTTGTGACAGAAAGTTGTCCCCATATTTTGCTTGAATTGCCGCTTACGCACGTTCGGATATAAAAAGACGGATTACGGAACGCTGTTCTTCGAAAGCGCAAAAAGAATATGGTGTGATCGTTTTTACGTCGCAACAACACAGAGCGGACTGTTATAATTGTCCAAGTTTCCGCAGGCGAAGACAAACGGTGCCACCTAGCAGCTAATGAGCACACAACACCGTAGAGGCAACCTAACGACAATTAAAGCGAACACTTATTGACTCACTTTCATACACAAACAGCTTGGCAGTTTCGTGTATAGCTATCTTGATATTAGATTATGACGTCCCTCTCACGTCTATCACGACCTTTTGTGGATAGGTAATGGGAAATGTTACGCCGACCACACTTAAACGAAAACTAATTGTTTTCACAACACAGTGATAGTAGACAATAAATAACCTCAGTTAACCACATAACCCAGAAGTTATGTATCGTGGCTTTGAACTACCGGTGCAGACAGTGCGAAGTGACTTGTTGTGCATTAATGGGATAAAAAACATTATGCTATCATTGTGTACTTAAGCTCGTAACAGAAGACACTACCCTTGACAATCGACGCGGAAATAGTTTTAAGTGATAGCGTGCATGAGATGAAAGAGGGGTAATGGTTGTTGGATATTTGCGGTTTATAAATACATTATACAAGTTAATGCACTGTTACAACCCAGATGTGGTGTAACATCCCCAGGTGCGTAACTTTCGACACAACAAACGGAATACGATAATATTCGTTTCGACTGTCTGCCAACTACTCATCCATGAGAGTTTGGTAGCACCTGCTTTTACACACAGATTACAACGGCGCTCAGTGGTTCTTTGAAGTGCTGAAAAATGTGCGGGGTATGCGAATGACAGTACAGGGCACAAAGTTCATAGTCCATTTTGGCCAGAGTCTCATATAGTGATGACTCCAAGTGACCGCACTGAAGAAAATCAGTTAGCGTCATGCGTAGAGGTGCAGATGACTACTCCTATGGTCTCCATCTGTCCACCCAACGCTCACTAAGCGTGGGGAGGTGAGTGAGGGAGAAGGAGATACATGCTGGCAGTCTGCCAAACTGATGCGGGCAGGAGCTCCGACGCGGTGCAGTCGCATAGATTGGCGTTTGTATAAATTCACTTTCTCCAAAACAACAGGCAATACGTCCACTTAAAACTATCAACGTAAGAGGTGCGTTCAATAAGTAATGTAACATTTTTGTTCTGAAAGCGGGTTGATTTTACGCGGAGTTCGAGTACACCAAATTGCTCACCTCTCTTTAGGCTCTCCGTTCAATGCGACGGCCTTACGCCACCATACTGAGAGGAACTCTTTGCCACATGGTGTAACTTTACGGTCGACGTCGGAGCCACCGTCTTGCTGCTTCAATAACCTCCCCATCATCCACGTTTTCCCTCCCGTGGAGTACATCCTTCATTGAGCCAAACAGTTGGAAGACTGAAGGTGCGAGATCTAGGCTGTAGTCCATTGAAGTTTCGTGAGCTGCTCTCGAGTGCGCAGACATGCGTGAGGCCTCGCGTTGTCATGGAGAGGGAGAAGTTAATTTATTGTCGATCAATGCGGACGAGCGTCCGCACGTTCCACCTGTGTGCGGTCGGCCGGCACGAGGGAGATCGGACAGGTTTTGCGAGACCTTGTTGCGATGATGGCAGACGCTTCGCCCAACGACTCACCGTGGTTTTGTTCATAGCTATGTTTCCGTAGAGATTCTGCAAGCGCCATTGAATATCCGCGATGCTCTGGTTTTCCGCCAAAAGAATCTCATTTAAAACTCTGTTTTTGGAACGCACCTCTGTTACACAACCCGTTTTGAAGGCTACATATAGCGCCGCCATCTTTCGGAAATTCATGAAACTATAAGGGCTGAAGTGAGAATATTCCATGATGTCACGCAACAAATTCCGCATTTTTACAACCGAAATGGGCCGAGAAAAAAAGTATGTTGCATTACTTATTGGACGTCCCTCGTAGATGACCAGTCGCACGGGATGGGAAAAAGTACAGTCCCAAGAGGTAGCTGGCAACAACGCAAACCTCTCTTGAATGGTAGAGGTTAACTATTGCATGCGTGTTTCGGTCAAACCAAACCGACTGTTTCGACTGCTGATAACACTCACACACTCGTAAGCAGTCTCGGCTGTCCAGAGAATGTAATGTCGAACATGTGTTTCTTCTGAGCTGCAAAAGAGAAAACAATGAGCGAAATTTAGTCGTGTCTGAATCTCTTCTGATTGTAAGCGTTGCGTAGGTGCTTGCAGAGTCCCGAAAAACATTAAAGTCATTCACAAACATACACTATGTGATTGAAAGTATCCGGACACCCCCCCCCCCCAAAAAAAATATATCTTTTTCATGTTAGGTGCATTGTGCTGCCACCTACTGCCTGGTACTCCATATCAGCGATCTCAGTAGTCATTAGACAACGTGAGAGAGCAGAGTGGGACACTCCGAAAAACTCACGGACTTCGAACGTGGTCAAGTGATTGGGTGTCACTTGTGTCATACGTCTGTACGCGAGATTTCCACACTCCTTAACATCCCTAGGTCCACTGTTTCCGATGTGATAGTGAAGTGGAAACGTGAAGGGACACGTACAGCACAAATGCGTACAGACCGACCTCGTTTGTTGACAGAGACCACTGACCGTTGAAGAGTTTCGTAATGTGTAATAGGCAGACATCTATCCAGACCATCACACAGGAATTCCATACTGTATCAGGATCCACTGCAAGTACTATGACAGTTAGACGGGAGGTGAGAAAACTTGGATTTCATGATCGAGCGGCTGCCCATAAGTCATACATCACGCCGGTAAATGCCAAACGACGCCTCGCTTGGTGTAAGGAGCGTAAACATTGACGATTGAACAGTGGGAAAACGCTTTGTGGAGTGATGAATCACGGTACACAATGTGGCGATACGATGGGAGGGTGTGGGTAAGGCGAATGCTTGGTGAACGTCATGTGCCATGGTATGTGGTGCCAACGGTAAAATTCGGAGACAGTGGTGGAATTGTGAGGTCGTGTTTTTCATGGAGGGGGCTTGTACCACTTGTTCTTTTGCGCGGCACTATCACAGCACAAGCCACATTGATGTTTTAAGCACCTTCTTGCTTCCCACTGTTGAAGAGCAATTCGGGGATGGCGACTGCATCTTTCAACACAATCGAGCACCTGTTCATAATGCACAGCCTGTGGCGGAGTGGTTACACGACAATAACATTCCTGTAATGGACTGGCCTGCAAAAATGTCCTGACGTGAAACCTATAGAATACCTTTGGGATGTTTTGGAACGCCGACTTCGTGCCAGGCCTCACCGACTGACATCTATACCTCTCCTGAGTGCAGCACTACGTGAAGAATGGGCTGCCATTCTCCAAGAAACCTTCCAGCACCTGATTGAAGTATGCCTGCGAGAGTGGACGCTATCATCAAGACTAAGGGTGGGCCAACACCATATTGAATTCCAACGTTACCGATGGAGGGTGCCACGAACTTGAAAGTCATTTTTAGCCAGGTATGGGGATACCTTTGAACACATACTGTATGCGAACATTGTCGCCTGTACTACTTGCTGGCTCATGGGCGATGCTCTGCAACATTTCTTCCTCTAAACAGGCTTTTCTGACTTTGCACGTCGTTGTTATACATGTTTGCTGGTACTGTTCCGGACTCGAATCTCCACAGTGGACGAATAGCGTGGCCTGCTAAAGAGCCGCAGTATTTTGACCGTGCAAAGATAGCATACTCATTAGATGACCTGGATGCAGTCAAAAACGTATTTTCTGAAGGACGTTGTGTTGTTTTTGCGTTGCGTCAACTGCACCACAGGAAATGAAAAATATCTGCATAATCGATTTCAATCTGATGCGAAAATTCTTACATGACACTCTCCACATTCCCCAAGAAGAAATCAAAGGCACAAAATAACTGTAGGAAACAGGAATCGCTCTCCACATCCACTGACCTTCATCTCTGTTTAGACATGTTTATAGAAATGAGAAAAAGAGTGGTGAGTTTAATCACACTGACCCTTCACACTCCCTTTCATACTGCGTAGATTTCACGCCTCAGTTAAAGCAAGCGTTATTTTCACTGCTTCTGTCGTACACAATGTGCGAGTTTTGTCGATTATCAAAGGTTGCCACCAACGTTTAGAGTTACTGTATGACACACTTCGTGTAATTCTTTGTTTCCCATTTGGCACAGGCAGTCACCTCACACCATTTGTGTGTGTAGTTCTGGTCGATCGTGTGTATTCGGGCGTATTCAGTTACAGCTGCGGTTTCCTTCTTAAGATAAGAGTAACGACACTGGAATTATGTGCGTTGCATTATGGAAGCAAGAAGTCTGTATCGATTATGAAATTACAAGGCAACTAAAGAACAGTTTATCGACTGTTTCCCTCACTAAGAATGCTCCAAATAAAATTTGTAGTCTCTTATCTCTTATTTCCCGCACGCAAAGAACTACGCAATAATCCTTCGGGCCAGACTCGACTAACAAAAACGCATTTACGATCAGGTCGTTAAGATTCCATTACCAATATCTTAGCAGTCATCTACTGAACAATTGAATGTGACACACTACAGCATGCGCTCTTAGCCACATCCGGCAGTTTTTCCAATGGTCACTGCCTTGTATTGGCACTTTTCTGAAACAAGATGTCCTGATAGTTTTAAGTGATAATGGAACTGCGTGTGTTTTATCAGTTTTATCGAGTGGTCAGAAACCAGTCACATTTTGAACATTAATTGTCACTAAAAAGTTTCAGAGAATTCAAAATTAACATATTGGCTGAAACTGCAAATTGTTGCTCATGTCGGTACCAATGACTCCTGCCGTCTGGGTTCAGAGGTCATCCTCAGTTTGTACAGGCGGTTGGCGGAAATGGTGAAGGCGGAAAGCCTCGCTCGCGGGGTGGCATCAGAGAACCGATCGCGGTCCCCTGGTTTGGAGCCGAGTGGAAGGCTTAAACCAGAGGCTCAGACGATTCTGCGGAGATCTGGGGTGCAAATTTCTTGACCTCCGCTATCGGGTGGAGAAATGTAGGGTCCCCCTGAATAGGTCAGGCGTGCACTACATGCCGGAAGCGGCTACAAGGGTAGCGGAGCATGTGTGGAGTGCACATGGGGGTTTTTTGGGTTAGAGAATTCCCTCCCTAGGCCCGACAAGACGCCTCCTGAGACGCGGCTACGTAGGAGTAGGCAAAATGCAACAGGGAATAACAATATTAATGTGCTAATAGTAAAGGGGGAGCGTCTATAGAAAGGTCCCAGAACTGCTCTCATTTATAACGGTCACAACGCCCATATAGTACTAGGGACAGAAAGTTGGCTGAAACAAGACGTAAACAGTAGGCGTGTTTATAGCGTTAAGAAGTGCAATAGTATCGAAGGAAATTGACGGAGATGGTTTGGGTGCAGGTCACGACTAAAGCAGGCTCAGACATGGTAATTTGATGTCTCTACAGGCCCCCTGGCTCAGCAGCTGTTGTGGCTGAGCACCTGAAGGATAATTTGGAAAATATTTCGAGTAGATTTCCCCACCATGTTACAGTTCTGGGTGGAGATTTTAATTTGCCGGATATAGACTGGGAGACTCAAACGTTCATAACGGGTGGCAGGGACAAAGAATCCAGTGAAATACTTTTAAGTGCTTTATCTGAAAACTACCTTGAGCAGTTAAATAAGAGAACCGACTCGTGGCGATAACATATTAGACCTTCTGGTGACAAACAGACCCGAACTACAGTATTTGAAACAGTTAATGCACAACAGGGAATCAGCGATCATAAAGCGGTTACGGCATCGATGATTTCAGCCGTAAATAGAAATATTAAAAGAGGTAGGAAGATTTTTCTGTTTAGCAAAAGTGACAAAAAGCAGATTACAGAGTACCTGACAGCTCAACACGAAAGTTTTGTCTCAAGTACAGATAGTATTGAGGATCAGTGGACAAAGTTCAAAACCATCGTACAATATGCAAAGATGAGCATGTGCCAAGCAAAATCGTAAGAGATGGAAATGAGCCACCGTGGTACAACAGCCGAGTTAGAAAACTACTGTGGAAGCAAAGGGAATTTCACAGCAAAAATCATAAACATAACCAAAGCCTTGCAGACAAACAAAAATTACGCGAAGCGAAATGTAGTGTGAGGAGGGCTATGCGAGAGGCGTTCAATGAATTCGAAACTAAGGTTCTATGTACTGACTTGGCAGAAAACCCTAAGAAATTTTGGTCCTATGTCAAAGCAGTAGGTGGATCAAAACAAAATGTCCAGACACTCTGTGACCAAAATGGTACTGAAACAGAGGATGACAGACTAAAGGCCGAAATACTAAATGTCTTTTTCCAAAGCTGTTTCACAGAGGAAGACTGCACTGTAGTTCCTTCTCTAGATTGTCGCACAGATGACAAAATGGTAGATATCGAAATAGACGACAGAGGGATAGAGAACAATTAAAATCGCTCAAAAGAGGAAAGACCGCTGGACCTGATGGGATACCAGTTCGATTTTACACAGAGTACGCGAAGCAACTTGCCCCCCTTCTTGCAGCGGTGTACCGTAGGTCTCTAGAAGAGCGTAGCGTTCCAAAGGATTGGAAAAGGGCACAGGTCATCCCCGTTTTCAAGAAGGGAAGTCGAACAGATGTGCAGAACTATAGACCTATATCTCTAACGTCGATCAGTTGTAGAATTTTGGAACATGTATTATGTTCGAATATAATGACTTTTCTGGAGACTAGAAATCTACTCTGTAGGAGTCAGCATGGGTTTCGAAAAAGACGGTCGTGTGAAACCCAGCTCGCGCTATTCGTCCACGAGACTCAGAGGGCCATAGACACGGGTTCACAGGTAGATGCCGTGTTTCTTGACTTCCGTAAGGCGTTCGATACAGTTCCCCACAGTTGTTTAATGACAAAAGTAAGAGCATATGGACTATCAGACCAATTGTGTGATTGGATTGAGGAGTTCCTAGATAACAGAACGCAGCATGTCATTCTCAATGGAGAGAAGTCTTACGAAGTAAGAATGATTCCAGGGGGTGTCGTAGGACCGTTGCTATTCACATTATACATAAATGACCTTGTGGATGACATCGGAAGTTCACTGAGGCTTTTTGCGGATGATGCTGTGGTATATCGAGAGGTTGTAACAATGGAAAATTGTACTGAAATGCAGGAGGATCTGCAGGGAATTGACGCATGGTGCATTGGAAGAATCCTAAGGAAATGCAATCCGAAAACAAAGGAAGTAGGTTACAGTACGCTTGTTCGCCCACTGCTTGAATACTGCTCAGCAGTGTGAGATCCGTACCAGATAGGGTTGATAGAAGAGATAGAGAAGATCCAATGGAGAGCAGCGCACTTCGTTACCGGATCATTTAGTAATCGCGAAAACGTTACGGAGATGATAGATAAACTCCAGTGGATGACTCTGCAGGAGAGACGCTCAGTAGCTCGGTACAGGCTTTTGTTGAAGTTTAGAGAACATACTTTCACCGAAGAGTCAAGCAGTATATTGCTCCCTCCTACGTATATCTCGCGAAGAGACCATGAAGATAAAATCAGAGAGATTAGAGCCCACACAGAAGCATACCGACAATCCTGCTTTCAGGGAACAATACGAGACTGGAATAGAAGGGAGAACCGATAGAGGTACTCAGGGTACCCTCCGCCACATACCGTCAGGTGGCTTGCGGAGTATGGATGTAGATGTAGATGTAGAAGGTCGTTTGTATTTCCGTAGAGCAACAATACGGATTTACGCGGCCAGGGGGAAAAAATGATGCTAACTGCCGACTCCGCCACATGTCGGCCCAGACCTGGAGATGTCGGCAATTTTCGTTTGCTACTAACGATATCCGACCACCGCCACCAAACCAATGTATTCATTAAATTTAGCCGAATCTAATTACTCAAAACAAATTAGAAGAATTATATACTTGAACTGGTTATAAAAAGTAAAAACTCTCATGTATAAAAAAATTATGACTTATAGGGTAAAGCACACTTTAAAAAATTAACCCTCCCACATCTTGCCTTTCAATTCCAAAAAAGAAGTTTTATTTTTCATTAAGAAAATCTAATATTTTATTACTTATGAATTAACTCATCCAAATCTTCTTTCCTTTCCAAGAAAAGTTTCATTTTTCGTTGATAAAATTAATATGTTTTGCTTTATGAAGTAGCTCTCTCACATCTCGTCTTTCAAATCCAGATATGAAATTATTTTTATAAACAACATCTTATTTTTCCATGTAAATAACTTCTCAATAATCTTGTCTTTCAATTTCAAAACATCTAATATTTTTGTTCTTATAAATGAAGCAACTTTAGAACCATATTGAAAGGAACTTCACTGGTTGACTTCATGAATTTTGTAAAGGAAGAATGTTAAGGGCATATTATAAATAAAAAAAATGTTTTAATATATTGTATAAGTATTTTTAAAAAATAATATGTATGGGAGAAGAATGAAAATAATAAATTGGAAATGATTTCCTTATTCTGAAATAGAAAATAATGATGAAGTGTTTAAAAATATGAAAAATTATTAAAGGAAATATTCTCATTTTCTACCAATATTTTTAGGAAACAAAAAATAATAAATGTAATCCCTTAAAAAATAATTCGATTTTGTACCAATGTGTTTGCGAAAGAAAGAAATAGAAAAGGGAAAAATAAGTATCTAGTTAATATAGAATTTTAAAAAATTATAAACAATAACTTTCGATAATAATATAAATTCAGCTCATCATATTCATTTCTATAATGAGGCAAAAGCGAAAATTATGAAAGTTAAAGACAATATTAAATTAATTAATGGCTGGAAAATAAGTTTTAATTTATTTTATGAGTACACCATGTAGACAAATAATAAAAATATAGAATATATACATCAAACACAAAATTATATGATTCTTACAGAAGAAGTTATAGTTTAAAATTTAGGAAAAGAAAAAGATATTTTAGCAAAAATCTATAATTTTCAAACATGGAGGATGGGATGTACGTTAACTACAGTTATTCGATTACAGTTTCCAATTAATGGATATGTTCTTTTAAGAGGTTCATCTTACATTACCAGAACAAATAAGAAATAAAAAAGCATACATTAATCAAGATCCAAAATATTTTCTAATGTCTGTAGCTTCTGCATGAAATGCAATGTATACACCAAACTGTAAAAATTCAGAAAGAACAAATAATAATAAAGAATTAGTTAAGGTGCATGAAGAAAAAATTCCTGATATTTTGCTTGCTGTTGAAATTCATTATATTCCGAAAACTGAGACTAAAATTAATACAATTCTAAAAATGACACGAAAATTAATAGTAATCTAAATAAATGAACAGTCTTCATAATCTTCAACATTGACTCATTTTGATTTTTTCTCTTTATTTTCAGCAGTTTTATAAACATACCTTTTTGGTCTTAAACCACAAAATTCTTCCATTGTGTGTCCATTACATTCCTCTTTCACGTTTCCTAATACTTTTTTAGTATGTTGAAGAACATTATAAATCTTATTTTCTGGATAATCAATGGCTTCAAAATGGTTAGTAATTTTCTTCATATCTTTATAAAACTCTTCAGTTGTTATATTATAGATGTAACTATCAGTATCTGGATAACAAAGTGCTCTTCTTCTCCACATTTTTCTTTCATAATATTATAGATACTGGCAGAAGTAAAGCTGTGAGGACTGGGCGTGAGTCGTGCTTCGGTAGCTCGGATGGTAGAGCACTTGCCCGTGAAAGGCAAAGGTCCCGAGTTCAAGTCTCAGTCGCGCACACAGTTTTAATCTGCCAGGAAGTTTTATTATAGTAAAAATTATACCTTCATTTGATAAATCAAGTATAGCCAATAAATAGGTTTCTTAAAAAAATGTTTTATTGTATGAATAGCTACTAAATTTACACTAAATATTGTCGTGCTTTGAAAATTTGGTTTACCTCTTAATTTATCGCTTTCATCTTGATATGAGACTAATTTTATATCTGCTCAGTTTCTTACATTTTCCATCATTTCCCCAAATACTTAATTATTCACCAGTTTGTAGAAATCGTTTCCAAAATCACATTTTCCGTTAGTACTCATTCCCATATTTAAAACTATATATTTTTAACCAGTCAAATTGTTTAAATTTTAAAACTTTATGGTTTGTTAATCTCATTTCCAGAGATAAATCTAGTTTAAGATTTCCACAGTGCAGAACATAATTACTTTTATTATAATTTTTTTATAAGTTCCTGAAACAATTTTACTTTCAGCAGCTAATGGTAAATATTTATGTACACATGTAAATTTTTAAGTATTATAAATCTACTTCAAAAACTCTCTGAAATTTCTATTATAACTTTAGAATTAAAATTATTTCGTTCTTTCCATTTGAAACCCCAGAAGGCAAATAATAGGTCACAGAGTAACCGTATAAATTATTTGCATCTAAATATATGAAAAACATGATATAATATTTTTATCATAATTTTAGGTTCCTTATCATATTCTTTACAACACTGGGAAGCATCAGCTCTGTTCCTTTGAAATCTTTTTAAACTTTTTCATGGTTTTTAAACTGTTTATTGGCCATTTTCTTAATCAAATGTGTTGGTTAACCCTCCACATGTTAAAAATATTCTTAAATGGTGAAAATATATTGTACAGTCATGTTATCTTTTACTGAACTACTGTTTAATGTACCACTTTCATGAGTAATTCGTGTGCGGCTTACCCTATGTATAGTTCAGTTGGAAAGAGGCTAATGTGTAAATTGTGCTTAATTTTAAATCGAACAACGTAGTTCCAAACAAAATTTGTTTTACAAATTCGAACACACTTTGTGTATCCAAAGTACAGCGTTATTAAAGTCACTATGGAGTGTGGCTCCACAATTAGGGACTCTGGACATATGCTGTTACTGATAGTGAGTATGGGGAAAGGAAGTGAATGCCATTCATTTTGTCAAGATTCAGTGTGGACACGATCTCAGGAGAGGACTGCAGCAATCGGTAGTAGTTCCCTGCTGGATGTCCCTAACATTGTCTACGGGATTCAAGACAGAAAATCAAGCTAGTAGCTCCATAGGCTTAATGTTGACAGTTGAAGGATATTTGTCCCATTTGGATGTTTGGCTTGCTGAGCCTATCACAGCTTCACCAAAGAAGCGATTTGTCAGCATTTTTGGGGTAATGAATGATCGTATGGCATTGTTGGCCAGGAGGCCCCCATGCGCGCATGACCACGAGCTGCGGACATTTTTCGGGTACATGTAACATAAGAGTCATGAGCCATAGGTCGCCACCGAGCGAGGTGGCACAGTGGCTAGCACACTGGACTCGCATTCGGGAGGGCGACAGTTCAATCCCACCTCCAGCCATGCTGATTTAGGTTTTTCGTGATTTTCCCCTTGGTTAAGAAGGATTTGCGGTCTTTGTTGGTTTATTTCACTGGCGTAATGCTGAACTGTTAAGTGATATAAAGGAAACTAAATCATATCTTTTTATTTCGATTTGCTGTATAACCTCTAACTCACAAGGTATATGTGAGTATTCTAAGTGACCTTGTTACGTGCTGTTTTTCCAAGAACCGCAAACGCGGGTGCGAGTTTTGCTCACATTGCAGTGGGTTGCAACTTTCCTTGAGAATAGGTGCTTTTCGCCAGATTGGTAGAATATTGTTTAACTTAAAAAATAAGAGATCCGTTAGCGGTTAAGTATACTTATTTGAGAAGAGAGGGAAACTTATTTTAAGTGCAGTCCCATTGGAAGTGCGACTAACAAACTTTCTAACTGCGTGACAAGTGTATTTGGCATCTTCTCCATGGAGCTCTCGAAGGGGAGTAGTTTTGGAGAAAGGCGGACTTCGAATTTGGGTTGAGAGGCATTGATTGCGACTTCAGAAAGTTAAATTTTGACATAGAAGTCAGAGCCTTCGTTTTGGAGACTTGGAAAGTTATCCTTGTTTAGGAGATTCAGCCTTTGGCTTTCGTTTCTGTGTATGGTGGATGGATTCCACATTCTCCTAACGAAGAATTATGGTAATATCACACCTCCACAGCGTCTTGAAGATGAGAGTGACAAGAAAGGCGTAGGCGCATCTTTTGCAATTACGATATGTGCTCCTTGTGTTACTCTTAATTCAGACACTTTGGGTTCCTGCATGTGATTTCTTTTACCCCACGGCAGATCGATGCTATTATCATGTCCCATACAGAATAGCGAATTTGATTTATCATATGGATCACGTATTAATTACCAAATATTTTACTCTATCTTTTTTTTGCGGTCGTTGTCGTTCAGTGGTTGAATTAACTCTATTTTATTGCGATGATTTTGTGTTCATGTTTTCTTTTATCTCCACTGGTTTGCAGAAGATGCTGTACCATTTCTGAATCATGTTTGGGTTCTTTCTGCACGTTTGTAGTAAGTAATTACGGTAAAAAATATATTCTTAATTGCATTGGCAAGGTGAACTCCATAACTCCCATTACTACCACTTATTTCTGCAAGGGCCACACCTTCTGCTCACTTGTTAGAGCCATTCATTTCCAAATCGTTTCCATTGCCCACAGTTTTTCGCTTAACATCTGAGATGTTGTTGAGAGGGGAAGCGGGGGTGTTGGAACCAGAAGATGTGCATATGGATAGAGTTCTTCCGGTACAGATCAGGGAGACACTGCTTGTAACTAGCCGTAGCCCACTGGGAAGTTGCAAATACAAAAAAAAAACGATAGGTTTTGTAGCAGGCGGTTGTAATGATGTCCCCGTGAGCTGAATGTAAAAGCCTAGTGTGAGGTGGAGCCGTACAAAGTGGATGGTCGGAAGAGCAGTGGAGTCCCCATCTATTCACGCGCGCCTTATTCACAGGAATTGAGATCCCACCTTTGGCTGGAACTGAAGTCTCTCATGTCGATTGTAGTTGACAACGCGAGCTGTCAGTCTGATGGTGCAAAGAAACTCCTATTCTCGGAAGCATGTTTCATTTGTGTACCACGTATGGCGTCTGAAGGTCCGTGGGCTGAGGCGGTAGGATATAAAAGGGCAATTGAATTGCATTTTTATTTTTTTACTTGCTTGAAATAACATCAGTTTGATGCAATTCAATAGTCAGCTCGTGGTATTTCGGTACATGCAGTCGGTCATTGCCATCTCTATATCGCTACTTGTCTCGAACTTTGCACCCATTCACTGAAGCTTCGACTTTGGGAAATAAGCACAGACAGGGGGAAATAAGAACAATTAGGCAAACACAATTCGAAGCACTATCTTTCAAAAGAGGAAAATGGCGGCAATTTTCGGTATCCTACAGCTACTGGTCTGGAGATGTCCTAATGCCATAGTGGCGGATGAGTGATGGCATCCCCACCAGAGATGAGAGTCTGCTTTAACTTGTCTTTGAACACTTGCTTTCACAGAACTTTCCATAGACACCTCGCCTCCATCTTGTTCGAATCAGTTTGTAGATGCTCCTACGTCCTAGCACAAAGGATGTCTTGTGAATGAATGGAGCATTATGATTGGCTCTTATTGAATTTACCCACAAAATTACTGATACTGCCGGTTTGGAAGCACCGTCCGACTTTTTTTTCTTGCTGCAGACGAGACTTTCAGCGGCAAATAACTATTTTGTACAGATCATCGTATTGCACAGACAAAACCGATCTCCAACACTGGCAATATACCACTGCATACCGTGTCGACGTAGTAAACATACAATTCGTGGCCTGCGCCTTGCAAATTCGCCCCTTTTATATCATTCTTATAGCTATCGACCGCCAGACCGCCAGACACTCGTACATACATCGCGAAGACAGACAGCAAAGCGCAGGCACCGTAGGTATACTCCTCGCTGCACCAGATATTTCCCGCGAGGTCGGGCGGTCATCCACTCTCGACGCGTGACCAGAGCGCCCTCAATGGACCAACGTCAGTCTCAGATCTGTTGTACAAAGGCTGGGTCGGTTCCCCTCAAAATAAAGACGTTACTGTTTCTGGTCCCGATCTGCTTGCTTGCTTGATTTTCTACAGCCATCTCCAGACTCTGGGATTAGAAAAAATATGCAATTTCACATGTTTTGTCAGAATATCACACCATTTTCGCGATACTTCTCAATATCAAGCACTTAGCAATATCGCTTGCATAGCAGTACCACTCGCACAACATAATTTCGAAGATATAGACTGGAAATTATTTCTCTAGAAACCTGAAACTTAAGCGAGGTGGAGCGTGCTGTTAACTATTGAGTAACTAGATATTTATCCCGTCTGCAAAGACCTTTAAGTGAAAACCCATAAAAAAACCAGAGTAAAGTGATATTTCCACTCGCCAATACCGATGTTGGTGATATAATAATTCCAAAACATCCCTATAATTTACAAATTCAACTACAGTGTTTCCCATGTCTAGAGAACCATCAAACTTGCCTTCCACCTGCCTTTCACCTGCTAGTTGCGCACACCACAATCTATGTTCCCTCAACTAAGTAAAGGCGCGAAATATCGAGAAGCAGTCAACCAGTCTATTTAAATGGGAGGGAATAATGGTCCACTGCAAACACGCGTCCGTATTGAATCTTCTCAAATTTCCAGGCGATAACTAAAGCTGTCCAACACATACTAAGTATTAGTTCACTAGTCTGCCGTCTAGAGGACGACACGGTTAAGGCAGCTACATTCCTACACCCCAACAGACCTCTACATTCGATCAGCTCCTACTATTAGCTGGAAACGTGAATCATTCCTGTCACAGGTCACCAGAGCTGCACGCCAAGCACGCATAGACAGAATCGTCCTAGGAAAACAGGCCACATACATATTTTTCTCCTGTACTTAGAATTAAATACTACGATCACGATCTCAATTTGACGACATTCGACAGTGAGCGAAGTATCGGAAATACACCCTGCTGACAGCTGTGGCTCTGGAAATAGAAATATCTTTACCATTCTTATGACTTCGCTGTCACAGTATTCCACGTCAAATCCATACCTTCCTTACGACTGGACATAGTCATTCCCTTTGCCCATGTCCGAAGACAAATGCATACTTTACAAGCCCGATGCTCAAGGTGAACCTATCATGCATCCCCTACTACTAAGTATAATACTCTGCCAATAACTGACTGCTGGTGATACGAAATAATACTGAGAGAAAATAAGCGATGGATGGACATGTCTCATAAGATTTTCCTGCGAGTGTGACAACTGTGTCTTAGAAAGAGAGGCGTAATTGTCTTGCAAACTGTCAGATGTTAAAAACCACGATCGCAACGACCATATTGCTATCACAAGCGGTCTTGATTCTACAGGTGCATACAAGTATCCACGTTAAAAGCTATATCCGCTTTATCAATTGACTTATGGCATTACCTCCAAATGAATTGGTTTTTCCAGATAAATACTGTGACACTGAAATAGACGGTGATCGCTGGAGTGTATATTATCAGACCAACAGTGCGGTTACACGTAGCCCACGATGCAACCTCATGCTAAAATCACGGAATTTTGAAAGTGATTCGGCTAAGGAACATGATATGAAATCAGTATTTGCAGCTCCATCATGCCGCCACTAGATATTTTTCCAGTATTTTTAATATATTCTGTCCCGTGCCATATCAGAGGTTCTGCGATATATCCATTGGGTTATAGTTGAAGGTTGATTGAGAAGGGTCATAAACTGTAGATGGTGTGCTGATTGAGGTCGTAAGAAATATACACTAGTTTTTCGGATCTCTAGTGTTACACTCTCTGGTAGACATGCTGTCTGGGATTTGGAATCAAATCTTTCTATTCAACCACATACCTGCATTGTATCCTTTGGAGAAGTCCTTTAATGATTACTTTCACTAGTGGGTCATATTTCTAGTCTCTCTTATCTCGAAACGAGTCACCTTTCTCGAAACTATCTGCTACAGCAAAATTCCAACAAGGTTTTAAGTAGTCCCTATGCATCTTGCAACTGCCCATCAGATTCTGCACTACCATCCCTGTAGCTTTGCACATGTGATCACTCCAATGTAAGTCAGGACTAAGTAGAAGTCAGACAAAGCTGTATCTACCATCTTCTGTAACCCGTGTAGAAAGGGGCTAAGCCGAATTACTGCGACAGGACTGTGTCCGCCAACTGTGCATGATGTGTACGGTCACGCCAAATGATGCCTGCTCCTGCAACACGAGGTAGTACAAAAGACAGTATGGGAACTCGGGGGGGGGGGGGGGGGGCGGGGGGAGAAGGATGTTGAATTTGCTACTACGAACAGGTACTACACATCCTCGACCCTCAGGGACCATTCACATCCATCACCTCAACATTCTATCATCGTTATTCTGTACCATCCACCAGAGAAAAATTATGAACTATAAAAGTTTCACTAACTTCCTCCAATTGAGAATTCGATAAGATTTTTACTGCATCTCTCTCGTCGCATATATCAAAAACAAAAACCCCATGCATGTCAGCATCGAGCACATCTGACGATCCTATTGAATATACATGTATTGATCCATCGCACAGACCAATTTAAAATTTTATCACCTGTACACTGCCATACATTTTTGGTTTTTCGGACATGACTTTGAGGTCTGTGTCAGGTTCTAAACTGGCATTAACACTGTCTGATGCACTGCCTCTCACAGGAGTATAGATATCGCATGGTGTAAATCATGTTGTTGCTGCTGCTACCGTAACACACCACACACATTGGATGATTTTAAATAAAAGACAGTTACAACATAAGGAAACTGGAAGAGTGTGATGTCGTTGTGGAGACTTTCCAAACTGCAGTCTGAAGGTGATTTACGACCTCTATATTTAAACTCATCTGTCACAGTGATGGAATAGCTGTTGTCTCTGCTTTCCTTTTCAGCTGATTCCTCATATTGCAGTCATGTATGTGATCACTGTTTCGGTGTTAGTCATCCCCAGAAGGTGTTGCCCCTCCACCAAAACTCTTTCTCCAACTCAAACAAGCGATGTCACTCAATCATTATGTGGTAACCAACAGTGTGGGGTGGACACACTTGATGGTGGTACTGCCTCAAATTGTTTAAATACTGAAAATAAAGATTTATGTCCATCCTATCCAGCACTGGGTGGAGGTCGAATGACTTAGGTTAGTGGAGGTAGCCCAAGTGACCTTTTTCTCGCCATTTTCTTACGTTAGTGGATGAAATGGAAGAGGATGTAGATGAAGATGAAATGGGAATATGATACTGCGTGAAGAGTTTGACAGAGCACTGAGCGACCTGAGTCGAAACAAGGCCCCAGGAGTAGACAACATTCCATTAGATATACTGACAGCCTTGGGAGAGCCAGTCCTGACAAAACTCTACCATCTGATGAGCAAGATGTACGAGACAGGCGAAATACCCTCAGACTTCAAGAAGAATATAATAATTCCAATCCCAAAGAAAGCAGGTGTTGACGGATATGAAAATTACCGAACTATCAGTTTAATAAGTCACTGCTGCAAAATACTAACACGAATTCTTTACAGACGAATGGAAAAACTAGTAGAAGCCAACCTTGGGGAAGATCAGTTTGGATTCCGTAGAAATATTGGAACACGTGAGGCAATACTGACCCTACGACTTATCTTAGAAGCTAGATTAAGGAAAAGCAAACCTACGTTTCTAGCATTTGTAGACTTAGAGAAAGCTTTTAACAGTATTGACTGGAATACCCTCTTTCAAATTCTGAAGGTGGCTGGGGTAAAATACAGGGAGCGAAAGGCTATTTACAATTTGTACAGAAACCAGATGGCAATTATTAGAGTCGAGGGGCATGAAAGGGAAGCAGTGGTTGAGAAGGGAGTGAGATAGGGTTGCAGCCTGTCCCCGATGTTATTCAATCTGTATATTGAGCAAGCAGTGAAGGAAACAAAATAAAATTCGGAGTAGGTATTAAAATCGATGGAGAAGAAATAAAAACTTTGAGGTTCGCCGATGACATTGTAATTCTGTCAGAGACAGCAAAGGACTTGGAAGAGCAGTTGAACAGAATGGACAGTGTCTTGAAAGGAGGGTTTAAGATGAACATCAACAAAAGTAAAACGAGGATAATGGAATGTAGTCGAATTAAGTCGGGTGATGCTGAGGGACTTAGATTAGGAAATGAGACACTTAAAGTAGTAACGGAGTTTTGCTATTTGGGGAGCAAAATAACTGATGATGGTCGAAGTAGAGAGGACATAAAATGGAGACTGGCAATGGCAAGGAAAGCGTTTCTGAAGAAGAGAAATTTGTTAACATCGAGTATAGATCTAAGTGTCAGGAAGTCGTTTCTGAAACTATTTGTATGGAGTGCAGCCATGTATCGAAGTGAAACATGGACGATAAATAGTTTGGACAAGAAGAGAATAGAAGCTTTTGAAATGTGGTGCTACAGAAGAATGCTGAAGATTAGATGGGTAGATCACATAACTAATGAGGAGGTATTGAACGGGATTGGGGAGAAGAGAAATTTGTGGCACAACTTGACCAGAAGAAGGGATCGGTTGGTAGGACATGTTTTGAGGCATCAAGGGATCACCAATTTAGTATTGGAGGGCAGTGTGGAGGGTAAAAATCATAGAGGGAGACCAAGAGATGAATACACTAAGCAAAATCAGAAGGATGTAGGTTGCAGTAGTTACTGGGAGATGAAGACGCTTGCACAGGATAGAGTAGCATGGAGAGCTGCATCAAACCAGTCTCAGGACTGAAGACCACAACAACAACAGTGGAGGCAGCCATGTTGTGTTGCATGGTCCTGTTGGAATTTGTACTTCCAGCTATCTTCTGGATAAGGGGTAGGGAGTAGGAAGGGGAGGGGTAAGGTTAGTGAAGGTAGCCCAATTGACCTATCTTCCTGCCAAAATATGAACTTCCCAGCATGACGTTATTGCGATGTTGCCATATCTATTGCCGCCATCTCAGATCCGCCATCTTGAATAAATTTGGCAACAATGGAGAGTGGGGCTGCACTCCTGTTGTCCCACTACTTGTCAGTACAAATTAACTCAATATGTATTCTGTCACACTTCTTGTTTCTGTAGCCATTAAGCCGAATAATTAAGGCACAGCAAAATACGATCCGCGCGTCTTGAAAATTTAGTCTTATGGCATTCACCTTGCCTCACGTAACGTTACAAAGATGACTGAAAAGTTTCCGGAGTTAAGCGATAACAAGAAGCAACGAGATGTTGAGCTCATCCCCGACAGGACTAATAAATCCAGTGTGAAAAGCGATTTAAGGATTCGCGCGACGATGTCCCAAAGAAGGCAAAAGAAAGACTCTTATGGTAGTTGGTAGACTTACCGATATATATCTGACAGTGTGAAGTGGTCTAGAATGCAGAACACTTTTATGCAAATAAACTTCTTTAAGAATAATTGCTCAGTTACAACAGCAGTGCATTGTCTACCTCACAAATTTTTAAAGATTAAAATAATATTAAAGTCTGACTTGCAGCCGAATGAGTCGAAAAGGGTTAACGTTTAGACGAGGGGTATTAAAATTAGCACCTGGAAACTCTATACGATCAAAATCAGATTAGTCATCAGTTGATGCTGCCGCATATCGTGTCCTGTGAAATCATGCTATTTAATTTGCATGTGAAAATGTTCTTCCATTCCATACAACAGGCCTCGACTCCTTTGGTCATTTTGCTGCCAAGTGCATACGATAGAAAGAAAATCAACCCGTTACCAGATTCTGAGCTATAAGGAAACCTACAACGCGTAACAAATGACTGGTAATGCGTCTCACTGCACTATAACCACATGAAGATGAACATTTTGTTGGAAACCACTAATGGTAATAAACAATAAATGATCTGAGTAGTCATCAGTTTACTGTTTGTTACATATTTCATAACTTATTTTACCATGCTGTCGTAGTACCCTCACTATTTCAGCTATGTGTATGACGATGGAAATGAATGAAAGTGCAGGAGCGTGCTGTCAGATGTCTCCCAGTCGTATACAAAAAGTTGGACGTCACATGGCGTGAGGTCCTGGCGTGACTGTAACGCCAGGTGAAACTGACCCGCAACACTGGACAGTTGAAGGAGTGGGAATAGGCAGTGTGTGTCAATCATGGAGCAGTTAGGTTGCACTGTGGTGGTGTACTTCTTTACAACAAGGCCCGGAGACAACATTTGAATGATTTCACACACGGAATATTAATCGGGAAACTACACGAAGGACGGAGTGTGGCGAGCACAGCCTGGGAGTTTGGTAGCGCTCACAGCATTGTTTCACGTGTATGGGGAGCTTTCCGAAACACAGGAACTGATGCCCGAAGGAGACGAGGTTGGACCATGGTCAACTACAGCAGCTACACTACTGGCCACTAAAATTGCTACACCACGAAGATGTCGTGCAACAGACGCGAGATTTAACCGAGAGGAAGAAGATGCTGTGATATGCAAATGATTAGATTTTCAGAGCATTCGCACAAGGTTGGCGCCGGTGGCGACACCTACGACGTGCTGACACGAGGAAAGTTTCCAACCGATTTGTCATACACAAACGGCAGTTGACCGACGTTGCCTGGTGAAACGTTATTGTGATGCCTCGTGCAAGGAGCAGAAATGAGTACCATCACGTTTCCGACTTTGGTAAAGGTCGGATTGTAGCCTATCACGATTGCAGTTTATCGTATTGCGACATTGCTGCTCGCGTTGGTCGAGATCCAATGACTGCTAGCAGAATGTGGAATCGGTGGGTTCAGGAGAGTAATACGGAACGCCGTGCTGAATCCAGACGCTTGCAGTCATTTCTCGATCCCTGACTCAACAGATGGGGAATTTCGCAAGACAACAACCATCTGCACGAACAGTTCGATGACGTTTGCAGAAGCATGGACTATCACCTCGGAGACTGTGGCTGGGATTACCCTTGACGCCGCATCACAGACAGGAGCGCCTGCGATGGTGTACTCAACGTCGAACCTGGGTGCACGAATGGCAAACCGTTATTTTTCTGGATGAATCCAGGTTCTGTTTACAGCATCATGATGGTCGCATCCGTATTTGGCGACTTCGCGGTGAACGGACGTTGGAAGCGTGTGTATTCGTCATCGCCATATTGGCGTATCACCCGGCGTGATGGTATGGGGTGCCATTGGTTACACGTCTCGGTCCCCTGTTGTTCGCATTGACGGCATTTTGAACAGTGAACGTTACATTTCAGATGTGTTAGGACCTGTGTTTCTACCCTCCATTCGATCCCTGCGAAACTCTACATTTCAGCAGGACAATGCATGACCGCATGTTGCAGGTCCTGTACGGGCCTTTCTGGATACAGAAAATGTTCGACTGCTGCCCTCGCCAGCACATTCTCCAGATCTCTCAGCAATTGAAAACGTCTGGTCAATGGTGGCCGAGCAACTGGCTCGTCACAATACGCCAGTCTCTACTCTTGATGAACTGTGATATCGTGTTGAAGCTGCATGGGCAGCTAGTTGTATCTGTACACGCCATCCAAGCTCTGTTTGGCTCAATGGCCAGGCGTATCAAGGCCGTCATTATGGCCAGAGGTGGTTATTCTAGGTACTTATTTCTCAGGATCTATGCACCCAAATTGCGTGAAAATGTAATCACATGTCAGTTCTAGCATAATATATTTGTCCTATGAATACCCGTTTATCATCTGCATTTCTTCTTGGTGTAGCAATTTTAATGGCCAGTAGTGTACTTTGTTCAACATGTAAGAAGATAGTCAAAGAGAGGTTACGGTTGCGACCACATACAGTATAACACACCTCCAAGGGACGCAATCTCACGCTCCAGAGTGCCACGGCGACACGTTGTTCGACGACCAGCATGTTGTGTTCCGTTGACACACACACACATCGGTGCCACCGTTTGTGATGGTGCCAAGAGCATGGGGAGTGAACTGACGAGGAGTGGAGTTTCGTGCTCTTCTCGAATGAGACCAGATTAAATGTGAGTAGCGATTGCGGATGTATCCTCATGTGGCGATAGTTGGAGATACGTAATGCACCCAGAAATGTTGTCCAACATGCACTGACGTATGATGATCACCCAACGTAGTAATGACCATTTCCCGTGTTTTATATTGTCCAGAGGACTAACGTAAATCTCAATGACTTCAGTATAATTGCACAGGCCTGCGAAAAAAATATTTTTTGAAAGTTGTTTGAAATTTGATAACTGACTTTGTGTACTCTTCAGTGCTGATTTAAAAAATACAGTCCATTATTTTCTATCACATCACGTTTTCTCAGAAAAAGGGAGTATTTTTGGGTATAATAGCAAAATTTAACCAATTTATCACATTTTTTTCCACGTTATAATTTTTTTTATTTATAAATAATGTTCTAAACTACATTTCCAGTACACTTACATTTCCCTTTAAGCTCCTAAGTCCTTATAATGACGCATCGCTTTCTGTCGAAATTTCTTTTATTGCTTTTCCCTCGATCGATACCAAGAAATAATCGTCCAGTTCAGATTGTGAGAATTGAGTGGGATCAGTTGTGCCAGGATCGTAGCAATCTCTGTCTTCTTCACTATCACCTTACTGAGCCAATGGCTCGTGATCATCTACATCATCCAAAGAATTTGGAGGAGAGGTTATTGCTACTTCATATCCTTGAGGAAAAGGGCGAATGGCTGATTGAATGTTAGGGTAAGAAATATCCTTTTTTTTTTTTAATTGAAACCTCGTACGTTGCAAGAACAAGAATAGCAGTCATCACTATGTTTTTTAGGCACCCTCCAAATCATTGGTATTCCAAAATGTAAGGACTGCCTTTTACGTTGAAACTAGGTGAAATATATTTTTTCAACAAAATCGGAAATGTTTCTTTGTTGCTTTTTATCGGTAAAGTTACCACAGATGTAGCAGAAGCAATCTGGCGAGTTTATACATCCTCTGGTAGCCATTGTCCGTTGTCCATAAAACAACTTCACAAGAAAACAGTAACTACTTTAAAGCACTAGTAATAACAACACGCGAACAGCACACAGTGAAGAGGTACTGTGAACGGAAGGACAATAGCAGAAGCTCACTGCTTGCTGATGGCGAGAGAAGGGGCAGCGCAACAGACAGGCACTGACATGAAAATACTGCTGGTTTCTCCTAATTACTCTTTATTTTACGTACATCTAGCATAAAAAATGCTAAATAACAGCTTATGGGGATCCTAAAAACCGAACTTCAAACTCACTAGAGCTCTGAAATATCGAAAAAAGCTAAAACTAGACAAGCAGTTTGTGAAATAACTGTATGTAATAGAACTTTTTCACTATTTTTCCCGAAATCAGCGTTGGAAACACTGTGAAAATCACTTAATAAATTTGAAACCATTTTTATTTCGCAGATATGTGTTATTGTCTTTGATTAAATGTGTCGTTTTTGTTAGTCTCACTGCGTATTTCTTTCAGTTACCTTCTGTAATATACTGTGGCAATTCTTTCTATCTGTGGTGCAAGTTTCATCGGGCTGTGTAACTTTTCATTGACACTTCAAGTGTAGGTGTAGTAATACAAATACGACTTAAGACCCAAAGGAATTACAGACATTGTCTGCTAGCGGGCATCGAATAAACCGATGGAAAAAGTTGAAAATTGGTGCCGGACGGGGATTCGAACATGGGTCTCCTGCTTACTTGGCAGATGCACTGACCACTGCACCATATGGACACGGTGGTCGTCACAGCTGCACGGACTACCCCAGCATGCCTTCCGTCAGACCCAAATTCTCAACTTATCAACACACTACCCCTTACCCATTATCCTCATTACTCGCAACTTTTAACTCATCCAAAAAAAATGGTTCAAATGGCTCTGAGCACTATGGGACTTAACATCTGTGGTCATCAGTCCCCTACAACTTAGAACTACTTAAACCTAACTAACCTAATTACATCACACACATCCATGCCCGAGGCAGGATTCGAACCTGCGACCGTAGCAGTCCGACGGTCCCGGACTGTGCGCCTAGAACCGCTAGACCACCGCGGCCGGCTTTAACTCATCCCTGTAAGAGTTCGAGTCTGATGTGCATCCATATCGAAGAGATCATTGGCCTTCCTCCCTTTAATTATATGTGGTGTCTGTCTATCCTTTTGAGCATGTACGAAAGAACAGAATTACAACGGACCATTGTGATCCAGTAGTCACTGTGAATTAAGACACAAAGGAATTACAGACATTGGCACAAACGGGTATTGGTTGAAATCAATGGGAGAAATTGAAAATTTGTGAATGACCACGATTTAAACACAGGTCCCCTGCTTATTAGGCATTGACCACTGTTCCATCCGGTCACAGGGGTAATCGCAGTTTATGATACGTCCCCTTAGAAAAATTATACATGACTGTGCTTAAACTGACACACAATATTTTTAGCGCAACGCAATCTGACTTTCAATAAACTCTACAATAGAATGGCCCTGACTACATTAACCTATACCTTTCACAAATCAGTTACCTTACAAAGATCTTCGTTACTCAAGCTACTGCAATATAGCGAGCGCCACTACAGCCAGCTAAATAAAAGATTCAAACTACTGAAGGCATAGTTAGCAAAGGAAAGATTTTGATAGAGAACAAACAATGTATTTACCTTAATAGTGTTCAAAAGTCATTATATCAGTCCATGATATCCAATATTACAAATTTACTCTTTCTGATGGACACACGTCCAGATCGTCCACTCTCAAAATTCCTCCATCTCTCTCCCCACATCCACCACTGCTGACGGCTCACCTCCAACTGCGCAAAGCTACGTGCTGTTAACAGCCAATTGCCCAACACTACAATGGCGAGTATTACAACAATGCCAACCAGCCACAGACTGCACATAGCACAGCCAGTGATTTTCATATAGAGCGCTACGTGGCGTTACCAATATAAAAACCTAAACAGCCTACTTACAAGTTGTACGGAGTACCCTAGCACGCCTCCCGACACAATCGACAGACACAACACGCCATGTCGACGATGAGTCCACGTGAGATCTTCGGCATGGCGTGTAGTTTTAACTCTGTTGGTGCTACAGATGTACTTTTACCTTTTATTCATTTGACAATCCATCTTGGAGCATTTCGTTTTATAAATGACAAACCATGTGGCGTTTTTTAATGTATTTACACTTGGTCCTTCAAAACGCTGATGACACAAGTACGTGATTATATATGCAAAGTGTAATGCCAATCTGAAGATGACAGCACGATTCTTTCGAAGCTAGTAACTGCGAGAAACGATCGTCATAAAAATGAGAGAAATCAGAGCTCGCACGGAAAGATATAGGTGTTCGTTTTTTCCGGACACAGTACGAGACTGGAATAATAGAGAATTAGTGTGAAGGTGGTTCGTTGAATCCTCTGCTAGGCACTTAAATGTGATTTACAGAGCATTATATCAAAAAGTCAGTATAAATTTGAAAACTGAATGAATCACAGAATAAGGTAGATTGAGAGGTACAAATTGACACACATGCTTGGAATGACATGGGGTTTTATTAGATCAAAAAAAAAAAAAAAAAAAAAAAAAAAAAAAAACCCACAAAAGTTCAACAAATGTCCGACAGATGGCGCTTCATCTGATCCGAATAGCAATAATTAGCATAACAAAATAAGACAAAGTAAAGATGATGTTCTTTACAGGAAATGCTCAATATGTCCACCATCATTCCTCAACAATAGCTGTAGCCGAGGAATAATGTTGTGAACAGCACTGTAAGCATGTCCGGAGTTATGGTGAGGCATTGGCGTCGGGTGTTGTCTTTCAGCATCACTAGAGATGTCGGTCGATCAGGCTACACTTGCGACTTCAGGTAACCCCTAAGCCAATAACCTGGGAGGCCAAGCATGACGAAAGTGGTGGCTGAGCACACGATCATCACCAATCGACGCGCGCAAGAGATCTTTCACGCATCTAGCAATATGGGGTGGAGCGCCATCCTGCATAAACATCATACGTTGCAGCAGGCGTTTATCAGCCAGGCTGGGGATGATGCGATTCTGTAACATATCGGCTTACCTCTCACCCCTCACGGTAGCAGTTACAAAACCAGTATCACGTATTTCCTCGAAGAAAAAACGCCCGATAACGGTAGATGTGGTAAATCCAACCCATACTGTGACTTTCTCGTCGTGCAGTGGAGTTCCCACGACAGTTCTATGATTTTCGGTAGCTCAAATCCTGCAGTTGTGCTCGTTGACAGACCCTCGGAGCGTGAAATGAGCTTCGTCGGTCCACAACACGTTACTCAACCAATCGTCATCTTCCGCCATCTTCTGAAACGCCCACAACGCAAATGCCTTCCGCTTCACTAAATCGCCAGGTAACAGTTCATAATTACGATGGATTTTGTGTGGATAGCATCGGAAGGTACGCCTAAGTGCCAACCAAACAGTAGTGTATGGAATGCCGGTGCGGCGTGCGACTGCACGTGTGTTGACTTTCCCGTGCATAGACGAACCCGCTACAGTTTCCATTTCTTCCTGAACTGTCTCATCAGCATTACGCCTTGTGCTCGGTCGGCCACTACGGAGTCTATCGTCTAAACAACCCGTGGCTTCGAACTTCGAAATCATTCTCGCCGCAGCTGCATTTGTCAACGGACCTTTACCCGTTCGAAACCCCTTCCTATGGCGATAGGATCGTAACGCTGAACTAGCTCATTCCCCATTCTGATAAAACAGCTTCACTAAAAGCGCCTTTTCAGGTAACGTCAACATGCTGCGACTGCTGGCGCATCTGATTCTCTCTCTCATTACAGCTCCTTTTATACACGATTGTCAGGCGCAGTCGCTGACGTTTTGCTATACAGCGCCATCTGTCGGACATTATGTGAACTTTTTTTGTTCTAATAAAACCCCATGTCATTCCAAGCAGGTGTGTCAATTTTTACCCCTCTATTTACATTATTCCGTGGTTTATTAAGTTTTCAAATTTATACTGACTTTTTGATCACCCGGTATATATATATATATATATATATATATATATATATATATATATATATATATATATATATATATATTTTGTCTTTTACCCTGCCTCTTACCACATGCTGTACTGTGTACTGTGGTACTGAGTGGCGTCGTTGCGGTAACCGCCCAACTAGGGTTGTAGTGGTGCTCTTCCTTTGTAGTCAGTGAACCCACATAGGAGATTCATATCCATTCCACTCTATACCAGTGAATCTATCCACACTGCTATATATAATTTTCAATGCACAACTGACACTACCGAATAAAACAAACTGGAGATAGAACCGAGGCCGGCCGGACTGGCCGAGCGGTTCTAGGCAGTCTGGAACTGCGCGACCGCAACGGTCGCAGGTTCGAACCCTACCTCGAGCATGGATGTGTGTGATGTCCTTGCGTTGGTTAGGTTTACGTAGTTCTAAGTTCTAGGGAACTGATAACCTCAGCAGTTATGTACGATAGTACTCAGAGCCATTTGAACAGCACCGAGCAGTACTGAATGCAAGCTCGAAGGGGAAAGATAAAATGGGTACCACTGTTGTTAACAGCAGGTGCCGGAAGTGAATGGAAACAACGACACACAGCAAATATCGTCGATATATGCACAGTTGTGAACTATGTGCAGTGCAATACGAACACAGACCTAAATGGGACAAAAAGCCAAAAGGAGTGCAACAACTCTGTAACGAGCCGCCAGAGACCGTTGTTCTCCTTCAGCAAAATAATCAGAATATATTCCTGAGCAATCTCTGCATGTTTATCGCTGTAGTCATGTTCACCCGTCTTTAGAAAAGATGTCTGTATGATGCGAAAAGTGGAAATCGATACTAAATAATGAAAATTGTGAAATCATTAACTTAATACTGAAACGAATCTTCTGAATTTCGGTTACACAGGAAATCACCTACATCTACTTGATTACTCTGTTATTCACAATAAAGTGCCTGGCAGAGGGTTCAATGAACCACCTTTAAGCTGTCTCTCTACCGTTCCGATCTCGAACGGCACGCGGGAAATCGAGCACTTAAATTTTTCTGTGCGAGTCCTGATTTCTCTTATTTTATCGTGATGATCATTTCTCCCTATGTAGGTGGGTACCAACAGAATGTTTTCGCAATCGGAGGAGAAAACTGGTGATTGAAATTTCATGAGAAGATCCCGTCGCAACGAAAAACGCCTTTGTTTCAATGATTGCCACTCCAATTCACGTATCATGTCTATGACACTAGCTCCCCTATTTCGCGATAATACAAAATGAGCTGCCCTTCTTTGTACTTTTTCGATGTCATCCGTCGGTCCCACCTGACGCGGATTCCACACCGCACAGCAATACTCCAGAATTTAGTATACCTGTTGCACTTTCTGAGTGTTCTGCCAATGAATCACAGTCTTTGGTTTGCTCTACCCACAATATTATGTATGTGATCGTTCCAATTTAGTTTATTTGTAATTGTAATCCCTAAGTATTTAGTTGAATTTACAGCCTTCAGATTTGTGTGACTTATCGCGTAATCGAAATTTAGCTGATTTCTTTCAGTACTCATGTGAATAACTTCACACGTTTCCTTATTCACGGGGATCGCCCAAATCTAAAGTTTCTCAATTCAATTAAATACCTAGGAATTCCAAATACGTTAAATTAGAACGATCACTTAGTTAATGTTGTGGGTAGGGTGAACTAAAGATTGCGTTTTATTGGCAGAACACTTAGAAGCTGCAACAAATGCACTAAAGAGACTGGCTGAACTGCGCTTATCCGACCATCTGCTAGAGTATTGCTGTGTGTTATGGAATGCTTAGCAGATAGGATTGACCGAGGACATCTTAAAAAATGTTCAAAGAAGGGCAGCTCGTTTGTATTATCACGAAATAGAGGAGAGAGTATCACGGATGCGACACGTGAGTTGGAATGGGAACCATCAAAACGTAGAAGGTGGTTTTCGTTGCAGCGAAATCATTGCACGAAATTTCACCTACTTTCTCCTGGGAATGCGAAAATATTCTGTTGAGGCTCACCATCACAAACATCCATGCCCGAGGCAGGATTCGAATCTGCGACCGTAGCGGTCTCGCGGTTCCAGACTGTAGCGCCTAGAACCGCTCGGCCACACCGGCCGGCGGAAAGATTAGGTATTCATTTTCCCCGCATGCGATTCAAGAGGGAAATACGTAGTGTGAAAGTGGTTCGATGGACCCTCTGCCGGACACCTAGCAGTGAATTGCAAATAGATATATCTGTGTGTGTGTATGTGTGTGTGTGTGTGTGTGTGTGTGTGTGTGTGTGTGTAATAACATCAAGCCAGAAGGAAACCGTGATCGTACTCAACTTTGTTACAAACTGCTACTCTATGTCATCTTCTACTAATGAACTGCCGTAATTGTCTCTCGTCAATGCTGTCTGGTAAGGATTCCATATAGAATAGAAAACTCGAGGACGGACAGGCGTAAGTGTAGGCAGTGCCTTTAGTAGATTTGTTGCAACCTCGATAGTAATTTGCCAATACAGCGCAATATTTGTGTCCCTTCCTGCACAAAATTTTCTGCGTTATGTTTACTCTTTCTTTTTTAGGATGAGTCATGATCCCCAGGAATACACTCTCCCCCCCCCCCCCCCCCACTAGAAACTCTTTTGTAAGTGTCGTGAAAGAACATAGCAGACTAAGAACATATTGAAACATACGAGGAAGAGGAATTAATAAAAAAAGTTAAACTAGATGTATAAAGGACATCGCCTGAAACAGGATTAATTGACACCCATTCACTACAGGACGCAAAAGGAATTGGTGTTAACGGGGAAAATCCATGCGCCTTATTCCGTAGATAGAAAAATGGTACCAATAGCTTGTATCCTTGCTGGAAAGTGTGAAGTAGTTTCCGTCTAATACCAATCTATTGGAGTATTATACACTAGTGGCCATTAAAATTGTTACACCATGAAGGTGACGTGCTACAGACGCGAAATTTAACCGACAGGAAGAAGATGCTGTGATATGCAAATGATTAGCTTTTCAGGGCATTTACACAAGGTTGGCGCCGGTGGCGACACCTACAACGTGCTAACATAAGGAAAGTTTCCAACCGATTTCTCATACATAAACACCAGTTGACCGGCGTTGCCTGATGAAACGTTGTTTTGATGCCTCGTGTAAAGAGGATAAATGCGTATCATCACGTTTCCGACTTTGATAAAGGTCGGGTTGTAGCCTATCGCGATTACGATTTATCGTATCGCGACATTGGTCGAGATCCAATGACTGTTAGCAGAATATGGAGTCGGTGGGTTCAGGAAGGTAATACGGAACGCTGTGTTGGATCCCAACGGCCTCGTATCACTAGCAGTCGAGATGACAGGCACCTTATCAGGATGGCTGTAACGGATCGTGCAACCATCTGCAAGAACAGTTCGACGACGTTTGCAGCAGCACGGACTATCAACTCGGAGACCATGACTGCGGTTACCCTTAACGCTGCGTCACAGACAGGAGCGCCTGCGATGGTGTACTCAACGACGAACCTGGTTGCACGAATGGCAAAATGTCATTTTTTCGGATGAATCCAGGTTCTGTTCGCAGCATCATGATGGTCGCATCATTGGAAGCGTGTATTCGTCATCGCCATACTGGCATATCACCCGGCGTGATGGTATGGGGTGCCATTGGTTACACGTCTCGGTCATCTCTTGTCCGCCTTGACGGCACTTTGAACAGTGGACGTTACATTTCAGATGTATTACTACGCGTGGCTCTACCCTTCATTCGAGCCTTGCGAAACCCTACATTTCAGCAGGATAATGCACGACCGCATTTTGCAGGTCCTGTACGGGCTTTTCTGGCTACAGAAAATGTTCGACTGCTGCCCTGCCCAGCACATTTCCATATCTCTCACCAACTGAAAACGTCTGGTCAATGGTGGCCGAGCAACTGGCTCCTCACAATACGCCAGTCACTTGATAAACTGTGGGCAGCTGTACCTGTGACGCCATCCAAGCTCTGTTTGACTCAATGCTCAGGCGTATCATGGCCGTTATTACGGCCAGAGGTGGTTGTTCTGGGCACTGATTTCTCAGGATCTATGCACCCAAATTGCGTGAGAATGTAATCACATGTCAGTTTTAGTATAATATGTTTGTCCAATGTATACCCGTTTATCACCTGTATTTCTTCTTGGTGTAGCAATTTCAATGGCCAGTAATGTAAAATACTGCGTTTAGAAAATTATTGGGTCACACAGTGCGTGGCATGCCGTGACAAGTTCCTCATCGGTTTGTAGTGGACACTGAAATTCCACCAGAGTCAGGTGAATGTCGCACGGGCCTCCCCCTGAGCAATGACCTGTGCCGGAGCGCAGCCCGTGGCGAACGGCCGGTTTCTTTCGTGCATCCTGCTGATGCGGGATCTACGACCGCGCAAACGACCCCTGGCCGGTTTTTCTGGGGTTAACGCGAGCGCGCGACTCAAGCCGCAGAGCGTGGTGTGTGCAGCTGCGCATCTCGCAGTCGCCGGCCTTGGCCGTGGCCGCCGCGCGCCTTCATTACAGGCTCAATAGCGGCGGCGATATTGCCGGTCAAAAAAAGGCCCCGGCTGGCAATTTGTTTTGTACACAATAGCGGCGGGCAGGGCGAGCCCGGTCCCGGCTCCTCCGTGGAGACTGCCGAGCGCGCCCGCGGCGATTACTTCCAGCTGGGCTGCAGCTGCGGCTCATCCGCTCTGCACCAGTCGATCGTACACGGGTTTAGCCTTACGAGAAAGCATCAGATACGTATTGCAGCGTTCTTTCCAACGAATATATCTGTGAGCCATTTCCGCGTTACTGTACGTAACGGTAGCATCGGTTAATGCTTTAACTTCCTGTCAGTACTGGAGTCTTGAGAAACGACGCACGAAGTGCTTCGTTGTAAGAGTTCTAAGGTGGCAGATACTATGTTGGTGAGCAAGTTTGCAGCGTTTTTGTTTTACAAGCTGGTATTGCAGTTGTTTATTTATCGATTAGCGTATTTTATTTGTAGCCCACGGCTACCATTTTAATTTAATTATTGTCATTTTGTCATTTAGAGATAGTGAAGGGAGCGGTCGACGCTAAAAAATGGAATGCCAAGTGACGAAATCGGAACATTTCCGACATATTCTTCAATAGAGGGGTGACAGCAACGGAGGCAGTCAGAAACATTTTCACCCTGTATGCGCGCTATGCCACTGTACAGAGCGCGTCATGCAAATGGTTCAAATGGCTCTGAGCACTATGGGACTTAATAGCGAAGGTCATCAGTCCCCTAGAACTTAGAACTACTTGAACCTAACTAACCTAAGGACATCACACAGGCGGCCGGAGTGGCCGTGCGGTTCTAGGCGCTACAGTCTGGAACCGCGCTATCGCTACGGTCGCAGGTTCGAATCCTTCCTCGGGCATGGATGTGTGTTATGTCCTTAGGTTAGATAGGTTTAAGTAGTTCTAAGTTCTAGGGGTCTAATGACCTGAGGAGTTAAGTCCCATAGTACTCAGAGTCATTTAAACCATTTGACATCACACACATCCATGCCCGAGGCAGAATTGGAAGCTGCGACCGTAGCGGTAGCGCGGTTCCAGACTGAAGCACCTACAACCACTCGGCCACTCCGGCCGTCCATGCAAATGGAGGATCCTTTTGACATTAGGGTCTCTCCACGTTCAGGAAGACCTTCGGGATCCTAGTCCATAATCATCAATGTCGTATTCGAGAACTGGCAAATGTGATGAACCGTGATGATTCGACCTTCGTGCGACATTTACATGCAGTGGGAAAGGTTCAAAAATCGGGTGTTCGGATGCCGCATATTCTAAGCCAAAATCACACAAATAAGTAGATAGACATATGTGCATCTCTACTTGCTCGTCATCAATTGGCTCGTGAATTACACCGCCCATTCCTATCCTGTACTGTTACTGGCGACGACATTTCCTAAGGAAATGCAATCCGAAAACAAAGGAAGTAGGTTACAGTACGCTTGTTCGCCCACTGCTTGAATACTGCTCAGCAGTGTGCGATCCCTGCCAGATAGGGTTGATAGAAGAGATAGAGAAGATCCAATGGAGAGCAGCGCGCTTCGTTACAGAATCATTTAGTAATCGCGAAAGCGTTACGGAGATGATAGATACACTCCAGTGGAAGACTCTGCAGGAGAGACGCTCAGTAGCTCGGTACGGGCTCTTGTTAAAGTTTCGAGAACATACCTTCACCGAAGAGTCAATCAGTATATTGCTCCCTCCTACGTATATCTCGCGAGGAGACCACGAGGATAAAATCAGAGAGATTAGAGCCAACACAGAAGCATACCGACAATCCTTCTTTCCACGAACAATACGAGACTGGAATAGAAGGGAGAACCGATAGAGGTACTCAGGGTACCCTCCGCCACACACCGTCAGGTGGCTTGCGGAGTATGGATGTAGATGTGAATGTAGATGTCTTTATGCTAACGTAAAGAAAAGAATGAATGAGCCCAAACAAAGCAGCAGCTCCCCGTACAAAGACCTTCGCGCCACCACAGCATACAATGTTACTCATCTGGTGCAACAGCGGCGGTGTGGTGCGCTACGAATTGCTACCCCCAGGTTGTAATCTTCACTGCCGACAGATACTGTCAACAATTGAGACGTCTTGGGGACGCAAACCTAGAATAACGACCAGGAAGACCGCGTGAAGTGATGCTACTTCACAATAACGCCCTCCAGCATTCTGCTAGACTGACAAAAAACACTACACAAGAAATGGGCTGGGAAGCTATTCCGCACCTACCAATTCATCTGATCTTGCGCCCTCAGATTTTTACTTCTTCCGCTCTCTATCTGAAACTTTCAAGGAACTTCCTTTCCGGATGAAAATGCGCTCCGAACTCGCCTCGGCCAGTTCTTCGCCTCAAAACCACATGATTTCTGCAGTCGCGGAATCTAACACATAATTTCTGCGGTCGCGGAATCGAACAGGCGTTGGCAGACTGTTATAAACAGTTAAGAAATTAATCATGACTTAAATATCTTTAATGTGTACCTGCCATGTTTATTAAACTTGTGGAGAAAAGCTACGAACTCAGACCAGTAAAAGAAGTACAACAACCGCTCGTCTGCAAATACGTGGATAATTCTAAAAGTAAGCAACATTTTAATCTAACAAGCCTCGCAATTCATCCTGCCCCCCCCCCCCCCCCCCCCCCCGCTCTCCCCAAACTCACCTTTGACGCTGTGTCATACACCTTCCTAACCGCTGGCACCAGTCTGACTGTAACAGTGAGCACGAACGTCCGTTTGCGTTTGCTGTTTATTTGTGTGATGTTAAAATCTGTGACAAAATTAATGAATACACCAAGTTTGTGGGTTACAGTGTAATATGGTTTCTGAATGCAAAAAAAGTCTGCCCTATTGAAATTTACAGAGAACCGAAATTATGAATGAAGTATCAGATCGAACGAACGAACGAATATTGACGGTGAGGAACGATCAGGTCGACCTGCATTAGTGACTAACAAAGTCAACGTGTGAACTGAAAAAACAAAATCAACAAATGGACATTTCACTTTTGATGGACTGAGCTTCTGTTCTCTTGAAATTTCACGATCACTTCTTTACCAAACTGTTAGTGGTGATTTAAGCTAAAGAATAGTGTGTGCCATGTGGATTCGTCGACTTCTGACACTAAAATCAACGAATGAGAGTTGCACTGACTTTCCTCGCTCGGCACGACAAAGAGAGCGAGAATTTTTGAACCACCCTGTCACTGGTGTCGAGGTCTGAGCTTCGCATAAATGTCTAGAACCAAGTCGCCAGTCAGTGGAATGGCATCATCCACGCTCCCAACAAAAAATCTGAGTATCAAGAAGCTCATGGCCACAATGTTTTAGTATCGAAATTGCGTCCTCCGTACAGCCTCAGTCGGCGCAAGATTTTGGGTACAACCTTTCGTGGCCTTATCAAAGGTAAACGACAAAATACTTGTATCACAATGCCGTTTTGAATCCCATTCTTCTAAAGTCAGAGTCAGTAGCTTGAACTCCTTAGCACTCGAGAATCTGTCGACTGAGAATTTTGCAAGCTACGTCTCTCGTGCTACCTCTCTCGTGCTTAGTCGCAGACTGCTTTCCAAGTCGTATGTATATTATATCAGTATAAACTGCCTGTAAACTGAACTCAGTAAAAATGTCGAGTTACGGAAAAAGTGCAGAGAAGGGATGATATGGTACCAGTCAGCGTCACAGATTGTCCTTAAAAAAAGTCGTGCAAACAAATCATTTGTGCCTTATTAATTGAAATAAATTCAGGTAATGATGGCGAAATAATTCAACAAAACATAGTAGAAAAAAACATTTAAAGCAAACTATCATCTTCGAACCGTGAATGCTGGAGGTTTTGTAAAGTTTTGGGCCGTCACAGCGTCTGTCTCAGTTCATATCACTTTCGTCAGATTCAAAAGAAAGGAAACTAACTGCACCTTATTCATCATGTTCATCAAAATGGGGCATACGGCAAATTAAATGCTTCAAGTTTGTTAGAAATTTTCACCAGTTTTCACCATGACGTCATTTATTTACGGTATAACCATTTCATCCTCAAATGTGACTAAGGTCACTTGTTCCGAAGCCATTAGGAGAAAATACTAAGAACCATTGCTGTATAGATCCATCTAAGAACAGCACTAAACACTTCCACAAGTGGGTCAATGTGAACACCAGTGCCATCTCATGATAATTCACAACAAGGCTCCGAAAGCTAGCTTTTAGCTTATGTTAAGCCATTTTAGGCTGCCTTGTTCGCTCATTGGCGGTAGAAACAAGGAATTACACTTTTCAAAATGATAATGTCACCACTCCCACTTTTGGTCCGACGATGTTTTGATAATCATGAGAATGAGGCAACACTTTCTCCGTGACTCCTAAAATAACCGGATTTCAGCGTATGAAGCAAACAGTTAAGTGTCCATTGCCATCCCTCAGTATCTCTCGGTTCCTTCGCATATAGTCCAGTCTTATCGCCTCAATTGCACTGTGATACGAAATAGTCACTTAGCAGATTCAGTGCCTATAACATTGGAATGCATGAAGATTTGAAGGTGGTGTTACACGCCATTAGATAGTGTTGCAAATTATTCTTGCCTGCTCCTGTGTTCCTATATAACCCCACTGCAACGAGCTCATGCAAGCGCTGCTTGGTGCTATTTTTTAGGGCGTAAAAGTAGAATGGAAAGAGACGGTGTACGAGACTTTCGTATGCACAGTTCTCTAATATTTCTCTAATGCTTGAAGTCCTTACTTGGTATGATTTAAAGGGAAAATCGAAGGAACTCTGCGGTGTGCCTCGAGATTTGGAGCCGGGTGGTTCAGTCTGTGCGGAGGGTATCTTACACTGTAATCCTTGCAACCAGACGATGTCCTTTTCACGAAATGTTTTTAGGTGAGTTTAATTACGCCACCATTTCTACACCGTATCTCAAGGGAGGAGGGGGGGGTAGGGAAAAGAACGAAGGGATTATAGTTCATAGAAAAGAATACAGTCAGTCTTTATAAACATTTAACGTTAAAAGAAGAACCACGACTAAAACGTTGATAAAAATATTTGTGTACCATTCTGGGATGACCAAGTGTTTTTACGTATAACAGCCTTCGAGTGTACGAAAAATCTAGCCTCAGCTTTCCTTTGGCATATGAGGGCTCTAGTTCATAAACGGACAAGAATATATTTCGTTGTTTCTTGAATCATAAGCCGGTCTATGTGAAGACACTGTGCGATCCAATGCAGCAATATCAAAATTGTTAGTCACTCCTATTCCCTTGCGCTCCATTCGCCACAAGAAATGAAGGGAGGAAGATTAGGGTTTACGTCCCGTCGACATCGAGGTCATTGGAGGCGATGAACAAACTCGGATTGTTTCAAAAACAGGGAACGAAATCGGCCGTGCCCTTTCATAGGAACCGTCCTAGCATTTTCCTAGCGCAATTTAGAGAAATCACGGGTGCGGATTTGAACCGTCGTCCTCCCTAATGCGAGTCCAACCACCACAAAGACAAAAAAAATTCGTGAAGAAACAATAAGCGAATTCCTCGTCTCCCCAAGTTTTCCGTCGGCCTGCAGCGTTCTTTTTTTCTTAAAAGATATCGCACTACTGTCAAATTTTCTTATAAAAGTCATGTCTAAATTATTTGTCTTTCAATGCAGATCATTGTGAATTTTCCCAATTCAGTCTCTTTTTCCCGACCGAAAGCACAGCGCTGTGTAACCAGACAGCCATCTATGAGTCATGTGACAATGTCACAACGAATACAGAAGTTAGTCACGGCCGGCGCGTCATTCGCGTTAGCCTTGTCGTCCGGAGCGTTGGGGTTGCGTGCCTTTACTGCCGGATTTCAGGAAGTCGTTGGGGCACAACAACAGGTTAGGATGTAATAACGGGACGGCAGTTGTGAAACGGCACCGCGTTCTGCGCTCCCGCCGACGTAAAAGAAAACGAATCATAAACCGGTCCGGTGCTTCTAGATAATGCTCTTGTTTGCGCAGTGCTGTAATTTTGCGGAATAAACGAAGTCACTTCACAAAGTAAAGAGGTATGGGAAAACGCTCCGTATTCCTGGATTCTTTGTCACATTTTGTACAAAAGCAACTGTACATCTTATTTCTTAAGAGCTTCCATAGAGTTCATGTCGCGGCGAAAAGTGTGTCAACAGTTAGAAGGGCGTTCCTAGAAAGGCATTCCTACATTCTCAAGAAACAGAGGAAAGAAAGGAAGGTTCTAGTTGAATATCCCATTGATGTCATTGGAGAAGGTATGCAAGCCCGTACTGGCTGAGGAAATATCGATTGTGACCCACTTCAAAGTAACCATACCGCAATTCAAATGAAATTGTTAGGGATACTATAGGAAACCAAACTCTGATGGCCAGCTGAGGTTTCGAACCTCACTCCTTCAGAATAAGTATGTTAAGCAGTGCACCAGTTCGCGTGATATATGATCAGAAGAGCTCTCAGGCAGTTTTAAGTTAATGCTGTATCAGTTTCTTACAGACAACAGCTTCACATCTACATCTACATACATATTCTGCAACCCAATGTACAGTGTGTGGTAAAGGTCGTCCCCGTTGTAACATTTTTCAGGGTTCAACCCGTTCCATCCACGTATGGAGTGCGTGAAGACTGAATGCTTATAAGCATATGTGTACATCAGTCTACTGCACCATACTTCGCAACCTCCAAACGTAATGGTGTACGGAAGGGTACTTCTCGTCCCTCCTACCTTGTTGCACTCGCATGATTGTCGGTAAGCCTTTGTATTAGGTCGAATTTCCGAACTTTCTAGTCGTGGTCATTACACAAGATGTATGGGAGAGGAAGTAATATGTTGTCTAACTCTTCCTCGAAAGTGCTCACTCGAAATTTTGACCGAACAGGTAGCGTAGTGGTTACCTTACTGGAATCGCATTCGGGAGGTCGAAGGCTCAATCCCGCGTCCGCCCATCCTGATCTGGATTTTCCGTGATTTCTCTAAATCGCTAAAGGAAAATGCCGGAATCCTTCCTTCTCCATCCTTCCCTAATTTGAGCTTGTAGTACATATATAATGCCGTCCTTGTCTAATATTTTGGGTGGTGTCTGTTTGTTCTATATCGTGTCTCCCTACCACTTTCGCGCAACGACGCTCTGAGCGTGTTTTTTTTAGGGAATTGACTAGTTTGAACCTAGGACCTGTTGCTGGTTCGACCAGACCACACATGACATGTAGAATTCAGAAGAGTTCAGTGAGACTAGCGATGATATAACCAAATACTTAATGATTTCAGTGTCAGCTCCATTGCACTCCCTGTAAAAGAATCTTAATACTAACTAAATTTAGTGGAAGGGGGTTCAAGGCTTTCCTGTTTTTAGTTAGCTGGTAAAATAACGGCGAAAAAGCAGTTAAGTTTATCTTGGAAATTTTATTCTACTTACAAAACATTCTTTATAAATTGCACTATTGATAAAAGGAAGTGTTTTAATACAGGATGGTAAAAACCAATTGAGTTCAACAAAAATGTGAACGAATATTCCCCGAATGGGTTTCCAAGTTCTGCAATGGATCGAAGGATGACCTATGCCATATCATATCTATAATCTAGGTTTCAATTAAGTTTCACAAAAGAGAAAACTATCAAAATGGTCTACAGTGACCCTCAATTATCTTTAATTACTTATCTAACTTGTCGTAAATTACAGTGGATGATGTGGCTTCTCAGTAACTATATAACAGAAAAATCATCGCGTTTCAGATTTTTACTTCAAGTGGCAAATGTGAACACCATGAGCTTTAATTGACGATCGACACTAGTTTTACGCAAAAAGGGGGTGTAACAGATGAGACTTCTGCAGTTCTGAGTGAAGCTTTATGCGCTGTTATGCAGCATCGCATGCGTTCGTTACCTTGTTGGTATTCGTCAGGGGGCGGCCATCTCGGAACTAACTAACTTCCCCTAACTTCTCCTTACTACCATTTACCGAAGTTGGTTTAAAAAAACTATCTGGCTGTTTTCTTCTGACCAATCAGGATCTCAATGTTAACCTTAAGCTCCGCCTACAAAAATTCTGTCTATCCAATGAGAAACGTTATACTTTTTGTGGTGGGGCAATGTTTTTAATGTTTGCACTGTAACAGAGACTCGACAAAGTCTCACGCTAAAACTTGCAGCTGGTGTGGTCGTTTTAGCGTTATAGTAAGATGTATGCTGCTCTTCTAGAGGGCTCTAATTTTAACATGGGTTGGGGGGTGGTCCTAACGTAACACAGACGCGAAAAAGTCTCACGCTAAAACTTGCAGCTGGTGTGGCCCTTTTTGTGTTATCGTAAGATCTAAACTGTTTTTCTGGAGGGCTCTAGCTTTTAACATGGGCTGGGAGGTGGTCCTTGACGTAACAGAGATGCGAAAAAGTGTCACGCTAAAACTTGCAGCTGGCGTTGTCCTAGTGGTTAGCTGGCGACGTGGGTGTCCAGTCCGTCCCTTATCGTAGGGCCTTCTAGCTTAACACGTTTCTGCTCTCGGATTCTGTTCTCGTTTCTCCCCTCCGAACTGCGTCTACCTCACGATGGGAAGGTATGACATGTATTTATGCATTCTTGTGTTAGTCTGTGGTATTCCAGTTGCTCATTCGTTACTCGTATTACTTTGGTTAATTTAATGTCACGATTTATTCGGAGCTATGTGACATACTACTGGATTTGCTTATCATGTCAGGGCTTTCATAGAAGGTGTTGGATTTGCCTGACACCTTACACTTGTCGATGGGCCGTTAAACACTAATCTCCTCCTCCTCGAAATTTCGATAGTAAACCTATCTTCTAACGTATGCCAGTCTAGTTCGTTGAGCATCTCTACAACGCTCTCGTGCCGACTGAACGATCCCGTGACAAAACGCTCTGCTCTTCGTGGGATCTTCTCTATCTTTTCTATCAGTCCTACCTCGTAAGGATCCCATATTGATGAACGATTAAGAATTGCTCGAACAAACGCCTTAGATGCCACTTCGTTCGTGGATGAGTTACATCTCCCTAAGATTCTTCTTATGGATCTCAGTCTGGAACGTGCTGTTCCTACTATTTGTGTTATGTAGCCATTCCGCTTAAGGTCTCTCTGGATAGTTACTCCTAGATATTTTACGGTAGCTACTGTTTCCAGCAATTTGTCATCAATAATGTAGTTGCATACTAGTGGATTTCTTTTCCTGTGTATGTTAAATTTATTTACTTTCATGGTCAGTTGTCAGAGCCTGCAACATTCATCAATCCTCTGCAGATCATTCTGCAAATGGATACTGTCCTTTGGCATTGCTGCTACTTTTTTATAGACAACCGCTTCATCTGCGAACAGTCTTAAAAGAGCATCCGACACTTTGTAGTAGATCATTTATATTCAGAGTAAACAGTAACGGTTGTGTCACACTTCCATGAGGTATTCCGGAAAATACCTTTACATCTGTCTATTCTGTTCCGTTAGCAGCGACGTAATCAGTTCTTTCTGGAAGGAAGTATTGAAACGAGTCGCAAATCTGTTCCGATACTAATGTCATAAGTTATTTCTTTTATTACAGAATTTCGGCAATTATAGACCATTCAGAACCTAAGACAAAGATACAACCTTTTTCCTTTTATCTCTCCAGAGCTTCTTCGTGCGCTGGCTGATGGCCTGCCTCTTCAGTTGGCATCATCCTCCTTGGTTGTGAATTTAGTTGTTGGAATGGAAATTTAGCAGTATTGATCAGCAGCCTAAAACTTCCCCTGTTCTATAGGGTGCCTTCTGCGACGTGTCTTCTCATGTATTTTGTTGTCTCCTCCAGCCATCCCGTGGTGTCTTTTAACTTGGAAATGAAATTAAAAACTTCATTTGCCTATCGCCTTTCATCCTGTCAATATGACCGTAAAACGTTAATCTCCTCTTTCTTATTGTGTCTGTGATTGTTTATACGTTTAGAATAGATCTTCATTTTTCCTCTTTATCCAGTCGTTATCTTTGTTCTTTTGTGGCCCTAAAATTTTTCTGGGTATTTTCCTTTATGTCGTTTCAAGTTCTTCTTGCTCACCTCTTTTATTCTGTGTTAGACATTCAAATCCGTAAAGTGCTTCCGGTTTAATTTTTGCCTCAAATGATCCTGATCTTTTATTACATCGGTTTATAAAGAAACACTGAACTATTCTACTGTCTGGCTGTCAGTAACCGGCAGCCCGTACTGGTCCAATTTCTTTGAATGCCATAATTTTAGTCTTCGTTGTAGAGACATATTGGACTCCAGTACTCATTTTATTAGCGCCTAAGATCGAGCTGTAATCACATCATCTATAGTATCAAAGCTAACGTCGTTAATTTTAAAACATATAGATAATTATTTATGCCATATATGAGTGACATAGTCGAAATAAAAGTTCAAAACAGAACATCCTAGTGAATACTTTTCTAAAAGACTTCGTGTCATATCCGTTTGTGTAGCGCCAGTTAAAAATCCGATTTATTTTGTGTAATATTTGTTATTTACCACTCTTCGTAAATGTTGAGAGATCTGCTTGTCTAGTACGACCTGGAAAACTTTACCCTGTGTTTTTTCTTAAATTTTTTAAAAATTACCAATGAAAGCAATATAAGCTGTTTCGTTACGTTTTTTTTTTTCATTTTGTTTAACATGATAAATACATAGTATGTGCAGGAAGAACCTTTACGAAAGCCGTTTTGAACATTTACAAATGTTACCCTAGGACACATTACTACCTTTGAGCCCGCATCTCGTGGTCGTGCGGTAGCGTTCTCGCTTCCCACGCCCGGGTTCGATTCCCGGCGGGGTCAGGGATTTTCTCTGCCTCGTGATGGCTGGGTGTTGTGTGGTGTCCTTAGGTTAGTGAGGTTCAAGTAGTTCTAGGGGACTGTTGACTATAGATGTTAAGTCCCATAGTGCTCAGAGCCATTTGAACCATTTTTTGAACTACCTTTGAATTATCTTGGTACAGAGATTGTAAGCTACTGTCTGTAGCTATACTGAAGAACGAGCAGTTGAGTTCCTACTGTCTCGCCGAACTATGTCTCAAGGAGCAACTACAGGGCGTTTCACAACAAAACGCCGACTCTTCCGCAGCGCGCTTATTAAATAAGTGACAACGGGATGTTGAGACCCGCCTGCGAACGTTCATTTTCGACTGAATGTCTTAACTATGTGCGGAATACAGAAATAAGCAACTAATATAACCTACGCAAGAGACGCACAGCAACAAAATGTACGTAAGCACTTACTGCACGCTGAATTTCACTGCACTACTAGACGCAAACCGATTCTTAGTCGTCCTCGAAGGCAGGAGTTCCCAGTCTTCTTGTCCCTGCGTACCACTATAGCATGTTCACTTTTTAACGAACCCCATGTTGTTGGGGGAGATTCGCAGTGTTGTACGACGATTGCTGCACGGCTTCTAGACGCAATCGTTCTTCGTGTCACGAAGCCACTTGTGTCACCCAACAAATCAACAATAAAGACAATGAATCGTTCGCTACGTAATGGTTACTGCAGCGGCACACATTCGTACACAGCATACGTTGGCAGCAGCTGCAAAGCGCCTCGAAAACTTTTCGTGCGTTCAGTCCGACACAAACTTACTGCGGTAAATCCATTTTATTTAACATTATACGGTTGCTACTTTTATCATTCTATTTTCTCGCTTCATTGTACTTTAAAAATAAAGCAAGGTAAGAGAAATATTTTACTTATATGGTTATGTGTTTTGTTCACTTGTACGCTTACCACCGGAAACGTCCTTTCGTACCATCATTGGTACGCGTACCGCTGCCTGGGAACCCCTGCTCCAGGACGTTCTTTCGGTAAAGGTCACCTCCCCCAACACGAGCGCTGCTCGCTCCTCAGTTTTCCGATGGCCAGTACGTTCAGTTCCGATGACAAATCCCCGTGAACCCAATATCATTTAAATAAATCAGAAATCACATTTTAAGCTTCACTGAGCCGTATTAAAACAACTCAGAAGTTATATCACTCCTTAGAGACAGTTTGTGTGACAAAACAACATGTAGCTACTGTTAGTGGGTGTACGTAAAGATATAGGAATTCTACGTTAGTCTGCTCAGTTGCTAGGAGTCTAAAGGCCAGCGTCGTTCTGTAGTCAGTCCTTCTCCGGAATTGAATTATGAGTCTTTTCTGCGTCGTTAGAACATCTTAGCACCTGACATGCTATCTCCTTTTTGGCACATGAAGGAAGAACATCTGTGGAGAGTTCATAGCGCACTGTGCATGTCGCCGCCATGAAACGACTAAAGCCACGTCACTTTTTTGTATAACTGAAACTTTAATATTGCACATGCTTATCCTGTTTACACATATCCATTTATTCTAACAGCTAAGCTGAATAGTTATTACTGATACAGGTGTAAACCGACTTATGTATTAGGTTGGTAGCACTAAGCCACTTAACTTTGGAAGCAATGCATGCTGGTGTCAAAAATTCTGTTCTGCACATCCGTGATTTATTCTGACACGAATATCATGTTTATGTAAACATCGCTGTTTTGTCGCTTTCTTGTCTTATTGTGTTGTTTTCTTTTTGCAGGTTCGTTATTTCCATCTTTGGAGTTTTGCGACTGTTTTAGGTATGTATTTTCTTTCCTTTAAAGTTGGTTGCAGTGGTTTCATTCCCAATTTCACACGCTTTTTTTCCTTTGCTGTAGTCGACTATAGCTTCTAGGTCTACTTTCGTTATACGAGGATGGCAAAAGATGTGACCGTCACTAATTGATAATACCTTATTGATTATACAACATTTTAACGTATTTGTTGATACAATATATTGAGTTGTACACGAAAGCTAAAAGCGAAAGATACCGTGGTTCATGTGTGTGTTGTTTTAAACTAAAAATTATAAAATTCACCTATGTGTTATTTTAAGTTGAAATTTGCTCCCTCTTATGGAACATACGAAAATATCTGGCAACCATACCAGACTAATATTGAACAGACGAACTCAACGGACAGATAGCGAATATACAAGCGCAACGGAATGATAATGAATTAGAACATAACTTGTATTGCATCTGGCTAATGTTGAATACCTAAGCGTAATTGAATTAATTTCGTTTTATTTGAACAATAGTGAAGATCGGGTAACGTTTCTGACTGTTCTATAACCAACTATTCTGTAACCAGCTACAACTGAAATATCCTGTCATCTCTATTGATTTAACGGACGGATTGGCACCTACCTGCAAATCTTGTTCCTAGCGTGCTTCACATTGGAATGTAAAGCGAAACGAAAAGCGGTGCAGTATTGTGCCTTGTAGCAAATGATTGCGCAGCAGACCAACTTGGTTGTAACGACATATTTTCTAAAACTTTGCCTCTCTCAATGCAAATCTTCTTTTACTGATTTTCCAGCAAAAATAACCTATCAGTTTTCAGGTGGAAGGTCTGCTATAACAAAAAGGAATCGAGGTTGAGGACATAGACGGCATGTGACAAACAACTACAAAAGGAATATTCAGTACAGATTACTAAGACAAAAGAAGAGGAAAAGTGCGAGTGTATTATCCATACACAACAAGTTTATATTCGATTTACTTTGATCCAAATGCACGCATGTTCATCACATCTCGCGCCATGACAAAGCATTAGGAACAATGGCAAAATATGTAACCAAACCCTTGTCAGATTATATATTCAAATAATTGAATTAATAATAGAAGCTACACGTACATAATCTACAGATAACAGCACAAAACGGTCCTTCAGATTCTCTGTTACATTCTGCACTCATACTCACTACGAAGGAATAAGTTTCCCACAGTTAATACAAGAAAAACAGCTCGTGAATGACTCAAATGACCATTAATTTTGGCGCACTGTGAGCGAGCAGCTCTGTTTTGTAAAAACCGCATAGGTTGTGGCCTAATTAATCACTACCTAGTAAGACAAAGGATTTGGTGTTCATTAAACGCCATGTGCTTCGAATTTGTAAAGAATTTCCTCTTCAAGAAGTTATGAGCATACCACACATTTCAATCTAACGAATTCCCAAACATACGAAATACGCGGCCGAGAAGCGGCCATTGTCATGACATGTGAGTTCAGGCATAGGCACATGAAAAGAAACTCCATCCAAAGTATTGGGACGCTAATTCACGAAACATTACACATATTAAAATACACTATAGTAAAACATTGCAAGGCAAAGTACTTAAGAAATAAAGAAATAAGGAAGAGTGCGTTGAAAAGGGTGAGAGTAACGTAACAACTAACTGGCTAGTTCAGGAATGCGTGGGCGTGGAAGAAGTCTCATTCAGTAAAGGATTTTAATCACTAGTTTCCTGATGTAATCTACGAAATGTGAATGAAATAGTTAATCTGAGAGGAGATCTATAATCACAAAAGTAATCCAAAGTTAGTCCTTCCTGTTTCGCGCAAGCTCAGCTTACTTTAGCGACACATCACGTAGGTACTCCATAAGTGCCACTAGTGAAGTGATGCATGGTATAGTGCGTCTTTGAATGCAAAATGCGGCTAATACTGCGCGTGATTGTTCAAGAGACATCAGAGGCCTCTGTTGGACTATGGTGTGCGATTTGAGCAGTAGTTACAAGAGCATCTGTTTCATTTGGTGCTTGGCTTATTCAGTGTAACTGTTGTATATTGTCACTCTCGGACTCAAACTGTTACCTTTAAAGAAGAAACTTTTGGTTTAAGACGTTGCTATACTACATCTTGGTATGGCCATGTCTCGTGAAGTACGCAGACATTTGTGCAAGATTTCGAGTTGATGACCGATTTACGTTTTTCAATAAACGAAAGCGTAGATAGCTAATACAGATCACCTCAGATGCATCCAGAAAGAGGAAATACATAGAGGTGTAACTTTTCTAAGTTATACCGGACAAAATGTCCGATTTTATGATACACAAAAGTAATTTTTGAAGTTTGCAGCTTGTTTTTAATGGAACTGTACATTTTTCCTGTGACGTGAGAAAGAGCCTTCGGAGAGGAAGTGAACGATAATATATAACGTGGACAGCACTTGATCTGATAGTAACAAGATGAGTGCGTCGAAAACCAAGGCTCCCCGTCAGGTGACTCACATACGCTTTGTTAGTTAATTATTATCACTGTAATATCAAGTGCTCAAAATACTTACCTTGAACAATAATATGCGATATAAAGCGCTTGCAACGGACACTGCAGCACGTTAAATTTCATGTAAGTATATCGCCGCACAGCTCAGTGTTGTGCTGCATTTTCACGTTTTCTGGAGTTGCCGTGTTTGTTTATAGATGTTTTACCTTACTTCTCCCCACGAACAAAAGTCCAGAGTTATTAAACCTAGTGAGCGTGCAGGGCGTTTTGTGTATCCCAAATGAGTCACCTAACCACCTCCAAATGTTTTGTTAAGAAGCTCTCTAATTATCTGTGCGGGTTGGGTAGCAAATCATTCATCCTAGCACTACATGAATTACCTTGTATCCAGTGGGATATCTTCCAGTAACTGCAGCAGCGCAGCAATTCTGTTAGCAACTGTAGATACTATTGGATATTTAGATTTCAGTCAATTAAACAGGGATCAATGTGGCGGTTCTTGAAAATCCCGCTCTACACACTGAGTGACCTAGATCACTGTTCATCCACTTCTCTCAGCCAATATGAGTTTTCAACTTTTTACTATCAGTTCAAGTGAGGTTCACATTATATCGTTGACATTCTTCTCGACGGCTCTTTCTAATGTCACAGAAAAAGTGTACAGGTTCATTACAAACAAGCTATAAACTTTAAAAATTACTTGGGTGTATCATAAAATTGGACGCTTTGTCCGGCGTAATTTAGAAATGTCACATCCCTATCTATTTCCTCAATTCTGAAAACTGATTTGCCCATGATTTCATCCCTAAAGGAAATATTGTGTACTAACGCCGCATTGCTGTTCAGCTTTCATACACACTATTCGGAATTTTAAAAGTCATTGCTATGAAACTGTTGGTGGAATGTAATGTGGAACGGACTGAATGCCTCGGAATATATTATTCAAAACCGAACACTCATTTGGCTGATCCCACTTGCACCTCAAAACTGTGCCTGAATTGCCCAATCCCATGCTTAAACGTCAGTTGTACAATGGTGGTTTGATAAATTTCTACGAAAGAGTGGAACATTTTTGTTGCACCTTCATGGTTGGTAAGCTTGATTATTTCAAGAATCGTATACAGAATTTCAACAATGTACAATGTGAAGCTCATTGCTGACAGCCATCTGAATTATTCAATGTGTCGACTGCGACTGAAAATGGAGAAAACCAAGTTTCGTGATTTTTGTTAACATTTTCATTCTAAGTGTTGGACTGCCGCACAAATCGAAACACAATTTGATGAAGTTCACACGGTCTCTTCACCATCATTGAAGACCATTTGCATTTGGATTAATGTATTTAAAAGCAGTCGAACAGACACAGAAGGTGAAGCCCATTTTGGCCGTTCATTTGAGATCATCACAAAGGAAATCATTGACAAACCCTATGATATGGTAATGCAAGACCACTGAACAAAAATTCTTGAGATTACTCAGACTGCAGGCCTCTCAACTGAGCGAGTGTTTAACATCCTGCACGGAGAATCGGCTATATAGAGACTGTGTGCGAAGTGGGTGCCGCGATTGCTCACAGTCGACTAAAAGAGCATTCGGCTCATCATTTCTGCACAATGCTGGTGATGTTTAATGGCAGTCCCCAAGACTTTTTGCTCCGATTTCTGACTGTTGGTGAAACCTGAATCCCTCATTACACATAAGAGTCTAAACGGGACTGATGACCTCGCCGTTTGGTCCCATAACTCCTCTCAATAAATCAGGTATCTTGTTCAAATGTGTGTGAAATCTTATGGTACGTAACTGCTAAGGTCATCAGTCCCTAAGCTTACACACTACTTAACCTAAATTATCCTATGGACAAACACACACACCCATGCCCGAGGGAGGACTCGAAACTCCGCCGGGACCAGCCACACAGTCCAGGACTGCAGCGCCTTAGACCGAATCAAGTATCTAATCGGTAGTCAAAATGATGGATAAAGGCTGATGAAAGTGCACGGAAGAAGGCAAAGACCGTTTTCTTAGCTGGTAAGATAATGGCCACTGTTTTTTGGGATTCTCAAGGAATAATCCTCGTAGATTACTTACAAAAAGGCAGAACCATAACTGAATCCTATTAGCATCAATGTTGGATCGTTCGAAACTTGTTTTGGCTGCGAAAATACCAAGATTGGTACCCAAAAAGGTGTTCTTTCACCAGGAAAATACACCAACTCGGACATCAGCGATATCAATGGCGAAAGTGTATGAACTGGGCTCTGAATTGGTTCCCCGTCTACCAAACTAGCCTGACTTAGCCCCAAATAACTTCTTTCTGTTCTCTAACTTGAAACCCTGTCTTGCTTGGAAAAAATATTCATGAAATGGGGAAGCTATAGTTGCAATCATTGAGTATTTTGCAGAGTTTGACAGAACTTATATTTCCCATGGTATGAAAAAGCTGGAGAATCGCTGACCAAGTGTATATCCCTCAAAGTAGACTATGTCGAGAAGTAACATTCTTTCTTTCTATTTTTCACTGGACGTATGAAACTCCCTCGTATTTTCCTCACCAGTTGCTGTTATTTTTCGTTAGCGTATTTTATGCTTCACACTTGCAGCTACTTAATTCAAAGCTTGGCATGATGGGCTATCTTGCAACCTACAACTACGTTGCTGCTTTAATAGTTTGACGAGATTCGCCATACACGTAAAGCGTACCCACTTTTTCGACAATATTATACATTGTTGAAGTGTGAGGTGCTTAATGGGCAAGTAATGTCTCTGCTATAACAGCAGAGCAGAGGCTGAGGGGCTTAAAACTCATAGGTAGGAACACCAACCGTACCTGAGTCATACGTCGCGCAGGATATGATGGTCGACGCGCAGCATCCAGTTTTCGTCCAAAGCGCTGGGCGAGTTCGATGGTTTGTTCAGAAGGGAGGCCGAGAAGCGTTTGTCACCTTTCGGCCAGTTGGCGATGACAGAATCGACGCACACATCCTGCAATCTTTCTCAAACGATTTTACAGAAACTATTGGGAAAAAACTTCTTTTTTGCTTTACTTGTTGCTTTATATGTCAGGTTCATTATGATGTGCCCATCATTTCGTCAATGGTCATAGTTACTGTGATATTTACGTGGAAGTAAGACGCTGTCCGAAATTCGAGAAAGTTTGCAATGAAAGGCAGGGGTCGCTATGATTTTACACTTGGTGCATATTAAATAATATATTGCTGCAAATGAAGTTTAGCTAACATATTGAATTTTTCTTTAGATTTGGGTGGAGGTCTCCGTCTGTCACCAATCGCGAGGAAACTGATCTGACGTAGAGCACTCTTTTCCGATCGCACTGTACCAGTGATAAACGTCTGAGCGAAATAACCCCAACATTCCTCATATTTAATAAACGGTTTGAGATATCAAAATGAGATTTTGGCAAATGACAGCACACAAAGAGGAGAGTATTTTGCCGTATGGTTCTTATGCAAAACTTCATTATCTACCATGTTGTTCCACTAACTAAAGACTTTTCCAATGAAAAAATGTAAGTTTTAAGGGCCATCGATACATGATGAAATGAGAAACGCTATGGGTTTTGGAACAACATAAGCAAAGTCATTTCATGTTTATTTTGTACTGATGATGTGCTTTTTCATAAGATGATTACCTACTTTGCCTCAGTTCAAATGATTAAAATGGCTCTGAGCACTATGGGACTTAACATCTATGGTCATCAGTCCCCTAGAACCTGGAACTACTTAAACCTAACTAACCTAAGGACATCACAGAACACCCAGTCAACCTCAGTTCCTCACCAATGTTTCAGAACTCTATCGTAGTTGCATTTGCACACGTTAGTGAGGTGATACAGTGTAAACTCACCTGAGTTTTCTCAAAAGAGACAAATTTCAACATGGAAACAAGAGAAATATGTATATTTTCCTCAAAATTCCCCACTTGTGGTACTTCTCTGAGAGTTACAATTGATTAACAAACCAACCGAAAATAAATTGCTGCATTTTCGACAGAATTCTTTTTAGATACTAACCAAAGATGAGGTTACAGATTTTTGTGACTAGTCATCATGCAAATGTGGGCATGATTGGCCCTCGCTTAATATTTACAAAAATGTGAGTGCAGGCTTCAGTTTAGAACGACACTTCCCCTCCAGCGCTCAGCATTTCCCCTACAGCACCTGTCCGCAGCCCCCACCACTACCGCTGTCCCCATTCGTGCCCTCCATTCTGTGCACCCACTGACCAAAGTATTCTGCATGCACTATACAGCTTACATCTTGCACACTATGGTTGATGCCTATGGGACCTCTTTATCCAGACAGGGGAACGTGATTTGTGAAACTGTTATCTTGTTACTGTCGAGTTGTGTTGTTATAGTTCTCTTCGAAGGCTTTTTACAGTGCCACACCAAAAACACATAGTTCTGTTAAATAATCTTTGTCATAACTTCTCGGCTAAAAAAAAGTTCACAGTTACTATCATACACCAGAAAATTTGCCATGAGTTCCACTACTTGATTTTCTTGTTACAGCTTTTGAAGGTCAGTGTCTAAAAATCAAATTCCTAGATCAGTACGATGAAACTCTCAAAAAGAAAACCTCGAAATATTAGCCTTTTGATCAGAAGATTTCTGAGAACTATTAAGTACAGCACATTTGCTTCATGTTGAAAGAATCACTGGTAGCTGGATGTGTTGCGTAAAACTCTTGTAATCATGAGGTCTCTTGATGTATCCACTCGAGTAAAAATTTTTTTTACTTTTATTTATAAAATATACATGTATTAGATAGGTGAACTCTGTGGCACACAACATGTGAATGGGCTTCTGGCCAACTGAAGGTAGCATAGCAAGCGTCCGCCTCAGCACTGGGAGGGGGAGGGGGACGAGATGTTCCGCTGGCCACCTTTTACCTCCAGGAGAGATCCCCAACACTTAATTTCATAGTAGCCTGAGTGAACTGGCGCCCTTCTGGAGGGACTGGAAGGAGGAAAGTTCTCCATTTGTACCTGGGTTTGAGAGTGGGACATGCAGGATGGAGTCTAGTGCTCTACCCATTAGACCGCCATGGCCTTGGCAAGAGACTTCTTATTAATTCCAAAAGTCTCATGTATTTCTAGAAATTATTGTGTCTTATGTATGCAAAATATAACAGAGTGGCTTCATTTAGTAAATACTACATTGTTTGGCTGTCACTAAACCAGCCCAAAGATGTAAACAACCATGTATGAGCAGTGCCTATTAGATGGAGGGGGTCCGACAGCCTATCAGTTTTAGTTATTCCACCAGGAAGGTGTGTTGTCTGTAGCTCAACCATGCCTAGACGGTCAATATCTCGGCTCGATCGCGTCCGCATTGGCCAGGAAGGGCTCTCGACAAGGGAAGTGACCAGGCGTCTCGGAGTGAACAAAGCGATGCTGTTCGGACATTGAGGAGATACACAGAGACAGGAACTATCGATGACATGCCTCGCTCAGGCCGCCTAGGGGCTACTACTGCAGTGGATGACCGCTATTACGGATTATGGCTCGGAGGAACCATCACAGTAACGCCACCATGTTGAATAATGCTTTTCGTACAGCCGCAGGGCGTCACGTTACGCCTCAAACCGTGTGCAATAGGCTGCATGATGCGCGACTTTTCTCCCGATATCCATGACGAGGTCCATCTTTCCAACCACGACACCATGCAGCGCGGTACAGACGGGCCCAACAACATGACGAATGGACCGCTCAGGATTGGCATCACGTTCTCTTCACCGATGAGTGTCGCATATGCTTTCAACCAGACAATCGTCGGAGACGTGTTTGGAGGGGGCCCGGTCAGGCTGAACGCCTTAGACACACTGTCTAGCGAGTGGAGCAAGGTGGAGGTTTCCTGCTGTTTTGGGGTGGCATTATGTGGGGCCGCCGTACTTGTGGTCATGGAAGGCGCCCTAACGGCTGTGCGATACGTGAATGCCATCCTCCGACCGATAGTGCAAGCGTATCGGCAACATATTGGCGAGGCATTCTTCTTCACGGACGACAATTTGCGTCCCCATCGTGCACATATTGTGAATTACTTCCTTCAGAATAACGACATCGCTCGTCTACAGTGGCCAGGGTGTTCTCCAGACATGAACCCTATCGAACTTGCCTGGGATAGATGGAAAAGGGCTGTTTAACGTCGATGTGACCCACCAACCACTCTGAAGGATCTACGCCGAATCGTCGTTGAGGAGTGGGACAATCTGGACTAACAGTGCCTTGATGAACTTCTTAAACAATGCCTGCAGTACAAGATCCACACCCTCTCCAAACTTCATGTGTGTATCCATAGCGGTTTGGGCTGGGCGATGATGAGTCAGTGAATCATTGTGACCCTATTTCATCCCTGAGGGGTTGAATTTCCAAGAACTGCGAAACACAGTCCCAGAAGCCAAACATCAAATTTCAAAGATTTACCTCAAAAATGCTTTGGCAGTGAAATATTTTCATAAAACGTGTAACCCCTGTTTCACCTTCTTAGGGGTTGAATTTCCAAAAAGACTAACATGAGTATGTTTTATTCCTAACAGAGAAGCCAAATACAAATTTTCGTAGACTTAGCTTCAAAAATGCTTGCGCAAAGAAGTATTTCCATAAAAACTTTTATCCCTCGTTTCACCCCCATAGGGACTGAATTTCCAAAACCCATGAAACACTTTATTTTTGAGAAGCCAAATTTAAATTTTCATAGGTTTAGCTTTAAAATGCTTTCATAATAAAATATTTTCATTAAAAAATCTCATCCCCTATTCCACCCCCTTAGGTGTTCAGGTTCCGAAAACACTGAAGTTCGTATTTTTTATTTGTAACCTAGGAGCCAAACACCAGTGTTCATAGCTGTAGATTTAAAAATACTTTAACACTTATTTAGTAATGATATATTTTCAAGAAAAGCTTTTACCCACTATTTCAGCCCAGTATTTGTTTATTTCTGGCTGAGAAACCAAACACCAATTTTCATAGGTCTAGTTTCAAAATTGCCATAACAGCGACATTATCAAATATATATATATATATATATATATATATATATATATATATATATATATATATATATATATCTTCAGCACCTGTCCCCCTTAGAGACGAAATTGCGAAAAGTCCCTTCATAAACGACGGCTATAGTATAAGATCCACACCCACTCCAAATTTCAAGCTCCTATCCTTAGCGGTTTGGGCTGGGCGATGATGAATCCGCCAGTCGCTGAGTCAGAACATTGCCTCTTACACATAGAGCCAAGTGCCAAACCACGGAGATGAAGGCCATTTTGTTGAATCCTAGGCCCTTAGGAGCTGGTTCTGCCAACCAGTTTGATGGTTGTTTGCGAAGGCTTCCAGCGTCCATATTCATATTAAAAATTTAATAAGGTGTACGTTGGATATGCTAATGAAATAAGCTTACCTTTAAAGTACAGCAAGAATCTACCTTCAAAAAGCATTGATTCGATAGCTATGAAACGTTTAAGATATAATAAGAATTGTGTACTTGATGTCACATTTAATTCTTGGGACGCAGCATGTTCTCAAACTCATTAAGTTACATCGGGAAGAGCATGCTCCACTACCGTATTGATGAGATTCACGACAGGAGGCGGGGCAGCAGCGATCGTAAATTTTTAATCCGTTTACTGCACCTGAAATCGATCTGCGATAAGCATATGAAAAATTTAGGACCGATGGTGCCCTTCTTCCTGTTGTGAATCTCAACTAACCAGTTGTATCAGAAACAGAACTTTTTCATTCTTGTCCCCCGCCGGCTTACAAAGATCCTTTCTGGTTTGGCGCTCATATTCCCTGGCAATAGTAATTACCGAGCCGCCGGGACCATCTACCGACGTGCAACACTTTTTGAGGAATTGAACTCGCATTCGAGATACCAATCGCCTTCGAAACATCCAGATGTGCGAGGGTATTTCGGAAAGTAAAGATACACCGTACGCCAGAGGAACAGATGAGTTTTGGCGACCAAGTTGGCAACACAGGTGTTAACCTTCAACCGTTAGCTTTCTCCTCGCAGTCGTTTGGCAGTTGAACGTTGCTTCTCGTTGGAGTAGGTCGTCTTTAAAATGTCTGCGCCGATTCTGAATCCCGCCAAATGCGAAGTGCGCTCCGTCATACGTTTTCTTCATGCAAAAGGTCAGAGACCAGCGGGTATTCACAAAGAAATTGTTTCTGTTTATGGGAACATTATGAATCGATCAGCGTGGAATGTCAGATCCCTTAATCGGGCAGGTAGGTTAGAAAATTTAAAAAGGGAAATGGATAGGTTAAAGTTAGATATAGTGGGAATTAGTGAAGTTCGGTGGCAGGAGGAACAAGACTTCTGGTCAGGTGACTACAGGGTTATAAACACAAAATCAAATAGGGGTAATGCAGGAGTAGGTTTAATAATGAATAGGAAAATAGGAATGCGGGTAAGCTACTACAAACAGCATAGTGAACGCATTATTGTGGCCAAGATAGATACGAAGCCCACACCTACTACAGTAGTACAAGTTTATATGCCAACTAGCTCTGCAGATGATGAAGAAATTGAAGAAATGTACGATGAAATAAAAGAAATTATTCAGATAGTGAAGGGAGACGAAAATTTAATAGTAATGGGTGACTGGAATTCGAGTGTAGGAAAAGGGAGAGAAGGAAACATAGTAGGTGAATATGGATTGGGGCTAAGAAATGAAAGAGGAAGCCGCCTAGTAGAATTTTGCACAGAGCACAACTTAATCATAGCTAACACTTGGTTTAAGAATCATGAAAGAAGGTTGTATACGTGGAAGAACCCTGGAGATACTAAAAGGTATCAGATAGATTATATAATGGTAAGACAGAGATTTAGGAACCAGGTTTTAAGTTGTAAGACATTTCCAGGGGCAGATGTGGACTCTGACCACAATCTATTGGTTATGACCTGTAGATTAAAACTGAAGAAACTGCAAAAATGTGGGAAATTAAGGAGATGGGACCTGGATAAACTGAAAGAACCAGAGGTTGTACAGAATTTCAGAGAGAGCATAAGGGAACAATTGACAGGAATAGGGGAAAGAAATACAGTAGAAGAAGAATGGGTAGATCTGAGGGATGTAGTAATGAAGGCAGCAGAGGATAGAGTAGGTACAAAGACGAGGGCTGCTAGAAATCCTTGGGTAACAGAAGAAATATTGAATTTAATTGATGAAAGGAGAAAATATAAAAATGCAGTAAATGAAGCAGGCAAAAAGGAATACAAAAATCTCAAAAATGAGATCGACAGGAAGTGCAAAATGGCTAAACAGGGATGGCTAGAGGACAAATGTAAGGATGTAGAAGCTTATCTCACTAGGGGTAAGATAGATACTGCCTACAGGAAAATTAAAGAGACCTTTGGAGAAAGGAGAACCACGTGTATGAATATCAAGAGCTCAGATGGCAGCCCAGTTCTAAGCAAAGAAGGGAAGGCAGAAAGGTGGAAGGAGTATATAGAAGGTTTATACAAGGGTGATGTACTTGAGAACAATATTATGGAAATAGAAGAGGATGTAGATGAAGACGAAATGGGAGATACGATACTGCGTGAAGAGTTTGACAGAGCACTGAAAGACCTGAGTCGAAACAAGGCCCCCGGAGTAGACAACATTCCATTAGAACTACTGACGGCCTTGGGAGAGCCAGTCATGACAAAACTCTACCAGCTGGTGAGCAAGATGTATGAGACAGGCGAAATACCCTCAGACTTCAAGAAGAATATAATAATTGCAATCCCAAAGAGGGCAGGTGTTGACAGATGTGAAAATTACCGAACTATCAGTTTAATAAGCCACGGCTGCAAAATACTAACGCGAATTCTTTACAGACGAATGGAAAAACTGGTAGATGCAGACCTCGGGGAGGATCAGTTTGGATTCCGTCGAAATGTTGGAACACGTGAGGCAATACTGACCTTACCACTTATCTTAGAAGAAAGATTAAGAAAAGGCAAACCTACGTTTCTAGCATTTGTAGACTTAGAGAAAGCTTTTGACAATGTTGACTGGAATACTCTTTTTCAAATTCTAAAGGTGGCAGGGGTAAAATACAGGGAGCGACAGGCTATTTATAATTTGTACAGAAACCAGATGGCAGTAATAAGAGTCGAGGGGCATGAAAAGGAAGCAGTGGTTGGGAAAGGAGTGAGACAGGGTTGTAGCCTCTCCCCGATGTTATTCAATCTGTATATTGAGCAAGCAGTAAAGGAAACAAAAGAAAAATTTGGAGTAGGTATTAAAATTCATGGAGAAGAAGTAAAAACTTTGAGGTTCGCCGATGACATTGTAATTCTGTCAGAGACGGCAAAGGACTTGGAAGAGCAGTTGAACGGAATGGACAGTGTCTTGAAAGTAGGATATAAGATGAACATTAACAAAAGCAAAACGAGGATAATGGAATGTAGTCAAATTAAATCGGGTGATGCTGAGGGAATTAGATTAGGAAATGAGACACTTAAAGCAGTAAAGGAGTTTTGCTATTTAGGAAGTAAAATAACTGATGATGGTCGAAGTAGAGAGGATATAAAATGTAGACTGGCAATGGCAAGGAAAGCGTTTCTGAAGAAGAGAAATTTGTTAACATCGAATATAGATTTATGTATCAGGAAGTCGTTTCTGAAAGTATTTGTTTGGAGTGTAGCCATGTATGGAAGTGAAACATGGACGATAACTAGTTTGGACAAGAAGAGAATAGAAGCTTTCGAAATGTGGTGCTACAGAAGAATACTGAAGATAAGGTGGATAGATCACGTAACTAATGAGGAGGTATTGAATAGGATTGGGGAGAAGAGAAGTTTGTGGCTCAACTTGACTAGCAGAAGGGATCGGTTAGTAGGACATGTTTTGAGGCATCAAGGGATCACAAATTTAGCATTGGAGGGCAGCGTGGAGGGTAAAAATCGTAGAGGGAGACCGAGAGATGAGTACACTAAGCAGATTCAGAAGGATGTAGGTTGCAGTAGGTACTGGGAGATGAAGCAGCTTGCACAGGATAGAGTAGCATGGAGAGCTGCATCAAACCAGTCTCAGGACTGAAGACAACAACAACAACATGAATCGATCAAATTTAACGAAATGGTATCGTCATTTTATAACATTGTTGCATTAATTTGAGGTGTAAGCGGTGCTGATAGACAATAAAAGCGGGTTAAAAGCTGTGAGCTGACTGGGGTTAGTTAACCTTGCATTACTGCGCAACTGTTTCACCAGGTATCCAGTCTAGCTTACCAAATTCTCAACCAGACTAACATTAATTATAATCTTTTAATAGTCATGCGACAACCGGTGATATATATATACTTCATTCATAACTAAACTGGTGCCTTATTTAGGATTGTGAAAATGTGTGATTGTAATCTTACGGAACACATCAAATATGGAGCCAAGATTGGGAGACTTCATACAACACTGCATTCATAAAATAACACACGAAGAACCTTGAAACATATGCAAGAGGAAATTAACCGCAACCAACCGATTCAATTTTCACCCAAAAAAGTTACGTTCGTAGCGCAATCCTGTCCGTCATGTAATTACCACGCACTGGTATACTAAATTCATACTGTCTCTCTGTGAAATATTCCCGAAAAGAATAGCTGAGGGCTACTTTGATGATTACACCACATGCTTCACGTGGTCAGCTTGGTTTACACAAAGAGTGTAACTCCACAATAATTTTGATAATTAAAATAAATTAGATCGAAAAGCAATTTACAAAAGAAGAACCTCGAACTGGTTACTATCGTCTTACTATTAACCTGATGGGTCAAACAATTGTATAAGCACGTGGTACTGGTCACACAAAGTACACCACACGTGGGTTGAACATAAAGAAAAGTTGCTATACTGAAAAATATTGTTAAGGCGAGACGTTATAATCTCACGCACATTCGCATTTAAGATTGATGATCTTAGTTACAGTTACTGATCAACACTTGGTTCCACTTCACTCACAAAGTAGTGACAAAGAAACTACTGGAAGATATTCTGAAGTTCACACTCGAAATACAATGCGTTGCAATTTGAGATAACATTAGATCTTTTAGAGCTAAACCTGAAATAAAGGTGATTAAATTTTTAGTTAGGCTGAACTTAAGAAATCCATTGTCCCGCGGACTTAGCAGACACGCGCTTAGCCGGAGATCTTACCACTTCAGACGCTCGCCGCGAACAGACTGACCTGCGGGGCTCCTACCGAGTGTGATTTCCAAATACAAAACGGAAGTGAACAGAGAGGCAGCTCCCTATACCAACATGACAAGGGACGGGCAGGACCATACTAAGAATAGAAACCTCTTTGCTTGTAGAAAGCTTAGCTACCTGTTCCGACGTTGGTCCTACTATTCTCTAGCAGAAAGGCTGGTCTGCTATCCTCAAGCATGCAACTAGAAATACATTTGCTCATTCATCCTCTCACACAGAAGAGAAGGGGGATGACAGTATCTTATAATATACAATATATAAAAGAAAGCGGATATAGGTTCCGTATGAGACTGTGTGACATGAATTACATATAAACTGTGTTTTAAAGTGTAGTAGTGTGACAGATCGTTCTTGTTTATGCGTAAAAGTAACACGTTTCACTGCTCAGTCTCCTCCCAGATAGTCAGAAGCACCACAGTAAATTTAGAAGAGGAATTTATGCCGTAAATTACAACAGATTTAAGAAATTAACATGAAAGGAATCCAACAGAGACCTTTCAATTTCTCTGAAGGTAGGACCGCATGTTCATGACGAACAAAGAACAGGTCGGCCATCTGTAATCATTGATGCCCTTCTTCGGAGAACGGAGGAAGCAATTCGTGCGAATAGACGCCTCACATTGAAAGAATTGCATCAGATCATACCGGACGTGTAAATGACAACTCTTTATGACGTTGTGACTGTCTAGTTAGGGTACAGGAAATTGTGTGCGCGCCGTGTCCCAAAACTCTTGACGGAAGAACACAAAAAGAAAAAGATTGGCTTTGCACTCGACTTCCTCACACGTTCTGCTGAAGCAGGTGATGAGTTTTTTGATCACTTTCTGACAGGTGACGAGACGTGGGTTTATCACCATACACCTGAATCCAATCACAATCAATGCAATGTTGCCATTCGAATTCACTAAAAGCCAAGAAATGCAAAACGTCGATTTCAGCGAAGAAAATCATGGGCTCTGTTTTTTGGGACAGACAAGGTATTCTTCTGTTGGAATGTATGCCTCCTGGAACGACAATTAATGATGCTGCATATTGCCAGACTTTGAAACGTCTTCGAAGGGAAATTCAAAACAAACGCAGGGGAATGCTGACAAGTGGAGTCGGCTTGCTCCATGACAACGCCCGGCCTCACACAGCGCTCGTAACCAAAGCACTACTCAAACAATTCAAATGGGACGCATTGGACCATCCGCCATATAGCTCGGACCTTGCGCCCACCAACTTCCATGTCTTCCGTCCACGACGATGACGAGATGAAAGATGAAGTTGAAATGTGATTGCGACAACAGGCGGCAACCTTCTATGACTGTGGGATACAAAAGCTTGTGCACCGACTTAACAAATGTTTGGATAACAGGGGTGATTATGTCGAAAAATAACAAATAATGCAGTTAATAAGATGTAACTGACGTTTTTTAAATAAATGTTGTATTTAAGGACTGCGAGCCATTGTATTTTTACTTTTCGAAATGCCCTCGTATATTTCGCTCTCATAAAACACCCAGGATCACTACCTTCCCAATTCTTATCCAGGTGGGGTAGCACCGCGTTTGTAAATTTTCAACGTCTCCGCATTCTGGCGTTTAAGTAACCATCCTTTGGTAAGACTATTACTTTTACTCATAAGCTGAATTTTCTGTAGTCAATCTTATATTACCAATAAATCTATATTTTTACTCTCCGAGTCTTTAAGGGGCTGGTTGCAACTTCCTTCCGTGCTTTGGTCCTCGGGTCGTCCCCCGCCACCGTCGCAGCCAGAAACATTGGTTTCTCCGTATCGAGAGGGCACATCGGCCGTCACCGGGTCTCGAGCTGACGGCAAGTGCTCCGTGTCGCGCAGCGGCAGCAGGCCCGCTCGCCTGATAAGAGCCGACACCGCTGGCGCTGACGCCTCGTTCCCGCTACGCGGCCTCCAGCGGCCGCAGCGTACTGTGTAGAGTTTGTGCGCTGCACCACGGCGGCCACACGCGTAGCTGCGAGCTTGACAAGTATGCCTGATCACACACCTCCGTAGGGTAATTTTACGCAAGGGTTAGGGCTGTTCAAGTTGCTTAATGCGTCATCGAATTTCAGTCATGCAAGCGTACTAAAGTACATACACGACGATGTGCAGATTTGTACGAGCAAAAGTCAATTATGAGGCAATCATCCTAGCGGCATTATGTCCAGCGACATGAAGAAAATCATTTTCAAAAAATGGTTCAAATGGCTCTGAGCACTATGGGACTCAACTTCTGAAATATTAGTCCCCTAGAACTTAGAACTAGTTAAACCTAACTAACCTAAGGATATCACAAACATCCATGCCCGAGGCAGGATTCGAACCTGCGACCGTAGCAGTCGCGCGGTTCCGGACTGAAGCGCCTAGAACCGCTCGGCCACCGCGGCCGGCCGAGCAGTCGTGCAGTACAGATGCATATTTGAAGTCTACATAGCCCCATCTGGGCGTAAGAAATCGCAATGTTGTTTTTGTGAATCTTTTGTGTGTCGTATAGGTTCTCTCATTATTGTAGCCGGCCGGCGTGGCCGTGCGGTTATAGGTGCTTCAGTCTGGAACCACGTGACAGCTACGGTCGCAGGTTCGAATCCTGCCTGGGGCATGGATGTGTGTGATGTCCTTAGGTTAGTTAGGTTTAAGCAGTTCTAAGTTCTAGGGGACAAATCACCACAGATGTTAAGTCACATAGTGCTCAGAGCCATTTGAACCATTTTTTCATTATTGTATCCTTTTCAATCGAAAGTGTTGCGACTAACAGACGTTTCGAATATGTTTCTATATTTATCTTGAATTGATTATGCCAGCAAGAAGATGTAGAAGATCACCACATATGACGCTGGAGAGAAGAGATAGAACCTTCTGGAATCAGCAGCAGTCCAGTTACGAGAGTGCGAGTATAGCGTGACGCAATCAGGCAAACAAAAAAAGCGAATAATGTGAATTTTAAGACAAACTAGACAGTGGGTATTTTACTGTACCATGGATTTACGAGTGAAATTCGACCTGTGTGCTCCGAACTGTGAGTCGTTTTGTTCGAAAGTGTTTTTAATAGTATGTGAAGGCCAAGAACCCAGTACTTTATTTGGAGCCGAAGTAATAAAACGACGACTTCCTATTCAAATAAACACTTGAACAGTCGTCACTGGTGGAAGGGAAGATCTGCGTTAGCAGCATTAATCAGACTTATCCCATCCCGCACATTTTTGAAACAGTTCAAATATTTTCTTTACAGTATGTTTTGCCAACATACGACGCGCCGGAGCAGTCTTAAAATTCAGTTTCAATTTTAATAATTAGTTTTCTTAATCAACGAAACCACCATCGCCGTGTTGCTCCAGCTGAACGATATTCACAAATAGCAGAGCGTCGGCTCCAGAAAACCACGCTGCAGTCTTCACGAGGTAGGCTACATCTGAGAGTGAGCTTTCAGCAATCCACCGCCGTTGTGTTGGTGTATCTTACAAAACAAATCCCTAACTGATGATTATATTAAAGGTTTCACTCAGTATAAACAGTGTCAATATTCCTTATGGCGATAACTGACCGACAGTGTATTAATTATAATTGTAGCATTTATATTTCTCTCGCTGCCAGGGCTTTTTATATTTCTCTCGCTGCCAGGGCTTTACAAATGGCCAGCAGAAAGTATTGGTGTTAACACTACAGTTTATGTAAGATGTAATTCCACTTTTTATTACAACTCCACCTTATCCTTTACGGAAAAGTTTGCCAATTAATTTGTAAACAAGATGATAGGCTACATTCATATACTAGAGCTTGCGAGTTTAAAACTGTGTCTACTGTGAAACACAACAGTAGATTGCTTTCAGCTGACTGCTACCTTCGATTGAGGTGTCACACATTAGTATTTTATTAAGCATTACATGTAAGTACTACTCATTTTTACAAACCAGTAATGGTTCACATCGCTATATGCTAAGAGCCCATACACTAATTAACATTTGCTCATAAAAATCGGTCTGATCGTTTGCTACAGTGATCTGTTATACAACGCATAATCATTGCGGAAAACGAAGCTGACAAACTGGCCCACACATTTACTTTTCATGCTTTACAGTTAACTGACAGTAATTATCACTACAGCAGCAAGTGTAATATTTGTGTGCTTTTATCTATTCATGTGTTCCATGTACTTGTTGCTTTGCAAGCATAGTAGTGAGTATGTCGGCGTGTCGCACTGATAATTTTAACCTGGTGTAGGGAGAAAACTAGCTGCGAGATTTTTATTTAAATACATTCGTTCAGGTTGGAAGCTTTCTTCATTAATTTGAATTTGGCAGAAGGAGTGCGGCATCTCAACTCATATTTGGTCAGAACGTGTTGTGATGGTCACGTTGCATACCAAGTCATTACGTATTTACAATAGTATAATATACTCCTGCTATTAGGGTTTAAATATACAGCGCGGGGAAAATATTGATTTTTCTTGTATTTGTTAACTAAAGTCGGAGCTAGTGCAGAGCACATCAAGTAGTCACAGGCTGCACCAACTTCACAAAACTGTCTTAAACTATTTGGAAACAGATGTGGTGGTTAATCAGTCAGCAGTCGGAGTAGGTACGACCATTTTACTACACTACTGGCCATTAAAATTGCTACACCACGGAGATGACGTGCTACAGACGCGAAATTTAACCGACAGGAAGAAGATGCTATGATATGCAAATGATTAGCTTTTCAGAGAATTCACACAAGGTTGGCGCCGGTGCCGACACCTACAACGTGCTGACATGAGGAAAGTTTCCAACCGATTTCTCATACTCAAACAGCAGTTGACCGGCGTTGCCTGGTGAAACGTTGTTGTGATGCCTCGTGTAAGGAGGAGAAATGCGTACCATCACGTTTCCGACCTTGATAAAGGTCGGATTGTAGCCTATCACGACTGCGCTTTTATCGTATCGCGACATTGCTGCTCGCGTTGGTCGAGATCCAATTACTCTTAGCAAAATATGGAATCGGTGGATTCAGGAGTGTAATACGGAACCCCGTGCTGGCTCCCAATGGCCTCATATCACTAGCAGTCGAGATGACAGGCATCATATCCGCATGGCTGCAACGGATCGTGCAGCCACGTCTCGATCCCTGAGTCAACAGATGGGGACGTTTGCAAGACAACAACCATCTGCACGAACAATTCGATGACGTTTGCAGCAGCATGGACTATCAGCTCGGAGACCATGGTTTTGGTTACCTTTGATGCTGCATCACAGGCAGGAGTGCCTGCGATGGTGTACTCAACGACGAACCTGGGTGCACGAATGGCAAAAAGTCATTTTTTCGGATGAATCAGGGTTCTGTCTACAGCATCATGATGGTCGCATCCGTGTTTGGCGACATCACGGTGAACGCGCATTGGAAGCGTGTATTCGTCATCGCCTTACTGGCGTATCACCCGGCGTGATGGTATGAGATGCCATTGGTTACACATCTCGGTCACCTCTTGTTCGCATTAACGGCACTTTGAACAGTGGACATTACATTTTAGATGTGTTATGACCCGTGGCTCTACCCTTCATTCGATCCTTGCGAAACCCTAAATTTCAGGAGGATAATGCACGACCGCATGTTGCAGGTCCTGTACGGGCCTTTCTGGATACAGAAAATGTTCGACTGCTGCCCTCGCCAGCACATTCTCCAGATCTCTCACCAATTGAAAACGTCTGATCGATGGTGGCTGAGCAACTGGCTCGTCACAATACGCCAGTCACTACTTTTGATGAACTGTGGTATCGTGTTGAAGCTGCATGGGCAGATGTATCTGTACACGCCATCCAAGCTCTGTTTGACTCAATGCCCAGGCGTAACAAGGCTGTTATTACGGCCAGAGGTGGTTGTTCTGGGAACTGATTTCTCAGGATCTATGCATTCAAATTGCGTGAAAATGTAATCACATGTCAGTTCTAGTATAATATATTTGTCCAGTGAATACCCGTTCATCATCTGCATTTCTTCTTGCTGTAGCAATTTTAAATGCCAGTAGTGTGCATATGAAGACATTACCATAATAATAAAACAAGAGAAATCAGAACTCGCAGGGAAAGAATTAGGTGATAGTTTTTCCCACTTACTATTCGAGAGAAATAGTCTGAAAATGGTTCTATGAACATGAATCCCCAGCAAATCACTTGATTGTAAATCGCAGCGTAATAATGTAAATGTAGGTATACGAAGTGGGAAAAATTAAGCGCAAAGTATGTACAAAAAGACTGACGCTGAATTGAACCTCGTTAATCAGTACCAAAGAAGATGCTGGAAATGGACGCCGCTGAATCGATATAGCGCAGTGCTGAATTTACCGAACTGTGAGCCATGCCAAGCAGCTGTGCCTTAGTTACAGTGTCAATAGTGTTTTCATCGTTCTGCCTCAGCTGCTCGTGTGTGAGGATTATTTGAGTTCATCTGACCCTTCGACTTGCCCCACAGGCAAGAATTACTGGCTGAACGATCAGGCCAGCGACGTGACCGGGAGATTGCCCCTCCTCTGCTGACTGCCCTCTGCCAGACAACTCACGTACTCGTGACGAGACTGTCGAGGCACTGCGTGCTGTTGCTCCGTCTTGCTGAAAATATTCATACGATCGTTCAGCTTCTGCGAGTTGATCCACACATAGTCTGAACAGCTTCCGAACGTAAAGATTAGTATTAACAATTTGATTAAAGAATCGTGTCAGGATGCGGACGCCAGACATTCCGCATCAAACATCAAACTCGAGATTATGCAACAGCTCTTCAGAGAACCGACGGGGATTTTTTAGGCGCGTACCGACTTATGTTCTGTGAGTTCACATAACCTGACGAGCGGATCCAGGCTTCATCTAAAAAAACGAAACACTAAGGATCCAGAAGGCGTAATTCCACTTTACTCAGACACCACTGTCTGAACACAACACGCGAAACTTCGTCTGAGCATTTTTTTCTAATGCACAGCATTACATTTGTAGGGATACAGATCACACGGGAGATGCGCATGCACAGTCACGCGACATCAACCAATTGGTGCAAAAAGTCCCCTCTTTGCAGCATTTTCTGTGATGGACAGTCCTCGTGTTCAGTAAGAAGAATCCATTCCACGTCTGTCTTATCAACATTTTCTGAGCCAGTTTTATTTGGCCCACCTTGCAGGTACTTACGAGTCGAACGCCAACGATGTCGGCCCAGTGTTTGTATGACAACCGTATAGCCTAAAATTTACTGTCTTTCGCCTATCTATGGTTAATGGGATTAAAGGGACCAGATTCGCCTATCTATGCGCAGTACGTTACATTTGCTTGTGGTGAGTGTCAGCTTCCAACACACGCACCAAGTGTGATCCTCCGCATATACTCCCGCATTTCGTTATAATTTTCCACGCTTGCGCCTTCTCCATATACAACAGCATCATTCGCGGACATCATAATGGAGCTTGCGACATCTAGTAGGTATTGTATACGTACTGCGAACAGTAACAGTCCCTACAGTGTTCCGTTGGGGAACGCTCGAATTTTTACGTCTGAAGATTGCTGTCCGTTAAGATCTGGATGCTACGTTCTGTTTACTAGTCACAAAGCTGGTGTCATATTTTGGTGGTTCATTAGATGACTGTGAAGAAACTTATCGAACACGGCATCCTGGACGAACAGAGTGAACTGGGTTTCACAATATCGTTGTTTGCGGAATCCAAGTCGATTCCTACAGAGGAGATTTCCTTTTTCAACAAATGTCATAAAACGCGAACATAAAATAAGTTCCAAAACACTGCAAGAATTTCACGTAAACGATATAGCCTATATCAGTATACATCCGTTTGATGAACATCCTGGAAAACGAGAACGAGCTGCTCATTCTTCTTTTTTTTTCAGACACTTGCAACGCTTCGTTCCTCCACGGAAATACGATATTTTGTGTCCCTGAAGATACACAAACACTGTCCGTAGCGTACGACTCTCTGAGTGCAACAGAGCTACCCCTAAACTCAAGCGTCGTTTCTTGCGAAAGAACTCAGAGAAACTCCAACGTCCGAATTCCATACTTCAGCTAAGCGAGAGAATAGCCAAAACCGTAGAGAGATAGCTAGAAGAGAACCGTCCGATGTCCAAAGTAATAGCAAGAACTTATGAATAAACAACGAGCGGAGCGAACAGACTTGGCAGTTGTGAGTCCCGCACTTTAATAGCCAGTGGTGTCGCTCATTTCGAAAACAGGTAAATTGCGACCGCAGCAGCCTCCAATGCTCCAGCGTAAACCACCGTTGGCGTAAGTACACTCCTGGAAATGGAAAAAAAAACACATTGACACCGGTGTGTCAGACCCACCATACTTGCTCCGGACACTGCGAGAGGGCTGTACAAGCAATGATCACACGCACGGCACAGCGGACACACCAGGAACCGCGGTGTTGGCCGTCGAATGGCGCTAGCTGCGCATCATTTGTGCACCGCCGCCGTCAGTGTCAGCCAGTTTGCCGTGGCATACGGATCTCCATCGCAGTCTTTAACACTGGTAGCATGCCGCGACAGCGTGGACGTGAACCGTATGTGCAGTTGACGGACTTTGAGCGAGGGCGTATAGTGGGCATGCGGGAGGCCGGGTGGACGTACCGCCGAATTGCTCAACACGTGGGGCGTGAGGTCTCCACAGTACATCGATGTTGTCGCCAGTGGTCGGCGGAAGGTGCACGTGCCCGTCGACCTGGGACCGGACCGCAGCGACGCACGGAATGCACGCCAAGACCGTAGGATCCTACGCAGTGCCGTAGGGGACCACACTTCCCAGAAAATTAGGGACACTGTTGCTCCTGGGGTATCGGCGAGGACCATTCGCAACCGTCTCCATGAAGCTGGGCTACGGTCCCGCACACCGTTAGGCCGTCTTCCGCTGACGCCGAAACATCGTGCAGCCCGCCTCCAGTGGTGTCGCGACAGGCGTGAATGGAGGGACGAATGGAGACGTGTCGTCTTCAGCGATGAGAGTCGCTTCTGCCTTGGTGCCAATGATGGTCGTATGCGTGTTTGGCGCCGTGCAGGTGAGCGACACAATCAGGACTGCATACGACCGAGGCACACATGGCCACCACCCGGCATCATGGTGTGGGGAGCGATCTCCTACACTGGCCGTACACCTCTGGTGATCGTCAAGGGGACACTGAATAGTGCACGGTACATCCAAACCGTCATCGAACCCATCGTTCTATCATTCTTAGACCGGCAAGGGAACTTGCTGTTCCAACAGGACAATGCACATCCGCATGTATCCCGTGCCACCCAACGTGCTCTAGAAGGTGTAAGTCAACTACCCTGGCCAGCAAGATCTCCGGATCTGTCCCCCATTGAGCATGTTTGGGACTGGATGAAGCGTCGTCTCACGCGGTCTGCACGTCCAGCACGAACGCTGGTCCAACTGAGGCGCCAGGTGGAAATGGCATGGCAAGCCGTTCCACAGGACTACATCCAGCATCTCTACGATCGTCTCCATGGGAGAATAGCAGCCTGCATTGCTGCGAAAGGTGGATATACACTGTACTAGTGCCGACATTGTGCATGCTCTGTTGCCTGTGTCTATGTGCCTGTGGTTCTGTCAGTGTGATCATGTGATGTATCTGACCCCAGGAATGTGTCAATAAAGTTTCCCCTTCCTGGGACAATGAATTCACGGTGTTCTTATTTCAATTTCCAGGAGTGTATGTGTCGCTAAGCAATCTACTGGATAGCAAATTCATTTCTTCTCACTATTCCTGGTCAGCGAGGAGTTGTGGGGTGATGTGATACGTTAGACTGCTGTTAGAAAGGGAACACGTTCTTTGACATACTCTATGAAGAATCGTGTAAGTATTCATCACGTGCAGTATCCTCACCCCTGCCGAGCGATTGTAGTCGGCTTCCTATCCCGCGCTCACTATTACGGTGCGATTCCAACGCGGCGTCTGTGGTGACGCAAACAGCTCTGCGCCTCTTACAGTGGCGCTCCTGTAATGTAACTGAATGTGACCCGCATTCGCGCGACGGCCATCGCACTGGGATCACACCTTTTAGACTGCCTTAAACAAGTGTACGAGCTCGTAGCGCAACCAGTTCTGTCACACTTCTGATGTTATGAATTTGTCCCTGTCTCATCTTTAAACCGTCGTCCACGTGTTTCGCCAAAAGTATTTGAGTCATCTGAATATGAAACTACTAAAAATAGTTTTTAACTAAGCAAAACAATACGAAACTGTGCCTGGTTCCTGCTGTGCATTATCAGAAATCTGTGACTGGAACATCATTATTCGGTATTGACTGTGAGCAATTTTAGGGAACATCTACTGGGAGCTGTTCCGCTATAATCTTTTGAGAAATACTATACTAATGCAGTGGGCGGAACTAAGAGTCAGTGACTTCGCCATGCCCTAAAGGCGGTGAAACACGTAACAGCATGTTTGACATGGATGCATAATCAAATGTTTTGTGCAAGCATACACAACTCCCCTTCGCTCCCACACTGTTCAAGCATGCTTGCACACGAATCAGTTTATATTTTGAATATGTGGATCACCGGCGAACACCATTTGCTAGTTTCGACCGACTTTGCGTTTGTGATGGAAAAAAAAGAGAAAGGTAAGAAGGAACGTGATTTGTGGGGTGAAAGCTGATTAAGAAAACAAAAAAGTATCCTTGCATTAGCCCGCCCGGTTGCCCGTGCGGTCTAACGCACGGCTTTCCGGGCGGAAAGGAGCGCCGGTCCCCGGCGCGAATCCATCCGGCGGATTTGTGTCGGGGTCCGGCCAGCCGGCCAGTCTGTGGACGGTTTTTAGGAGGTTTTCCATCTGCCTCGGCAAATGCGGGCTGGTTCCCCTTATTAGGCCTCAGCTACAGTATGTCGGCTATTGCTGCCAAACAAGTTCTCCACGTACGCGTACACCACCATTACTCCACCACGCAAACATAGGTATTACACTCATCTGGTGTGAGGAGACGTTACCTGGGGGGGGGGGGAGGCCCACTGGGGACCGAACCCCACAATAACCCTGGGATCGGTGTGGAGTGGCGGAGGGCTGAAGTGGACTGCGGTAGTCGTCGTGGGACTGTGGACCACTGCGGCTTCGGTGGGGACGGAGCCTCTCCGTCGTTTCTGGGTCCCCGGTTAACATAACACAACATAAGTTACGCTGACTTGAAGATACATCTTCTCTACTCCTGCGCTTCCTCTTCTGCTGCGATTCAAAGATAAATTCTTCTTCTGTGATGTTTTTAAAGAATTGTTGCAACAATAGTACAGTAGATGTCTTGTAGAGTGTTCGACTCGCGCCTCCTCGCAAATAATGACGAACTCCGCATCAAGATTTCTACCTCAGATTTCTTCCAAATCTTTTCCTCTTTCAACACTGCTAAAGCAACTCTTTTCTCCACAATCTAACCAAACGTTCTATCGAGTTCCATTGCGCTCGTGACCGATCGACTTAACCCTTCCACCGTCCCACTTTGGACTGACTATTCTTCCAGTCTGCACGTTCTTTAGAACTTCCCCTTTTGACCAAAACTATTCAGAATCATTTCTCTTTAAAAAAAAATATAATCGTTTTTTCTCTAATAATTCGACTCTTCGCGTACGTCCGTCTTAAACACTGTTGGGTCGTTCCTTGAACTAACTCGCTCATCAATTTCGTCTCTTACGTTCATACACCTTCTACAAAAATGGTTCTGTTGGCTCTGAGTACTATGGGACTTAACTTCTGAGGTCATCAGTTCCCTAGAACTTAGAACTACTTAAACCTAACTAACCTAAGGACATCACACACATCCATGCCCGAGGCAGGATTCGAACCTTCGACGTAGCGGTCGCGGCGGTTCCGGAGTGTAGCGCCTAGAACCGCTCGGCCATCCCGGCCGGCCCTTACACAGATATCATTTTCCCTACTGAACCAAAGCTTCCAGAAATACATAGGCAATACACACAGGTACATTGAGAACAAAATTACGATTGAAAATAACAGTATTCATTTATGTAAAAGTTTTGAATCACATATTCACAAAATGACTGAAGAAAATTTAAAAGAAAACAAAGAAAATGTATAAAGTTTTATAATGCTCTCTATGGGATACGGTATCACGTTACTGGGCGAGCCTGTTACATAAACATCAAAGAGGACGAAAACATGCTCGTTCAGTAGGTGGCAGCCAACAAAATATTTTTGCGTTTAGAGGAGTAATCTGGTGATTGAAATTTCGTGAAAAGATCGCTCCGCAACGGAAATGGCCTTTGTTTTTATCGTTGTCACCCCAACACCCTTATCATATCCGTGACAATCTCTCATCTATTTCACCATAATGCAATACATGTTGTCCCTTTTTGAACTTTTTCACTGTCCTCCGTCAATCTTATCTGGTAAGGACCCTATGGAGCGGAGCAGTATTTCTGGAGAGGACGGACAAGCGTTATGTAGGCCCTCTCTTCATTAGATTTGTTAGCTTTTCTATGTGTTTTGCCAATATGCCGCAGCTTCTGTTCGCCTTCTCCACTCAGTTTCTGTGTTATGATTCCTAGACCATCTTTAAATTTTTGAGGTGTATTGCTTAACTGTGGTAATCACGTTGTAGGCCTCTCACACTTTGTTGTTCAGAGTTAGTTACTACTTTTCGCACCATACAGATATTTTGCCTAAATTGCTTTGTGATTCATTTTGGTCTTACGATGACCTTATGAGACGGTGAACAACAGCATCATCTGCAAACAATATAAGTGTGGGGCACAGAGTATCTTCTAACACATTTATACATATGAAGATGCAAGGCCTGTAACGCTTCCTTTGGGGAACTCCAGATACCATTTGGTTTTCACTACTTCACTTCCAGTCTGTTAATAAGAATGGTAGTGACCTCCTAATCGAAAATCACAAGTCCAGCCGCACAGTTGAGACGGTACTCATAGGCAAGCAGTTCCACTGTAAGTCGCTTGTGAGGAACGGTGCCAATGCTCTTCTGGAAATCTAGAAGTACGAAAACAATTTGAGGTCCCCTGTCGATACCACACATTACTTTGTGCGAATAAAAAATGTATCTTTCCTTTATAAGAATGATAATTTCTGAATCGTGGTGGTTATTTGTCGATAGTTCTTTTTGTTCGAGACATTTCATAATGTTGGAATGCACTATATGTTCCAAAATCCGAGAACATACCGATGGCAATGATATGGGCCCATACTTCAGCAAATTACTTCTGTTTCTTTTATTATATATTAGTCTGGCGTGTACAACTTTCCAATGCATATGTACGGGTGTTTTGTCGAGAGAGCAGTTGTATATCTTTGCTAAAAATTGAGCTACTTCATCAGCAAACGCCGCAAGTAACTTAACTGGTATACAGTCTGGAGAGGAAGACTTGCTTTGATTAAGGAATTTAAGATGCTTCGCTGTACCGAGGGTATCGATTCAAGTTATTCATATTGGGAGCTGTTCTAGATTCGAATCCTGGAACATTAACTGTACCTACTTTGGTAAAGGAATTTTGGAAAACCATTTTAGTTACTTCTCTTTACTGGCGCTGTCCACAGCAACATTACCATTCCTGTCACGCAGTTAAGGTATGTACTGGAACTTGCCTGTGCGAAACGTAGTTATGGAATAAAATTTCACGGCTAGTTTTTGGTCAGGAATGGGAGGAGAGGTGTTGGCGTTAAGTTTCTGATCATCATACTTTCTGTCAGCGCCATGATTTTAGTGTCATATACTAAGGCCATGTGACACTGTTGACGGTGATCTTTTCGTCGGAAGACGACGTTCAGGTCGGCGATCCCGTTGGTGCTACTCTAGAGCGATAGGCCATGTGCAGCACCGTGTTTACCCTCTCACGCCTCCTATCATGATGCAACAGACAAATGACACCACACTACACTCTCAAAAGTTACACTTAATATACAACTCTCACGGTCCATGAGGAAAAGATCGTCTATGCGAGTGGGAAGAAAAGTCATTCCGATTAGGCAGCAGAATCAGCCCCTCGGTATCTCGAAGGCAACAGTCGCATTTAGCTAGTTCCTTCTTTATTGAAAACAGCCACATTCATTTAATATCTGGTAGCACGGGTCGGAGCATTTACATTGTGGAAAAAGCAGATCCCAGACAGATTCACCGGAAGAATCCTCAGGAAGTGTAGTCTACACACAAAGCAAGTCGCTTTGAAACCCTCATTCGACTGATACTTTAGTACGAGCCTCATTATGGGACCCAATCCAGTTAGGACTGGTAGAGGAAATGAAAATGTCCAGAGAAGAGCAGCACGTTTCGTCACGGGTCCGACTAATAAGGACAACATTTTCACGGAAATTGTCATCTAAAACCATTGGCAGGCGTAACAAGACAGGCGTTGTGCTTCACAGTGTAGTTTACTGTAAAATTATGAGAGTACATTGTATGCGAGTACATGGCCGGCCAGAGTGACCGAGCGGTTCTAGGTGCTACATTCTGGAACCGCGCGACCGCTACGGTCGCAGGTTCGAATCCTCCCTCGCCCATGGATGTGGGTGATGTCCTTAGGTTAGTTATGTTTAAGTAGTTCTACATTCTAGGGGACTTATGACCTTAGCAGTTGAGTCCCATTGTGCTTAGAGCCATTTGAGCCAGTACATTGCTGGAAGAGTCAGCAGAGGAACTATATTACTTCATCCTACATTCAGAGTGATGAAAGATAAGAGCAGGGAGAGATTCTCGAATCGCGTAAAATTTTCCAGATAACCGTAGATCAGAAGTGCATTGTTCATAATCTACGGCCATACAGCGATGGACAGTGAGCAGCGGGCGTGCGGCAGTGTGCATTCAAACTAACTTGCCCCAGCTATTACTTGTTAAGCTAATGACCGCAGTTGCTAATTAAATTAGCAGAAAAAAATGGCATCAGCTTAACAGTCAAAGCTAGGTGAATTTTAACTTCCCATCCACGTTTGGTGGTGAAGCTTGGCTGTTATATCAACTTCGCTGAAATTACCGTATTGCATTAATTTGTTTGGATAATAACCTGTGCTGCATAAAATACACCGCAGTAAGGTAGTGAAATTAGTAATGAAATTTAGAGGTCAAAAGTTCTAATTTTTTCTAATGTACAAACGACGTGAATTGACTTTTATTCTAACAAGTACAGTAGATGAGGCAATGGCGAGAAATAAAACAGAAATTAAATTTTAAACATCTTACTTCTCAAATTATATTTGTTCCACCAAATGTTCGAATTTCTGGAACACCTCTATCACCGCGGAAGCTTAATATAGCTAAACAGAACTGATAAACACACCCAACACAAACACGTTCGCTTACTGGAGAAACTTTGGCGCGATCGTAGCTGATTGTCTTTCGTTTTACGACCGTAGTTCCGTAGTGGCGCATTTCCGATCTCTGACTGTCTGCAAACTTTTGCTCGCTTCAGCGACCCCTACCTAGCTTAATACCAGGTTGATTTTCTCCACCTTATATACTCGTATGTTACGAAAACTGTTACGCCGTAAAGTCAAGCGCCGTCACCCCAGTCGGGAACGGGAGCGCAGAGAGGGCTGCGAAAGAGACGTCAGCCAATTGCACGCTGAGCAACCCCTCTCCAGGACGACAACGCAACAACAGCGGCCTCTATGCGGTGAGAACATAAGTGCCGCGCTCAACTGGCCTTGGCACAGTTCTACAGAAGCTTCACGGATAGCGACCTGAATAGAAGAGTCAATAGTATTACTTCATTTGTATTAATAATTGTATATACTGAAGAGATTTCTTATTTACATTGGCCCTTTGCTTGCGACACTTCTGTGTTATTGTCAAAGTTAAGTATTGTCACTGTTCATTTCGTAATAAAACTCATTAATACGATTTGTTTGAATGTTGTTCAGCGATCCGAGAAGGCAGGCTTCCTAGAGCCCACATATTTGACGTCAAGGCGGGATTCAACAAAAACACCTTGAACGTAAATTCATAGAAATTCGATCGCATTGACAGGCTTCCCAACAGTCGACCTTCCCGCGCACAATTTGCGACTGGAGCACGAAAGAGAGGAAGTGACGGTGATACATAGAGTATATTCCACCACACGTTTTCTGCGGTTTGCAGCTGTTGAATTTGATTATACACTGACTTAGCAACGGACATGGGATAGTGGCGTATAGGTGGCGCAGGTATGTTGTATGCGCGCACCACACTCTCGCTGTGCCAGCTGCAGTTGTACAAGAGATCTGAGAAATGGTTTTGCAAGTGATTTGAGTACTATGCGCCGCCGTCGTGAGATGACGCCGTTCGAACAGCGGGTGTGTTGGTCAGTGCCCGACGGAGGAAATTTTGATTTCGAGGTGCTGCAGGCATTTGGCTTCAGCCGTGTCAAGGGTTGTTGTGAATTGCTGACTGAGGGTGTCACAAGCGACATCAGACGAGCTACCTCCCTTCCAGCCACACTCGATGACCGTGACCGGTGACATCGGAGACGGATAGTCAGTAGTGGCAGAAGGGCAACCGTGCAACAAATCACGGGTCAATTCAACACACGAGTGCTAGACATTTCTCTCAGTGGACACCACGTATGAACGTGGGTTCCATGGAATATGGGAACTGGAGCCGCACACGGGTGCCATTGTTAATTCAACGTCATCGGGCACAACGGATTGCATTTGTCGTCAATAACCAGGGATGGACACTGAAAAAATGGCGTACCGTGATGTGGTCGGATGAATCACGATTTCAACTGCACCATACCGACGGGCAGACCACACGAATCGATGGATTCCGCCTGACAAAAAGAGGGGGGGGGGGTCCAAGGCGGTGTGTCTGTGTTACTGTCTGGATGGATATTCCTGGTATGGAGTGGACTTCCTAGTTGGTCTAGAAGGGACTTAGAATGGTCCGCAGTATATTGAGCTACTCACGACATTCTTTACCCGTTTTTGGCCGTCCAACACCTGACGGTTCTGCGGTGTTCCAAGATGATAACGTGCCGCCACATAGTTCCCATGTTCCTGGGAAAGGTTCTGGAAATATGCTGAGGAGTTCCAAAGACTGAGATGACCGCCCCGCATCCCAGATTTGAGCTCAATTGAGCATATCTGGGGTGTCCATGCCATGAATCGTGAACCACGAACAGACCACAATTGGCAGCAGCTCTGTAAACGATTTGGTGTCAGTTGTTTCCAGAGGAGTGCCAGGGACTTGTCACTCACTTCCACGGCGGCTCACTGCATTCTGCAGGGCTTGAGGAGACCCTGTGAGATATTATCTGTTTATCCCATGACATTTACTAAGTCAGTGTACACTACTGAAAACATGCAAAACCGTTAAGAACGTGGCCATTTTGCTGGCAAGTGGTGTGACAGGTAGTTCGTCATTGTAGGAGTGCATGGTAACATATTCAGACCAAATTAAACACTCTTCAGATTAAAGGGTACCCAAACAGGTGCATCTAAACACAGTGTACCTGCATCTGGCGGCCAACACATGTGTGTATTCTCACAGTCTAACGCTATCATAAAGGTGCCGAATAGCACTCTGCGACAGATTGTTCCAAGTATCTTGCGCCTTCTTTCTGCAAATCGGCAAAGGTTGTTGCAGACCATGTAGAACGAGTAAGTTTCAGCTTCATCATGTCCCATACGTATTCAGTTGGCGAGAGATCTGAAAATCTCGATGGCCAGGGAAGTTGTACCCCGTGAAGAGCGCGTTCGTCGCAGCAGCAGTTTGTGGATGTGCATTGTCCTGCTGAAAAAACACGCAACCTTCCTGTCGAAGAAGTGGCAGTAGCACGTTCAGTGTAGCGGGCATTGGTCACTTTATCCTGCAGAAACACCAGATGCGTCCGCGAGCTGCAACTGATACCACCCCCTCCACCCCCTACCTCCCACCACCACACACACCATCAAGCCTGGGATGAGACCTGTCTGTCGTGGGCGAATACACTCTGTAATAGGCAGCTAACAAGGTGTACGTCATACACATGTACGTCCATCATTCGCATACAGACAGAACCTACTCTCATCACTGCTGACAACAGAGCGCCATTCCACTTGCCAGTCAACTTTTCAGCAGCTACTAGCGTATGACAGAGTGACAGGGAGATTACTGAACAACCCGAACTGCAGGTTGCTCTAACCCGCCCCTAGGGAAAAACGGATCACCCAATTCATAAATAACCACCTTCCCGCGGGTGGGAAAACGGACAGGAATGGTGGGACGACCCCAAAACTAAGCGGCTGGTGACCTCACGAAGAAAACAAGTAGAACTTATTAAGTAAATGAAACAACATATCGCCAATCACTCAATTTCTAATAAACTGCAATTTCTGGCGAAGACCTGGGGCAGCACCCGCAACGCTCTCCCGAACCGTCCCCTGCCAGCCGCTTCAACGGACGCAGGAAGGCGCCCCGATCTCCCGTCTCACGGCGCCGCAGCTCGCACCGCCAGACCGATGTCCTGGGTTGACTCCTGTTGCTCTCGTGTCGGCCGCGAAGCCACTATCCCTCGCTATACGGCGCGGCCCACTGGACTCACGTGGCGACCTCACATGCGCCGACGCTCAAGGCGGACAAGTCATCTTGTGTCTTAGTGCGCGACAGACCAACCGATCGATCCAACCGCCAATGACCGTTGCCCGAGCAACTGAAGCAGACTGGCAGCCTAACGCGCAGTCTCAGATGCAGGGACTCAACCCCGATCGAGCAACCACCAGCTGAGTTGTGTTACTGGCGGAATGGCAACACTCTCATTTTGCCGGCTTTAAGGTTTGATCCAAACGACAGACATACACTAACTGCCACACAAATGCAAACGAGAAACAGACCAGCAACTGGTGACAATGGACTGACCCAGACTCACTCCAACTGACCAACTGCCACTGGCGAGCTTATCGCGCCCCTTAAATGCACGTGAAAAGGCAACCTTTTTCCTTTTCCACCAGAGGGAAACACCAAAGCAGCGATTGCCACAGCGACGCCACCGCCAGAAACGGAGGGCGACTGCTTCACACAACGCGCTGCGGCGCGCTCTTCAAAACAGTAATTTTTTCCACGGCACAGCAAAATGTGCAACACGTGCCCGGATTCCGTTCCTGGATGATGATCGCCCTTCTACCACTATTCGCACAATACGTCAGTTTTGACGTGCGTCTGTTCTACGCAGACGTCCAGATCCTCGTCTACGGTGTGGGGATGTTCCACAGACTACTGTTGGAAGCAGTGACACACCACCGACACGTCGTTTCCAAAACGTGCAGCAATCCACAGACAAGCCCGTGACACCTTTCAAATGGCTGAAGCTGTTGAACAGAAATACTTACTTGTCACTGGGGCGTGGTTGTACCATAGAATGGATGCTGCGGACACTGTCCAGCTCTAAACTCGGCGCAGATACTGTCTACAGAGTCAAAACAGAACATGTATATACAGGCCCTCTGAGCGCCATCTGATCGCCGACGACCGCGACAAATGAATCAGTAACACTCCAACCGTTCAGTATGCACATATTAAACCCTTGTGCCACTAAAAACAGCTCTTGAGGGTGTTGCACTCTTTTTCCTGCAGCATGGTTACTATTCTAGTTGTTTTCTGTTTGTGAAAGTGCTTAGGGTATTTCTATTTAATTTTACGTAATTAGTTCTCAAGGTAAAGAGCTTTTTAATTACTTATGTTTCCTTTTATCTATTTTTCCTTCTTCTTCTTTTTTGCGTTCTTGACTTTGAGATGTAAATGTGACGACTTACCATAGTCGTCCTTATTTATTCAGCAGCAGCCTAATGCTTGAAGGTTGAGCTAAGGTTGCTGAAGAAGGAGTCAAGCGAATAAATGGATTTGGTGAGGTTTATATAAGCATAAACTATGTTATTTCCGCCGGCCGCGGTGGTCTCGCGGTTCTAGGGGCGCAGTCCGGAACCGTGCGACTGCTACGGTCGCAGGTTCGAATCCTGCCTCGGGCATGGATGTGTGTGATGTCTTTAGGTTAGTTAGATTTAAGTAGTTCTAAGTTCTAGGGGACTAATGACCACAGCAGTTGAGTCCCATAGTGCTCAGAGCCATTTTTTATGTTATTTCCATGGAAATGTGTTTAATTTTGTGTACCGTTCTGACTCTCGTATTTCGTTCTCTTCTTCCGAGACTGCACCCTCCTGAGATTCAGAGGGCGTTACAGGGAATCGAGGTGGAGGTTTACTGTTGACTGTTCACGGTGTATTGTTTCTCGTCCAAGCGTCGGATCAGCTATCAGTCCGAGAAGAATCAGTTTTCCACAGGGCCGTCAGAATTGCGACGGTTTAATCTTATCTCACAGGTCTACGCAAGGCAGGCGACCCTTATCTGTATTATTTCACAAGCGTAGGAATGCAGGAAGTTGATTCATGTTCGCTGATTAATGTTTCTCTCACCGGCGGTAATTACTCGCTCGTTCCGCACTTCGCCTGGTAGACACGAACGGCGGCAGCGGAAGTCTCTTTCGCGACTTGGCTGCGGAAGAAAAGAAGAATGAACGGTCCAAGATGTGCCAGAGTAGAAAAACGAGGTTCTCACGTAGTTTATTTCAACTTTGGGAATGACCTAAAGGCTGATGGCCGAACTGTATGGCGCATGAGATAACATAGGATGAGCAAATGTCTTTCACTGATTGCAAAAGTTCTAAGGACGTTTTTCAGATACAGCCATGTGATCTGTTTCAAATGGCATCCAAACATTAAAGCTTTTTTTTATTGCTTCACTTCCACATGTACTCCTTTTGTTGTCAGTAAAACGTCTAGGCGATACCCAATTTCTCTCCATGTCCTTGGCAACATTTCTTGCGTCACCACGTCTACAGCATCTAGTATTCGTGCTGTAAGAGTTTGAACATCAGACACTCCAGAACTGAACACTTTATCCTTAACGTAACGCCACAATAAAAATAAAATAAAGAGGGTTTATGCCTGGCGAACGTGATGGCCATAATATTTGACCGTCTCTCCCGATACATTCTCCTGGAAAGATTTCATCCAAGAACTGGCAAGCAAATAAATCCTAGTAGTGTCTATGCAACATCTTCGTGAAACACTAACCATGGTCGAAAGTCCTATATCTGATGCTGCCATACCTTGTCAAAGATTTTGTGTGTATCTGTTTACTTCAACGATGGATAAAACTTACGAACAGTGATTTCCTCACCAAATATCTCAAATTCCAACTGCAGCAGAAAAATATTAGTCTTCCGTAGCACTCACGAAAAGTTAAAGGTTTTCGGAACTCTTTGTCAAACGGTTCCCAAAATGTTACTACAAGAAAAAATTACTACATGTTGTCGCAACTTCATGCGCTCTAAAATTTATTAGTACTGCGTGACGTCAAATACACTACTGGGCATTAAATTTGCTACACCAAGAAGAAATGCAGATGATAAACGTCTATTCATTGGACAAATATATTATACTAGAACTGACATGTGATCATATTTTCACGCAATTTGGGTGCATAGATCCTGAGAAATCAGTACCAAGAATAACCACCTCTGGCTGTAACAACGGCCTTGATAGGCCTGGGCATTGAGGCAAACAGAGCTTGGATGGCGTGTACAGGTATAGCTGCCCATGCAGCTTCAACACGATACCACAGTTCATCAAGGGTAGTGACTGGTGTATTGTGACGAGCCAGTTGCTCGGCCACCATTGACCAGACGTTTTCAATTGCTGAAAGATGTGGAGAATGTGCTGGCCAGGGCAGCAGTCGACCATTTTCTGTGTCCAGAAAGGCCCGTACAGGACCTGCAGCATGCGGTCGTGCATTATCCTACTGAAATGTCGGGTTTCGTAGGAATCGAATGAAGGGCAGAGCCACGCGTCGAAACTCATCTGAAATTTAACGACCACTGTTCAAAGTGCCGCCAATGCGAACAAGAGGTGGCCAAGACGTGTAACCAATGGCACCCCATACCATCACGCCGGGTGTACGCCAGTATGGCGATGACGAATACACTCTTCCAATGTGCGTTCACCGCGATGCCGCCAAACACGGATGCGACCATCATGATGCTGTAAACAGAACCTGGATTTTTCCGAAAAAATGACGTTTTGCCATACTGCGCCCAGGTTCGTTGTTGAGTACACCATCGCAGGCGCTCCTGTCTGTGATGCAGCGGCAAGGGTAACCGCAGCCTTCGTCTCCGAGCTGATAGTGCATGCCGCTGCAAACGTCGTCGAACTGTTCGTTAAGATGGTTGTTGTCTTGCAAACGTCCCCATCTGTTGAGTCAGGGACCGAGACGTGGCTACACGATCCGTTACAGTCTTGTGGATAAGATGCCTGTCATCTCGACTGCTAGTGATACGAGGCCGTTGGGGTGCAGCACGGCGTTCCGTATTACATTCCTGAACCCACCAATTCCATATTCTGCTAACAGTCATTGGATCCCGACCAACGCGAGCAGCAATGTCGCTATATGATAAACCGCAATCGCGATAGGATACAATCCGACCTTTATCAAAGTCGGAAACGTGATGGTACGTATTTCTCCTCCTTACACGAGGCATCACAACAACGTTTCACCAGGCAACGCCGGTCAACTGCTGTTTGAGTATGAGAAATTGGTTGAAAAATCTCCTCAAGTGTGCACGTTGTAGGTGTCGCCACCGGCGCCAACCTTGTGTGAATGCTCTGAAAAGCTAATCATTTGCATATTACTGCATCTTCTTCCTGAAGCGCGTCAGGAAGCGCGTCATCTTCGTGGTGTAGAAATTTTAATGGCCAGTAGTGTATTAGGTTGGTGAAGAGTTCCTAACTTTTTCCATAAGTTTAATGAACACAACAGATCCACATAACAGGGACTTATATTCTTCTTCACTATTTACAATAGCTTGCTAACGGTGGGTAACTTTTCCATTCCGCGACTGTAGAAATCACGTGATTTTGAGGCGAAGTATTCGTCGGATCACATTCGGAGCGCATTTTCTTCTGGAAAGGAAGTTCCTTGAAGTTTTTCGATAAAACACGGAAAACGTGAGAATCTAAGGGCGCAAGATCATGTTAACAAAGTGGGTGCGGAATGAATTCCCAATCCAACCCTAGCATAGTGTTTTTTGTGAGTCTAGCAGATTGTGGGCTGGCGTTATTTTGGAGTACCATCACGTCGCGCAGCACTCCTCGTCATTGTCCTTAAACTGCTGGTGCAAGACGGCTCAGTTGATGACAAATGTCAGAAGTGATGATCACACCATCGCTATTCCACGAGAGGAATAACATTACCTTTCGCGGATGCGCACAGGTCTTTGTACGAGGAGTCGCTGCTTTATTTGGGCTCGGCGATTCCATTCTTTTCTTTATGTTAGAGTAACGACACCATTTCTCGTCACCAATGACGATAGAGGATAGGAATGGTCGGTAGTGTTCACGAGTCAGTTGATGACAAGCAATCAGAGACGTGCCTGCTGACTTTCGTAATTTTTGCTTAGGACTTGCCGTACCCACATAACCCAGTTTCGAACATTCCCCATTGCACGCAAATGTCTCACGACGGTGTTACGATCACAGTTCGTCACATTTGTTAGTTCTCGCGTACGCTGACGTAGATCGTGGTGGATTAATGCGCGCCGACGATCTTCATCAAACGCCAAAGGTCTTGCTGCACGTGGAGAGCCACTAACGTCAAAACAGTCCTCCATAAAATAGAAAACCATTTTCTTGCCGTGCTGTGTCCAGTGGCATTATCCCAATATGCGGCGCACTTGTTTCTAGCTGCCTCCACTGCTGTCACCCCTCTATTGAAATCAAACTGAAGAATATGGCGGAAATGTTACGATTTCTCCACTTAGTACCTCATTTTCTAGCGTCTACACCTCCACTCACTACCTCCAAATGCTAAAATAACAATATGTAAACTCAAATAGCAGCAGTGAACTACAAATAAAAAATGACAATCAATAACCTAACAAACCAAAAACAAAAATGCTGCGAACTTATGCACCAAACAAATATTTTGTGTGTCCAAATTACTGGCAACTCGCTGCCCGGAATAACGACAGTTGAAAGTAAAATTCTTTTTTTTTCCCCTCGTCTCTCATTCCCTTTCGGGTAGGGAGCGGGGAGGCACATGAAGAGCCCGCCGCTCTTTGGTGCCTTAGCCTAGGTTAGGTACTTCTTCCACCTTATATTTGAAAAATTTGAGTTGGGATCTCCATTTATTGTGTTTTATGTCTTGTTGCTAGTTGTTTCTTATTCTTACTCGGAGGCTGAAATATCAGCACTTGCATTCGCCCAATATACTGAGGTCAGAGTCGTGTCGTATTCTAACTGTCTTGTTATGTTAACTATGTTGCTATTTGCTTTTCTAATTCTCATTACATTCTATTTATCATTTGGTTGACTACAACCATGCAATCGTTTTTTTTTTCTGAGGCAGGCTTTGGGTTTCTGTCGTGGATTATTTAATCTTACGCTAGCCACATCTGACAGTTCAGTAGTGAGATTTGGATGGTCTCTCATATTTGGCCCAATTTTGGCTATTTGTTCTAGCTACGCTTTTTTTTAATGAAGGTTAAGCCTGTTTGGTACTAAAACTTCTTCGACTCTCTTACTGGGCTCTAACGCCCCGCAAGTCTCAGAATGTCTGTGTATGTTGCTTTAATTTTTTCCGTGTCTGTTTAGTTAGCGATCCACATACTCAAATATGGGTCGAATCAAGTTTTGTATCTGTGAATAAATCTTTTTACTTTGTCGCTCCATTCGCCTTGCCTCTCACTAGTGTTAGCATGTCGGCCCTGTACCTAGGTCTACCTGTAGTTTCCTCTGTGTGAATTTTCGAGGACATAGATTGCTCTAGTGCCGTACCTTCTACTTTGCCCTCTCTGTAACAGTGACGTTTTCGTCCCATAGTGTGATCCCTAGCTTCTTTAAGATTTTGTCGCTTTACACTAAAGTGCCTCGCATTGCTTCCATGCTCTGGCTTAAATAATTCGTACCCATCTCTCGTCAGAACACTGATGATTCGAGCTCTCAAACTATTTAGATCATGAACTTTATATAAAAGCAAATGAAGCCCTAGAAACAGATGATTTAGTACATGAACAGGAGTCATTAAACAATGTAAAATGCTCCAAATTTTGGGTGTACATATTGATGGAAACTTGAACAGTCAATACAGTTACGTTCAACTACTTTTGCTCTTCGTATATTTCCTAGTCTTGGAAACAAACGAAACAGCCTCCTGACAAAATTTAGATATATCCACTGAATAATGCCGTATGGAATAATTTTGTGGGGTAGAAATTACTGGTTACACAAAAGCGGCCTTTAAGAATAACATACGGTATTCACACATTGTCGATATGAAGGCACCGCTTCAGGGTGTTGGTCATTTTAACCGCACCAACACAATACATTAGTAGTTATGCCCACTTGACAATTATTACCTATTATTAAGGCTGTCAGTGTCTCAGAAAGGGCCTCAATTTGTAACAGCAAGCGTTTTTGATAATTTCCCAAATACCATAAAATATCTGACAGGTTTTAAATCTAATCTAAATCATTTCTCCTTGACAACTCGTTCTATTCCATAACTGAATTCTTGTTTAAAAACCGGTTACCTGTAAGAGAGAAAAGACTCGCTTTTAGGTGTGGTTGCATGAGTGTATATATATATTAGCCGATTTAACACTAATTATGAGCCGGCTGCTGTGGCCGAGCAGTTCTAGGTGCCTCAGTCCGGAACCGCGCTGCTGTTACGGTCGCAGGTTCGAATCCTGCGTCGGGCAAATTTGAGTGATGTCCTTAGATTAGTTAAGTCTAAGTAGTTCTAAGTCTAGGAGACTGATGACCTCAGATGTTAAGTCCCATAGTGCTTAGACCCATTTGAACCATCTGAACTAATTATGATACGTATCCTCTAATTGACTCATTCGCAATCATTTCGATAAAATAAACGTTCAAATGATCTATTTTGAGGTTAACTAACTAACTGACAAACTACATACCTATGCGTATACTGCATGTAACGGCATCAAACACTAGATATCTACGACGTTTAATCTGTCATAAATTGCAATTCTAATATTTCCATAAACAGTAAGTTTCAATGTATAACTCTTTGACAATCACAGGCAATTATACTTGTGGGGTATCTACGTCAATGGAATTCTCCCCCAACACCCTCCCTATGCACTCGTGCCCTCCTCGATGCTGCACCTCATGCCTTTTACTAATTAATGGCAATTATTTTCGCTTTTGTAAATATTTGGAAATAAAAATGCTAAACGCTAAGTAAACATTAAATCTAACTTATGTTGATACGTTCATGTTCGTTCTACACTTGTGTTTTGTGTTAATTAGTCAATAAGCTAATTATAAAAAAACATGCCTAGTGGCTAAAGAAAAAATTTATGAATAATCTACGTTTATGATATGATGAAGTTTTACAAGCGTGATCCAAGCTCATTTTTGTAGTTTTGGAATTTAATTTGTATAACTTCCTATTATTTTATCGAAATGGGGGTGTATTACATTAATTCGAGCTTGAAATTCTTTTACAGAAAGTGGTTTTGCTAAACTGGTTTTTCTCATAGATATCTGCTGTGGGTCAGTTTCTATGACGCCTTTATTACTCTAGGGAGTACGGAACTCTGGCTTTTTTGCGTGTTCTTCAAAAGCGGCCATTATTACACGTTCCAACCGCTCGCAGTATGTCAATGCACACGGTTCGAGTCCTATTCGAACAGCTTCCCATACCTGCTACGTTTCTGACAGATTACTTTCCACATTGGCCATCTGCACTGGTTTGTTTACGTCTACCAGAGTACGCTGCACCCACCCGCGGCCGAACACATTCGTAAGTCACGCCTTGTCCACCTTAAGAAAATATTATCTCTTTTTTTTCATTTTCATTGAGCTCTTGAATATTTCTTTTGTAGTAGGATTCTGGAACTAGCGATTCGTCGAGCTGTTATTAACAGATATTTCGTCAAGGACTGTCACTGACTTTAACTTACAGGTTTGGAATATTTTTGTTAATTGCGATTTCAATTCAGGAACGCTTTCTATCGCACGTTTCATCGATGCTGACAATTAAAATAATGGCTTGCCTTCAGTTACGAGATTTTGTTTCAGGAAGGGTGAATTTGGAATCCTCTCTGGTTATGTTTAGCAGCGACATACTGAAGAACAGATAGCAAAGAACAGATAGCACAGAATTTTTTTCTTTTGTTTAAACCGATTGTCAGAATCTAGAATACTAGTATTGGTGATCTCAGAAAGCTCTCCATTTGTTGTACTTAGACCTTTTCCAAGCTCATTTTTACAGGTTTTTGACATTGTTTGTCCGTTGCTGTTATCTCTCTTATCATCCTTTAACCTGACACGAAAATCAGGGAAGCAGCCACACAAACAAGACACTCGACTACAGTGCACTGTTAACCTACTTTAAGCTCTGTTGGTTACTCTGAGATTTTGGTTTCATTAGCCTTCGAATTTGACGCATAACCCTTGATCTTTAACAATCACAACTGTGAACCGTACAGGCTCGATTTTAAGATCACAAAGTGAATGGAACAACTCACTCTTTACTTAATCTTTCAGCCGGCCGCGGTGGTCTTGCGGCTCTAGGCGCTGCAGTCCGGAACCGCGGGACTGCTACGGTCGCAGGTTCGAATCCTGTCTCGGGCATGGATGTGTGTGATGTCCTTAGATTAGTTAGGTTTAAGTAGTTCTAAATTCTAGGGGACTGATGACCACAGCAGTTGAGTGCCATAGTGCTCAGAGCCATTTGAACCATCTTAATCTTTCAACTCCAGCTTGTGTAATTTTAACTGGTTTTCAGTTCTCTCGTTCTCCATTTCTCTGATATGCAACTTGCACGTTATTTACTAAGAGGATATTCAAACTATCGTTATCTCCAATAATAATTAAAAGTCGAAAATAGTGTCCAATCTAATACTGTAAGAAAATAAATTCAACTTTTTTTTCTTCAGAATGTGGTAAGTTTCTTTGTCAAAACGCACGTACAGTGCTTCTTTAATTATACTTGTTAACGTATTCTGATTAAGTCGTTTATCATTATGCTGACGTATAGTTTGAAACATCGCATCACGAGCGTTTTGCTCGGTGATGCGGAGCACCGAAGATAACGCGTGAAAGAATAAGTGAGTGCCAGTCTTCAGTTCAAAGACTGGTGTCAACACCAGAGAACTATACTAGTCGCGAACCTATTGAAGGTCGTCGTATTCCATTGTCTTCCTTCGTATTGCGGATCTCCCTTACCAAGAGTTCAGGAATATACTGATAGTTTAACGTAATACATTCGACACAACATTCTTTTCCGGGTAAGAAAATCATACATGCTATCGGACGTTCTATGACCCTACTGCACTTGTATCGTACACTGTGGGTCAGTGATCTTAATCTTTAACTTGGTGAATCAGTTTTTATACAGTGAGTAGCCATTTGTAGTACAAAATTTCATAGTCCAGAGAAATGTGTTTGTAAGAGTAATCATACGAATTTGATTTTAATTGGGGCAGGGATTTCACGTAACTTTGATGCGATAGATGGCCACGCCTTGGGAAAGTGAATTTGGCTGTTACTGAAGAAAGAGCAGGCGACCGGAATGGTTTCCACTATTCCAGTGGGCTAGGGGCCTGAGTCTCTGAAAGACCGCAGTCTTTAAACATTTGCTTGCCGCCAATGAAATTTAGGCGTCAGCCAGTAACTTTCCTGGGATTAATAGGCTTGTAGCCCTATAAGCAGAGCATATGATTAAAAGTGATTTATATTTCTGAGCTTGGGAGATAGTAACCCGAAGTGACTGCTAAGTTGTTCTCTTACTGCAGAAAGCTTTTTCTATCAATCTTACAAGCAAGTGTTTAGGCTTAATGCATGCACACTAGATTATTCAGCAGAAACCGTTACATCTACGCATATACACTGAAAGTCTCTGAACAGTGCGTGAAGGGGGCTGTTAGACACACTACTGGCCATTATACACTGGTATGTGACTTTGTTATTTGTATCAGTGCCAAGTAACATAGCTCGATAAAACCTGGACGATACATAGAAAGAACTACTTGACAATTGTTGGTAGATGTGAACGTATTGGATAACGTCTCCCGAAAGCATCCCACACGAGCTCCACAGGATTTAAATCGGGGAATTTTCTTTCTTCCCAAAAGCTGCTCCAACAATACAGCTCGATGCGGCCGCATAATGAAAATGAAGGCCGAATGCACCCCGGGAAAGACGCACATGGGGAAGCAGCATAGCGTCACAATAATGTTGACCGGTGTGTGTACTATTCAAAGATTTGTTAGAGATCAGTACGCCCATGCAACATTATGGCTCCTCACACCACACTCCCTGGACGACCAGAAGGATCATGTTTGACAATGCTCCTGGGTGCATCACGTGTTCCCAATTCTCACCTTACGGAACGTCAGAACTACTACTCAGACTAAATATGCTCTAATTTGTTACTTCGGGCAGCGTGAAACAGTGTTGTGAACAGAATCAAACTACTGGCTACACTCGTCACATTTCGTTTTTCTTCTAATTTCCCGATGATTTTTCCACGTGTGAAGTCATCTAAATATTATTTCCGGACTGTGTTATAATGAAGGAAACCACCACAGTGCAACGTAACTGCCTCGTGTTGCGAGGACAGCCCCATTCGGCGCTACAGACACGCTACCCTCACGCTATGTCCAACTGTCTGTGCTGGGCTGAGAGATTTCTGGCAACATGTTTCCACACATTTATTCATTTCCATCGAATAGTTAATGAGTTATCTAACTCGTCCTTAAGTTGTGCATAAGAGTGTAACTTGCCGCGCGGGGTAGCCGAGCCGTCTGAGGCGTCTTGTCACGGTCCGCGCGGCTTCCCCCCGTCGGAGGTTCGAGTCCTTCCTCAGGCATGGGTGTCTGTGTCGTCCTTGGCGTAAGTTAGTTTAAGTTAGATTGAGTAGGGCCGATGACCTCAGCAGTTTGGACCCATAAGACCTTACCACAAATTTCCAGTGTAATTACAACACCTGCAGTATAGCAGGAGTTATACATGATTCAGTTTATAGATGATGTGAAAAATAAACAGGGTGAAAAAGTTAGCTCATGGAACTGCCGTGTCTGGCAATAACAACGGCTCTAACCCAGCGGGCATTCAATCAGCCCGAACATGGACTACAGACGCATGTACGTCATTACGTGCTGCTTCAGCCAGACGGCATCAATCGTAGTGGTTGGCGAGCGGTGGCGTCCCCGTCTCTTGCAACTCTTTGCCAGATGGTTGCACTGGGTGAGAGACCTGGAGAAAGCGTTAAAAGGCTATGTGGGCGGGGGGGGGGGGGGGGGGTGGAGGGAAGACCATAGCCTATCGGGGCAATCTTGCTGTAAAGGAGTTTATTACTGTCTTACCAGAGGCAACATACACTGTCCAGTCACGGTAATCTGATTACTTGACAAAGCTTGAATACTCACCTTCTGCTGCACGAACCGCTGCGAGAGGTGCGGGAAGAAAGTCATTGAGATTCTAGAAGGTATCGACAGGAATTTGTAATTACGCCGACGCCAGTGTCGTTGCCAACTGCGCTAGGTTTCCCGGTTAGGATCTATAGCGCCAACGGATCCATGAAGGTGGTCCCGCAGATTCTCGACTGGGTTTAAATTTGGGGAGATTGGTAACCGGCGTAATACAACAAACTCATCCTGATGCTCTTCGAACCACGCGGGCACATTGCGAGCTGCTTGACACGTTGCATTGTCCTGCTGATAGATGCCATCCTGCTGAGGAAAACCAAACTGCATGTAGGTGTGGACATGATCCCCAGGAATAGATGCATACTTTGGTTGATCCATTGTGGCTTCCAGAATGACGACATTACCCAGGAAATGTCAAGAAAAAGTTCCCCAGATCATAACGCTGCCTCCTCTGGCCCAGATCTTTTGCTTTTAGACGTTTCACTCCATGCATGCCAACAGCCATCTGTCCGATGGAGCATAAAACGTAATTCATATGAAAATGCCACCTGTCGTCACTCAGTGAACATCAAGCTGCGGTCTGGTATACGAATTCTATCCTTCTTTTCCCTTGAACTGCTTTCAGCATGGGTGCATGAACCAGGCGACTGCTGCGGAAGCCCATACGCTGCACCGTTCACTGAACGGCCAGTGAGGAGACAATTTTTGTAGCCTCTTGCTTCATCCAGAGGCTCAATTGTCAACAGTTGCACGTCTATTAGCCGTACACAACTCTGCAGCTGTCGTTACTCATTTCATCTGTGGACCTTGGTGCACTACAGTTGCATCGGTGCCGGTTTTCGATAGCGCCATTTTGCCATGCACGGTGTATTTTAACTATTCCGGCACCTGAATAGTTTCCAGACTTAGCTGTTCCGGAAATACTCCCATCGTTCGCCGTAAAATCAATGGTCATGTTCTGCACTGTTTTCCGCATCCCTTCGCCTCCCGACACGATTTATTTACCCTCCACTGCTAGTGTTGCCATCTGCCGTCTATGAGTGGCTACTTCACATTCACATCGAACATAGGCGGTGGACACATTAATGGGACTGGACAGCGTTGATATTGGCCTACCAGATCCGTGTTCATTATATTTAAGTTAGCACCAGGATGTGGGCATAGGATGAACACAACATTGTAACACACTCATGCCAACAGATTTTGCAGAAGAGCCTGTAAAAACCATATTGCTCTACTTTCCAAGGAGTGCTTTATCAAAGAGCTAACAAGAACGGAAAGGATAGGTATGCAGGGAGGAAAAGTAACGACGGAATGGCTTACCTCATGGGAAAACTGCTCAATGTAGGTGAGTGCGGCGATATACCGAGAACTAGAGCACAATTGATGTTTTAACAACGAGCCGCTGGTGGCTTTATATATTCGCTGTCCATTTTTTTTTCGATTGAGCAGATCTACCGCCACCAGGCTTCGGATATCAATCCAACTAGGGTGACCTGAAGGTACTACCCCCGACTCATACACTGCCTATGCCAAGGGCAAGCAACTCACTCAGTTGGGAAGACGTGGCTACACAGTGCCGAAACCACTTCTGCTGCACTCTTGGCGCCAAGCTGTCGGGAATCTTGGTATTAACGGCCAAAATTGGCCTTCTCCTTACAGCACCAAGACATCCACAACACCTTTCCTGCCCTTATTTCCGACATAACTGTTAATTTCAATGTGCCATCAATGTTGCACGTCAAGGGATGATAGTAGAGGTGGTAGACAGTTTAATGAGCAAACTATATAGTCTGGCAATTTACGATTATGAGACTTAATTGGCTAATTAGAGAATGTTACTAAAAGGATAAGCCCCTTTTAACTAATTATTTCCCGTCTACATCTACATGATTACTACGCAATTCGCAGTTAATTGCCTGACTGAGGGTTAATCGAACAATATTTAAGCTACCTCATTTCCACTCTCGAACAGCGCGCGGGAAAAACGAAAACTTAAATCTTTCCCTTATTTTATTATAATTATCGTTCTTCCCTATGTAGGTGGACCCAACACAATATTTTTGCACTCTGAGGAGAAATTTGCTGACTGAAATTTCATCAGAAAATCCTGCCGCATCGAAAAATGCCATTGTTTTAATGACAGCCACTCCAATTCGTATCCGTGGTTCTTTCTCCCCTACTTGACGGTAGTACAAAACGAGGTGGCCTTCTCTGAACTTTTTCGATATCCTCCGTCATTCCCATCTTACGCGGACCCCACACAACACAGCAATACTCCAGAACAGGGCGGACAAACGTAGTGTAACCATGTTCTTTAGTAGACCGTTGGATTTTCTCAGTGTTCTACCAATAAATCATAGTCTTTCGTTTGCTTTCCCCATAAAATTATCTATCCGTTCGTTCCACTTTAAGTTATTCGTAATTGTAATCTCAAAGTATTTAACTGTGTTTACAGTAACTGAAATTTAGGGGATTCTCCTAAGTGCTCTGTGGACGACCGCACTTTTCCTGATTTAGAGTCGTCTGACAGATTTTGCACCATACAGTAAAGCTGTCTAAATCATTTTGCAATTCGTTTTGATCTTTTGATGATTTCATAAGACAGTAAATGATACCATAATCTGCAAACAATCTAACAGGACTACTCAGATTGTCTTCTAAATCGTTTACGTAGACGGCCTATAACGCTTCCTTGGGAATGCCAATATTACTTCTGAAACTTCCTGGCAGATTAAAACTGTGTGCCCGACCGAGACTCGAACTCGGGATCTTTGCCTTTCGCGGGCAAGTGCTCTACCATCTTTTTTTAATTTTTTTTTATAAACAGGAAGGCAGTGTAAACAAACAATCTTTATTCGTGCAATTGTGCTGTCCTAGGGATAAGAAAAGTATCGAGACAGCAAAAACCATTTGGAAAAAAATCAACACAAAGGCCACCCTCTTTTTTTTCTTTTTTTTTTTCTTGTAACAGCAATAAAGTAAATGACAATCCTAGTCACGGGCGGACCCCCCAGCTATCGGGAGGATTGTGAAAAACGCTTCCTAAAAAATTGGAAAAGTAAGTCCTGTATTTCGTATGACTCCGTATGAGCTCGTGTTGTTCTTGTAAATACATCCAATAATCCATCACGGACTTAATATCGTACGAAAACAAATATTTCGTCGCATGTCCAGCGATCCAATTGACGCATTTGTCTTTTGTTTGGGAAAAATTTTTTGTCCGGTAGAAAAAGTACATCCGATGTGATTTCTGTGTAGTTACTGCGCTGAAGGAAGGCCAGTATTCGACGCGTCAGCATCCAGACGTCCCTTGCTGCGCCACATACTAAACCATGTTCTTCCGTTGCTAACAGTCCACAGTTGGTGCAAAGAGGAGAATCGACCATATGAATCGTATGTAATCGACTCCTGGTTCACAAGTTTACAGTTTATAAGAATATACCACATCGATCTCGCTGCTGTTGACAGTAATGGAGTGTGCACTGCACACAAAACGTGGTTCCACGTTCTCGACGGATATTTGAATTCCATTATATTGCGGCCATGGTGATCCATCAAGCATCTATAGATCTCCCGAGTCATGGGTATTCTCGTCGAAGGTACTTTCAGACGAACATAACTGTAATCAACAAGAAATGAGGCAATGTGTGCAAGAGAAGGCGAAATATTGCCCATCGCAATAGGGGGTTCGTACGAAGGCGGAACAAGTACTTCTATCAGAGCTGACGTTATGGTATGCCTTCTTTGTTGCCAATTTCGTATCATCGCTCGCATGTAAAGCGCCAGAGCTTTGTTTCTCACGTTTGTGAGGTTGAGGCCACCGTTCCGAAACTGTAGCGTTAACGTATCATACTTGATCTTAAATAACATCCCAGTACTAACATAGTAACCAAAGGCAGCCATGAGGCGATCTGCAATACCCTTCGGTATTGGTAGGATCTGCGCTAAATGGGGCAGTCGTGACGCTATGTGAACGTTGGTGTATGCCACACGTTGGATCATGTCAAAGGCTCTCAGTGAGTTGTTGCGTATCGTCAGACGAATATTCTGCAGAAGCCGCCGAGAACTCGCCGCCGCTGACCGCCGTAGTGAACGGGTAAATGTAATCCCCAGACATCTCAGCGATTCCACCGTCTGAAACGGTCCCGGTACGTCTTCCAGACCCCGACCAATGTGCATAATTTTCGATTTCGTCATGTTAACGACACTGCCTGCCGCCGTCCCGTAAGAGTCTAGATGTTCAACAGCCTGACGCACTTCATGTCCTGATCTGACAAGGAGGATCATGTCGTCCGCATATGCGCGGCGAACGAAAGAGTTCTCATTAAGAGCTATCCCAGTAAGTGAGCGCCTCAAAACACACATCAGCGGCTCAAGCGCTATCGCAAACAGCATCATGGAGAGTGGGCACCCTTGTCGGACTGAGCTGTTAATGGGAATCGAGCCCGCTTCCCGGCCGTTTACAATCACCTTCGATGTAGCCCCTCGTATTAGCCTCATAACGATGGAGATGAAAACAGGTGGAATCGCCATTCGGCTCATGACTGACGCCAAGAAGTCATGGTTTATCCTATCGAACGCACGATCGAAGTCCACAGATATCATCGCTGCTCGCATTTTACACGTTTCCGCAAGGGCGATAACGTCACGGTATTCACTTAACGCCGAGGAGATGTTGCTTCGCACCTCTAGGCAAGCCTGATCAGGGGATATTGTTTTGGATATCGCCAGCTTGAGACGAGACGCTAGTAGTCTTGCAAAGATTTTATAATCGGTGTTTAGCATAGTGAGAGGCCGATATTGTTTAACATTGCAGCTCCCCGCCATCTTCGGGATGGGAAGAAGAAAGCCCGTCACAAAATCCGACGGTAGGCGCATGTCCGGACGCATCGCCTCATTGTACATCGACACCAACTGTGGCATCATCATGTCCACGAATTCTCGATAAAACTCTAGCGTAATCCCATCTGGCCCTGGTGATTTATGGGTCGCTCCTTTTTTGAGTGCCACCTTTATATCGTCTTCTGTGAGTGGCTCCATAAGCGCTGCCTTATCCGTCTCTGTCAGTGTCGTTTGCAGATGTTGCAGTATCTCTTCCCCCACTAGATGGTCCGTCGGTGTACCGGCAAAGAGGTGGCGGAAATGCTCTAAAAATTCATTTGCAATGTCCTGTTGTGTTGTCAGTTGACGGCCATCTAAACCGTGGAGCACTGTTACCAATGCCCGGCGGTAACGTTTATGTTCCCGCGACACATGGTGCATCGAGGTACGTTCCTCAGTGATGGTGTCGAGACATCGTGCCCGTATTGGGATGCCACCCAGTCGTCGTCGCGTGATCGATAGGAATTGTGCCTTGACACGATGAACTTCCGCTTGATGTTCTGGAGACGGCACCTGGAAGGACAGCTCACGAATCATGGTGTAATAATAATCAAGAGTGTCTCTTTGCCATCTCGTCTTATCCCGACCATACTGTATGAGCGCTCTTCTTATTGCCGGCTTAGTACACTCGAGCCACCATTGAAGCACGGAGGTATACGTTGGTAGACGGCTTTGACATGTGGCCCATACCTCCTCGACTGTCTGACGACATTCGGTGTCTGCCAAAAGTGGCGAATTGAGCTTCCATGTCCCGCGGCTTCTCCACACACTTTGCCTAGGGAGTGATATGGTGCAAATGTAAGCCAGATGATCAGTAAATGCCGCAGGCCATCGTTCCGCGTCGATCACCTTATCCTGTAGGCCAACCGAAACATATATTCGATCGAGTCTGCTCGCCGAGTGACTGATTTAAAAAGTATATCCCTCACGGTTCCTATGAATCACGTCCCAGGTGTCGCTTAACTCCAGATCCCGGCATAGCACATGCAATTCACGAGAGGTATTGTAATGTGGAGTCTGGTCTTTTTGGGCTAAAACACAATTGAAGTCACCACCTATAACGAAATGATCGAATCTGCCGGTAAATAATGGCACAATCTCTTCCGAATAATATCTCGCACGCGCCCGTCTGTTGTCGGTGCCGGAAGGGGCATAAACATTGAGAATGCAAATTCCATTAACAGTTATCGCCAGTCCTCGTGCCGAAGGTAGATAAGCCAGGTCGCGAACCGGAATCCCGTCCCGGACCAATACCGCCGTTCCACTGTCGTTGTTGGAGTGCGGCGAGGTGTAGGAGATGTAGCCATGGACTTCCTGGATCTCAGGAATGTAGATTTCCTGCACCATCAGTATATCCACATCCGACGCGTATATCATGTCCCTAAACAACTGCTGTTTCACGAGCGATCGAATGGTATTTACATTCACTGTCCCTATTCTGTATGCCTGGGGTCGAGTAGCTGTCATCTCCACATGATGTTAAAGTTTCACCGTATCGACAGTCCCTTTGCACATCCGCAGAGGGCCGCCCGACGGACGTGTCCCTGCGGTATTAGGTTTCTTGAGATGCAGACGGATGCGAGTCCCCACCAGTAGAATGGTCCGCATCGGTGATTTCATCGTCCTGCTCATACCAGCTCATATCATTGTGGTGCTCCGAATTTTCCTGTGCAACATTGATGAGTGACAGCTGTTGTTCTTTCGCAGCTTTAGACTCCACCGCAGAAGGGGTAGCAGGCCCTTGAGCGGATGCGTCGTCTGAGCGACATGACATCTTTTCACTGTCCGAATTCATATGGTCTGCGACATCCGAAGCTTGTGGTTCCAAGTCAGACAGGTCCATAGTATTAGTCTCCTCTGGGCTTCCAAGAAGAGAAGATAGCGTCTCCGCAGAGTTTAGTCGGCGCTTCTTGCGGCGCTTTGGCGAGCGTTGTTTGCGGGCCCTCACCTCGGCCTCTGGTGTCGGTGAATCTTGTATCTCCTGCAGTCTCGCCGTCGCCACAACGCCCTGGGGCCGTTCAGCTTCCATGCCTGTTGTGATGCTGTCAACCTCTTTTTGCACCACCTGTAATGTCTGGGATTGGAGGTTGGTCGGAGCCATTCCTTCGTCAGTGGGGTCCGAAGGCGCCTCAATCAACTGCGGCGTCGGTTCGATAGTGCGTTCCGACCTCGGCGTCACCTCCCCGCGAAGCGCCGCCACGTAAGTCATCGGCAGTGACGTTGGTGTAGTCGGATTCTGGAGGTCTCAGCTGGGGAGTTGCACGAGTCTCCTCTGTATACACGCAGATCGAAGATGTCCTTCACCACCACACCCGGAGCATGTCCGGGGCTGTCCATCATAGAAGACAATAGCTCGACAGCCGCCGATGTTGATGTACGATGGCGCATGTTTCGTAAGGACAATTCGCACCTGTCGGACACCATTGAGCACTGGATACGGGCTAAAACTTGCCCAACGTTCGGCCGTATGACTGATAACTCTGCCATATGGCTGGAGCGATTCATTGACCAATGATTCTGGTACCTCAAAAGGCAGCTCGAAGACTCGAATCGTACGCACGCCCAGGCCCGAATGAGCGACTAAAACTTCGCCAATATGACCATCGGAGTGTCGGAACTGGAATCCTCGTTTGGCGGCTTCAATGATCCTAGCGCATGGTGCGTCGTCAATCATCTTTACGTAAAGAGTGCTGCTCACGATTGATAAATGAATTCCAATAATCTCCGTGTAATTAAGTTGCACTTCGTCCCTCAAGAAACGTTCGATTTCGAAAGCCTTCGGTCGTGCATACTCGTTACAGAACGTGAACTGTATCGTGGTTTTTCGAAAATTATGTGCCATGGCGTTCGATTCAAACAGTAACACACGCGAGTGACGACGGTGTAAACACCGCTTCTTCCGCGAACGTTCGCAGCCGGAACGTAAACAAGTCCGAGCTGCTCCGCGGCTAAAGGCGGACTGCGTGGACAGGTATGCAGGGAGGAAAAGTAACGACGGAATGGCTTACCTCATGGGAAAACTGCTCAATGTAGGTGAGTGCGGCGATATACCGAGAACTGGAGCACAATTGATGTTTTAACAACGAGCCGCTGGTGGCTTTATATATTCGCTGTCCATTTTTTTTTTTTTCGATTGAGCAGATCTACCGCCACCAGGCTTTGGATATCAATCCAACTAGGGTGACCTGAAGGTACAACCCCCGACTCATACACTGCCTATGCCAAGGGCAAGCAACTCACTCAGTTGGGAAGACGTGGTTACACAGTGCCGAAACCACTTCTGCTGCACTCTTGGCGCCAAGCTGTCGGGAATCTTGGTATTAACGGCCAAAATTGGCCTTCTCCTTACAGCACCAAGACATCCACAACACCTTTCCTGCCCTTATTTCCGACATAACTGTTAATTTCAATGTGCCATCAATGTTGCACGTCAAGGGATGATAGTAGAGGTGGTAGACAGTTTAATGAGCAAACTATATAGTCTGGCAATTTACGATTATGAGACTTAATTGGCTAATTAGAGAATGTTACTAAAAGGATAAGCCCCTTTCAACTAATTATTTCCCGTCTACATCTACATGATTACTACGCAATTCGCAGTTAATTGCCTGACTGAGGGTTAATCGAACAATATTTAAGCTACCTCATTTCCACTCTCGAACAGCGCGCGGGAAAAACGAAAACTTAAATCTTTCCCTTATTTTATTATAATTATCGTTCTTCCCTATGTAGGTGGACCCAACACAATATTTTTGCACTCTGAGGAGAAATTTGCTGACTGAAATTTCATCAGAAAATCCTGCCGCATCGAAAAATGCCATTGTTTTAATGACAGCCACTCCAATTCGTATCCGTGGTTCTTTCTCCCCTACTTGACGGTAGTACAAAACGAGGTGGCCTTCTCTGAACTTTTTCGATATCCTCCGTCATTCCCATCTTACGCGGACCCCACACAACACAGCAATACTCCAGAACAGGGTGGACAAACGTAGTGTAACCATGTTCTTTAGTAGACCGTTGGATTTTCTCAGTGTTCTACCAATAAATCATAGTCTTTCGTTTGCTTTCCCCATAAAATTATCTATCCGTTCGTTCCACTTTAAGTTATTCGTAATTGTAATCTCAAAGTATTTAACTGTGTTTACAGTAACTGAAATTTAGGGGATTCTCCTAAGTGCTCTGTGGACGACCGCACTTTTCCTGATTTAGAGTCGTCTGACAGATTTTGCACCATACAGTAAAGCTGTCTAAATCATTTTGCAATTCGTTTTGATCTTTTGATGATTTCATAAGACAGTAAATGATACCATAATCTGCAAACAATCTAACAGGACTACTCAGATTGTCTTCTAAATCGTTTACGTAGACGGCCTATAACGCTTCCTTGGGAATGCCAATATTACTTCTGAAACTTCCTGGCAGATTAAAACTGTGTGCCCGACCGAGACTCGAACTCGGGATCTTTGCCTTTCGCGGGCAGGTGCTCTACCATCTGAGCTATCGAAGCACGACTCACGCCCGGTACTCACAGTTTTACTTCTGCCAGTATCTCGTCTCCCACCTTCCAAACTTTACACAAGCTCTCCTCCGAACCTTGCAGAACTAGCACTCCTGAAAGAAAGTATATTGCGGAGACATGGCTTAGCCACAGCCTAGGGGATGTTTCCAGAATGAGATTTTCACTCTGCAGCGGAGTGTGCGCTGGTATGAAACTTCCTGGCAGATTAAAACTGTGTGCCCGACCGAGACTCGAACTCGGGATCTTTGGAAGTTGGGAGACGAGATACTGGCAGAAGTAAAGCTGTGAGTAGAGAGCGTGAGTCGTGCTTCGGTAGCTCAGATGGTAGAGCACTTGCCCGCGAAAGGCAAAGACCCCAAGTTCGAGTCTCGGTCGGGCACACAGTCTTATTTTGCCAGGAAGTTTCATATCAGCGCACACTCCGCTGGAGAATGAAAATCTCATTCTGGGAATATTACTTCTATTTTACTCGATGAGTTTCCGTCAGTTGATACGAACTGTGACCTTTGTGACAGTAAATCACGTGTCCAGTCACACAACTGAGACGATACTCCATTGGCAAGTTAATTAGAAGTCGCTTATGAGGGACGGTGTCGAAGTCTTCTGGAAATCTAAAAATATGGAATCCGTTTGATGTCCACTGTTGTTAGCACTCATTACTTAGTGAGAATAAAAATCTTGTTGTGTTTCACAAGAACGATGTTTTCCGAATCTGTGTTGGCTATTCGCCAATAAGCAGTTTTCTTTTAGGTGATTCATAATGTTCGAACATTGTATATGTTCTAAAATCGCGCTGAAAATCGACATTAGTGATATGGGTCTGTAATGGAGCGGATTACTTCTGTTTCCTTTCTTGGGTATTGGTGTGACTTGTGCAACTTTCCAAACCTTCAGGTATGGATGTTTCTAGAAGCGAGTGGTTGAACATTATTGGTAAGTACGGAGCTATTGTATCAGCATACTCTGAAAGGAACCTGACTGGTACACAATGTCAGAAGAAGCCTTTCCTTCGTTACGAGTTTTTAGTTACTTCGCTACACCGAATATATCTACTTCTAAGTTAGTCGTATTGGAAGTTCTTGTAAATTCGAATTCGGGAATATTTACTTCATTCTCTTTGGTGAACGATTTTCGGAAAACGGTGTTTAGCAATTCTGCTTTAGTGGCCCTGTCATCAATAATACCATCATTGTTATCGCACAGTTGTTGATTGTATCTTGCCATTGGTGTACTTTAGGTACGACCATAATCTCATTGGGTTTTCTGCTATATTTCGAGACAGAGTTTCTTTGTGGAAACTACTGAAAGCTTCTCGCATTGAAGTTCGCGCTATATTTCGAGTGTCTGAATAGATAGATTACATACCGCCCATTGTTTCGTCCAATACCATACTAATTTATATATTTTCACTGTTTATTTCTAAAGAGAGGACGGCACCTCCCTGTATTGTACTCTATTTTGAAAACGAAGTGCTACACGTTGTGGTCAGAGCAGCTGTCTGACATCCTCTGTATCGAGGTACAACAGGATAACAAGGACAAGATATGGAGTTATCTTGTTGAAAGCTGTCGTCACAGCACCTTGACAGCTGTACAAATTACCGGCTATACGGACCAGAGATAATCGTGTCGTGTACCCAGAAGTACACCATATCAGTGCTGCGCCCGTGTCGCAGTGGTGACTACGGGCCCCGGCAGCGCTCGTTTTCCGTGGAGCCTATACAAGCGGACGCGTCCGTCTGTACGCAGAACGGGAACTCGCCTCAGAAGACGCCGTGCTGTCACGCCTGCGTTCACTGTAGTTGGCGGGACTACTGCCGGCGTGTCTTTCTCTCTGCTGCTGTGTCGAGGAGAGCCGCAACCATAGTTGCCATTCTGTCAGTCCGTGGTGTTCCACACGTCGTCGCACTGTCCGTGTGGATACCAGCTTTGTTCAAAAGAAATCCCATCTCCTAACTTCAAATCAAGTGGCTCTAAGCACTATGGGACTTAATTTCGGAGGTCATCAGTCCCGTAGAACTTAGAATTACTTAAACTTAACTAACCTAAGGGCATCACACACATCCATGCCCGAGGCAGGATTCGAACCTGCGACCGTAGGAGCAGCGCGGTTCCAGACTGAAGCGCCTAGAACCGCGAGACCACCGCGGCCGGAGCAGCTCCTAACTCAAGTGGATGTGTGGTTACGTATGTTCGAGCGAACAATGTGTGTCTATCCTTCTGGGCGCTAGTCGTGCTGGGACGGTTGAGACTGTGCTCGGTTTTGAGTGTGGCCATTCAGAAGCTACTGATCCCATATTCATATGACAGTCGTGGGATCTCGCCAACGAGAGTAGCAATATCGTGGATTGATAAACAGCAGTCTTGATATGTTACGCCCCTGCTGCTGTCGAATTCCGACACGTGCTGGTAGGTATTTCTCTTCCTTACACGAATCATAACACAATATTCTCGCAGACAATCAACATTCAGATACAATTTCTTAACGAGAAACCTGCTGCGTGATCTTTCTTTATGTAGAGGACTTAGATGACGTTACTCCAACCGGCTCTGGGCAGCTGCGCTGGAACCCTTATCATTTGCATACTCAAGCATATACACACATCAAAAAAACTTTAGCATCACCTCGGTTCCGAGAGTTCCAGAACCTGTAAAAAAAAAATTGGAATAGAATCGACATAAACATCATTTCCGCTCTGTCATGAAAACCACACATTGCATGTTGTACCACCATACAGCGAGACCTTCAGACGTGGTGGTCCAGACTGCTGTACGCACCGGTACCTCTAATACCCAGTAGCACGTCCTCTTGGACTGATCCATTCCTGTATTCGTTGTGGCATACTATCCATAAATTCATCAAAGAATTATTGGTCCAGGTTGTCCCACTCCTCAACGGCGATTCGGCGTAGATCCCTCAGAGTGGTTGGTGGGTCAAGTCGTCCATAAACAGGCCTTTTCAATCTATTCCAGGCATGTTCGTTAGGGTTCATATCTGGAGAACATGCTGGCCACTCTAGTCGAGCGATGTTGTTATCCTGAAGGAAGACATTCACAAGATGTCCATGATGGGGGCACTAATTGTAGTCCATAAAGACGAATGCCTCGCCAGTATGCTGCCGAGCCGCGCGTGATTAGCCGAGCGGTCTAGGGCGCTGCAGTCATGGACTATGCGGCTGGTTCCGACGGAGGTTCGAGTCTTCCCTCGCGCATGGGTGTGTGTGTTTGTTCTTAGGATAATTTAGGTTAAGTAGTGTGTAAGCTTAGGGACTGATGACCTTAACAGTTAAGTCCCATAAGATTTCACACACATTTGAACATTTTTTTTATGGTGCCGATATGCTTGCACTATCGGCCGAAGAATGGCATTAACGTGTACTGCAGCCGTTACGGCGCCTTACATGACCACCAGCGGTGTACGTCTGCCCACGTAATGCTACCCGAAAACAGCAGGGAACTTTCACCTTGCTGCACTCGCTGGACAGTGTGTCTAAGGCGTTCAGCCGGACTGGGTTGCCTCCAAACACGTCTCCGACCATTGTCTGGTTGAAGGTATAAGCGACACTTGTCGGTGAAGAGAACTTGATGCCAATCCTGAGCGGTCCATTCGGCACGTTGTTGGGCCCATCTGTATAGCGCTGCATGGTGTCGTGGTTGCAAAGGTGAGCCTCGCCTCGGACATCGGGAGTGAAGTTGCGCATCATGCAGCCAATTGCGCACAGTTTGAGTCGTAAGACGACGTCTTGTTGTTCTACGAAAAGCATTATTCAGCATGGTGGCGTTGCTGTGACGGTTTCTCCGAGCCATAATAAGTAGGCAGCGGTCGTCCACTGCAGTAGTAGCCCTTAGGCGGCCTGAGCGAGGCATGTCTTCGACAGTTCCTGTCTCTGTGTGTCTCCTCTATGTCCGAGCAACATCGCTTTGGTTCACTACAAGACGCCTGGACACTTCCCTTCTTCAGAGCACTTCCTGGCACACAGTAACAATGCGGAGTTGATCGAACCGCGGTGTAGACCGTCTAGGCATGGTTGAATTACAGACAACACGAGCCGTGTACCTCCCTCCTGGTGGAATGACTGGAACTGATCGGCTGTCGGACCCCCTCCGTCTTAATAGGCGCTGCTCATGCATGGTTGTTTACATCTTTGGGCGCATCCAGTGACATGTCTGAATAGTCAAACGGATTGTGTCTGTGATACAGTATGCACAGCCAGCGTCTATCTTCTGGAGTTCTGGAAACCGAAGTGATGTAGAACTTTTTTTGAAGTGTGTAGCATACTTCATGCCAAGTTAACGTCTGTTGCACGCCCCCTTCATGGCATTAAACTCCACTTCTCGAGGCAGTGACGTTGCGTTAAACTATGAAGGTCGGTTAAGTTTGAAAGCAGCTGTAATTCAGCCCTTTGCCTTCGCGTGCAACATTCGTCTCGGATCATAAGCATACTCGTGTGGCCTGCTGCAAACGTTTCCCGATAAAGGTAAGCGTCTGGTTTCGTTTCCTAGTCCGACACGAAGTCGTAGTTGATTCATTAAGGTTTTTAAATCTCGCCTGTTTCACCAAGAGAAGCTTCATAGTGGTTATGGGACTGGACTCCTATTCAGAAGCAGTTGGGTTCAGTCCCGGTCCGAGCATCTACATGTACGAATGTGTCGTATATCTTCCGTATTCTCCATAAATCATTGGTCATTTGAATATGAACTGCCTGATTTCCTTACCTATTTCCTTACTCCTTTCAAGAGTGTCTTAATATTTCTTTGCCGCCTCTGACAGAACGACAGTGTCATCGATAAACCTCCTAGTTTCATTTATTCTCCCAGAACCTTTATTCTCTTTCCAAATTTCTCCTTAGTCTCCTATTTGTTTGTTGAATCTAGCCGGCCGCGGTGGTCTCGCGGTTCTAGGCGCGCAGTCCGGAACCGTGCGACTGCTACGGTCGCAGGTTCGAATCCTGCCTCGGGCATGGATGTGTGTGATGTCCTTAAGTTAGGTAGGTTTAAGTAGTTCTAAGTTCTAGGGGACTGATGACCACAGCAGTTGAGTGCCATAGCGCTCAGAGCCATTTGAACCATCCTTTTGTATTAAGTCAAAGTTTTTTCTTCTGATGATCGAGTCAATGTTAGGTAATTAAAGTCTAATGTTTCCTTTCTCGTATTTCGTATGACCTGCTTCTTTCAGTGCATAACAAAATAGGTAAAAAAAAAAGAAGAATGGCATAGGTCTGCATGGTAATCTGAAGTGTTCATATACGACATTCATTCCACTGCGGCGTCACTTGTAGATCAGTTGTGGCGAAATAAGAAACAAGAGCTGACGTCATTTTTACCGACTGGACTGTCGCTAACGATTGCTTCTCCGATAATGGCGGTCTTAAAGGATAAACTTCTTAGATGCGCATTCTTCTCGGTACATTCTAGTATCGGCGAATCTCTTTTTCTCTTGTAGGCCCTACGCATGTATATCTGACGCGTTTAGCGGGTTTTGGTTAGTTTAATTCCACGTTCCATAGGTTGTTTGCACGGCTTCTACGGAAATGATGTGGAACGCGCTAGTTTACAGGTAACAAGACTAACATCAATTCTAAGGGCGACCTATGTATTTTTTTTTTTTTTTTTTCAAGTTGGTGTCAGACAGTGTTTATTCTACTGGGTTTGACAAGTGAAGTTCGAATCCAACGTATTCTACAGCCTGTGTATCAATTTAATTAGACGATAGTTTACTTTACTGCACCTGTAGATCAGGTAAGTTTGCGTTTGTCTCACATTCTTTAGATATCTTACAATCGTATTGCGTATTACCTTATGTGTTGGTCTAATTAATTGTTTCTTTGTTCTGGTCGTCAGTAAATCATACCTAAGACATTGGAAACTCGGCAATTGCTCTAATATTATCACCGTGATGAAGATCTTTGAAAGAAACTAGAAGAGTCATGTTTCCCATTTAATGTGCGGAGCAGAAGCACGGATACGGCAAAAATGCATACGGAAATTGACGGTGTCATTTTCAAGGGAAACACGTCGGCATTCGCCTTGAACACTGCAGGAAAAACAGGATCAATCTAAATCTACATGATCTGACGAAGGTTTGAACCAAACTCCTTCTGAAAACAAGGCCATTGCCTTAACCACTCTCCCACCTCTCACCCCACAATGTTCGGTCGAACAGGGCTGATTAGCAATGATAAGTTTGTCTTAATTCCAGTGATGTAGCTTAGATGTACACTGCCATTTGCTGACCATCATTAAATTCTTGAATTATTCCTTTATCGTGGCCATAAAATACTAAAGTAACAATAATGATTACCATTATCCCTGTACACACTCGTTGCCCCAGTACATCCTTCTTTCTGGTCAGGTGTTCCCCGTTTCGTAGTATTGTTAGCTGGTGCAGTCTCCTTAAATTTGCATTCTTTTGTATTTGTCACTATAATTATTATTATTGTTCTCGTTATTATTGTATTATTATTATCATTATTAGTGGCAGCAGCAGTTGCAGAAATACTGCCAGTATTAATGTTATCAGTTCACAGTCAGTATTATTTATTCACATTGTCAGTATAGATAGTCAGATCATTTTAATACTATTTATTATATTAAAATTGTTATTTCTTAGGCAACTATGATGCAGAACAGGTACCGTATGTGTGTCTCCCGGTCCGATGTAATAGGAGGCCTGAAGGCCCTAAGCAGAGCAGGCCAAATAAACAAACAAGTAAATAAAAAATAAAACACCGTTTTCAGGCATGTATGGTGTTTAGTTTTTAATCTCAAAGGGGCTTTACCCTCTGACGAGAGTCTTAACCAGATCGTTACGCCACTGCGATCTAAAACAGACGGCAGAATAAACGTTAAAACTCCAGTGGCTACCATGCATGTATGTGTCAGTGCGATAACTCGGTGACACGCCCAGGATGTGTGCAGATCGCTGGGTCCATTGGCGCTTTGCTTTTTGCATACCAAACGAGGGATAAAGGGCGACAGTCTGTTTAAAACGACGATTTTCGTACGCAGTTGCAGCCTGACTTGTGCGTGACAAAAAGCGAGGCGAAATAACGCCGCACAAATTGGCACTGTCCGGCATTGTGCGGTAACAAAGCGAACGAAGGTAGCCGACCCACATTCGCGCCTGCGGCCACCAGATTGCGATGCGAACGCTGCTTCTGGGTCACAGCTACCGACCTCAGATCGCAAAGAAATAATAGCATCGTTCCGATATTCCAGTTATTCCCGGATGTGGTCGCTGTTCGAGTTTCGCTTCAGTGCACTTCTGTTTAAATATTCCAAAACGCATTCGTGCAATTACGTATTCTTACGTTTCTGAAATGTGCTTTCATCGTTTCGTCATCAGGTTGCGCTGACAGTAACATCTGTCCGACAGTGACGTTGCAGTGGCATTTCGGAAAAAAGTAATTTCTGCTGTAGTATAAGATCGAATACATTTCGTGCAAGTATTTTTGCTAGCCCTGAGCTTCAATACTGTTTCTCGTGACCTGTTTAGACCCATGCTTACACGTGTACCCTGTCTCGGATATTAAATAGTCGTTCCCTGATTCAACGTGTATTGTTAAACCAGTTATAGACAACAGAAGAAAGACAGCGACATAATTGTCAGACGCTGCTGTGCTGTGTCGATTTTAAATGTGGTTTTCAAGAAGTGTCGTTGGACAGATGCACACAATAGTAGGCATATACCACTCACGTTAATCTGTTGAAGAATTATGAAACAAGTGTTATGCTCATCCGTTATGACGTTTTTGGAGAGCGATAATCTCCGCTTTAAGAAAGCAACATGTATTCCGCAGACAGAGACCCTGTGAATCTCACCTGGCTCTGTTGACCTGTGAGAACCAGAGTACCGTAGACATCGGCACCCATATTGATGTGCGTGTACCTTTACTTCGGGAAGGCACTCTATGCACTTCCGCACTTTGGTATAGTGAAAGAAATACGCACTTATCAAGCATCGGATCAAATTTTTAGTGGATAGAGTGCAGATAGAACTCAACACGTCGCTATCAACAGAACAAAATAGATAGATGTGAAAGTAATTTCACGATGTCTGATACGACCGTTACTGCGTACATTGTATGTGGGCTGTTCGTAAAGTAAGGTCCGATCGGTCGGGAAGTGGAAACCACAGTAAAAAGCAAAAATGTGATATTTACTAGATTTAACTACACCTTCTAGCTGCTCCTCTGCGTGGTCACCACTCGGACTGAGACATCTGCCACAGCATTGTATTAACTTTCCAATACCTTCGCCATAAAAGGCAGCCACTTGTGCTTTCTGTCAATTATCGACGCTGATCTGCAGTTCGTCGTCTATGCCAAAATGTTGTCTTCATGACCAGCGGTTCATGTGAGCGGAAATGAAAACCACAGGGAGCCAAGTTTGGGGTCTATGGTTGGTGATCAAACATGTCCCATCGACAACGCTGCAGGGACATCCTCATTGCCCCTACAGTGTGCGACCGACAATTATCATGAAGAAGGAAATTTTTGACAGTTCCGTCGAGTGGCGAAATCTCCCACAGGCACACATAATTGCTGGGAGACTCTATTTTCTAGGTACCCTTACGTGTGTACCGTGTGGTCAAAACTGAAAAGAGCGACGTGACGCGATCGACGGGAATACTAGAGACTTTGTCCAATACATCCAAGCAAGGCTTCTTCGTATTTTCACTGTAGTTCCCATTTCGCGAGAGATCCGACGTTGCTTCCCAAATAGTTCTCGCATTTCAGTGATCAAGTTGATAACTTCAGAAGCTCGATAAGGCATTTCTTAGATGATTCGCTTGTCTATAAGAAGGTAGCAACACCAGAAGATGGTAGCGGATTTCAGGAAGACCTGCGGAAGTTCAATGATTGATGCAGTGACAGACAGTTGACCCTGAACATGTCATGTATTACGCATAAGCAGTCGAAGAAATGCACTGTTGTACGGTTATGATATTATCGACAAATCATCAGAAACGGAAACCACGCCGGCCGCAGTGGCCGTGTGGTTCTAGGCGCTACAGTCTGGAACCGCGTGACCTCTACGGTCGCAGGTTAGAATCCTGCCTCGGGCATGGATGTGTGTGATGTCCTTACGTTAGTTAGGTTTAAGTAATTCTAAGTTCTAGAGGACTGATGACCATTGCAGTTAAGTCCCATAGTGCTCAGAGTCATTTGATTTGAACGGAAACCACAGGAAATTTGCTAGGAGTAACCATCTGGAGCGACCGAAAGTGAAATGAGCATATAAAATAAATTGTAGGAAAATCAGATACAAGGCTGAGATTCATTGGAAGAATCTTACGGAAATATAATTCACCAACGGAAGAAGTAGGCATCAAAGAACTTGTGAGACCGGTTCTTGAGTATTGGTCAGCAGTCTGGGACCCTTACCAGGTGGGATTAACAAAAGAGGTAGAGATGATCCAATCAAAGAACGGGAAGTTTCGTCACGGGATCGCTTAGTCGGCGTGAGAGCATTACTGAATCTCTCAGCAAACTCCATAGCCAGACGCTACAAGAGAGACGTTTTGCATCACGAAGAAGTTTTTTTTTTAATTGGAATTCCGAGAGATTACGTTCCGGGAAGAGCGAAATGAGCATAAAATCCGAGAAATTAGAGTTAATACCATGAGTAACAGACAATCGGCCTTCCCATGCGCCATTTGGGAATATATGAGGGAAAGGAGAAAAGATAGAAGTTCTCTCGCCACAGCGTAAGGTGGCTTGCGAAATTAGGGTATAGATGAAGATGTGGTGTGTCCCTGGTTTCGACCACTACTGTTGCACAACTTTATTGATATTAGCGGAAGTCATTTCGCTGCATTAGTCGACTCTACCAATTATAGAATAATTGGCTATTGTAGAATAACCGTTGAAACGTCACGTTCACTGACTCAGTTTGTTGCAATTGTAATGGCGTGGAAATTCAGTTTTTTCAGTGTGCGTAGTAAGCCCAGCTTGTTCTGACTTCATCTGAAGTGAGCTGTAAGGTTTTCAGAGAATACACATGAAGCTAACGTAACGTATATGTAACTGTATCTACTCTTATTTCTCACTCGTAACCAGCGATGTCATTGATGAAGGTACTAACTTCTTCTGGAGAAAGAAGTTTCAATGCAATTTACTGGTGGACGAATAGCCGCAAGCATTGATTTCCAAACTGCTTTCACTACAGAAAACAATGGTGTTTGCTAGAATACCGGATTATTTTGCTGTTGTTGGTGGATAAAGCACGACTGTAGTACTTATGGAATTTAAAGGAAAGTTAGAAATTAGCATCCAGTGGATGTCGAGGTTATTAGAGACGGACTAACTTAGATGGACATTCTTTTTTTTCTAGAAGCCATCCCAGGAGACATTTAAGGTCGTTAAGGGAACCTCTAAAACGTAAATTATGGGAACCGAACGAGATTTGAACTTCGAAGTTTGCAAATTCAATTTAAATATCGTAATCATAGCCCCTTCTCACCCAGTCTATGATACTTACTTGCGGTTTACCACATAAAACGTAACTGTAATCGCCAATCGCGGGTTGGGCCGTAGGATTGTTCAGATTGGCCTTAGGTTTGTTTCTACTGGCCGACTGTAGCCTACAAGGCACCACAAGGAGCGATCGGTGATCGTGGGACGTGCGATCGGCACGCTGCCAGTTCCTCCAGCCATTATTACCAGTAGATGAATCCTGATGATGCCACTGCTTCTTTATTCAAGCAGCTCCTCATTTGGCCTCACAACGGCTGATTGGGCCCCATACCAGACTTTAAACTTCAGAAAATATTTAACGTGGTTCCAGTAATCGAACCCGGGTCCCTCCACACTAAAGCAACGACGTTAACCATTCGGCTACGTTTTCTGTAGTTTTTCCGTAAACATTTTTTTTGGTCATTTTAAATGGCTTCTTTGGCTACCTTCTGATCGTGCTGATCTTCATCCTGCTTTTTCCCCTTTTTTTCTCCTCCTCTTTTTCATTACTTGATCTTGGTTCTGGTTCATGTTGAAAATGGGAAAAATAAAGAATATCTTCTTCGGGATTTTGATAATCATTCTGTTCCAGTCAAGACAATCAGCATTCGAAGAGCGTAGTCGGTCCACATTGAATTCCAACTTTTTTGTGAGTCCACACCAAGAGAAATGATTAAAACTGTCGAAACGGCTCAACATGTTTTCTGCTGTACGTTTGTCGCATGATCCAGTGTTGCTGTTGCAGATAAAATCGGTAGCGTAATACGTCTGTATGCCTAGCATACAACCGATGTTTTGACCCTGGTAACATGTGCCAGTCCGGTTGAAAAAGGACGTTCAAGTCGATGATGGCAGTTCTCGTTCTGGTAATTAAAGACAATTTCTTCTTTGTCCACGACTAATGCATTTTTATCTGAAAAATAAATCTAGGTGTGAGGGTGTCCTGTAGCTGACGCTTTCTGCAGAGAGGATTTTATGTTACATTGACGCCGTGCAACTTCACTCTAGTTGGAACATTCCCATAAATTAAATCTTACTAGATTAGAGTGACCAAATTATTTTCCGTGAAAACCGTGACACATTCACCCGGGTGAAAATGGACACCTTATTCCACATGTACCCAGGTTTCTTAATTTTAAATATTAATGTATTGTTGATACATTTTGTTAACCCGTTTATTATAACTAATAAGAGGATACAAAAGATTGATGTAATCTAGATTATCTGTATAATTAATTACATTTAATAAACGTATAAGTAATAAAGAAATGTATTACGGCTGTTGATATACTTTCCGGGATGTGAGGTCGTGGTCCAAGAACTTTTTCTGCTAACTTTTTCTGCTTACTATCCACGCCTATACAGAGAAGCTATTGAAATTTATAAACATCACGATAATTTTAATAGGAAAGAGGAGGCTATGAAACTCGGCGATATATGGACAGTGGCTCTACAAAATTGCTAACAATTTTTATCTTGACAAGGTGGTAATCGATAGTCAACCTTATCTTTGCTATGGATTATCACTGCTCATCACGTATCACCTGAACCACGCCCCCCTTTCTCACAATATATAAGTCGCTCTCAGACACCCGACCAGTCAGTCGACAAGACTCAGCGGAGCAGCGCCTCTGAGGAAGTCCAGCGCAGTCCTGGACGAAATGTAAAAAGAGGAGCAGAAAAAGTTCTTGGACCAAGACCTCACATCCCGGAAAGTATATCAACAGCCATGTCACCCGGTCGTGAAAGCCTTCATTCTACAAATGTATTACGATTTTACAAAATTTTACAGCCATTCAACCTTTAATAAATTAATATTAACATGAGCTTTACTATTACTGAGCACTTGTAGATGGAATTGACTGTCCTTGGAGAAAAGGATATTTTTCACTGCTTCCAGCCTTCTTGATCATGTCTTTGTTCTTTGAGACACAGTGTTAAAATTCGGCATAATCCATTTTGTAGTTATACAGGATCTGCAGGATTGCTTCAAGAGAGTCCACCTCCATTCTGTTTCTTTCATCAGTCCACTGGACATTCATGAACGAAAATATTCTTTCCACTTTGTCATTATGGGCTGGGATTGCAAATAAATACCTTGCAATTATTACCAACTCAGAGTAATGCTGAACACAGTCACAGCTTTTTAAAAAACTCACCCACTTCTCATGACATTCCAGTGGTGTTTTTTTTTTTTTCATCATTCCACTTGTGAAGACTTTCTTCAACAAAATTTGTCAGTATGCCGAACTGATCAAAGAGAATGGAATCATCGATTTTAATCTCTTTACTCTTCAAATAAGAAACTGTCTCTTCAACACTTTCCCATTTTGGCACTCTCTTCAGTAACATCCAATCAAACACCGGCGATGAGGGTAAATATGAGGCGCTCCACGTGCTGAGATATTCTACACAAGTGTCATAAAACTTGCTAACTTCTTCTCTAAAACTCCTTTCCGCTGCTTCTGATACTTCTGCTCTTTTAAGGACAGATTTAACATTAAAAGAAAGGAACTGCTGTTCTCTCCTCTTAGTAACAGTTTCCAGAGTATTTTTCAAAACATCATTTACCTCTATTACACTTTTCGTGCGTCCCTCAATTTCATTTACCCCATGCTGCAAAGTGCTAAGCTGACTTTGAATGAACCATAAGTAGGCTTCACTTAAAGTAGCTTTTTCTTCATTTAGGAAAAAATCTTTTAACGGTTCAAACAGGCGGATTACTCTTTCAACTGCTGGAAATAGTGATAACCAGCAAGTTTTCGAGTGACACATTACATTCATATATTCAGTTCCCACATAATCACAGAACTCCTTATATATGTAAAAGTGTGAGTATACCTTAATGACGATAGTTTCAACATCACAGCCTAAATTGTCAGCAGATGTTGCACGCTATTGTGTAAAACATATGCAGAGCACCCTATGCCTTCGGTGTTTTCATGCAATGTTGCCTTTAATTTGGTAACTACGTTGCATTTGCCTTGTCTTTTTGAACCACCAAAGTTTGTGTTGGCGTTGTCTTCGCAAAACGCCACTCATTTATTTTTCTCAAGATCAAACATTTCGATAGTATTTATACAAAATCTTGAAATTTCGTCAGATGTTTCAATAGGTAGGGAACTCAGCTTCAAAAGTTTGGTCTGAATTCCTTGACTAATATCAAAAAACTGAACAACAAACGGAAATATTTTAGTGGCCTTATGATTGCTGGCATCAGTGGATATCCCGTAGAAAGAACAATTTTTGATGTATTCAAGGCTTTCCTGTACACTCTGGGGAGCAATAACTCCTTTCACTAAGGCTGACACTTTAGTTCTTGCTGAACTAAACTTTTTTGCAATGGAAGAATCATCAAACATAATGCTGTTAAGCTTATTAGTACAATCACTAGATCTATAAGTTTGGTGATGTTTTACCGTGTGGTAGGCTAGTGTAAGCTCGGCTGCTCGAACTTTCGTCTCTTCACCTGGCTGATGTTTCACAAAATAATTTTGTAGAGCTTTACTGCAGCTAGATGCTCTGTATCTGTTAATGTGTTTCTTTGACCTGATGTGATCAACTATGTCGGAACGTTCACCATGACTTATAATAATAAAACAGTTACATACGGAACACTCTGCTTCGTAATCAATACGACCTTTCTTATTGAAATTTCATTCCTTGGAATAACAGTCACTGAACTTGCAGGTACGTTTCGGCATTGCGTTTCACAGTACTGCAGCAATAATACCACTAATATGAGAAAAAAAACTATTGCAGTTTGTCTGACAAAACATCAACTACTACACTGTTCAGACAATGAGTGTGTGAGTAAGTGGCGCAACAATCGGACGGTTTCATAGCTCTGTTACAATAATACAACTTACTACTTGTTGGCCAAAGTACCGCTCAAAGTAAATTATTGCCTGAGTGTATCAACACTGATACTGTGGTTACTAGTATGGGACAATAGAGGTTTTAGACAAATAAGCCAAAATATATTAATTTCTTGTGTTGTATTTCCTTCAATATAGCGAAATCCCAAAAATTTGAGAAAGTTTCACGAAATGTATTTAAGAACTGAATTCCGGGACTTTTGAGCGTCCCGAAACAAATTTTCGTGACACCGGAACACAGGGATGAAAACCGGGACAATCCCGGTTCTCCAGGACGTTTGGTCACCCTATACTAGATGTATTTGACATCTGACGGTACGATTTTTTAGGAACATTTCCCCAAACTCTGCTCCAGTCTGTCGATGGGTAACTCCTGTAATATGGGTGTACTAGTGGAAGCTGAATTGCTTGTTGGTACAAAAAACGCTGTAGAACGCTGGAGGAATTCTCCCCCAAAGTAATTTGCCATAAGGAAATATATTGTTAGGGGTGAACAGAGGGGGTCCTGTTTGCAGTAGAAGATATCTCTATTAGCTGGCAGTGAATATCTATTCTGTTAAAGTTTATAGTCCAAGTAAAGCATCTGGTAGTTCCAACGAATATACTACGCCGCACTTTAAGAATGCTGTAACATGAGCGTATGCATAAGAGTAAAGTTCAAGAATACATATACTACCTGATCAAAAGTATCCGGACAACACTGTGTAATGTGGAATTGATCAGTACACGCCACACGAGGCAAACTCACCAGTGTAAGAGGAGGCAGGGAGTATTGTGTTATTAGTAGAGAAACAGTAAGAGCGAATGGGTCGGTCGGGAGAACACAGGTACTTCTAACGCGGTCTGGTCCTTGCACGCCATCTGAGTAAACAATCCTTCGGGAATGTTTCACCTCTTCTAAAGCTGCCGAGGTCAACTGTTGGTGGTGTGACTACTAAGTGGAAATACGAAGGGGCAACCACGGCTAGGCCATAAACAGGCACACCTCATCGAGGACCAAGAGAAAAACAGGCTGCGGCGCGTACTCACAAAGGTTAGGCCTGAGCTCGCTCGCTCGCTCAACTCAGCAGACAAAATGCGATTCTGCACCTGTTAACTACTAACCAAGTGTGTACGGACCAACGAGAATTGCATCTTCTACTGGAATGTGCTATTATGAAGTCTTACTGATTACTAGTCGTACAATAAAATTTAAGATCAATTCTCGACATAAATGGTATAACGGCTTGTTTATAGCATTTAGTCTCCTCTATATAACAGGTCCTCATTTAATACAAGATGTGGTGCCTTATGCAAATGATAATCATTCTGGTATGAATTTAATTTTATTGTACCTTAGTACAGCCGTAACAAATTATCAGTAGGCCTATGGACTTCATTGTAGGACTAACAACAGTAAACGTCATAATAGAGGATTCGAGTAGAAGATGATATTCTCGTTTGTACATACACACCCAGTTACGAGTTAACGGGTGTAGAAACCCAGTTTTTCTGCTACGCTCAGCGACCGAGCAAACTCGGCCTTCCTTCCTGATATACGCGCCGCCGTCTGTCTTTCTCGTAGGCTTCGGACCTCATGTAGTGACGTAATGAGCAGTCAGACCACATGTTGTGACGTACAGCAATCGTTGAGCATTGCGGATAATAGTTTAAAAATTCGCATGAAATCAGTGGAATGAATCACTCATGAGTTCCAAAGTGTTATCAGCAACCGGCCGCGGTGGCCGAGCGGTTCTAGGCGCTTCAGTCCGGAAACGCGCGACTGCTATGGTCGCAGGTTCGCATCCTGCCTCGGGTGTGATGTCCTTAGGTTAGTTAGGTTTAAGTAGTTCTATGTTATAGAGGACTGATGACCTCAGATGTTAAGTCCCATCGTGCTCAGAGCCATTTGAGCATTTTTTGTTAGCAGCAGTCCAACTTGCACAGTGGCTCTGCGTAAGGAGTTAAAAAAGAATGGTGTACAATGATCGAGCAGTTTCTCATAAACTACACATTTCTGTAGTCAGTGCTAAACAACGCTTTAGTTGGTGTAAAGAACAACGCTACTGGACAGTGGATGACTGGAAACGGGTGATTGGGAGTCATGAATCACGCTGTGCCCTATGGCATTCCGATGAAAGGGTTTGGGTCTGGCGATTACCTGGAGAACATTAAGTGCCGCCATACGTAAGACCAACAGTGGAAGTACGGAGGAGGAGGCGTCACGGTATGGACTTGTTTTTCACGATTAGCCCCCTTATTGCGCTTAAGAATACGCTAAATGCGGGAGTATATGTACATATTTTGCAGCATTGCGTAACGGTTCGGAGACGACGATTGTTTATATCAACATGACAATGCACCCTGCCATAAAGCAGCATCTGTGAGGCAGTGGTTGTGGACAGCAACAGTCCTAAAATGGACAGAGCTGCCTGGAGTCCCGACCTGAACCCACTGTAATATATTTGGGATGAGCTACACACCAACTTCGCTTCATGCCCAGCGTCTAGCATTACTACCTTCTCTGGTTTCAACTGCTGATGAAAAGTGGTGTGCCATTCCTCCAACCTCATTCAGACACCTCGTTCAAAGAATCCGCAGCATAGATGAAGCCGTGATAAATGCGAAGGACGACCGGACCCTGTTTCAGTGTTCCTTAATAGGTGTCGGATACTTTGATTATGTAGTGTATAAGCGCACCTTGCCATAGTAAGAGGAGGCAGGGATCAGTTTCGAAGTGGCGAGAACACTACAACAAATTCCAATTTACAAAATCGAGGAGATATCGAACTGAAAATTGTTGGCTAACTGCTAGTATATGAATATTTTCTTCCTTGCTTTGTAGATACATGATTGTTTTCATCCTTACTTTATGCTGCTCTTTCCGACTCCATCTTGATCAGTTACGATCACCTCACAGATTTTTCCACTTTAACAATTCTTCTTCTTGATAAATTTATTCTTGAGTGCAATTATTGATTTTGTATGTATACAGGCTAAAGCGAGAAATAAAAAATTTGTACGAAGACCTGGATTCGAACTTGCTTCTCCTGCTCACTTGGCGGATGCGCTAAGCACTACCCCACGCTGGCACAGTGGGTTTGCACAATTACACGCACTCTCCTACCGCTGCTCCCCCTCAATCCAAATTCGTTTTCACGCCTCAGTCCACACTGTATTCCCCCTAAAATAGTACAGCATTGCAAAGGCTCTCCAACTGTACTGAAGTAACGAGGGATGGTGCCTGAAACCCAGGCATAGATGCTTTAATCAAATGAAACTACCGCATACGGTTCCAGAGCCTTTTCAAGTTTCAATCATATATGGTCTACATATGTAGACTGAAACGATGAATGAAAATTTGTACCAAGGCTGAGATCTAAACCCGGGACTCCAAAGACCCGATTTCGAATCCCATCCTTGGTACAAATTTTCATTCGTCACTTCAGTTCGAATATTTACGAAAATGTGCACGAAGACCGGGATCCGAACCTAGGTTTTTGGAGAAACGGATTCAAATCCCAGACTTGGTATAAATTTTCATTCGTCGTTTCAGTCTGCATATACACGTCATAGATGTTTGAGATTTGAAATGATCTTTGGAGACATATAGTTTCATTTGGTATTGATTTTATATTTTATCTGTCTGCTTGAGAAGGTTTGGCAATAGTACATTTTAGACAATTTTTCCCATGTTGGCGTATTTGCAACAAAAGGGTATAAGTATTTAACTTATTTCTCTATTTACCTCAAATCAGTGACAAATGTTACAACTCCTCTGCTTCTAGCCCTTGATCTGGTGTGTTTTCTGTATCCTCTTATTGTGTCACTGTTCCATTGTCTTACTTGGTGAATGACACAACTTCTCAAATCCTACAATTGCATTTTCCTCTCTGCTGCTGTTTCGGCATTTGACGTTCTTGTTTGTATTTCTGCCCGTTTGTCTTCTCTAGCAAAGTTCTCATCTGAGTGATCTGCTTTTACAGCAGTCTGTGTCCTATTTTTCTGTGTTCTCAGTGTTAACTTTCATATGAATCAATTGTACAAATAATCGCATCTATAGCACATGTACTTATAATCATGTCTCCCACATTACACTTGTTTTATTATTTGATCCAATATTTGCAGCCAGCCACAAATCGATTATATGTAACGGACACGTGATTATCCATAGTGTAATTGTTACTAGCTAGTCACTGCAGTGCACACGTAGTATACTCCTAAACCAGTTACTCTGAAAGACATATTATTATTAGTTATTTCTTAGCGGAGAGAACATTACAGTCAAAAAGAACTGGTTTCTTACTCGGAACAGGCCAGGTGACAACAGTCGTGTTTGTCTTCAATAATGTTTCCCTTTTTTCGAGCCATTTGTGCAAACGAAAGTTGGAATTGCAACTCAGCCTCAACCCGCTATAGATTCATACTTTTATAGATTCACATTGGAAAATTTTATGGCTGGGGGAAAAGAACTTCACGTAGTTATAGAAAAATATAGCAAATACTCTTTCCACTCACCTTCTGTCGTGTGTCGGCCTCAAATGAAAACTGGATTTCACTATCTTAATTATTATTATAGACCAACCAAGTGAGAATGCAACAGTCATGATTTGTGTGTCCACTTGCGTAGCAACTGAATAATGTGTATCCTCACTATCTTCAGTGAAGTGAGAATGTGGCAGTGGGTGTTTTTATGGATTGGCGATTGTCTATTTCTGAACCACTCTGCTAAAATTCTATTATTATGTTGATATTAATAATAGCTACTTTTCCTTTTGTAGTACATATTAAGAAAGTACAAGCAGTTAATTACTGTCTATGTTTACAAAGCTGTATTTCAAAGATTCAGCAACCCAAAGAGATGACAGAAGAATGGCAAGAAAGGAGCTCTTAATTGAGAGGAATTCCGAATTTCGCTTTGCATGCACAGTATATTATCTTGGATTTTCCAACTAGGTTTGGCTCTTTCATTTTCGTGCCGTAATCACAGCTTAGTCGTTAGTTCATTGGTTCATAACTTCGTTTGTCATGGGATGTTACTCGCAACAGTGACAATTTTTTCACTTCGTTGCTTTCGTTGTGACCGCCTAAGTGCGGTCTCTGAAGATTAACTCTTTTGAAACATATATATATATATATATATATATATATATATATATATATATATATATATATATATATATATATATGTGTGTGTGTGTGTGTGTGTGTGTGTGTGTATTTTTTGTTTTGTTTTTTAGAAGTGCAATTTTTCTTTTAAATTATCAGCTCATATGGGAAGTCGATTCGTAGGAGATCTATGCCCTTAGTTCCTTGTCTTTCTTAGTGAAGTTTCTTTTATGTAATAGAAACGGTACTCAAAGTCTTCCTGAACTAAATGTAACAGAATTTACAGTGCAAGGAATTATGAAAATCTGTGTGAACGGTGCACTCGCACAGGCTTTGCCTTACTGCTCTTGCTACGCAGGAACAAACGAAGATTCCCAAGTTCGGCTGAGACGTCTTCTACTGTTATGCGGTGTTTTTAGCTTGTTTCTACGTTTCCCAACCGTATCTCTCCAAAGATTCCAACCGTGTTCTCTCTTGATACATGTTTCACACGCTTTCTTCAAACATTCTTCCTTTGAAACACAAAACTGTTAGTTTTACAAATAAGTATCTCCTTTTTTTTTACTTTTCTTCATAAAACATCCTAAAAGTCATGGAATAATGCATGCTTCCGTAAGCAAATATTTGCATTTTTTGTGCCCATTGACATCCTGTTCTACATTTATACACTGATCGCGGTAATTTGAGGGACAGCAATAGTTTCAAAATGTTTCTAGAACGTTATTTGAAGTTTCATTTGCTGAGTTGTAAACATGATTCACAGATGAAAAATACGTGACGACTTTATTTGCTTCTTTTATCGATCTTTTTTTCTCGGTTCTTGCACCTTTTATTGTCAATTTCTATTTCCCCCCTTTCTTTTCTTTTTTTTAACCAGTTCCTCTTCCACTTATCGGTGGCGTACCACTACGTGGCTGTACTTCCTCATTAAGAATATGAATGGGTACTATTCTCTTTATTTACTCGTAAGAAAGACTGCAGGCTCAGAGCCCCTGAGGTGGTTTCTACACGTTTCTGTTGGTTATAGAGGAGCTTTGATGATGCCCCTGGCACCCGTCTATTGTGGGCAGCAGATCTGGCATAGTCCAGATGGCGGATGGTCGAACAGAGGTCTTCTACATCTACACCTACACCCATACTCCGCAAGCCACCTGACGGAGTGTGGCAGAGTATACCACAGAGATAGGCTGGACAGTGAAGGGGGAGGCCTGTTTATAGCGATAAGAAGTGCAATAGTATCGAAGGAAATTCACGGAGATGCGAATTGTGAAATGATTTGGGTGAAGGTCACGGTTAAAGCAGACTCAGACATGGTAATTGGATGTCTCTATAGGCCCCCGGGCTCAGCAGCTGTTGTCGCTGAGCACCTGAAGAAAAATTTGGAAAATATTTCGAGTAGATTTCCCTGCCATGTTATAGTTCTGGGTGGAGATTTTAATTTGCCGGATATAGACTGGGAGACTCAAACGTTCATAACGGGTGGCAGAGAAAAAGAATCCAGTGAAATTTTTTCAAGTGCTTTATCTGAAAACTACCTTGAGCAGTTAAACAGAGAACCGACTCGTGGCGATAACATATTAGACCTTCTGGAGACAAATAGACCCGAACTATTTGAAACAGTTAACGCACAACAGGGAATCAGCGATCATAAAGCGGTTACGGCATCGATGATTTCAGCCGTAAATAGAAATATTAAAAGAGGTAGGAAGATTTTTCTGTTTAGCAAAAGTGACAAAAAGCAGATTACAGAGTATCAGACGGCTCAACACGAAAGTTTTGTCTCAAGTACAGTTAGTGTTGAGGATCAGTGGACAAAGTTCAAAACCATCGTACAATATGCTTTAAATGAGTATGTGCCAAGCAAGATCGTAAGAGATGGAAAAGAGCCACCGTAGTACAACAACCGAGTTAGAAAACTGCTGCGGAAGCAAAGGGAACTACACAGCAGACATAAACATAGCCAAAGCCTTGCAGACAATCAAAAATTACGCGAAGCGAAATGTAGTGTGAGGAGGGCTATGCTAGAGGCGTTCAATGAATTCGAAAGTAAAGTTCTATGTACTGACTTGGCAGAAAATCCTAAGAAATTTTGGTCCTATGTCAAAGCGGTAGGTGGATCAAAACAAAATGTCCAGACACTCTGTGACCAAAATGGTACTGAAACAGAGGATGACAGACTAAAGGCCGAAATACTAAATGTCTTTTTCCAAAGATGTTTCACAGAGGAAGGCTGCACTGTAGTTCCCTCTCTAGATTGTCGTACAGATGACAAAATGGTAGCTATCGAAATAGACGACAGACGGATAGAGAAACAATTAAAATCGCTCAAAAGAGGAAAGGACGCTGGACCTGATGAGATACCAGTTCGATTTTACACAGAGTACGCGAAGGAACTTGGCCCCCTTCTTGCAGCGGTGTACCGTAGGTCTCTAGAAGAGCGTAGCGTTCCAAAGTCTTGGAAAATGGCACAGGTCATCCCCGTTTTCAAGAAGGGACGTCGAACGGATGTGCAGAACTATAGACCTATATCTCTAACGTCGATCAGTTGTAGAATTTTGGAACACGTATTATGTTCGAGTATAATGACTTTTCTGGAGACTAGAAATCTACTCTGTAGGAATCAGCATGGGTTTCGAAAATGACGGTCGTGCGAAACCCAGCTCGCGCGATTCGTCCACGAGACTCAGAGGGCCATAGACACGGGTTCGCAGGTAGATGCCGTGTTTCTCGACTTCCGCAAGGCGTTTGACACAGTTCCCCACAGTCGTTTAATGAAAAAAGTAAGAGCATACGGACTATCAGACCAATTGTGTGATTGGACTGAGGAGTTTCTAGATGACAGAACGCAGCATGTCATTCTCAATGGAGAGAAGTCTTCCGAAGTAAGAGTGATTTCAGGTGTGCCGCAGGGGAGTGTCATAGGACCGTTGCTATTCACAATATACATAAATGACCTGGTGGATGACATCGGAAGTTCACAGAGGCTTTTTGCAGATGATGTTGTGGTGTATCGAGAGGTTGTAACAGTGGAAAATTGTACTGAAATGCAGGAGGATCTGCAGCGAATTGACGCATGGTGCAGGGAATGGCAATTTAATCTGAATGTAGACAAGTGTAATGTGCTGCGAATACATGGAAAGATAGATCCCTTATCATTTCGCTACAAAACAGCAGGTCAGCAACTGGAAGCAGTTAATTCCATAAATTATTTGGGAGTACGCATTAGGAGTGATTTAAAATGGAATGATCATATAAAGTTGATTGTCGGTAAAGCAGATGCCAGACTGAGATTCATTGGAAGAATCCTAAGAAAATGCAATCTGAAAACAAAGGAAGTAGGTTACAGTACGCTTCTTCGCCCACTGCTTGAGTACTGCTCAACATTGTGGGATCCGTACCAGATAGGGTTGATAAAAGAGATAGAGAAAATCCAACGGAGAGCAGCGCGCTTCGTTACAGGATCATTTAGTAATCGCGAAAGCGTTACGGAGATGATAGATAAACTCCATTGGAAGACTCTGCAGGAGAGACGCTCAGTAGCTCGGTACGGCCTTTTGTTAAAGTTTCGAGAACATACCTTCACCGAAGAGTCAATCAGTATATTGCTCCCTCCTACGTATATCTCGCGAGGAGACCACGAGGATAAAATCAGAGAGATTAGAGCCCACACAGAAGCATACCGATAATCCTTCTTTCCACGAACAATACGAGGCTGGAATAGAAGGGAGAACCGATAGAGGTACTCAGGGTACCCTCCGCAGAGGGTCAGGTCGATTGTCAGGTCGTCGTCTGGTGTAAAGAATTGCCCTCGTTTTCTCTGCGTTACTTTTTATATGAAGTACCGTTGCGCATTGTTCTGTGATGTTCAGCTGCCGCCGTAGGCACCATATTGCCGTGTCGACGCGTCGACTGCTTCTTAAGAACGCGGTGTCGTCCACGAACTGTGCAAAGACAACTTGCAGGAGCACCGACATGTCATTCACGTACAATATAAAAATCGTTGGCAAGAGGACGGACCCTTGTAGTAAACCTTCTTCTAATTGTAACGTGCTGGAGCGTTGTCCTAGTATCTTGGAAACATACAACAATCTTGATACAGTAATACGTAACGGCGTGTAGTTTCACAATCAGTTCGTTCTTCTGCACTCAGTCGTAGACATTTTCGACATCCAGGCAGGCAACCACACTGTAGTTTGAGCGATTCATGCTTTAAAAATATATATTCCGTAACGCACGTCAGTTGGAGTTCCGCCAGTAGCCTTTGTTGAAAGGTAAATTGGTCTGGTCTGATTGCTTCCAGCATGGCGCTGGTTTGTCGATGTCGTTTAAGATTATCCTTTCGAGGATCTTTGACAATGTGGATGACAAACTGATTCCTGAAACGTTGCCACCATTTGCCAATTCCAGTTTTTAAGTCTTCGAGCGAAGACGAGAATTTGTTGTGGTGCCAAGCGTGAATTTAGGTAGTTGAGTGTAGCAATGGACTCTTCAAGAAGGTTAGTGCTAGATGCGTCCTAAGTGCGGCGGACGTTGTTGTTGAGAACTGCCTTTAAGTGGTCCCATAGGCAGAAACCCTCGACTCGATCTCCAACTGAAGACCATAAATGATGCCAATCACTATGTGAAGTGATTGGCATCAATCATTTATGGTCTTCAGCTGGAGATCGAGTCGAGGGTTTCTGCCTATAGCAATATCTAGAACGTCGGGCCGCTGGCGTGGATTTGAGAAAATATGTGAGGGACAATCTGGACCAAATGCTATGTCATCCAGGCGTTCCTCCAGCGCTTGTATTCTGTTGCCCCTCGGGTTGTTTCTCCACGAATCCCATGCGAAATGCTTCAAGTTTAGGACTCCACGCTATGGGATCTTGCCATAGAGATCGAAAATGCGAAGCAGGTTCTCTTCGTCGAATGTTCACTGGGGCTAAGGTACGCTGCAACCAAAGTGATGGTGCTGTGAAGAGTACATATTCTCACAGGCGTTGTCTTCAGTTATGTTAGTTGAGATAGAACTGTATGTGTTTGTGCGATCGAATGTCAGAGAAAGATAGCTGTGTCACCCCCATGACGATTAGCACAGTCCCTCCGATATCCAGTCATGTTTTTCAACTTGAATTGCTGGGTAGGCCAGAGAAGCGGTTCTGTCACAAAAAGTATATCGACCTTGAATCTCCTGATCAGTTCTGCCTTCCTAGGTAACATTCCATTGGCGATGTAGATACAAAATGTTTTGTGATCTCTTTGTGATTCCCTACAGGTCATTTATGGGACCAAAAAGTTTCATGGCACCGTTGAAGATGGTGAATAGTTTGGAATGAATGTTTGGTGCAGCTTTGACCTATTGAAACGTTTCTTGAATGGCTGTGAGGATGTTCTTCTGTCGGAATGTTGCCAGGAAGCACGTGATACTTGAGAGTATATCCTTGAGATCTGAAAAATGAAAGGTGGCTTGAGTAGATTTAGGGGCGCTGGCAAGTTGGATGCGCGCTACGGTTGTTGGTCATACACTGAATGTCGTCCTCGTCGGAGTGTGGGGAATTCTCTTGCATTGTCGAGCTGTGGTTGAGAGAGAGTAGTGGTTGGTTGTTGATTTCAGAGTCGTGATGACTCACCTTGCGCCATATATATCTGCAGTGTTTGCTGGAACGTGGAGCATACTTTCCCTGTGACCGGATGTTCGCCTTCGCAGTTGTATTTTGGATTCTTGCTCTTCATCTTCTGGCATTCCTTCAAGGGGAGATGTCCTGTATATTTTACATATCTTGCTCGCAAGCCCAATAATTCGCTGTATGAAAGAAACGCAGACGACGTTTACATCGAAGTCCTTCTATTGGCTTATGAACTTCATTGTACTCTTTCCACCTATCCGGTCTCACCTCTGCATTTAACAGGGGAATTCCCGTTGCATTCTTAATGTTACCATCAAGCGTTTGATATCATAAATGGATTCACTGGCTGGCTCGGCCCACAGCGTGAAGCAATAAACTGACTGTGGAATTAGTTTGTTTGCACGTGATTTGAACTGGTGCAGTGTAGTTCTTTTTTCCAGTTCCTCCGGTGATATCTCAACTGGTAAGTACTTGACTACAAACTTACATCTCTTTTTCATAGGTGGTTGATATGTATAGAAGGTGATCTACACTGCCTGGAAGAAGCGAAATCTTATTCGTCTATCAGACAGTCTTTCATATTAGCGTCTTGTAATTTCCTCCATATATACATGTAGGCTTTAACTGTACTGGCCACCTGAATAGGTGGTATTCTAGACAGTGGCATTTAACATTCTGTGAAGTGCTTGGCGCAGTGCAAGACTTGATTCTTCAGTTCCAGGTGCTTGCATTACATCCATTTGTACATACTCTGATTGGAGAGGGGTCGATTGGTTCGAGGTCGGGATAGGTAGTTGTCTGTCGGCGCATCGGTAAGTTCTTGAGAGTTATGTCTTTTCCTTCCGGCTTGCTTGCGGCGGACGAATTGAAAGTCACTTTGTTCTTCGTGTTCTGGCTGCTGATAAACATTCGAATCTGACTCTGAGACCGATTCTTGTGCACTGTCGTCTCCAGAGGTGCTGTCTGCGTAACGTTCGGATATTTAGCTGGTGTGGGATTTAAGTATGACGTCACCACGCACACCACCAACCTCAACGAATGTTTTTCCCCTTCAACATTCCATCAAACAGTAGACGAGGGAAAACGTTTTATTGGAGAAAATAGGTATAGAGACAATCACAGATGTCACGTGTTCACGGCATGACATGACACATGACAAATCTTCACCCTCATAGACAGTCGTCAGTCTTCTCACTGGTTTGACGCGGCCCGCCACGATTTCTTCTCCCGTGCCAACCTCTTCATTTCAGAGTAGCACCTGCAATATATGTTCTCAATTATTTGCTGTATGTATTCCAATATCTGTCTTCCTCTACAGTATTTACCCTCTACGGATCCCTCTAACGTCATGGAAGCTATTCCCTGATGTCTTAACAGATGTCCCATCATGCTGTCCCTTCTCCTTATCAGTGTTTTAGAACTATTCCTTTCCTCTCAGATTCTGTGCAGAACTTCCTGATTCCTTACCTTATCAGTCCATTTAATCTTCAACATTCGTCTTTAACACCATATCTCAAATGCTTCTATTCTCCTCTGTTCCGATGTTCCCACAGTCCATGTTTCACTGTCATGCAATGCTGTGCTCCAAACGTTTACTCTCAGAAATTTCTTCCTCAAATTAAGGCCTATGTTTGATACTAGTAGACTTTCTTGGCCACGAATGCCCTTTTACCAGAGCTAGTCTGCTTTTGATGTTCTCCTTGCTCCGTCTCTCATTGGTTATTTTGCTGTCAAGGTTGTAGAATTCCTTCACTTCTAATATTTCCTGACTATAAATCCTAAAGTTAAGTTTCTCGCTGTTCCCATTTTTGCCGTTTCTCATTAGTTTCGTCTTTCCTCGATTTACTCTCAATCGATATACTGTACTCAGTAGACTGTTCATTCCATTCAGCAGATCAGGTAATTCTTCTTCACTTTCACTCAGAGTAGCAATGTCATCATCGAATCGTGCCATTGATATCCTTTCACCATGAATTCTAATTTCACTCCTGAACCTTTCTTTTATTTCCATCATTGCTTCTTCCATGTACACTTGGAGAATATGGCAAAAGACTACATCCTTGTCTTACACCCATTTTAATCAGAGCACTTCGTTCTCGGTCGTCCACTCTTATTATTCCCTCCCTGTTGCATCTTGTACATATTGTATATTTCCCATCTCTTCCTATAGCTTACCCCTATTTTTCTCAGAATTTCGAACATCTTGCAAAATTTTACACTGTTGAACGATTTTTCCAGGTTCACAAATCCTATGAATGTGCCTTAATTTTCCATTAACTTTGCTTCTATTATTAACCGCAACGTCGTAATTGCCTCTCTGGTGTCTTTACCTTTCCTAAAGCCAAACTGACCGTCGCATGACACATCCACAGTTTTCTTTTCAATTCTTCTGTATTTTATTCTTGTCAGCAAATTTGATGCATGAGCTGTTAAGCTGACTGTGCGATAATTCTCGCACTTGTGAACTCTTGCTGTCATCGGAATTGTGTGGATGATGCATATTTTTCCGAAAGTCATATGGTATGTCGTCAGACTCGTACATTCTACATACCAACGTGAACAGTCATTTTGTTGCCATTTCCCCCATAGTGTGTTGGAAATCCGGTATATAGTGGATATGGAACTACGACCCGTTTCATTACTAGCTTGTACCTGCTGGAAGGGTAATCCGATGGATGTGAATAACTGGATTTTTTCGCGAACGCTACAGTTTTTCTGGCTACCAATGGGAAGGAACCGATATTTCATTGAGTAAACAACAACAGTAGCAGCTCTCCCCCCTCCTCACACACACATACACACACACACACACACACACACACACACACACACACACATACGCGGTCAGGCGAGACAGTGTGAGAGGAGGAAGGAGTGAAGAGAGAGAGAGATGAAGCAGAGGAATTCATATTATACGGAATGATTTTAGAAATTCTGACGGAATGCTATCAATCCCTTCTGTCCTACTCCAAAGCTCTCTTAAATATTGATCCTAATACTGGATCCCCTACCTCTTATACATCGACTCCTGTTTCTCCTTCCATCATATCAGACAAATCTTCACCCTCATAGAGACCTTCATTGTACTATTTCCACCTATCCGATCTCTCCTCTACATTTAACAGGGGAATTCCCGTTGTATTCTTAATGTTACCATCCTTGTTTTTTATTTCAACGTAGATTGTTTTGACTTTCCTATATGCTGAGCGAGTCCTTCTGACAATCACTTCTTTCTCGATTTCTTTACATTTTCGTCTTACCTTCCCTGCGCTTCCTGTTTGTTTCATTCCTCAGCAGTATTTCTGTATTCCTGAATTTTCCTGAACATTTTTGTACTTTTTTTTTCATCAATCAACTGAAGTTTTTCTTCTTCGGTTACTCATGGTTCCTTCGCAGTTACCTTCTTTGTACCTCAGCTTTTCTTGCCAACTTATCTGACTTGCCCCAGCGGTGGGAAACTGTCCCTAGAGGCGGGAAGAATCAGGAATGATCAACGGGATGAGGATGCAGAAGGCAATAGAAACCACTGCATTCAAAAAACATAACACGTATCCACAGTACATGCGGCCTGTAATTGCAAAAGTGTCATGATGATCTCTCCCTTGGCAAAATATTTCCGAATAGTCCCCCGTTCGGATTCCGGGAGTGGATAGCCAAAGAGGAGATGACCATGAGAAAATGACTGAATTACAACGAAAGAACAACTTTCTACGATTAGAGACATGGAATGTCAGAAACCCGTCACCCATTAAATTTTGATCAGAAATCAGCATTGATGGCCAAAGACTTACGGTATAAGAAGTTAACCTCATTCTGCCACTAGGCAACAATCATCTGTCTTTAGAATAAATTACTCATTGAATTATTTTTCTAAATCTTTTTCTTCTCAGATGTAATTCTAATTAGAGCATTTTTAATAAGGTAAAATTTCAAAGATAGCATTGCAGAGAAGTCCACAGACCACTTTCCGAATAAACATGGGGCCCACGTTATCGCAAAGTTTGAGAACCACTGCTGTAAGCTATTTGAACGTTATATTCACCGAAAGATACCCAGGTACCGAGCGAGGTGGCGCAGTGGTTAGCATACTGGACACGCGTTCGGGACGACGACGGTTCAAACTCGCGTCCGGCCATCCAGATTTAGGTTTTCCGTGATTTCTGTGATTTCCTTAAATCGCTCCCGGCAAATATGGTTCCTTTGAAAGAGCAAGGCCGATTTCCTTCCACATCTTTGACACAATCCGAGGTTGTGTTGCGTCTCTAATGACCTCGATGTCGACGCCACGTTAAATCCAATCTTCCTCCCTTCCTGAAGAACTCAGGTCTCACGTTTTCCAACTCAATTCGCAATGAATCCGAAATTAAATTTAGGTATTTGCAACGTATTCGTGATGAAATTTAAGTATTAGTGGATCGAAGAAGACTGGTGACTCTTGTACAGCTGTGATAAATTCTATATGTGTATAACAAATATTGTGCCTGTCTGTATTTCAAAATTGATGTAATTACCCACAGCAGACATAAACGGTGATAAATGGAAAAAGTTTTGTAGGCTGTAATAACAGACAGCGTAGCTAGGAACCAGAATGTAACGCATTCCTTGATAAACCTCTTCCTATGGCTTAAAAACAATGAGGCAGAATGAAAAAATTAAGAAAAGAAAACCAAGTTGTCGCCTGGACGGTAATAAGAACTGAGTAGTTCTCAGTGCTTCGGAAATGCTGTGTAGTGGAATTGTATGTGCACATAGCTGAGCAAGTATACAGGGTGGTCCATTGATAGTGACCGGGCCAAATATCTCACGAAATAAGCATCAAATGAAAAAACTACAAAGAACGAAACTCGTCTAGCTTAAAGGGGGAAACCAGATGGCGCTATGGTATACCCGCTAAATGGCGCTGCCATAGGTCAAACGGATGTCAACTGCGTTTATTTATTACATATTCGTGTAGTACGTAAAGAAATATTAATGTTTTAGTTGGACCACTTGAGGGTTCGTAAGAAGCTGACTAGCACAGGCAAATATGGTTTTGCTCGTTAAAAGACATCTGCTAATATCAAACGAAGGCCTTAATTTTAGAAAGAAATTTCTGAGAGCATATTGAATGTGTGGAATGCAGCACTCGGTGACTGTGTAAAGAACGAGGAAGAAAGCGGAAGCTTCTGAAACGTGATGTTACAGAAGACACATAAGAATTGAGGAGACTCATGAAGAAATAAACGTGTTAAAATACTAAGTAGACAAAAGAACAGGACAATGGGGCACGTGTTAAAACATCAGGGACCTCCAAGACACTAGTCGGAGACGTAGAGGGCAAAAATATATCTATCTATATATCTATTAAGTAACTGAGGCCTTTGGGTGCAAGCCCTGCTCAGAGATGAAATTGTTGGCACAGCAGAGGAATTCCCTTAACATGGTCACGTTTCACCGCATATGAACCTCTTCTATGTGGCAATACCTTCACCATCTTCCTCCAAAATGCTCAAGCGAAGTGTATAGGCTATTGTGGTTTTCGATGCACACCTGCTGTCGGCGTGAACCGACATCTGATAACTTTCTGGTGACCGTTTTCCACTCTTGTAGCCTCCAATGGCGATATATGCCCATGGTAATCTCTGTGCCAGTGGAGTGAGCGGAGGTATTCGTGTTGACGGTTACTTCTGTTGCTGGTTGCGAGTCTGTGGTTCCGTATGCTATGGCTTCTCGTCGATGGCAATAGTTGTCCAGAAATCCAGTGGTGGGTGATTTATCTCACGGTGGCCTCTCTATCAGCAATTTTTTCTGTGGTTTATACGGTTAGAGCTGGAATAAGCTTTTTGAAGCCTTCGAGAAACTGCAGTCATTTCATTCGGTACATTTTATTTATCGATTTGGAAGATGAGATCAGTCAACTAGTTGCGGAAGTTTATCGTATCACAGCTGCGCTAGATTATCAGTTCTTGCTACATCAGTGAACTCACAGCATATGTTTGCAATCACAGTCACTTTGTTTTTTGCTTGAGCTATGGCATGTAAAGACGCCAGCTAACGATATTCGTTTACATAGTAACCTGACGGATGTTGAGTCAGGTAAAACGCACTGAATGGAACACACATAAGGCATGGAGAGCATCTTATTTATCGTTTTATTCATAAAATTAATACTTACATTTTAATTCTGTATGGGGGAACACTGATAACATGCCATTAAACATCTGCTGAAAAACTTATAGAACTAAAGACTGATGTCAACAGCTAAACCATGGTTTTTTGTGAAATGCATATCGGCGCTGGTAGTTTAGTGGTAAAGTGCTACGCCGGAAACCAAAAGTTTGCGGGATCACATTCCTGTCGGACCATGGAATATTTCGGAGTGCCGTTAACTTAACCTTTACCTCTCAACGATGTGAAGGTTCGTCAGGAACGCCACTTGGTTCGGATTCCGCGTTAAACTCGGTTGGATTACTGGGACACGTAAGTTGGCTAAATGTCGACCTATTCAAATCTTGCACCATGTGGTTGATACCACATGGAATTATTATCATAATGAAATGCGAGTTTATTGTGCCACTGATTTGCGGACAGATAAGGTGTCATAAGAGTTCACATATCAGTCAGTAAGGAAGCATTGATTTGTAGGATCCTTCCAAATTTCCAAGTATGTATTTATTTCTTCTTGATAGTTTTGTAATGTTTCCTTGTTTTTCCATTTTTTTTAACGTATCAAGGGCGCCAACGTTGATAAATACATACGAATATAGTTACTTTCATCATTTTTTGTCGAGAACTGCTTGGAAATCCGCAGAAAATAAAATGAAATGCTTATTACAGAATCCAACTTCTGCTGCAAACAATTTAAGTCTGTTTGCGCTGTTATCTACAGATCGCCTCCTGAGCAACTAGACTATCACGAAATATCTAATTTCACTCTCGAAACAGCCAATGGTTTCTTTTTTTCTCGGTACCCGACCGACTCACCCATCCACTGGCAGCCTCTCCTCGCACACACACACACACACACACACACACACACACACAGACAGACCTAAGCCGAATTGGAATACCGAACATTATGTATGAACTGATGGTTACCACCACCGGAATGTATTTATTGAGCTCTATCATTCACTTTCACTTTCAGCTGGCCACTGCTCTCTGCAGTACTCTCCGCTGCTGGTAACTGCGTCGTGGAAGAGAGTGAACACAACGGTCGAGGTGGTCTCTGCTCAGTTGCTTTGATTTATGGCTTGGCGGGGCGTGATTAACGGCTTATTGGAATGATGAGGGATACCGCACAGGAAAAAAATGCAAGCGTGTCTAGCTTTATGACCCACTAACCGGTACTTCTATCTGCATAACACGTCATATTATCTTGCTCGGCGATCACACCCGTTTTAGCGGAGTCAATTAACATGCAGTTACATGCGTGGTACATTCGAAACCAAACGGATGGCTGGTCTCAGAAAATCTGACAGAAATATCACATCGATAACAACGTATCGACGCCCCACATGTTCTCTTCCATCAGTTCTTCAAGCGCGTTTTTCTCCACTGTTCGTCATACATAACTCAAAGTTCAGAAGTTCAATAAACCGGAAACCTGCACTCATTACAGAAAGTAAAACAATAATATGTAACGAAAATGCAGTTAATCTTTTTTGCGTTAATGTATCTCTTGGCATAGGCGGTCTGAGTCTCCATTTGATTTGGAAGCACACACACAAACACACTCACACGCACGGACGCAGTACCTTTTGTCTAACTGTCGTTTCTGGTACATTCACTCACACACCTACGTCTATACGCCGCAAAACACATAATGTTGTGCAGCGCATGGTGTTTCTAGTACTTCTACTTGTTCTCCCTTTCCTGTTCCATTCGCGAATGGTGTGTCGGAAGAATGATTGTCGGTAAACCTCCGTATGAAGAATAATTTCTTTGATTTTCTCGGTCGTGGTCCAGTCGGGAGACGTACGTTGGAGGAAATAATACGTTCATCGACTCTTCCTGGAACGTACGATCTCAGAATTCCTATGGTGAATCTCTGCTAACGTCTCTCTCGCAGCGTCTCCCACTGGAATTCTGTTGAGCATCTCCGTAACACTCTCGTGCCGATTAAATGATCCCGTGATGAAATGCGTCGCTCTTCGTCGGGTCCTATCTCTTTTATTAGTACAACTTGCTAAGCGTCCCAGACAGATCGCAATATTCGAGAATCGGTCGAAAAAGTGTTTTGCAAGCCACTTCTTTCGTGGGTGGATTACATTTCCTTAACTTTCTCCCAGTGAATCTCATCCTGGCTTCTGCATTTCTTACAATTTGTTTTATGTGGCCGTTCCACTGTAGGCTGCTAGGGATGGTGATACTACATACCTTACGATAGTTACTGTTTTCAGTTGTGATGGTACCTAATGGTTACTGCTAGGGAATTGCTCTTCTAAATAGCACCCCTTACGAGCAAACCAATGACTTCCTTACCTGCGGTTACTCGTACTTCAGGTACGTGGGCTATACATGATTTTTCGTAAGACCACTTCCCATTTATTTGAGATGTCCTTCCTTGAATAAACATTATTCAGTATAATTCTCTGTTGTCTACATCGATTACAGACGTTTAAATTCATTTAAATTTTATTTCGGTTTTATGTGTCTCTTATTCTCTTATTAACTTGGAACTCTAGCCAATGCGTAGACTAGTGGACTGCAGGGTCACAGCTAAAGGATATTATTTGTAGCGGATTACCTGGGGGATAGGAAAGCAAACGTGTCCGTCTCAACCCTAAGACTACATTGAGATATTCTTCTAAAATGAGAGTCAGTTCTCTAGTGGGATACAGGGTGCCGCAGAGAAATGAAGCAAGTTGTCGCAGCAAAGCAAAATGACCGCATCTTTTCAATACAGACGTGTCAGTATTTGGGAAATTGAACAACATGTAACACTCATATTATAAAATGTGCTGACAGAAATGTATCCGATGTCAAAATGTTATGGGGAACTTTGCTGAGTGATACGAGGTCGCGAGCATTTGGCGAATATAGCTGAAGAAACAGTAATGTTAAACATTCCAGATACAATAATAATAATTAACCACATCAAATTATTATTTCTCTTTGCTCTCTACATTACCAGCTAACTTTCCTTTCATTCTCCACTTGGCAGTTTTTTATATTTTCTCCCATCACTTGTCGTACCGGCTACCTTATGGCTGTAATTATCTTTCAACTGTAAACTGTTATGATAAACTTGTACAACCTTTTCTGTGTTGATTAGCTCTCAACTGTATCTTGTTCAAAGATTTCAATTATAAAAATTGTTTGGTGTGTTAGACTTACGCCTGATATCAGCATACGACTCACTAGAGGCAAGAGGCTTACTTGTTTCTACTCTTTTTTACATTTTCCGTAATCTGGCTTCTTTTATACAATTTTAAAGAAAAAATGTTTCACTTCATTTTTAAAGATTTGACAATAACTTTGTGTGATTAACAAGTTACTACTCGCATACTTCTTCCTTGCCATAATTGTTTACAGTATTTACTCTTGTCTCATTTTCATTGTTGAATCTTTGCCGTATTGCAGCTACCAACGAGAAAGACAGTTCTTTTATATTCGGACTGAGTGAAATCCAGATTTATGTCCATATATTCCATGGTTTCTCTGAATTACCTCAAAAGTTAGCAGGAAAGTTTGCTCAATGAATCTACGGACGTTTCTTCCCGCCATCTATGTTCATTTAAGTAGTTACTTTTTTGTTTCCTGCCTTTTCCACTTTTAAAAGTTTTCAATAATTTTTAATTTTTTCTTTATATAACAAACCAGATGCCCCTGCACTTTCGTACTTTCTTTCGATCACAAGTTTTCTGTCGATAAAAGTTTCAGGTTCTTACTTTTCGACTCTTGTTGTAATACTGCTTCTCCATCACAGTCCGGTTCTCCTCCACCGCGTTCGTTCTGCAGCGGAGCTTTGGGACGTTCCTTCATTGCTTAGTAATATCAGTCAAGAATGTTATGCGCTCTGAGCAGACTGACTTTAGGCTTGTCGCCTTGTTACGTCACACATTGAGCATGCGGACAGTAATTATGCACGATAGACTGCATATATCTAGCTAGATACTGGAAGCTGTCTACTAGGCGGTATAATTGGTCGGGTGTATTGTAACATAATTATACGCAATCGATTTCATGTCTCCGCTTGAGACTGGATGACCTGCCATAGTTGCAATTACTGACACAATAATTACTGGAATATAAATCACGTTTCATATGATAACATTAGTATACTTGAAGTAATTGCAACCTTTTAACATAACTTGTTGCGGGCTCGGTAAACGCCACTAATAACCTCAGATATTCAGCAACCGTGACTGATGTGGCACGATGGCAGTCTCCCGAAATCACTAGTGCACAAAAAGATGCCACTGCAAATACAACTTTGCTACAAGTTGCAGTTATTTTTGTTTTTCCTTGCTGTTTTTTATTTAGTCCTGTCTCTCTGTCCCCTATTCATCTTCTACGTAACTACAGTAATCCACTTGCTGATGAGTCAAGTTGTGTACTACTTCCTTGGCCACACACACAGTTTATCATGCTTTTGCCGCTCCTTACGTTATCAGTGGTTTAATTTTTGCTGCTTAGAGTGTGACCCAGCAATCTGTTGCTTCTCCTGACAGGATTGTTCTATTACCACCTCTGCAGTGGACTTTAAATTTTTAACACACCTCTTCATTCTGAACCACATATGCGGCCTTAGGGAGTTCCACAGTATTTGCGAATGCTGTCGTACGTGGCCACAGATATCTTCAATAAAGTTTCCGCAAATACGTGAGCGACCATGCCAACGTATCATTCACTTCCAGCACATGTAAAAATGTAACGCCGTGGTCAAATATCCGTAACAGTTTTATTGAAAACGTCACTGTACCCAATAAGTTCCTACTTTCTATACTATTTGTGTGTGTAGAAGCCGTGATGTTGAGCCGAAGTGAAGCTGAGGCAAATGTGTCAAATACCTGTAGAAAAAATATTGCAACCGAGCACAAAAGAAACTTTCGTAGACGTATTGTCATTCACATAAATTTTAGAGCTAAACATTAATTATTCCACCAAGCGAGATGACGCCAGAGTTAAGACACTCCCACAGGTTGGTGTAAAGGCGACACGAAACATAGACGGACTTTAACATATTATGCTGCTTTTCTCTCCTTTATACTTCTATTATTACGGTTATTCTACAAGAGACCTCTTTAGCTATTTCTTCTTTGTTATTTGTTTATTCTTTATCATGTCCAAAAAAACTCTGTTATCTCTGCTTCATTGGGACACGTAGAGTGTACCAATAAAAGAAGCACTAAATCTTAACTCTAGCGGCTGGTTCCTGGAAAACAAATTAATACACTCCTGGAAATGGAAAAAAGAACACATTGACACCGGTGTATCAGACCCACCATACTTGCTCCGGACACTGCGAGAGGGCTGTACAAGCAATGATTACACGCACGGCACAGCGGACACACCAGGAACCGCGGTGTTGGCCGTCGAATGGCGCTAGCTACGCAGCATTTGTGCACCGCCGCCGTCAGTGTCAGCGTGTTTGCCGTGGCATACGGAGCTCCATCGCAGTCTTTAACACTGGTAGCATGCCGCGACAGCGTGGACGTGAACCGCATGTGCTGTTGACGGACTTTGAGCGAGGGCGTATAGTGGGCATGCGGGAGGCCGGGTGGACGTACCGCCGAATTGCTCAACACGTGGGGCGTGAGGTCTCCACAGTACATCGATGTTGTCGCCAGTGGTCGGCGGAAGGTGCACGTGCCCGTCGACCTGGGACCGGACCGCAGCGACGCACGGATGCACGCCAAGACCGTAGGATCCTACGCAGTGCCGTAGGGGACCGCACCGCCACTTCCCAGCAAATTAGGGACACTGTTGCTCCTGGGGCATCGGCGAGGACCATTCGCAACCGTCTCCATGAAGCTGGGCTACGGTCCCGAACACCGTTAGGCCGTCTTTCGCTCACGCACCAACATCGTGCAGCCCGCCTCCAGTGGTGTCGCGACAGGCGTGAATGGAGGGACGAATGGAGACGTGTCGTCTTCAGCGATGAGAGTCGCTTCTGCCTTGGTGCCAATGATGGTCGTATGCGTGTTTGGCGCCGTGCAGGTGAGCGCCACAATCAGGACTGCATACGACCGAGGCACACGGGGCCAACACCCGGCATCATGGTGTGGGGAGCGATCTCCTGCACTGGCCGTACACCTCTGGTGATCGTCGAGGGGACACTGAATAGTGCTCAGTACATCCAAACCGTCATCGAACCCATCGTTCTACCATTCCTAGACCGGCAAGGGAACTTGCTGTTCCAACAGGACAATGCACGTCCGCATGTATCCCGTGCCACCCAACGTGCTCTAGAAGGTGTAAGTCAACTACCCTGGCTAGCAAGATCTCCGGATCTGTCCCCCATTGAGCATGTTTGGGACTGGATGAAGCGTCGTTTCACGCGGTCTGCACATCCAGCACGAACGCTGGTCCAACTGAGGCGCCAGGTGGAAATGGCATGGCAAGCCGTTCCACAGGACTACATCCAGCATCTCTACGATTGTCTCCATGGGAGAATAGCCTGCATTGCTGCGAAAGGTGGATATACTCTGTACTAGTGCCGACATTGTGCATGCTCTGTTGCCTGTGTCTATGTGCCTGTGGTTCTGTCAGTGTGATCATGTGATGTGTCTGACCCCAGGAATGTGTCAATAAAGTTTCCCCTTCCTGGGCCAATGAATTCACGGTGTTCTTATTTCAATTTCCAGGAGTGTATGTAGCTTTTGTTGACAGTGGGATGGCACGAAACCTTCGTTCACACCATAATAAGAAACCCTCCAAACTAGTATACATACTTTCTGGCACCGCAGACTGCAAATCACTCATTATAGCCGTAAAAAAGGACTATATGTATGATCAGTTCAGATAATTTGTTTCAAAAATATACATTTTTATGTAACAAATATAACTGCAGCAATGTAGCATTACAGAAATATTATATACACAATTTAATTTGAAACATGACACATGACTGGTTTCACAGTTGCATTGATGTTTGGCTCAATGTTGTTGTTGTGAAGTGCAAAGTTGGCTCCAAATTCTTATTCGTCAAACGGTTTCTATTGTCTGATTTTCAGTTTCATTAGGGATGAAATTTTTTCATATACATAAGTTGACCCAAAGGGATTCTAGCGCATGTATTACTCTAAGATGTAAACATAGACTATGGTAGTTTTCCTAGTAGTTTTGGTCAATTAAGTCTGCACCTGCATGACCTGTAGGTTGACTGTGCTGCATACCTGTCAGGTGTTACCTCATAATTATCACTTTCTTTATGCAAGTGATCAGTCTCTTACAAGATTTGTAAAGAAACAGAGTACTATATACAAAAGGCTAGTTATCCTACAGAACACTTTTATTCTCCATAGTTATCCTCCTTTCTATTGTCTAAGAATAGGCAGTATTTACAGCAAAATTGAAATTTTCAGTGTATAATTCTGGTTTTCTTCAAAAACGGTCGATTTGTAACATGGCATGGACGGATGTTGTTGTAAAAATAAAGAACACATTACAGACTTATCGTGTTGTTGTTGTTGTGGTTTTCAGTCCGAAGACTGGTTTGATGCAGCTCTCCATGCTACTGTATCCTATGCAAGTCTCTTCAGCTCCAAATAACTTACGCAACCAACATCCTTCTGAATCTGCCTACTGTATTCGTCTCGTGGTGGCTCTCCACACTTTATACCTCCCACATTTCCCTCCAATACTAAATTAATGTCTCAGAATGAGTTCTCTTTCAACAGATCCCTTCTTCTAGCGAGGTTGTGCCACAAATTTCTTTTCTCATCAGTTCTGATCAGTACCGCCTCATTAGTTACGTGATCTACACATGTAATCTTCAGCACTCTTCTGTAGCACAACTTTGCTAAACTTCTATTCTCTTTTTGTCCAAACTGTTTATCCTCCACGTTTCACTTTCATAAATGGCTACATTACAGATAAATACCTTCAGAAAAGGGTTCCTGACACTTAACTGTATATTCGATGTTAAAAAATTTTTCTTTTTTAGAAACGCTTTTTTTACCGTTTCCAGTCTGCGTTCTATAGCCTCTCTACTTTGCTGCCCAAATAGCAAAACTCATCTACTATTTTAAGTGTCTTGTTTCCTAACCTAAGACGCCTTGCCACGGTTCGCTCGGCTATACCCGACGGAGATTCGAGTCCTCCCTCGGGCATTGGTGTGTGTTGTCCCTAGTGTAAGTTACTTTAACTTAGATTAAGTAGTGTGTAAGCCTAGGGACCGATGACCTTAGCAGTTTGGTCTCATAGAAACGTACCACAAATTTCCAAAATTTCCCTAATTTAATTCCTGCAGCGTCACCTTATTGAATTCGACTACATTCCATTATCCTCGTCTTGTTTTTGTTGACACTCATCTCCTTTCAAGACACAGTCCAATCCGTTCAACTGCTCTTCCAGGCCCCTTACTGTCTTTGACAGAATTACAATGTCATCAGCAAACCTCAAAGTTTTTACTTTTCCTCTCTGGACTTTAATTCATCCTACAAATTTTTCTTTGGTTTCCTTTATTGCTTCCTTAGTGCACAGATCGAATAACATCGAGGATAGACTACAACCCTGTCCCACGTCTTCCTCAACCACTGCTTCCCTTTTATGTTCCTCGACTCTTGTAACTGCCGTCTGGTTTCTGTACAAGTTGTAAACAGCCTTTCACTCCCCGTATTTTACTCCTGCTGCCTTCAGAGTATTCCAGTCAACATTGTCAAAACTTTCTCTAAGATTACAAATGCTATAAATGTAGATTTTCTTTTCCTTAACCTGTCGTATATAGAGGCAATAGCGCTTCGCGTGTGCCTACATTTCTCCGAAATCCAAATTGGTCTTCCCCGAGATCGGGTTGTACCAGTTTTTCCATTCTTCTGTAAAAAATTCGTGTTATCGTTTTGCACCTATGGACTACTAAACTGTGCGGTAATTTTCGCGCCTGTTAGCATCTGCTTTCTTTGGAATTGCCATTATTACATTATTCTTGCAAACCAAGGATATTTCGTCTGTCTCCTACACCTTGCACACAAGATGGATTAATTTTGGCATGGCTGGCTCTCCCAAGGGTATCAGTAGTTCTGACGGAATGTAGTCAGTTCGTAGGGCCTTGTTTCGACTAAGGTTTTGGGTGCTGTGTCAGATTCTACTTGCAGTAACATATCTCCCGTCTCATCCTCATCTGGGTCCTCTTCCCTTTCTATATAATACTGCTTTCAGGTTCATCTCCCTTGTATCGACCCTCTATATACTCCTTCCACCTTTTAGATTTCCCTTCTTTGCTTAGGAATGGTTTTCCACTTGGCCTCTTGATATTCATGCAGCTGTTTCTCTTTTCCTGAAACATCTCTTTTATTTTCCTGTAGCCAGTATCTATCCTTCTCCTAGTGAAATATGCTTCTAAATCCTTACATTTGTCTCTAGCCTTTCATACTTATTCATTTTGCACTTCCTATCAATTTAATTTTATAGACATTTGTATTCCCTTTCACCTTATTCGTTAGCTGCATTTTTTCATTCTCTCCTTTTTTTCAAGTACATTCAATATCTCCTCTGTTATCAAAGGATTCCTACTAGGTCTTGTCCTTTTACCTATTTGATCCCCAGCTGCTTTCACTATTTCATCTCTTAAAGTAACCCATTCGTCTTCTACTGTTTTCCTTTCCCCTGTTCTAGTCATCCGTTGCGTAACGCTTTAACTCTTCCTATGAAACTCTCAAAAATCTCTGGTTCTCTCAATTTATCTTGGTCCCATACCCTTTATTCTACAGTTCATAGCCAAAACGCTGTGGTCAGAGTCCACATCTGCCCCTGGAAATGAAGTACAATTTAAAATCTAGTACCGAATCTCTGTCTTACCATTATACGCTACTGGCCATTAAAATTGCTACACCACGAAGGTGACGTGCTACAGACACGAAATTTAACTGACAGGAAGAAGATGCTGTGATATGCAAATGATTAGCTTTAAAGAGCATTCTCACAAGGTTGGCGCACGTGGCGACACCTACAACGTGCTGACATGAGGAAAGTTTCCAACCGATTTCTCATACAGAAACAGCAGTTGACCGGCGTTGCCTGATGAAACGTTGTTGTGATGCCTCGTGTAAAGAGGAGAAATGCGTACCATCACGTTTCTGACTTTGATAAAGGTCGGATTGTAGCCTATCGCGATTGCGGTTTATCGTATCTCGACATTGCTGCTCGCGTTGGTCGGGATCCAATGACTGTTAGCGGAACATGGAATTAGTGGGTTCAGGAATGTAATACGGAACGCCGTGCTGGATCCCAATGGCCTCGTATCACTAGCAGTCGAGATGACAGGCATCTTATCCGCATGGCTGTAATGGATCGTGCAGCCACGTTTCCATCCTCGAGTCAACAGATGGGAACGTTTGCAAGACAACCATCTGCACGAACAGTTCGACGACGTTTGCAGCAGTATGGACCATGAGCTCGGAGACCATGGGTGCGGTTACCCTTGACGCTCCATTACAGACAGGAGCGCGTGCGATGGTGTTCTCAACGACGAACCTGGGTGCACGAATGGCAAAACGTCATTTTTTCGGGTAACTCCAGGTTCTGTTTACAGCATCATGATGGTCGCATCCGTGTTTGGTGACATCGCTGTGAACGCACATTGGAAGCGTGTATTCGTCATCAGCATACTGGCGTGTCACCCGACGTGATGGTATAGGGTGCCATTGGTAACACGTCTCGGTCACCACTTGTTCGCATTGACGGCACTTTGAATAGTGGACGTTACACTTCAGATGTGTTACGACCCGTGGCTCTACCCGTCATTCGATCCCTGCGAAACCCTACATTTCAGCAAGATAATGCACGACCGCGTGTTGCAGATCCTGTACAGGCCTTTCTGAATACAGAAAATGTTCCACTGCCGCCCTGGCCAGGACATTCTCCAGATGTCTCACCAACTGAAAACGTCTTGTCAATGGTGGCTGAGCAACTGGCTCGTCACAATACGCCAGTCACTACTCTGTATGCTGCATGGGCAGCTGTATCTGTACACACCATCTAAGCTCTGTTTGACTCAATGCCCAGGCGTATCAAGGCTGTTATTACGGCCAGGGTTGGTTGTTCTGGGTACTGATTTCTCACGATCTATGCACCCAAATTGCGTGGAAATGTAATCACATGTCAGTTCTAGTATAATATATTTGTCCAGTGAATACCCATTTATCATCTGTCATTTTGTTCTTGGTGTAGCAATTTTAATGGCCAGTAGTGTATCATCAGTCTCAAACCAGGTCACTTTCGCGTATACAGCCTTCATAATTCATAAACCAAATGTTTGCGATGGTTAAATTATGCTCTTTGCAAAATTCTACAAGGGGACTTCATCTTTCACTCCTTTCCCCAGTTCACATTCAGCTACTATTTCTCTCTCTCTCTTCCTTTTCCTACTGTCGAATTCCAGTGCACCCCCACAATTAAATTTTCATCTCAAAAAATGGCTCTGAGCACTATGGGACTCAAGTTCTGTGGCCATCAGTCCTCTTCAACTTAGAACTACTTAAACCGAACTAACTTAAGGGCGTCACACACATCCATGCCTGAGGCAGGATTCGAACCTGCGATCGTAGCGGTCGCGCGGTTCCAGACTGTAGCGCCTAGAACCGCTTGGCCACTCCGGCCGGCATTTTCATCTCACTTAAGTATCTGAATTATCTTCAGTTTATTAATCTCTAGTTGGCATATAAACTTATACTATTGCCATGGGAGTTGGCTTTGTGTCTGTCTCGGCTACGATAATATGTTCATAGTAACTTACCCACATTCCTACGTTCTTATTCATTATTATGCTCACTCCTGCGCCGAGCGAGATCGCGCAGTGGTTAGCTCACTGGACTCGCATTCGGGAGGACGACGGTTCAAATCCGCGTCCGGCCATCCTGATTTACGTTTTCCGTGATTTCCCTAAACCACTTGAGGCAAATGCCAGGATGGTTCCATTCAAAGGGCACGGCTGACTTCCTTCCGCATCCTTCCCTAAACTGATGGGACCGATGACCTCGCTGTTTGATCCCCTCCCCCAAATCGAACCAACCAACTAGCCCACTCCTGCGTTACCTATATCTGACTTCGTATTTACACTGATCAGCCAGAACATGACGACCTCCGACTTACTATCGATATTAACCAGTCCAGGCGATAACAGCGTCACCTGGCGAGGAATGACTGCTAGTCACAACCACGGTGAGTGTAGTATAATTGACCGTGCTGTCCGTGTGTAGAGTGAGAAGGCGCGCGATCTGTCGGAGTTTGACCGAGGGCAGATTGTAATGGCTCGGAGGCTCGGCACGAGCATTCTGGACTGCATGACTTGTCGGGTGTTTGAGGAGTGTTGTGATGGGTGTCTTCACCAAAAGAAGATGAAACCACGACCAGACATCGCGGGGTTGCGTGGCCATCCCTCATTATAGATGACGATGTCGTAGGCTGGGCAGACTGATAAAACAGGACAGGCGGCGAACTGCGGCGGAACTGAAATCAAACTACAATGCTGAGCAGAGTACAAGTTTGTGTGAACACACGGTGCGCTGAACACTCCTAACGCTGGGTCTCCGTAGTCGACGACCCGTGCAAGTGCCAATGTTAACGCCACGACATCGGCTACTGTGGCTGAAATGGGCTCGTGACGATCGGCCCTGGACGTTGGTGCAGAGGCAGAGCGTTGCATGGCCTGATGAATCTCGATACCTCCTTCGCGAATTCGTTGTCTTCTAGGGGAACAGATTTTTTGACGCCTCTACTGCGGACAGAGACAAGCTGGCGGCGGCTCCATTGTGCTCTGAGGAACATTCACGTGGGCATCCATGGTTCCAGTGAAGCTCATGTAAGACTCCATGGCAGCCAAGGTGTATTCTATACTGGTTACAGCACGTATATTCCTCCATGGTGCTCATGTTCCCCGACGGCAACGGCATTTTTCAATACGATAATGCTCCATGTCACAAGGCCAGGAAGGTGATCGAGTGATTCGAGGAAAACAGTAGCGAGTTCCATTTGGCCCTCAAACTCGGTAGATCAGAACCCGTTCGAACACTTCTGCCTTGTGATTGAACGTGGCGTCAGAGCTCATCACCCCCTCCCGCTCTCCAGAATTGATGGAAGTTAGGGTACTAGTGTGTGCAGACGTGGTGTCAACTTTCTCTAGCGACCTTCCGAGGCTTCATTGCGTCTAGGCCACGACGCGTCGCCGCTGTTATCCAAGCCGAAGGTGGATATTGCACCTATTGGGTTGGTGGTCATAGTGTTCTGGCTGATCAGTGTATAAACGTGTATTCACCTGGCCGTATGTCCTGCTCCTCCTGCTACCGAACTTCAGTAATTCTCACTACATCTTAACTTTAACCTATTCATTTCCATTTTCACGTTTTCTAGCCGTAGAACGCCAGTTTTGTTTCTCCTGATGACAACGTCCTCCTGAGTAGTCCCTACCTTGAGAACCAAATGGTGGACTATTTTACGTCAGGAATATTTTACCCAAGCGGATGCCATCATTATTTAACCATACAGTAGAAATGTATGTCCTGGGCAAAACTTACGGCTGTAATTTTCCCTTGCTTTTAGCCGTTCGCAGTACCAGCACAGCAAGGCCGTTGTGGTGGATGTTACAAGTCCAGATCAGGCGGTCATCCACTCTGTTGCCCCTGCAACTACTGAAAAGGTCGTTGCCCCTCTTCAGAAACCACACCTTTGTCTGACCTCTCAACAGATACTCCTTCGTTGTGGTTGAATAGACGTATTATATGGCTACCGGTATCGCTGAGGCACGCAAGCTGCCCCACCCCCCGTCCACCCAGCGTGGTCAATGATTCAAGGTGGACATAGAGTGCTAGAAAACTTACTTTCCTTAAGGTAAAATTAAGAAAAAACATTTCCTGTTACTCATAAACAGCTACTAACTGGAAACTCTTGGTTTTGATCACGACAAAGAAAATTTATTGAGTGCAAAATGGTTCAAATGGCTCTGAACACTATGAGACTTAACATCTACTTAAACCTAACTAACAACTAACCCAAGAACAGCACACACATTTATGCCCGAGGCAAGATATGAACCTGCGACCACAGCAGTCGCGCGGTTCCGGACTGAGACGCTTAGAACCGTTTGGCCATAGCGGCCGGCTATTGAGTACAGAATAACAACAATAATTACGTATATTTTTATGTTTCTGCATGTAAGCTGCACTTGCATCAAAAGTAATTGCTTTGACTACATAAAACTGCAGAAGTTATGCGATCAACTAATTTTTTCACTTGTAAACATTTATGTAATCATATCGTTTAATACGTCATTTATGTAATATACTAAATCTCCCGAACCGTAGTTTTGTTCTGCTGTAGATTGTTCGTAGACATTCGACGCAAGTCTTAAAAATAACGATATGCTGGAATTACAACGTATCGGCCCGTAGAGGGTATCGCTAAAGCTCTAATGAAATGTATTCAAGTTATTTCGTCGGTATATTCACAAGTGATTCGTCATTGGCTACTTCATTAATACTATCGCTGACGTGCAAGTACTATAGCCGTCTCTTGGTATCTGTCTGATAGTTTGTCACTACTTCTCCATTAACCTCAGTGAAGTGGCACGAAAAGTGACAAAGGAGTATTGGGAGCAACCAGGACAAGGGCAGTCGTCTTGAGAACACGACTGCCGAAGTACATCACGATATTAGATCGATCAAGTCTGATAGAGATAAATGGTGGAGCGGGTAAAAAGCGGAGGCCGAAATCGCCAGGGTCTGTCTTCCGCCGCCACTCTCGCCCACGCAGCCGCGCTCAAGCTGACCGTGTATCCGGCACAGAAATTGTGCGCCCTTTTTTCGTTTGTATTGATTGTTACAAGTGGCGACTGTACGACCCAGTACAAGAATGTGTTTCTTTCGCTATAGTAAATGCCCTCGTTGTCAGTTTACAGTAATCAATTAGCCTATCTACCAAATAAAAGACAGCTGAAGGGGCAAACTAAAACAATCGATGGTTATGATGAAACTCCTGGCTGCTGTTGATATGCTGCGCTATATCCGCTGTATTAGCGTTAACGTTTCTTACGTATTAAACCACGGTAGTCTTCCTTTGCTGTCGAAAGACACAAATACTGTTAATTTCTAGTTCACTGCTGAACTTATCTTTATTGATGGTCTAGTTTGTAAGCGAGTGAGTCGTTAATTTTTCATTGCAACCTCTGTGACAGAAAACACGGACAGTCGATTACTGCAAGTAATATTTCCTGGCGCCAATAGCAATTGTATGTATAATGAATGAGAGCCTCAACACTTACTGACCTATACGGTTCGAGAAGCTATTGCCAAATGAACTATTGCCAAATGAATAAGGCTAGGAAACAGTGTCCAGTGTGAGCTACTTCCAGTGTTACTCCAGTGTCATAGACGCTACGTAAAGTACAGTTATACATGTAATTGTTTTCTTTCGCGGTCGCTTTGTTTTATCCTGGAAATCTGTTCTTGTACCTGTTTCATTTCACTTTATTCAGCCAAAGAAGTGCTTAGTTTTGCTCTTTCAAAAACAGTGTTTTGGCGTCTGAAGAAGACATTCGGTTAAAATAATTTTCAGAACGACCTGCAGAGAATTGATGAATGGTGCAGACTCTGGCAGTTGACCCTGAACATAAATAAATGTAATATATTGTGCATACATAGGAAAAGAAATCCACTACTGTACAGCTACACTATTGATGACAAACAGCTGGAGACAGCGTTTGCCGTAAAATATCTAGGCGTAACTATTCAGAGCGGCCTTAAGTGTAATGACTATGTGAAACAGATAGTGGGAAAAGCAGGCACAAGACTCAGCTTTATCGAAAGAATCTTAAGCAAATGTAAGTCATGCACGAAAGAAGTGGCTTATAAGACGCTTGTTCGCCCGATTCTGGAGTATTGTTCATCTATCTGGGATCCCTAACGAATAGGACTGTTAGACGAGGTGGAGAAGATCCAACGTTATGTGGTGCGTTTCGTCACGGGATCGTTAGCTGGCGAAAGAGCGTTACGGAGATGCTAAACAAACTCCACTGGCAGACGTTGCAAGAGAGACGTTGTGCATCATGGAGAGATTTACTATTGAAATTTCGAGACATCACTTTTCTGGAGGAGTCAGACAAGATATTACTTCTGTCCACATACATCTCGCATATTGACCACAAGGAGAAAATTCGAGAAATTAGAGCCAATACAGAGGCTTACCGACAATCATTCTTCCCACGCACTATTCCCGAATGGAACAGGGTTGGAGAGATCATATAGAGGTACCGAAAGTACCCTCCGCCACACACAATTATGTGGCTTGCGGAGTATGTTGTAGATGTGATGTTTTCTGTCAATCGTATCTGGTAAGGTTACTCCATAGTAGGACGGAGAATCGTAATGTGGACACTCTCTTAAGTAGATTTGTTGCATCTTCTAAATGTTCTGCGAATAAAACGCAATCTTTGGTTGCCCTTATCAACAACATTTTCATCTGAAGGTTTCAGATTAAGTTAATTTTAATTCTGCAGCCTTCATTTTTGTGCGATTTTATCATATGGCCGAAATTTAACGGATTTCTCTTAGTACTCGTGCGGACTAACTTATACGTTGAAAGTTGCTTGTTCTTCCCATTACATGTTGCTTATAGTAGATAGCGGTATTTATCTTCGCAAAGCTTTACCCGAGTGTGCTTGAATCAGTTTCGATTAATCGGTATAAGCACTTTAGTAACGAGTTTGCACGGCCACTAAACCAGTTTTACATGGGGGGGGGGGGGGGGGAGGTCAGTTTATTTTCGACCAGTGAAAGTCATTCGTGGGTTGCTGACCACGAGGTCCTTCTTGTCCGGAAGTTTATTTGCCATTCTCGTTTATGTTCTGTTCTGCGTTCTTCAGGATGATAGTTGGTTCACATATGTCTGGACGGAAGACTGCCTTTCTCTGGAGCTTAGTTAAGGTGGTGAGGTTATACTGGTATCGCTTGCTTGCGAATACTACGCGAGCGGCAGTGGAGTAGAATGCTGTGAGTAGTAAAACGGGCACTCATAGACTGCTCATACAGGGTGGCAACTATTGAGCTACATGAAATAAAATCGTCGTACGTTCTCAACGGTTTGCGTTAGGACGTTTAAATTGCACGGTCGGTCGCGAGGCATGACGGGAATTAGTATTCGCTTGCATGGTTTGGTTTAGCGCCGAAGCCAACTTTCATTTGGATGAGTTCGTCAATAAGCGAAATTGGCTCGTCTGGGAGACTGAGAATCCGCATATCACGATCAAGAAATCTCTCTACCCTAAACGGGGTGCGATATTCCTTGTTGGCACGGTGACTACTGAACTGCGCGTGAAGATTTTGGAAGATTTCATCCCAATATACGAAGTGACCCTGATTTCGACAAGATGTGGTTCATGCAGGACGGAGCTCGACCCCATCGAAGCAGGAGAGTGTTTAATGTCGTGGAGGAGCACCTTGGGGACCGCATTCTAGTTCTGGGGTACCAGAGGCCACTGGCATGGCCGCCATATTCTCCGGATCTGAACACATGCGACTCTGTGGGGTTATGTTAAAAACAAGGTGTAGAGCAATAACCTCAAATCACTGATGAGCTGAAAACAGCCATTCAGGTCATCTATGTTCCGACACTTCATACAGAATTTTGCTATACGTCTGCGCCATATCGTCGCCAGTGATGGCAGGCGTATTCTACATGTCACAACCTAAATCCGAATATCTGTAATGACGTTTACATGTTGAATAAAGTGTGTGCGCGCTGTAGTTAGTAAATAATTTACGTTTTTTTATATATAGTTCAATAAGTGTCACCCTTTGCTTACTTAAATGGAAATACATTGTAGGAGCTGTTATCTTTTCACTTCGTCGAACTGTAAATTCATAGTTGCATTGACTTATGAAACAGCGCTTGCATGTGTGTGTGTGCGCGTGTGTGAGTGAGAGAAAGAGAGATGGGGGGGGGGGGGGGAGAGGGGCGGCGGGAGGGTGAGCGTAGAAGTATACGTTTTTCATAGATTACATAGTAAGGTAGTTACATGTTCCATAGAACACTTCAACCATTCTTCTATCGAAATGGCGTGGGAGGAGTCGATTTACAGGATATGCGTACTTGATTAGATTAACATTAATGAACACATTGTCATTGTATTTCTACTCAGGCAACTACAACTAGAATTTCGTCAATGGAATAGAGGGAGTTGTCCAGCAGAAATGATATTAAATTAGATTTAAAACTTGCTTCGGTACCTGTCAGACATTTTACGTTGTTCGGCAAATGATAAAAAAAATTTTATTGTTGTATTTTGAGCTCATCTTTGAGCCACTAACAGCATTAACAATGGCTAATAAAGGTCATTTTCCCTTCTAGTGTTGTCGGTATGTAGATCACTGTTCTTCTCAAATTGTGATGGATTATTTATGACAAATTTCACTACCAAAAATGTGTATTATGACGGCGCAGGTAAAATTTCTAGCTCCTTAAAGAGGTGCCTACATGAAGTCCTTGGCTGAAAACCATACATTACCCTACTGCTGGCTTTTTTGCAGTCTATACTTTCTTTCTGAGTGATGAATTAGCTCACAAAATTATTCTTTACGATATTATTGAGTGGAAATTTGCAAAATATAGCAGGACGCTGATACGTTTGTTTCCAAGATTAGCAATTATAGCCGGCCACGGTGGTCGAGCGGTTCTAGGCGCTTCAGTCCGGAACCACGCGGCTGCTACGCTGGTAGGTTCGAATCCTGCCTCGGGCATGGATGTGTGTGTTGTCCTTAGGTTAGTTAGGTTTAAGTAGTTCTAAGTTCTAGGGACTGATGACCTCAGATGTTAAGTACCATAGTGCTCAGAGCCACTTGAACCATTAGCAATTATATGAAAAGTGGCTGAACTTAACTGTTTGAGCAGCTCAGTAATATGCTTTTTCCAGTTCGAGTTTTGATCAGTATGTTCACGAAAAAATTTGCAGCATCCTACCATACTTGCTGACTCCTGTTCATGCACTACATCAGTTGATGGTATAACTAAGTTTTCTGTGCAGACATGAATGTAGCGTGTTTTTTAAAAATTTAGGCAGAGTCCATTTTCAGCGAACCGCTGAATAATTCTTTGTAAAATATAATTTAGTAACTCTTTTGTTGCTTTCTCTCTTACGTAATTCGTTATAACACTAGTATCGTCTGCAAAAAGTACCAGTTTTGCTTGCTGAGTGTTAAGTGGAAGATAAATAAAAATGTCGTGTGACTAGGGCCTCCCGTCGGGTAGACCGTTCGCCGGGTGTAAGTCTTTCGATTTGACTCCACTTCGGCGACTTGGTCGTCGATGGGGATGAAATGATGGCGATTAGGACAACACAACACCTAGTCCCTGAGCGGAGTGGAAGATCATTCATATATATGTGGAATAGGAGTGGCCGGCCGTTGTGGCCGAGCGGTTCTACGCGCTTCAGTCTGGAACCGCGCGGCCGCTACGGTCGCAGGTTCGAATCCTGCCTCGGGCATGGATGTGTGTGATGTCCCTAGGTTAGTTAGGTTTAAGTAGGGGACTGGTGACCTCAGATGTTAAGTCCCATAGTGCTCAGAGCCATTTGAACCATTTTTTGAATAGGAGTGGACTCAGAATTGAACCCTACCGGACTTCCTTTGTCACTAAAATTTTCTACTTTTCAGGCATTGTGTGAATTATTTAACACAACCTTTTGCACACTGTTTTGTCAAACATGATCAAACCAGCTATGTGCGAAGCCATCAGTTCTATAAAACTTTAGTTTCTCTAAGAAAGTATCAGGATCTATCCAGTCGAAGGTCTTCGAGAGATCACAAAAAATACTTGCTGGCAATATATTACTATTGAAGGTTTGTACTATTTAAGGGGACCAAACCCTGCCTATCTAACCCTTGTTAATTTAGGCAAGTATTTGACCCATTTCTGAAAAAAACTATTTAATTCAAGACCTTAATATTTTTACTGTGTGTTAAATGATACTAAGAGAGTCAGCTGTACTAAAATCTACTTTATCCATTTTATAGTATTTAAGAAATATTTTTTTAAATCTATTAACAAAAAATATTAAGTTTTTTCTGCAGAAAATATTTTTTGTGAACTTCCTAGTGGGGGAATATTTATGAATTAGTACCAGATGTGGCTTTTTATGTTATGCAGAGTCTCTGAAAATTTCATTCATTTATCCGTGATAGTTTCTGATATAATGGGACATATGTACTGAAAATTTTAGTTTGCGGGAAATTGAATTTAAAAACAAACTTTTGAAATTTGTTTCTTACAGTTAATTAAAACTGTCCTGCTGCATATGATGGCCCTTCTTTGGCCTCTAGCAGGTCTTCCAGATTCTTTTTCACCTTCCTGGATGTTTGTCTTGCTTTCTTGGCCATATTAGATGAAGACCTGTCTGCATCGGCTATCGTCATTTTATCGCAATGTTGCAGCCCAGTGATCATATTTTCACCAGGATTAATTCCCAGCTTTTTCAGTACCCAACACTTTCCAATATTATCACAACTAAATGTAATAACAGCATCATGAACTCCTAGTTTCATTGTATGCATGCCTACATATACAGTTTTAGGAAGGCGTTTCCAAATTATGCTGTTGAAAGATTCCTTTATTTTCTGTGTCTGGCCAAGCAGAGATTTCCTTAGGAGGTAAGGATGAGCCAAGTCTCTGAAAATAGGTTTAATTGCTGTAATAACGGCAGCAGGAAGAGAATGCTGGTGAGAATAAGATTCTCAAGTTGCCTGAGCCTAATTGCATTTGCACAACGAATTTTCTCCTGATGGAATCAACCCATGACATCGAATATCATCAGTAGAGGATGTTAGGTATAGGCTGAACTTGCAGGAGCTTCTATATAAATAGCTGTGAAAGAGGTGAGTACATTTGTAAAGAAGCACTGCAAACGTAAGTAGAACAACTACTCGCAATCACACTTGAACTAACCTAACCGCGTGTTTGAAAGATTGTAGTTTACAAACAACAGAAACAAAAGAATACCGACCGTTGCATTCCTAGGATAGCTAACACAGTCGGGAGTAAAAAAAATCCCTAGCGTGCAATGTAGGGGAGATAAAGATCTAAAATATAGGCAGAAAAGTGGGTGACATAGACATGGTAGGAAAATGCTCTTTAAATGCTCGAAAAAAATTTTTTCAGCAAAATCCTTTTCAGAGTACTTAAATACAGCCTTAATCTTATCGAATTATGATGAAAACCGAAAATCGATGTTTTTCGACCTGAACCACGGTGTGGTCCTCTTAATGAGGAATATATAAATAGCGTTCTCGGCCGAGCAAACTTTCTGTGTACAATCTGTGATATGTTAAGTAAATTGTTTCCACTTAAGTGTGTGACTATTCTTGAGCGCATTACTTTTTCGAATACTTTGGAAAAAAGTGCCAGTAAAGAATCTGGACAATAACTGTTTGAGTCTGTCTTGTCACCTTTCTTATGAAGTGGTTTAATAATTGCATATTTTGACCGGTCTGGGAAAATTCCCTGTGCCAGTAATGCATTGCCTACATCACTAAGGACATTACTTAGTACGTTGGAAAACCTTTCAGAATACTGTTTGAAACTCCATCAACACCACAACAGCTTCTGCTTTTAGAATCTTTAGAACTGCGTTAATTTCAGTGAAGGATGTTGGTGCTACTTCTGTTGCCCAAAATTTTGTGGAACGACATTTTAAATATATTCTTTCAGTGCTTCAACTGCACCATTCAATCCTGCATTTGCTGCTAGGTTTAGAATGTGATTGTTAAGAGGACTTGCAAGAAGGTTTGATTATCATTACATATGAGCGTAGTCTTTCCTTTTTATCACAACATACATCTTCCAACTTTTTATTATTTAGTTTCATTTGCCACTTTTCGCAGCATGTAGATATCTTGTCTGAATTATTTTGGAATTGGTTTCGATCTTCTGATGACTTTAGTAGACAGTGAACGAAAGAATTGTCATCAAACACTCCAAGAGTTGTGCTCGGATTTTCTCATAACTCGTTTAAATAGATTAGGAGCAGCAGAGGGCCTCTAAGATTCCTTGGGAAACCGCAGATAGCACTTCTGTTTTACTCGATGACTTTCCAATAATTACTATGAACTGTGATTTTCTGACAAAAAATCACGCATCTAGTCACACAACTGCGAAATACCACATACGCATGCAGTTTGATCATAAGCCGACTTTGAGGAATGGTGCTGAAAGCCTTTCGGAAATCTAAAAATATGGAATCAACTATATCCCCTGTCGACATCACTCACCACTTCGTGAGTAGTGCTTCACAAGAACGATACTTTGTGAATCCACGCTATGTGTTACATCGTAAGAAGTGAGTGTTTCCTATATTCATATGTTTCATCTGATTCAAAGTCACCGGATCTTTTATTGGTAGCGGGTCAGCATTCAAGTAACGTCTATCGCCGAGCGGGTCAGCTTTCAAGTAACGTTTATCGCCGAACAACCATAAACAATAAAAACACTAACAACCAATAAAGGACGCTAGCTCTTTTGTGTTTCACATCTTATTCGACTCTACCGAACAATATCTTTCATAATTTATGGTTCAAATGGCTCTGAGCACTAAGCGACTTAACTTCTGATGCCATCAGTCGCCTACAACGTAGAACTAATTAAACCTAACTAACCTAAAGACATCACACACATCCATGCCCGAGGCAGGATTCGAACCTGCGACCGCTGCGGTCGCTCGGCTCCAGACTGTAGCACCTAGAATCGCACGGCCATTCCGGCCGGCTCATAATTTTGTTTCACATGTTTTTGTTGTGGGATTCTCAGTAACAGAAGTTATATACATCATAATCTGTCGCGTTCCCCAGTACTTCAGTAAGCATAATAAAAAATAACAAACCTGACAAGAAGTGCAGCGTACAGATTTGTTAATCTATGGTTCCTGGTTCCCCCCGAAAATTTCCAGCACTAATTGTCATTTTGCAGTTTTTCTCTTGGAATAAGTCAGAATGTATTACTAGAAATTACATTAATTTTAAAAACTGTATTGAAATTTTGATTTAACAGGTTGGCTTCGACATTACGTCTACCCAGAATACATACGGATTGAGCCAGGAGAAAAGTTACATGCTTTGAGGGGTGATAATATTAGTGATTCTGGAAAAGAAACTTCATATGGATGTATGTCCTATTCCGAATGGTTTTCGAGAGAGAACATATTTAATACCACTTTTGAGCGTTTTTCATGAATAATACGAAAATCGCACCCTCCAGCGAAAACGTGTCGCAGTACAAAATTAAACCATATTAAATTTCGTACAAAAAGGTCCTATTCATTTTTCTCTCTAGAACTAATGGTTTGTGTGACGAGAGGGCGAGAATGTTGAAAAACTCGCTCGACGTGCATGCACCGTAGCTTACATAGTTTTTGTAGGCCACATTGAGATTTACAATGTACCACAGATTTCATAAGGGAATATATATACTGTGAGGTTACTGTGAGGATCCCTAGATCCTTAAATAGATGTCTGCAGGATGACCGTGGGTGGGCTCCAGCAATTATTCTGATTACACGTTTTTGTGCAATGAATACTTTTCTACTCAACGATGAATTACCCCAGAATATGATGCCATACGAAAGCAGTGAATGAAAGTAGGCATAGTAAGCTAATTTACTGAGATTCTTATCACCAAAATTTGCAATAACCCTAATAGCATACGTAGCTGAACTCAGACGTTTCAGCAGACCATCAATGTGTTGCTTCCAGTTTAACCTCTCATCAATGGACACACCTAAAAATTTTGAAAATTCTACCTTAGCTACAGACTTCTGTTCAAATTCTATATTTATTACTGGAGTTGTGCCATTTACTGTACGGAACTGTATATACTGTGTTTTATCAAAATTTAAAGAGAGTCCGTCTGCTGAGAACCACTTAATAATTTTGTGAAAAACATCATTTACAATTACATCACTTAGTTCTTGGTTTTTGGATGTTATTACTATACTTGTATCATCAGCAAAAAGAACTAACTTTGCATCTTCATCAATGTGGAATGGTAAGTCATTAATGTATATCAAGAACAGTAAAGGACCTAAGACCGAACCCTGTGGGACCCCGTGCTTGATAGCACCCCAGTTTGAGGAATCAGCTGTTGTTTTAACATTACACGAACCACAAAACTATGTAAGCTACAGCGCATGAGCGTCAAGCAAGTTTTTCAACATTCTCGCGCTCCCTTCACACATACCATTAGTTCTAGAGGAAAAAATTTATAGAACCTTTTTGTACGAAATTTAATGTAGTTTAATTTTGTACTGGGACACGTTTTCGCTGGACAGTGCCGTTTTCGAGTTGTTCATGAAAAAACGCACAAAAGTGAGATTAAATGTGTTCTCTCTCGAAAACCATTCGGATTAGGACATACGTCCATAAGAAGTTTCTTGTTCAGAATCACTAATACTGTAAGATGGCAAGAACCATGCCCCTTACATGAAGTCATTAAAGATCACCGAACTCACGCTGAGCGAGCAGTAGGGCTGAACAAAAATGACTGACAAGGCACTATGCATCTTGTAGAGGGTATAGTATGGACGTATGGAATAATTAATGTTGGCTGATGGTTTTAAAGTAATTCACGCGACATGAAAACTTTGTAGAAACCTGTCGATTTACTGGAGGTTAGTTTATCCCAGGGAAATATTCAAAGTGGACTGTGGCTGGGGAGCGGCTAAGGGAAGCGACAATAGGCAGCTTAGGGTGGCTCAAACTTTGAGAAAGCGGTAACCGGGCGCGGCCTCCAGTTGCCTTAAGATGAGTGACAGTGAGGGGGTGGTTGACCCCATGCTGATGTATCGGGAAGAAGACAGAGAACTTCTATGCCTGTTGATAAATGTCCATCGCCCCGTTTTCACTGAAACATGCGAGAAAGCCATGCAAAGCCAACAGAGGCCGAAATATGCATGTTCATGACTATAGCAACTTCACGCTGAATTCACGGTCCGCAGACTCTGAAGTAAATCAGGTGAAGAGCGACAGAATGAAATACGCCGGCCTCTAATGGGAACATAGGACCAAGGAATTTGAAGTACTCTCCTGGGAGTCAGAATTTCGGAAAAATTGGTGTTTTATGCAGATGCTAATCTTGATGGGTGGCCTGGGAGGAGATAAATAGCAGAAGTTGAGAGGAAGGGAAATTTGGTGGGAATTTGTTCACTTCCCAGAGCAGCCATTGGTCGGCGCTGGGAAGCGACGCATTATTAACGTGACTGGCGCTGCAATTGGTGTGTTTTTGCTGGAGGGGAAACTGAGGCGAAGAGCAGACTGGCAGAAGTCTCAGTAGAGGTCTTCCATTCCCAGCTTGCCTAGAGTGTGGACGTGGCGTTCTTTACTCAGCTTGCCTGAGAAAGAGTGATCATCTCTGCAGTATAGGACTTAGCAAATGGAACGATTGAGCTTGGAGATAGAAAGTTTTGGTTCAACTATGTACTGAGCAAGATAGCAAGGAGTGAATAGACGAGCGCAGCCTCGCAGCACCACGAGGCTGGCCGACGTCCTCACAACGACGACGCCCTGCCCCACTGAATTTGGTGATATTGCACCCACTCTGACAAAGTTTCCACGAGGGTTTCATGGGCCGTGTATTGTAGAATTCTTCTTGCACTTCGCATTACGCCTGGGTCAGTCGATAAGAATTAATTTTGATTTATCGCGCTTTACTACACGTAAACACAATTTATTCGCACTGCCTATTAGGAGAGTCATGTAATGTGATGATTGAAGATCGTGAGTTAAAATAAATTTGTGCTAATCGACTGAATCTATTTTCAATCAAGTAGATGAAATCCCAAGTCACTTTCTTAATTAATTTTATGTTCAACATTTGCATCTGGTGTTCAATATCTGAATATAACATCAATGTGCACCCCTTTTAATTAAAAGGGATCAATTCTGAATCAATTAATGTCAACACTGCCACCGCAGTTCAATCAGGAGTCACAGGGCCTTATTACTTTCTTTGTGTTAGCCAATATTGCGGCAGTTTTGCAGTCTCTGTTGATCTGGTAGTCAATTAGCTGGGGTGAACACACGCCAAAACCAGATAAGTGACGGTTGGGGTGTTACAATACTATCACCCCTCAAAGCATGTAACTTTCCTCCTGGCTCACCCTGTGTAGGTGTTTCGCAATTTCTTTTACAGACTTCCAATCCATTGTTGGTGGCACTTGGAAGATGAAGTTTTGATAAGGAACCCATCTCCGGAAATGTGCTGTTTTGATAAATAAAAATAAGTCTGTAGATCGGCTCACTTTCATATCTCCCACCTCACGCCATCGTAGGCAGTGACAGAGGTGCACAGTGTTTGTATTGAGAACGTTTATCGGACCGCCTCAGTCCAACATTTACAGTCTCGGCCGACTACGACAGTGGCTGTGAGGTATTGGTACGTTTACAACTAAAAGGATTGACTTTGGTCTCCACGGACGGACACCAGTGTTTGTAGACTGTGCGTACGAAAGCTAGCGTAGCACGTACACGTTGCGCAACAAACACCAGGGTCACCACCTGGAGCAGTTCCTGTAGAGCACAAAGGTCAGAGGTCGTTGTTTCGGCTTTGTGCGCACGATGAAACGGGAGAGTTGGAATATATCCGATTGCCAAATTCCGGACATGGGTTCTTTATTACAAGGTGTGTTCACTAAGTAATGCAACCGTTTTTTTCTGAACGCGGGTTGGTTTCATTCAGGAATCTAGTACACAGTTTTATTCCCTACTCTTTTGGCTATAAAACCCGATAATTCATTTCCATTCAATGCGACTTGAGGTACCTTACTGAAAGGGCCTTTCTGCCCGCATGATATCACTCTACTGGTAGACGTCGGAACCAACGTCTTGCTGCATCAAACAAATACCACCATCCGCATAATGATTCCCGTGAGGTGGAATTCCGCACAACTGGTCCTACGTTGCTCTTATCGTCTTCTGTTAGGCAGCGACGATTCCAGCGGTTACAGGCCGTAGAGTACCCAAACTGGTGGTGTGTCAGCGCTACCAAACGACACGTACAGTTGTGCAGCGAGTTGATCACCTCCAATGATAGTGTCCTCAAGTTCCAACATTGCAGGAGTCAGAGCACAGTGTGGCCGGGCGGCACTCGAGTAATGGACACGTTTGCGCGACCTCCTTGCGATGATGGCAGACGCCCAACCATCCAACGTGTTTTCGTTCACTGCCAGGTTTCCGTAGACATTCTGCAAGCGCCTGTGAGTATCTACGATGCTCTGGTTTTCCGCCAAAAGAAACTGAATAACAGCTCTCTGCTTGGAACGCACTGCCGCTGCGGTCGCCATTTTGAAGGCTACGTATAGCGCCACCTCTCGTCACAACCTCGTGAAACTAACGGAGCTGAAGCGGGAATATTCCACGATGTCCCACAACAAATTGCACATTTTTTCAACCAAGAAAGGCCAAGGAAATATGTGTTGCATTATTTATTGAAAGCCTCACGTAAAACTTCCTCCAACAATTGCTGTGAAACACCCTTTACAGATTACCTCACGAGAATACCATCACACTCCATCCGATTCCGTAACATGCAGTCAGGAACATCTTCCACTGGCTTACGGTGCTACACAGCGTATGTGTATGACGAGATGATTGTCGTGTTACTGACGTCTATGGTGAAAATCAAGCACCCTTTATGTCACACCGCAATTGCTTCATTGTTTGCTGGAAGTGATGTCCCATACCATACTTACGACTAATGACTCAAGAGATCGTGAAAATATGTTAGAAATACGACAGTCAAGTATATTTTAAACACTGGATTCAAGGTTAGTTTGAAGACAACTAAATCATATTGAAATAAGTGATCAAAAGTATACGGACACCCAGAAAAACATACGTTTTTCAAATTAAGTGCATTGTGCTGCCACCTGCTACCACGTACTCCATATCAGCGACCTCAGTAATCATGAGACATCGTGAGAGAGCAGAATGGGGCGCTCCGCGGAACTCACGGACTTCAAACGTGGTCACGTGATTGGATGTCACTTGTGTCATACATCTGTACACGAGATTTCCACACTCCTAAACATCCCTAGGTCCACTGTTTCTGATGTGACAGTGAGGTGGAAACATGAAGGAACACGTACAGCACCAAAGCGTAGAGGCTGAACTCGTCTGTTGACTGACAGAGACCGCCGGTAGTTGAAGAGGGTTGTCGAGATCTAACCAGACCATCACACAGGAATTCCAAATTGCATCAGGATCCACTGCAAGTATTATGACAGTTAGGCAGGAGGTGAGAAAACTTAGATTTCATGGTCGAGCGGCTGTTCATAAGCCACACATCACGCCAGTAAATGCCAAACGGCGCCTCGCTTGGTGTAAGGAGCGTAAACATTGGACGATTGAACAGGGGAAGAACGTTGTGTGGAGTGACGAATCACGGTACACAATGTGGCCAACCGATAGCAGGGTGTGGATATGGCGAATGCCCGGTGAACGTCATCTTCCACCGTGTGTAGTACCAACATTAAAATTCAGAGGCGGTGGAGTTATGGTGTGGTCGTGTTTTTCATAGATGGGGTTTGCACCCCTTGTTGTTTTGCGTGGCACTATCACAGCACAGGCCTACATTGGTGTTTTCAGCACCTTCTTGTTTCCCACTGTTGAAGAGCAATTCGGTGATGGCTATTGCGTCTTTCAACACGCTCGAGCATCTGTTCATAACGCACGGCCTGTGGCGGAGTGGTTACACGACACGACAATAACAACCCTGTAATGGACTCAAGTAGTGTATATACACTCCTGGAAATTGAAATAAGAACACCGTGAATTCATTGTCCCAGGAAGGGGAAACTTTATTGACACATTCCTGGGGTCAGATACATCACATGATCACACTGACAGAACCACAGGCACATAGACACAGGCAACAGAGCATGCACAATGTCGGCACTAGTACAGTGTATATCCACCTTTCGCAGCAATGCAGGCTGCTATTCTCCCATGGAGACGATCGTAGAGATGCCGGATGTAGTCCTGTGGAACGGCTTGCCATGCCATTTCCACCTGGCGCCTCAGTTGGACCAGCGTTCGTGCTGGACGTGCACACCGCGTGAGACGACGCTTCATCCAGTGCCAAACATGCTCAATGGGGGACATATCCGGAGATCTTGCTGGCCAGGGTAGTTGACTTACACCTTCTAGAGCACATTGGGTGGCACGGGATACATGCGGACGTGCATTGTCCTGTTGGAACAGCAAGTTCCCTTGCCGGTCTAGGAATGGTAGAACGATGGGTTCGATGACGGTTTGGATGTACCGTGCACTATTCAGTGTCCCCTCGACGACCACCAGAGGTGTACGGCCAGTGTAGGAGATCGCTCCCCACACCATGATGCCGGGTGTTGGCCCTGTGTGCCTCGGTCGTATGCAGTCCTGATTGTGGCGCTCACCTGCACGGCGCCAAACACGCATACGACCATCATTGGCACCAAGGCAGAAGCGACTCTCATCGCTGAAGACGACACGTCTCCATTCGTCCCTCCATTCACGCCTGTCGCGACACCACTGGAGGCGGGCTGCACGATGTTGGGGCGTGAGCGGAAGACGGCCTAACGGTGTGCGGGACCGTAGCCCAGCTTCATGGATACGGTTGCGAATGGTCCTCGCCGATACCCCAGGAGCAACAGTGTCCCTAATTAGCTCGGAAGTGGCGGTGCGGTCCCCTACGGCACTGCGTAGGATCCTACGGTCTTGGCGTGCATCCGTGCGTCGCTGCGGTCCGGTCCCAGGTCGACGGGCACGTGCACCTTCCGCCGACCACTGGCGACAACATCGATGTACTGTGGAGACCTCACGCCCCACGTGTTGAGCAATTCGGCGGTACGTCCACCCGGCCTCCCGCATGCCCACTACACGCCCTAGCTCAAAGTCCGTCAACTGCACATACGGTTCACGTCCACGCTGTCGCGGCATGCTACCAGTGTTAAAGACTGCGATGGAGCTCCGTATGCCACGGCAAACTGGCTGACACTAACGGCGGCGGTGCACAAATGCTGCGCAGCTAGCGCCATTCGACGGCCAACACCGCTGTTCCTGGAGTGTCCGCTGTGCCGTGCGTGTGATCATTGCTTGTACAGCCCTCTCGTAGTGTCTGGAGCTAGTATGGTGGGTCTGATACACCGGTGTCAATGTGTTCTTTTTTCCATTTCCAGGAGTGTAGATCAGTAAATTTGTAACATATAGAGTGGCTGAACGTGGGCGTATTTGGACGTTGCACGAGTCTGATTCTTCATTTGTTTCGAAAAGTCACTACTGCCGAACAAAATACCATGTTCTCCAGTTGCCAAACTGAGAGCGCAATGTGCTTGAGGGTAAAAGTACACATGTTAAATTTTACTAATCTTGGTATTCAACTGAATCACTCATTTCTCTGCACTTCCCAAACTGTCTGGTCCACCATACTCTACTGTTTTGCTAACTTTTAATACACTGTGTAAATACTGTAGCCGGCCGCGATGGCCGAGCGGTTCTAGGCGCTACAGTCTGGAATCGCGCGACCGCTACGGTCTCGGGTTCGAATCCTGCCTCGGGCATGGATGTGTGTGATGTCCTTAGGTTAGTTAGGTTTAAGTAGTTCTAAGTTCTAGGAGACTGATGACCTCAGAAGTTAAGTCCCATAGTGCTCAGAGCCATTTAAACCAATTACTGTATGACTTAGCGCGAAAAATGCAAGAGGGACAAGTAGATGGACCCCATACAGCTGAAAGAATCAGTATCAAGTGGGAATAACACACACAGATCGATAATCAGAGACAAGGGACAAAGCAAACACTTCAAGAAGAGAGGTTATGGGACATCTACTGCTTCCAAATGCTCTGAAGCGGCTCATTATGAATCATTCACTGCTTTACAGGAACGAGAGGCCAAACTTTGTCGTAACGGTCCATAATGAATCGTCGAATCGTCCTCAATAGGCTAGGTAGATATCAACACACACAAATAACTAAGGGGCAATTGTACCACAGGGGCAAGCAATCAGTCTTCAGGATGATGCGGGAATCTCAAAAGTTGGTGGGAAATTGAAAATAGCTCAGCTGTGCTAGAGGGTTTTCCCCTATGACTCCACTCCTGTGAGTCCAGTTGTTCTATGTGTAAATTGGCGCAATATTAAAAAATTCAAAATTGTTAATTATTCTATTGGTTTAAAATCCAAGCTAGGGGAAGTAGACCGTGATAAATGCAGAATCCAAAAAGGCAGAGCTATTATACACACCTAGTTTCAGACCGTGGAGTTTACGTGAAACTAAGTTGACAGTAGGCGCAGTGGCTGGTGGGTGCAACAGTAAAGGTATTTCCCATTTATAGTCGCTCCTATCGGCCACCACACTGAGTGTCTACTTAGTTTGCCCGTATAATATATCAGTGCCATGAACTGTGGCATCACAATCCGAGATAGTTGATGTGGTGATACAAGGTCAATCTAAAGTGCCGTACAGGTCAGAAAATCAAAGATGGCGATGCAGTATGGCCACTGGGCTTTCTCCCAGCCCTATGATATCAGAATCCAAGGTGGCAGGCTCAGGGATATGGGCCCAGCTTGCAAGGTAGTCAGATTTCACGTGTGTTCTAAGTGTAGAATCCTTAGAGACTTAAAATCTTTGGTTTCCCCACTCCTATTACGTCACAATTCACTTGTATGTAGTTTAAGGCACTGCAGCCTGCAACTTTAAATTTTCTCCTCCCTGGTGACATGATAGAGTGCATGATTCACACCCTGATTTTTGAAGCCAAGAGCTGACTTCCTTAAGTTTGAAACCGTGTGCTGTTTAAACGTTTACAGTGGAAATTCTGCGTCTTTAAACAAATACTACGCCAGTAGGGCCGTCACACCGCTTTCCCAAATGCTGCATCACGCCACATCTCATGATCAGCTGACTCACCCGTGCCACTGCAGCCACAGGAAGGTGGGCAGAGCCAGCAGCCACCGACTCGACTGTCTGGGATGATGTGGAAACTGTGATTTCCGACTGCAATGCAATGCAGGCCACCCCAATTTAAAAATCCGAGATAGTCACGATTTCCACCACTAGTATTATGTTTATGGTGGCACTGCAGTCATCACAGCCCATGTGACCCAATTTAAAATCACGAGTAGATCAGAAAACGCATGTGACCCATGAGCCACTCATACACTTAGCAGGGAAATTCGAAAAATGACAAACAAAGATTCGTTCTCTCGTGAGAGCTTGTGCAAAGGCTCGGGAGACAAAAAGATTCAGGTTTTATGTTTCAAGATTCACCACGAAAAATTAATATGTGGGACGAATGGCAGCTATCTTTTTCAGAGCCACCTACTCCAGTTCTGCCAAAAACTTTTGAAGTTACCTACATTGGACATGTATCTAGCACATTCAGAACAAAACACATTTACAAGAAAATTATAAAAGTAACGTAGTTAGAGGTGAACCATACAAGACGTCTATGAGAGCTAGGAGGCTGCCCCTCTCCAGGATTGTCACCCCTACATACCTATAATGCTACAGTACCCGTATGGTATAGTACAATACGACGATCGTACTGGAGAGGATAGGATGATGGGGTACCCAGCACACTACCCGGATTTTGTATTGTTGGGTTCCCCAGAAACTATACCCAGGATTATGTGGCATACGGCGTCTTATCCAAGTGCGATTACCGGTACAGAGTGGATTGACAATCCTGGGGAGTTGATCAGAAGAAGGGCAGACTCACTCCATCCCTCACGCAGAGTTCACTTGTACATACTTTAATTTTTTTCTCTTCCAATAATGAACTGCTGTGTCCAACAACAGCTGAAAAATCATGAACTGTTGAATCTTTCACTCTCTCTGAGACAGCAACGGTTGAACTGTTAAGGAAAACGTGTTACGTCTCTTCATTATAGCAAAACTTGGACTGGACTCAGATGCAGTGTTTTGCTTTTACACGTGTCATACAGTGGATGTGTGAGGTGTATGGTGAAAATATCTCTGGGAAAGCTGGCTCGTGAATGGTTATTTCTTACTTCCACTACCTCTCTCCGACTAAACTGGGTGTTAGGGGGTGTAAGAAAAGATATTTTTATTGGTGACTGAGGACAGTGTACTGAACAACGTTACATCAGTGTTTATTTCATCTGCAGACTAATAATTCTATTAGGAGTAGTATGTTGTTAGATTGTCTGATGAAAACGTCAAAGTACAAGTGGCAAGAGCCAGCCATTAACGCTTATTTTCCTCTGGGCATCATATCAGATGTGGAAGTGTGGATGCAAAGACATTTTGTCTACACTGACAGACGTAGTGCACATAGTCGTACAGTTATGACCACGCAGACAACACCTAATGTTTCTTCTGCATCTGCCTAAACTGTTCACACCTGCGGTATCGGTCAGCACTTTATTATTTTGCATATGACAAACATTCGTGAACTGCAGATCATACAGTCTTGTTATTTTCCTCAGAATTATTACCTTTAAAATCAATTTCTTTCGTATGACTGTAGCCTTTAGTTTTTCTCTTCACTTATGTCCTTTCTACACAATAATCTTTTGTTTTTTTACACTTATCCAAGAATTAATTTTCGAAGATTTGTTTGATTGTTGTTACTTTTTCAGGAGTGGTGAGTTAGAAGTCGGGCATATCTCGTCAACGTGGTACCATTTAAAGCAGAAAGAAATCGTAATTATTTTCAGCCATAATGGCTATGTTTGTGAACCGTGACTGTATGGGATAATTATTTATTTGAATTTTCTCCTACCAGTCGCTTTTTATTTTATGCTTAATCTAACATAATGCAACGCGTTTCGAATGTGTTCTGTTCATCCTCAGGTGTTTATATACACATACATACACATATATACACACAGAGAAATGTTACTTAAAAATAAATAGTGTTAAACTAGATTTATCTAGAACTCTTTGTTCATTGTTTTTTACTGTAGCTGCTGGTGTGGAATTTGTGGGGAAGGAGGGGGGCAGTGTATGGCTAGAAATCGAAATCATTGATGTCTTCTGCTGGTTTTCTTTCCTGTGGTTGACTATGTATATCACAGCCCGTATAGGATGCAGATAGAGTTACATCATTTATGTGTCACGACAATAGTGTGAAAGGCTTTTATATGAGAGTTGCTCACTTACAATTTCATCCTCTTGCTGCTTCACTTGCATCACAGGTGTAATGGCGGAGCTGTTGATTGACATTACACTATTATCGATTATCGAGGTTTTGTATCGATAGTCTTGGTACTGACAGATTTGTAGTCAATTATTTACATTGACATATCTTGAATCTATTGAGTTATAACTGGCTTAAGACTGTTGAAGAATTTTGAGTTTTTGAAATCGGTTATTTCATTAAGAATGTCATCTCCATGTTTTGTGTTATGTATGAAAATTTCCATTTCTTCCATGATATCCATTCTTTTACTTTTTCCTACTTTGTGTAAAATTTCGAGGTTGTCTTTGACTTTCAAAGGGTGGCCTGTGTCTTTAATTTGAGTTGCTACTGCTCATTTGTTACATTTATCAAGCCTGTAGCAGTCTAAATGTTCTTTGAATCGGGTTCTGTTTGGCCGATATAATACACTCCTGGAAATGGAAAAAAGAACACATTGACACCGGTGTGTCAGACCCACCATACTTGCTCCGGACACTGCGAGAGGGCTGTACAAGCAATGATCACACGCACGGCACAGCGGACACACCAGGAACAGCGGTGTTGGCCGTCGAATGGCGCTAGCTGCGCAGCATTTGTGCACCGCCGCCGTCAGTGTCAGCCAGTTTGCCGTGGCATACGGAGCTCCATCGCAGTCTTTAACACTGGTAGCATGCCGTGACAGCGTGGATGTGAACCGTATGTGCAGTTGACGGACTTTGAGCGAGGGCGTATAGTGGGCATGCGGGAGGCCGGGTGGACGTACCGCCGAATTGCTCAACACGTGGGGCGTGAGGTCTCCACAGTACATCGATGTTGTCAGCAGTGGTCGGCGGAAGGTGCACGTGCTCGTCGGCCTGGGACCGGACCGCAGCGACGCACGGATGCACGCCAAGACCGTAGGATTCTACGCAGTGCCGTAGGGGACCGCACCGCCACTTCCCAGCAAATTAGGGACACTGTTGCTCCTGGGGTATCGGCGAGGGCCATTCGCAACCGTCTCCATGAAGCTGGGCTACGGTCCCGCACACCGTTAGGCCGTCTTCCGCTCACGCCCCAACATCGTGCAGCCCGCCTCCAGTGGTGTCGCGACAGGCGTGAATGGAGGGACGAATGGAGACGTGTCGTCTTCAGCGATGAGAGTCGCTTCTGCCTTGGTGCCAATGATGGTCGTATGCGTGTTTGGCGCCGTGCAGGTGAGCGCCACAATCAGGACTGCATACGACCGAGGCACACAGGGCCAACACCCGGCATCATGGTGTGGGGAGCGATCTCCTACACTGGCCGTACACCTCTGGTGATCGTCGAGGGGACACTGAATATTGCACGGTACATCCAAACCGTCATCGAACCCATCGTTCTACCATTCCTAGACCGGCAAGGGAACTTGCTGTTCCAACAGGACAATGCACGTCCGCATGTATCCCGTGCCACCCAACGTGCTCTAGAAGGTGTAAGTCAACTACCCTGGCCAGCAAGATCTCCGGATCTGTCCCCCATTGAGCATGTTTGGGACTGGATGAAGCGTCGTCTCACGCGGTGTGCACGTCCAGAACGAACGCTGGTTCAACTGAGGCGCCAGGTGGAAATGGCATGGCAAGCCGTTCCACAGGACTACATACAGCATCTCTACGACCGTCTCCATGGGAGAATAGCAGCCTGCATTGCTGCGAAAGGTGGATATACAGTGTACTAGTGCCGACATTGTGCATGCTCTGTTGCCTGTGTCTATGTACCTGTGGTTCTGTCAATGTGATCATGTGATGTATCTGACCCCAGGAATGTGTCAATAAAGTTTCCCCTTCCTGGGACAATGAATTCACGGTGTTCTTATTTCAATTTCCAGGAGTGTATTTATTACATCGGCTGCAGGTAATTTTGTAAATGCCAGATGCATCAAGACTGGTGGTTTTATACTGAGAATAAGCATCCTACTGTGTTTTTGAATAGTCTTGCTAATTTGTCAGATACTATTCCAAAAAAATGGCATTTTTACATATTTGAGTGCTGGGGCACTGTCAGTTGTGAGTGTAGTTTGATGTTGTTCGTTCAGTTTACTTTTTTAAATGTTGTGACATGGTATTAATTAGAGAAGGGTAATATCCATTGTTTCTTGCAGTATATGTTATGGTTTATATTTCTTGCTGGAGTTCTGTGTGTTGTAGTGGAAATTTGTGTTCTCTGTACAGCATTGATCTATAAGCAGCTTTTTATGGGAGGAGGGATGTGTTGAGGAGTTTGGTATAGTGGTGTCAGTGGCAGTAAGTTTTCTGTAAACATTGAAAGCTATCTTTTGGTTGTGTTTTGAGCCGGCCGTTGGTGGCCGAGCGGTTCTAGGCGCTTCAGTCTGGAAACGCACGACCGTTACGGTCGCAGGTTCGAATCCTGCCTCGGGCATGGATGTGCGTGATGTCCTTAGGTTAGTTAGGTTTAAGTAGTTCTATGTTCTAAGGGACTGATGGCCTGAGATTGTAAGTCCCATCGTGCTCAGAGCCATTTGAACCATTTTTTCTTTTTTGATATTTTTATGTCAAGAAAAGGTATGGTGTTGTCTTCTTCCTGTTCTAGGGTGAATTGAATAACTGTCAGTACCAAGAAATCTGTGACGATTGAGTAGTAGATTGTTCTTTAGGCACGCTAGAGAGACATTTCTCAGCCTGTGGTTTGTACATTCTTCGTCACGAAGCAAGATATATCTCAGAGCTTCAGTATTTTATGTTAAAGTGCTTCCCCAGAGCACTTTTCTACACTTTTTTGTGTGTTTTTTATTGTTAAATAGATCAGTTTTCCCCTTAGCTACAATGAGAATACATAACGTAACCGTATGAAAATATTAATCCATATCGTATTAATAAAAATGAATGAACGTTCACACGAGCTGACCAGCTCCTGCGACGTCCACTTCGCAGTTCCCGCACGGCCCTCCCGGTAACCTCGTCGTGTCCAGCGACCTCCCTGCACCTCGCTTCGCAATTCACAAACATCGCAGCAGAGCCTCGGAAAAGTTGCCAGACAGTCTCCCGTTTTCCTGTCGGCGCCGCGAAGGACGAGCGGGGTTCATGCATTAAACACAAACGTCCCACTGCAGCGAACTTCGACACGGCTGCAGAGGGCGGGAATCCTACAGCGTCTCGCGTTGCGTGTTACAGCAATTCTCGGAAAGGGAATCGCTTCTTGCGAAGGTAATACACAAAAATTCACATGTATTATTATTTTTTAGTCTGTCGTGAAACCGTTATTTTTATGAAAACGATCATTCATCTAACAGGAACTTACATTTATCTTTAGCACTTAAAACAACTTTAGGACCAGAACTAAAATTTAAAAAATGAATCAAGAAAATTTTGTTTAGCTGCCCGCGAGACATTAACCAGGGCTATTGCCTTTCTTGTAGCATTATTTTATTTATTATATTATATGTTACATAAATTCAACTGTCTACTTTATTTGTGGAGTAGTTTGGTTTTCAGCGCTTTTTCAAGTAGTCCTGCTGTTTGTGTTTCCTCCACTGGATGTATTGGTTAGTAGATATGGACGTTTTATCACCAAAAGAAATTGTTCTGAAGCTAGTGAAGACTCGTAAGGAACCTGCTTCTTCAGTTTAAACAGGTAAAAACTGGGAGATTTTCAAACTCGCTGAATTTCTCTGGAATATAAAAGACGTGGAGAAGAACCTAAAACTGTACACACAGACATCATTATCGGAAAAGTGCAGAACGAGATGTTGTCACATCGTAACCAGAATCAAATCCAAGTCCGAAAGAATGGTCGTCAAAGGAGTAGGAACTTCCATATATGGCCTGCCGAAGTGGCCGAGCGGTTCTAGACGCTACAGTTTGGAACCGCGCGACCGCTACGGTCGCAGGTTCGAATCCTGCCTCGGGCATGCATGTGTGTGATGTCCTTACGTTAATTAGGTTTAAGTAGTTCTAAGTTCTTGCGGACTGATGACCTCTGAAGTTAAGTCCCACAGTGCTCAGAGCCTTTCTGCGCAGCCCAGCCACGTCGAAGGACTGGGAAGTACTGTATCATCCACCATACTCCCCGGACTTAAGTCCTTGTGACTTTGATTTGATTCCGAAGATGAAGGAACCACTTCGTCGCATTCGCTTCAGAACTGTTCCAGAGATTCAACGGGCAGTAGACCGCTCCCTTCGCACCATCAACAGAACAGGCCCTGCTTACGGTATACTACTCCTTCCACATAGCTGGCAACGGGTTCTACACAACGCTGGTGACTACCATGAAGGACAGTAACAGGTGTAAACATCTATCGATTGTGAACAAATAGTTGCCACTGTTTAAGTTCCAACCATCGTATATGCAGGGCGGCCAAACTAAGACTCGCTCCGGAGAATTTTTCCTTGACAACGTAATATAAACACCACGGAGAACGTTTGGTTAGATTAATACGTTCCAGCATTAAAGGCAAGATAACATATATGATAAACACTAAATAATAACAAATCGTCTTTGTCGGGTTTGAACTGGCAACGCGCAGCACACCAACTAGTGACCCTAACCTCTACGCCACACTGCTTCGTTCCTGTAGGATTGGCAGTTAGAAGAGCATCAAATAACTGACAAGGCAAGCATATCACACTAAAGGGGGACGGTGCATTATACACAGATGAGTGAAAGAAACTGGTACACCTGCCTAATATGGTGTAGCCCCCCCCCCCCCCCCCCAAGAGCACGCAGACGATTCGCAAACACGACGTGGCGTGGACCCGACTATGTCTGAAGTAGTGCTGGAGGGAAAGGACACCATGAACCCTGTAGGGCTGTCCATAAATTTGTAAGAGTACGAGGGGGTGGAAATCGACTTCTGAACAGCACGTTACACGGTATCCCAGATATGCTCAATAATATTCGTGTCTGGGGAGTTTGGTGGGCACCGGAACTGCTTAAACTAAGAAGAGTGTAGCAATCCTGGTTGTGTAGGGTGTCGCAATGTCCTGTTGTAATTACTCAAGTCCATCGGAATGCACAATGGACATGAATGTATGCAAGTGATCAGACAGGATGCTTACGTACCTGTCACCTGCCAGTGTCGTATCAAGACGTATCAAAGGTCCATATCACTCCAACCGCACACGCCCCACACCATTACAGAGCCTCCACCGGCTTCAAAAGTCCCCTGCTGACATGCAAGGTCCATGGATTCATAATGTTGTCTCCATATCCGCTCACGTCCATCCACTCGATACAATTTGAAACGAGACTCGCCCGACCAGGCAACAAGTTTCCAGTCATCAACAGTTGGTGTTGACGGGCCCAGGTAAGGTATATAGCTTTTGTGTCATGCAGTCATCAAGGGTACATGAGTGGGCTTTCAGCTCCGAAAGCCCATATCGATGATGTTTCTTTGAATCGTTCGCACACTGACACTTGTTGATGGCCCAGTATTGAAATCTGCAGCAATTTGCGGAAAGGTTGCACTTCTGTCACGTTGAGCGATTATCTTCAGCCATCGTTGGTCCCATTCTTGCAGGATCTTTTTCCGGCCACAGCGATGTCGGAGTTTGATATTTTACCGGATTCCTGATATCCACGGTACTCTAGTAAAATGATCGAACGGGAAGTCCCCGCTTCATCGCTACCTCAGAGACACTGTGTCCCATCGTTCGTGTTCCGACTGTAACACCACATTCAAACTCACTTAAGTCTTGATAACTTGCCATTGTAGCAGCAGTAACCGATCTAAGAACTGCGCTAGACGCTTGTCTTACATAGGGGTTGCCGAGTCTAGGCGCTCAGTCCGGAACCGCGCGACTGCTACGGTCGCGTGTTCGAATCCTGCCTCGGGCATGGATGTGTGTGATGTCCTTAGGTTAGTTAGGTTTAAGTAGTTCTACGTTCTAGGGGACTGATGACCACAGATGTTAAGTCCCATAGTGCTCAGAGCCATTTGGTTGCCGAGTGCATCGCCGTATTCGGCCTGTTTACATATTCCTGTACTTGAATACGCATGCCTATACCAGTTTCTTTGGTGCTTCAGTATATATCGCACCCCAGTAGGAACAGTGACACAACTCAGAAACGCAATACTTGAGAAAATTTGACTGAAAGAATCCTATAAAACTTATGTTAAAATAAAATAATCACCTTTAAATTTTAAGTATTTTTGCCAGTAACTTCCATTATATTGCATACAACTTTAATACATAAACGCAGCTTTCTTCTTGTGGAATGTGAGGTGTTATCAGCTAATTATTAATTAGTTCTTTGAGTCGTGTCACTGTTCTTGCTTCTCTAAAAGCTTTTGTGTTTTGTTGTGACCGTATATGTAATACATTTGCCAGTTTTCCATTGGAAATTATTATTATTTTTTTCACTTTCTGTAATACATTAGGACATCCGAACTTCCATTAGGCAACATCAGTACTTAAGTTAGAATAAAAAATGAAAAACAATTAAAATTCTTGTATGAGAAAAATTAAAAATTCAAAACTACTGTTATGAAATTTAATACAGTTTAATAAGGAACATCAATTAAGTATAATGAAAAGGGCACAGTTTACGAAAACCTAGAATCAAAAAACAAATTTATGTAATCTAGGAGTACATTACGCCGAGAAAAGGGACTCGATATGAACTTTCTTTATAGCAGAAAATTCCATTTTTTCCCCTTGTGCGATGCGACGCACGACATTTCGTAATATTTTTGACAGCTAAAATCGTCAAAACAATGTCCTTTCCTTCACATATGCATGCTTTTTAATATTGTAATAATCAATTTATTAAAAATTACATAAAACTTACATTATACATGAAAAGTGCGAAAGCTCAGAATGTGCCGCTCTTCTTGAATGACCTATGCCACCTGCTAGTAGCAACGTGGAAGTGCCACTTTCTCGCCACGGCGAAACATGACGTAGCCTACAACGAAACTGTCTCAACTGCTCTGAAATGGACAAATTGCGAGATGGAGATGTGACATTTTGCCGTGCACTTTGAGAGACTTTACACGTGTTTTTCAATTATGTAGACTAAAAACCGCCGTTTCTTTACTTGTGTCACTTTTCTTGACGGGTTACGATATGGAGACTTTACTACTAGAAAGTCCTCTGGGGAAGGAGCGGTGAAAGCTTGGTCTCGCATTCAGGAGGAGTAGGAATCCAATTCCACGCACGGCTCTTCAGATTTACGTTCTGCTTCGAAGCACCAAACTGAAGAGGACAAGTGCTGGGGTGATTCTCTTAGAAAAGGATGATGCCGAGTTCATCTCTACCCTTGCCCAGTCATTGCTCTGTAGATGGGTTCGTTATGTTATGTAAGATACAGGCAGTGTATAAGGACATATATTGTGATAATCAATTGTATTAAAAATTACATGAAACTTATCTTATACATGAAAAGTGTCACATTTCAGAAGTCCATACAGAAAAGGTATGTTAACATGCTGTTGTTTAAAATGTTTTCATAAACTAATTTTTGTCTTTTGCCGTCGACCAAAACATATGATAAAAACCCGAAATCAGTCCCATACAATAGCACTACCTTCAATGACGTCATTTATCGCCACAAACAATGTTCGATACAAATATGCACCACATCATGTACCGCGAAACTGTCCATTCTTAACATTATTTCGCTGTTCCTCATACTAATGAAGGCGTTTTTACAGAAATCCTAGCATCGCCGAAAGCATTGCTGGACTGCATGTAAGACAGTGTTCTTTCGCAGATTTCTGCACCTGATCTGTATCAGAAGACATGAGAAGAGAATGTCAGTGTAAATTTAAATTTATTCCTAGGGTACACTTTAGAGCTTTGCGGTCGCTATTAATTGTTTTCTTATGGCTCAGTGAGCGAAGACTGACTTCACTGTTTCCCTGAGGTGGAACTCCGCAGTTGTAACTGTTTCGAAAATTGTCAGAATGAATTTACGAACTCATTCTTTTCTCTCTATGGACGCGTTCCACAGAAAACACATCTTAAACACTTTTGCCTGCAGTCATATTCTCTGAGATGCACGATCGAACATCACACAGTTTCAGTTGATTCGAGACTTGCCCACGTAGTGTACGACACGAAATAAAGTAAAAGTTATCAAACCAAAATCTTCTGTTCTTAATTAAATGGAAGGATTACAATTTCGTTTCGAAATGAGATGGTGTGTGACAGAAATGATTGCGCAAGCAAGGTTCTGTCCAGCTTTTTCGTTGATGACGGACTCACATTACCAGGACTCTCAAATTATTTCATTTAGTAAATGCCGCAGTTAGGGCTGCAAGATGTCTGCATGTTTGGCTTCTCATGGTCGTGTCCGGCCAAATGGACACCGGTCGTTTCGAAGTTAATGACATATACACAAGGAATAAGAACAAGGAGGAACAAGGAGATGTACCATAAGAATACACAGATACACCAGCCGCTGCTATTCTTACGTCTATGCCCTACGTTTCTCTTCATGGGCAGGCGAGCCTAACACACAATGTCACGACCAAGCTATGCACAGTGCCAGCGAGACAAAGCTGAATGTGCCGATCAGTCCATCCGCCTTGCCCTGCCACGCTCGCGCGTCTAGAGGCACGCAAGTGCTTAGTGAAGGATTTTATTCGTAGTTATTGAAGTTTACAGCATATTACTTTGTAATTGTAGGCCATAATGCTAACGTCGAAAGGGTGTTCTCTTACATGAAACCCAGTGGAAAAAGAACACAATAAATGTCAAATTGACACAGTCACAAAGATGATGTTGTTGTGCAGTTTACATTGTACTGCCAATAGATCCGCGAAATGAATTTCAAGAAAATGTTCTTCACAATATAGGTTCAAATTCAAATACTAATACTTTTAACTGCAGATTGTTATTATTTCTTTGTTGTTCTAACTGAATTGACCAGAGTTATTCAATATATTCTCGTTTTCTGTCCCAGAAGAATAGATGATGGCATAGTTTGTTTAATGAAGAACTTTTAATTTATTCTGACATAATATCATTTTAAGAAGACTGAGCACATAATTTCTGTCATAACTACCAAACTGTAAGTGTCTTTACTGATTATTGCCTTTTATTTAGTTTAAAAACATCTAAGTTTGAACTCGCAAAAAACTGTCTGTAACTGACTACCAATAAACTACTGGAAATACCTAATGACTCCAATTCTGTTTACAATGGGTAGTCCGGCTTTTAGGGCAAAATGACGGACTAAATATAACGCCAAGTCCAGATTTTCTGTTTGGACTTGTCAGTCCCTGACGCAATATCGTCGATAATACATAGATCTGCAAATCGCATTCTAGTGACTGTCAACATAGCAAGTTCTCGCGATCGTATCCTGACGTACAACTAACTCAGACTCAACTCCTTAGAGCCTGCATCTCCATTAAGTGTTCATCGAGACTGTAACATAGTTCAGCGTACATACAAAAATGACGCGCCACAGTACCGTATCATGCTACTAGAGGAACCAAAACTAAATGGCGCAACCCTTTGAAAAGTTGAGTATCGTGCATTATTTTATTCTCTGCATTTGAAGGGGGAAAACGCTGCAACAATCCGTGCTGAGATGGTGGAAACGTACGGCAACAATTGACGTAGTGCTTGAATGGCACAGACGCTTCCCCTGTCACCAAACTGGTATGAATGACCAAGAAAGAAGTGGCAGACATCTCTTTGTGACCCCACTGGGTCTACCATCGTCGATAGAGAACACGTTGTCCAAAACACCTGGTGGTACTCTCCAGTTGTTTGCCTCCCACAGCTAATTATTGTATTATTTTCAATCAGAACTGCCCCTTATTGTGTTGGCTATCACAGGAATTGTTGGCACACTAGTACTTACTTGCATTTGTTACCAGCCCTTATATCCTTACCGTGTGAGGCTGCTGAACCAAACCTTTAATTATAAAACTAAAGCACTGAGCTAGAAGGACTGCAAATGGTAATGAAAAGTTAGATTTCAATTTGCTTAATCTCATAATCTAGTTTACATTAAAATATTGAGGTGTAATCTTTCTTTCATAATTAAAGAATTAAACTATAATACAGTTGGTTTTGCTGTTCATAACTAAGATGAACTTCAGATCAACTAACTCACCGAAGTGCATTTCTTTTTATGTTGACAGTTCTTTTCTTTTAACACTTTCAGAGTCAATCTCGAAAGTTCATACAAAAATATTTATAAGAGTCACTAAAGTTCATTGGCTTCCCGCTTGCAACAAATTCTCACTTATAAGTTATTTGAATTTTTTCCCGCATTGCTCCGTGCGATTCTTTCAGAGTCCACCTTTAGCGTTGATTTGATCGAGTTACAATAAGGGGAATTGTCATGACGTCACAAACTCGAAGCCAACGCTCTTGACATTAGCTTCTTGCGGAAGTTTTTTTGATAAGAAATGACACATTCCGTCATTTACGGTTGTACTAATCATTCTCATTATAGTCTTAAATGCAAAGGAATCTACTTTCATTTGTAATTGAACTCGATGAAGCGACATTTTCCTTTATATACACCTATTTTGGTTGCGCTGCGTACTTTTGCTGTAATGGTTTTATTTATGTCAATCGGCTTTAGATTTCGTGTGAGTCCAATTCTAAAAGCGCTCTTGATGACCGCTGCGAGAAGAAAAGATGGATCCGATCAAATATAGCAAAATATGTCCTCAGTATTTTCGAGAGGAGAATATACTGTAGACAAAATATTAGGTTCGTCTGACCGCACTAAGCAAAATGCAGGATTACGAAGGCAGGCTTATAACATTAACATACTTCTCTTCTTGTTCATTCGAAACATGCAACAAAAACGAAGTTATATTAACGAGGCTAAATTCTTTCTATAACTAGACCAAACATGCGTACAGAAAAACGTCGAAAAATAGCTTGCTGCCACTACGTTATTCACGAAAGTACTGTACCATTTAGTATTTAAAACAACTGTTGCATGGAGACGACAGAAATTAAGTACAAGAAACAATCGTAAACTGTAATCTGCTAATGTTGTACGGCAGCCAATATGGCGGGTCTGCCTTCAAAGCAACGTAAAGCTTAAGTCGTAGCGCCGTCTCCTCTCATTATAACAGAACATAATATCTACGTACTGGGCATTCGGATCCGCAGAATGAGAACTGTGTGCGCAACATCTGCTGCAGCTCAAGTCGCGTGATTCTGGGACAGCGATTGTAGCCCGTACGGCGCTTAACATATTGTGAGTGTTATTACTTCGCTGTTACAGATAGATCACGTTAGAAGTAACATGAAACGCGTTTTCCAGACATCTGAACAATCTGGTACGAGGCACTGAAGTTGGCTTAAAGATGAGAAGGGCAGTGGTAGTGCGATTTTCGCCACAATATCAGAGCTCAGATTCCACTTTACTTACGTTTCTTCGGTAAGAAGCGACACTAAGGAATGTTTCTCATCTTTTCTTTTGCGTTCATTCACATTGTCGAATCTGTGTTCTAATTAATTGCGTTACAATGACATTAAGGACGGAGCCGAAATGGCACAAAAAACGCATTTGGAACAATGAAATTGTCATAGTAAATATGGTAAGCACTCTGCATCACCTGTTTGTCCATTATTATTTTCCGTTTTTATTTATTTATCCGTCTGATTTTTACAGACTAGGTAAAATATCTGTAACTTTTTTCGCCATCTCATCAAAGAAGTAGAGCTACACAAATGTTGATGATGTTAGGACAGAGCTATACGTTGTACACAAAAAATACAATATCATGCTCGAATTGTGGAGTAATAAGAGAAAATTCTGTTTTTTACGTTTTCTATTGCACAGATTCATACTGTCGAATCTGTTCTAACTAATTAGTTACAGTGAAATTGTATAGTAAACTGTCTCATGCAAAAATAATTAGATACACACAAGGGTATGAGAACCTGCTTAAATTGGAAGATATTCAAATGGTTCAAATGGTTCTGAGCACTATGGGACTTAACATCTGTGGTCATCAGTCCCCTAGAACTTAGAACTACTTAAACCTAACTAACCTAAGGACATCACACACATCCATGCCCGAGGCAGGATTCTAACCTGCGACCGTAGCAGTCGCGCGGTTCCGGACTGAGCGCCTTAACCGCGAGACCACCGCGGCCGGCTTAGAAGATATTAAATGGAGTGTCATGTACAAATTTTATCTGCATAATAACAAAGCACCAATATGTATTCACTGACTGGCAGTTTACTCGAACACACTTGCAAATTTATCTAGTACTTGTCTCGTAAACACATGACCATGAAATCACAGAAATTATCCCTACAATACAATACTTTATAATACCGTGTCTCGATATTTTTCAACGTATGAAGTGTCTCATATTAATGTGACATGTACATTTCTACATTTTTTGTACATATCTGTAAAAAGTACTGGTCCTCCTTTCACATACTTCTCTTCACATCTGTAGGAATGACAATACTGCACCACAGCTTTTACTAAAACTCAAACCTGCAGAAACGTATATAAAACAAGGCGAATACGTGTCATACACAAGTCTCGCTACTACTACAAATTGTAGAAGCAGCATTGTCCCAAATATGATATTGAGAACACGCGCAATAGACTATACTCACTCTTTAGACATACTCTATGCTTATTATACATAGAGGTAAAAAAAGAAGTGACATGGCGCTATAGACTTACTCTATACATTGTTTTGAAGCCAAAGTGATCGGGGCCTGCTGCCATCTTAAATAGCACAAAACATTAGCAATTTTCTGTTTACGTTTGCTTCTTGTTCATCATTTCTGTCTTGTGCACCAAAAATTACAATACTTGCATGAATGACGTAGTGTCAGGAAGGCAATTTCGAACGTTTCACTGTTCTTGAATGTGTATTTGCTCTAGTAATACAATACATTTAGCCTCGTTAATGCAACTGGATTTTTGTTGATATATTTCGAATAACAAAGAAGAGAAAGAAGTGATGTAAAACGCATGCTTTCGTAATCCATTTAATTCCACGTTTAGTGTATTTGTATCGACAGCAAAAGAAGCTGAAACTCCGAAATCAATACTTGTTTGCTTTGCTTCTTATTCGTTGCATTTCCAGCTTTCAACTCGTATACACAACATTTTTAACGTTCACGTTTGCAAAAAACTTACCTGTGTGTTATTTGCTAGCTCATATATGTTTGCAGTGAGGAAAGAAGCAAGGCACGGCGCAGTGACATCAGGGGGCAGAATCACTTCGGTGAACCATGGAGATAGAGTAGCGGTGAACCTGATGTTTTGAACTGTTGAAAATGGCGGAAGTGGGTTGCAGGTTTGTGACTTCATGATAAGTCCCTTCTTTTCTTACCGCCATGTTATTATACCTCCAAGGTTTATTGTCTCTGGCTCAGAAGCTGTATGTAGCATTTATCATCTCTGGATCAGGAGCAAATACTGTAACTTTTTCTTGTATATATATTGTGAGCAAAAAATTCCCCTTAATTTAAAGTTCAAGTAAAAAAAAAAAACAGGTGGATCAAAATAAAGAAACTGTATTAACATGAATGATATGTACACAGTGGGAATTTTTCATTATTGAACAATGTGACACTCACGTGATGCCGTTCACTACCAATGCATTGTTGAATGCGACATCAGACATCCCGTAATATTCTAACGATCATATCCTGAGGAATAACACCAATTTCTTCCCGTATTGCATTTCTCAGAGCCGGTGAAGTCTTCGGCCGATTTGTGAACGCGTCAACCTTAAAATGCCTGCTTGGAAAACAAAAGAATTGCAGGGTGTATGGTCTTGTGACAATGTTGGCCTGAAGACGTCGACAGGTGAAAAAACTAGGCGTCCGGGAAACATCTCCTCAGCACTTGTGCGGAAAGCTGAGCTGTGTGCGCGGTGGCTCCGCCCTGCTGAAACTTCGCATGGTGAATCTGCAGCACACTAAGTCTTAATGAAAAAGAAGAGTTGATCGTACGAGTATATCGTTGAGAGTTTACTGCCGCAGTACACCATATTCTTAAAAAAAGTAATGAGCAGCTTCCAGACTTCTCCAGTCGTGCACTATACAGTAACACAATCGTTATATAGTGATTTTTCATGGAGATCAACAGGGTTTCTTTCACTCCAATCCTGAAATTTTCACTATTAACGCATCCCGACAAATGAATGTACGTTTCCTCACAGGAATGGACCATAATATCTTCAGAAACATTTTCAAGGGTGTTTGCACCTGACTTCATTGAACTGTCATAATCATGTTCAAATAACTGTTGTACAACGACCATCCTATGTAGATGAAATTGCAAATCCTGTTGCAAAATTCGACGCACTCATCGATTAGGTAACTGAAGAGCTGTACCGCATTTTCGAACAGATCACGTAGGAGACTACTGAAATGAACGCCTTGCTGCCTTAATTTTTTCTGGAGTTCGAACACTGTGTGGCTTTCTTCCTCTTTTTTACTCTATGTCATCACTTGCTTTAAAGTCTGTCTATGGCGACGCATGTAAAGAAAACTTCCCACTCCATAAATATTATTCATGTTAATGCCGTTCATTTTAATACCGTGTATTTGTCTTGAGACCTTTAAAATAGGCGGTGGGAGGAGGGGAAGTTTTTCGGACTTCACAGAACTCGTGAGCTCGTTTTGCTTCGCGACGTTCACACTAGGAACAAAAATGTTTAGACTCCTATTATTCTGCTGACACACATTCTTACCCGTTCCCCCTTTTTTTTACTTATAAAATGGTAAAGAGTAAAATAAAAAGCAAGAGAAAAAATACGACCGTAACCAGTAAGCATGTCAGATCGAAGCGGGACATGACAACTGGGGAATCACAAGAGAAGCGGAGGCCTTTGTGTTCGTAGACATGCGTATTTCGTCTGAGGTAACAGTGGAACAAGTGAAAATCAGTGCTGGATTAGTTTTCAACATATTCTACATTTTGTGTACGATAAAGTGCGCGTGAGGTCGTTTGCACCTCTTGAGGAGACCGCTGACGTTTGTATCGAATTGGATTATAAAATTCCATGTGTTGGCCCCATGATACTTTATTAAAATTGGTTACTGGCTCCAACTTTACAACCATCATCAAATGTTACAGCAACGACACACAGGGGCCTATACCTCGCTGCTATGACATTTCGATTTCAAGATGGCTGCAAAGCCGAAACCGGTATTCTGTTTTAATAAAGTAACATGACAAAGACATAACCTTTAATAATTTAGTACGAAAAGGTTGTTGCCTGCTGGATTCTGCGACTATACGCATTCAGAAATCCGCGAAATGAGGCAGCAGCGGAAATACACTGATGTGACAAGAGACATGGGCTAACGATGTGCACCCATACAGACGGCGGTAGTACCGCTTACACAACATACAAAAGGGCAGTGCTTTGGCGGAGCTGTCATTTGCACTCAGGTGATTCATGTGTCAAGGTTACCAACGTGATTATGGCTACACGACAGGAAGTAACAGACTCTGAACGCGGAATGGTAGTACGAGATAGACGCACGGGACATTCCATTTAGAAAATCGTTAGTAAATTCAACATTCCGAGGTCCACAGTGTCAAGAATGTGCCGAGAACAATAATTTCAAGCATTACCTCTCTTCACGAGCAATGCAGTGCTGACGGCCTTCACTGAACAACCGAGAGCAGTGATGTTTGCGCAGAGTTGTCAGTCCTAACAGATTAGTAACACTGCACCAACAAGCAACACTGAGTGAAATAACCACAGAAGTCAGTGTGGGACGAACATATCCAATAGGACAGTGTAGCGAAATCTGGCGTTAATGGGTTATGGAAGCAGACGACCGGCGCGAGTCCTTTGCTAATTGGACGACATCGCCTGTGGTGGCTCTACTAGGCTCGTAACAACGTCGGTTGGATCCTAGACGACTGGATAACCGTGGGCTTTTGCTTGGTAAGAGCTGATGGTAAGGTTCGAGCGAGGTGCAGACCCAACGAAACCATGGACCCAAGTTGTCAACATGGCGGTGTGCAAACTGTTGGTGGTTCCACAATGGTGTGGGCTGTTTTTGCCTGGAATGGACTGGGTCCTCTGGTCCAACTGAACAGATCACTGACTGGAAATACTTATGTTCGGCTTCTTGGAGACCATTGGCAGCCTTCATGAGCTTCAAGTTCCCAAAAGGCGATGTCATGTCACTGGGCTACAGTTGTTCGTGACTGGTTTGAAGAACTTTCTGGACAATACGAGCGACTCATTTGGCCACCAAGATCGCCCGACATAAATCCCATCGAAAATTTATGGGGCTTAATCGAGAGATCATTTCTTGCAGAACGTCCTCAACGCAACACTTTCGCAATTGCGGACAGCTATAGACGCAGCATATTTCTTCAGGGGACTTCCAACATCTTGTTGAGTTCATGCCGCGTCGAATTGCTGCACGACGCTGGAAATAGAAGGTGCGACACGCTATTAGGAGATATACCATAGCTTTTGTCACCTCAGGGTATTGCAGCTGTGTCAGACCATAACAGATTACGCTCTTAAGAGCCGAAGTGCTACAGAACCATAGTACTAAAATCTCGTCAGGATCTCACAGCTAGCTGTTCAAGGAGGGTGTTTTTATTCCACAACAACGCACCTGCTGGATCTGCACAGAATACAGGCACAGTTAGTATTTGGACTCTTTCCACGTGGTTCCCAGTGGCCTCCCTCAGATAGCGAAACCGTTGCGTGGCATTCATTTTCAGTATGACATTGAGATGATACAAAGGACATTCAATAATTAAAGAGCTAAATTTATGTAGAAATTAAACAGTTTGTACGAGAATGTTTGTACTTTCGCGACTTTGGGTTACCATCACTGGGATGACATGAGACCAGATGACGTATAACTTTTTTTTAATGATCTAAATATTTCATCTAGCGATGGCGTATCCCTTTGAAGTTTCCATTTAGTTGAACAACGTTCAGTGACCTGGTTTCTTTTCTGAAGGTGAAAAATCGCCAAAAATCTTTCCTCGAATGATATGAAGTAGTGTGAAGTGAGGAAATTTTTGTTAAGTGGGGAGTAGAGTTCAAAAACTATAGAACTGTTGTGAATTACGAATAACGACCTAGGCGGCTAGTTGAAGTGTTAACTCCTTCGCTTGAACCCCCACTAACGTCATCACTCGTAAGATCGACGTGTTGCAGATGAACATGTAGCAAAAAAAAAAAAAAAAAAAAAAGTAAAAGTTGGCACAGTTCATAACATTTTTAGTAACAAACTCAAGCATAGCAAAACAAGTGCGAGTATGGTTGGTTGGTTGGTTTCGGGAAGGAGACCATTCAGCGAGGTCATCGGTCTTATCGGATGAGGGAAGGACGAGGAAGGAAGTCGGTCGTTCCCATTGAGAGGAACCATCCCGGCATTTGCCTGGAGCGATTTAGAGAAATCATGGAAAACCTAAATCAGGATGGCCGGACGCGGGATTGAACCGTCGTCCTCCCGAATGCCAGTCCAGTGTCTAACCACTGCGCCACCTCGCTCGGTGAGAGTATGGTCTCAAAATAGTGAACTAAACACCACAAAGATCTCGGAATATTGAATGTCGTACCTATTTCCGAAATGGAATGCCCCATGCGTGTAGCTCCGACTACCATTCGGCGTTCAAAGTCTGTTAATTCCCGTCGTACAGCCATAATCGTGTCGGTAAGCTTTACACGTGAATCATTGGAGTACAAATGACAGCTCCACCAATGCACTCCCCTTTTATACCTTGTGTACACGATACTACCGCCACCCGTATATGTGCAAAACGCTATCCCATGTCTTTGTCACCTCACTGTAAGTTGCAGATCCCTAACAAAAATCGCGATATTGCTAGACGTCAAGGCTCGCCAGCAAGTCCCCCTGCTTACTCACGTAAGAATACAAAAAAAGGACTGGACATACTCCATCATCGCCCCTACAGTCCAGATCTCGTTAAAAAATGGCTCTGAGCACTATGGGACTTAACTTTTGAGGTCATCAGTCCCTTAGAACTTAGAACTACTTAAACCTAACTAACCTAAAGACATCACACACATCCATGCCCGAGGCAGGATTCGAACCTGCGACCATAGGGGTCGCGTGGTCTCAGACTGTAGCGCCTAGAACCGCTCGGCCAGATTTGTTTCCCTCGGATTTTAATTTATTTGGTCCACTCAGTGAAGCATGGAAAAAAAGGTTCAGCAACAATTAGTTCAGAGAATTAGAGGGAAAGTGGCTTTAACAAAAGACAAAACTTCTCTGTATCAGGTAAAATGCAAATGAGCGTTTGGCGTCATTGGCCGGGAGGCTCCTTGCGAGACAGGTCCGGCTGCCTTGGTGCAGGACTTACTACATTCGACGCCACACTGGGTGATCTGTGCGACGGGTGGGGATGAAATGATGATGAAGACATCTAGTCCCTGAGCGGAGAAATTCCCCGACCCTGCCGGGAATCGAACACGGACCCGTAGGACAGCAATCCGTCAAGCTGACAACTTACTTTTTTTTCATTTTGTTCGATATAGTTCGTTACGTATGGTCACCAGACATCCGCTCAAGTTGATCGTTGAGGACTTGACTCAGTTCTTTTTATTACAGAGAGCACGCAGCCCTCTGACCGAACACGGTGAGCTACCGTGCCGGGTGCACTCAGCTATCGGAGCGGACTGTGTCAGGTATAAGTAAAGAAGTTCATCGTTGAGACAAGTGTATTAATATTAGTGGGGATTAAGTTAAGGAGTTGTAAAAGTCTCATTTTATAAGAATTACACAAGTCTTATTCTAAATCGATTTGTCTAATTATTTTGGTCTTATGTCAAAGCGGTAGGTGGATCAAAACAAAACGTCCAGACACTCTGTGACGAAAATGGTACTGAAACAGAGGATGACAGACTAAAGGCCGAAATACTAAATGTCTTTTTCCAAAGATATTTCACAGAGGAAGGCTGCACTGTAGTTCCCTCTCTAGATTGCCGTACAGATGACAAAATTGTAGCTATCGAAATAGACGACAGACGGATAGAGACACAATTAAAATCGCTCAAAAGAGGAAAGGACGCTGGACCTGGTAGGATACCGAGTACGCGAAGAAACTTGCCCCCCTTCTTGCAGCGGTGTACCGTAGGTCTCTAGAAGAGCGTAGCGTTCCAAAGCATTGGAAAAGGACACAGGTCATCCCCGTTTTCAAGAAGGGACGTCGAACGGATGTGCAGAACTATAGACCTATATCTCTAACGTCGATCAGCTGTAGAATTTTGGAACACGTATTACGTTCGAGTATAATGACTTTTGTGGAGACCAGAAACCTACTCTGTAGGAATCAGCATGGGTTTCGAAAAAGACGGTCGTGCGAAACCCAGCTCGCGCGATTCGTCCACGAGACTCAGAGGGCCATAGACACGGGTTGATAGGTAGATGCCGTGTTTCTTGACTTCCGCAAGGGGTTATATACAGTTCCCCACAGTCGTTTAATGAACAAAGTAAGAGCATATGGACTATCAGACCAATTGTGTGATTGGACTGAAGAGTTCCTAGATGACAGAACGCAGCATGTTATTCTCAATGGAGAGAAGTCTTCCGAAGTAAGAGTGATTTCAGGTATGCCGCAGGGGAGTGTCATAGGACCGTTGTCATTCACAGTATACATAAATGACCTTGTGGATGACATCGGAAGGTCACTGAGGCTTTTTGCAGATGATGCTGTGGTATATCGAGAGGTTGTAACAGTGGAAAATTGTACTGAAATGCAGGAGGATCTGCAGCGAATTGACGCATGGTGCAGGGAATGGCAATTGAATCTCAGTGTAGACAAGTGTAATGTGCTGCGAATACATAGAAAGATAGATCCATTATCATTTAGCTACAAAATAGCAGGTCAGCAACTGGAAGCAGTTAATTCCATAAATTAGCTGGGTGTACACATTAGGAGTGATTTAAAATGGAATGATCATATAAAGTTGATCGTCGGTAAAGCAGATGTCAGACTGAGATTCATTGGAAGAGTCCTAAGGAAGTGCAATTCGAAAATAAAGGAAGTAGGTTACAGTACGGTTGTTCGCCTACTGCTTGAATAATGCTCAGCAGTGTGGGATCCGTACCAGATAGGGTTGATAGAAGAGATAGAGAAGATCCAACTGAGAGCAGCGCGCTTCGGTACAGGATCATTTAGTAATCGCGAAAGAGTTACGGAGATGATAGATAAACTCCAGTGGAAGTCTCTGCAGCAGAGACGCTCAGTAGCTCGGTACGGGCTTTTGTTAAAGTTTCGAGAACATACCTTCACCGAAGAGTCAAGCAGTATATTGCTCCCTCCTACGTATATCTCGCGAAGTGACCATGAGGATAAAATCAGAGAGATTAGAGCCCACACAGAAGCATACCGACAATCCTTCTTTCCACGAACAATACGAGACTGGAATAGAAGGGAGAACCGGTAGAGGTACTCATGGTACCCTCCGCCTCACACCGTCAGGTGGCTTGCGGAGTATGGATGTAGATGTAGATGGTCGTTTGTATTTCCGTAGAGCAACAATACGGATTTACGCAGCCAGGGGGAAAAAATGTAGCGTATTGAAAGATGCAAATGTAGACTGGATCACTAAATTTCATGCCTGGAGCTTGATTTTTAAGTTTGTGAGTATTGCTCGTTCAGATAGCTAGGCCTAGGCCTAGGTAACGAGCTCACGTTCAGCTTGTGGCATATACGGATGTGCGGCGAGTCAAGGCAACGGGATCCCATGTGTGCCGAGAATGACGGAGGGCGGAGTGGAGGCGCGCGTGCGACAGGCGAGGAGCTACGTGGGCGTGGTGGTCACGAGGCGCGGCGCGGGGCGGCGCCCACGGCCGCACAAGAGGCGGGCGGCCTTGCGCGCCCGGCCGCTAGCGTCTTCTTGTGCAGTCGGCGCGCGCCGATCTGCGCTGACTCACCGCCCTCGCCGTGCCTCGCGGTGCAACGGCTGACTCCAAGGCTGCGCAAGGACGCGGGCCTCAATGTCGCCCTGGCGGCCGGCCACCTGCCTCCCTGCCGAGCTGGTCTGCATTACGCCTCTGCCACCTCGTTACGTCACGGCCGGCACCGGAACACGTCTCGATTACACCTGAGACCGGGGTCACTAGGCCGCAACAGTTCACCGCAATGCAGACAATTACTGCTTACCAGCGACCGGCTCTGGCGTCACACGATTAGCACTAACGGGGAACATCTTGAGTGCGACGTCGCAAGTTCAACCTTTACTGAGGGTCATTTGAAAGTGTTGTGTTACCAGTTATGACAAGAAAAGTATTAGCTGCTAATCACTCATCACAAGGATCAGAAGAGCGTCACAAAACGAGTGTCCGAGAGGTGAACAAATCAACCTTTTATGGGATGTGTGTATACACTTCACAAAATGGACATCGCCGACATTCAAGAAATGTTCAAAACAAAACATTAACTTGCGCCATCAACGAATGAAAAATGCCGCCGTACATTGGTCATACAGGTCGCACCATCAGGGTTTAAGGCGAATTCTTTGGGACTTACAAACCGTGCAGGACTTTCAGCTAGGTATCCACCCTTAGTGAATGAATATGTTGTTGTTGTTGTCTTCAGTCCTGAGACTGGTTTGATGCAGCTCTCCATGATACTCTATCCTGTGCAAGCTGCTTCATCTCCCAGTACCTACTGCAACCTACATCCTTCTGAATCTGCTTAGTGTACTCATCTCTCGGTCTCCCTCTACGATTTTTACCCTCCACGCTGCCCTCCAATGCTAAATTTGTGATCCCTTGATGCCTCAAAACATGTCCTACCAACCGATCCCTTCTTCTAGTCAAGTTGTGCCACAGACTTCTCTTCTCCCCAATCCTATTCAATACCTCCTCATTAGTTACGTGCTCTATCCACCTTATCTTTAGTATTCTTCTGTAGCACCACATTTCGAAAGCTTCTATTCTCTTCTTGTCCAAACTAGTTATCGTCCATGTTTCACTTCCATACATGGCTACACTCCAAACAAATACTTTCAGAAATGACTTCCTGATACATAAATCTATATTCGATGTTAACAAATTTCTCTTCTTCAGAAACGCTTTCCTTGCCATTGCCAGTCTACACTTTATATCCTCTCTACTTCGACCATCATCAGTTATTTTACTTCCTAAATAGCAAAACTCCTTTACTACTTTAAGTGTCTCATTTCCTAATCTAATTCCCTCAGCATCACCCGATTTAATTTGACTACATTCCATTATCCTCGTTTTGCTTTTGTTAATGTTCATCTTATATCCTACTTTCAAGACACTGTCTATTCCGTTCAACTGCTCTTCCAAGTCCTTTGCCGTCTCTGACAGAATTACAATGTCATCGGCGAACCTCAAGGTTTTTACTTCGTCTCCATGAATTTTAATACCTACTCCAAATTTTTCTTTTGTTTCCTTTACTGCTTGCTCAATATACAGATTGAATAACATCGGGGAGAGGCTACAACCCTGTCTCACTCCTTTCCCAACCATTGCTTCCCTTTCATGCCCCTCGACTCTTATGACTGCCATCTGGTTTCTGTACAAATTATAAATAGCCTTTCGCTCCCTGTATTTTACCCCTGCCACCTTTAGAATTTGAAAAAGAGTATTCCAGTCATCATTGTCAAAAGCTTTCTCTAAGTCTACAAATGCTAGAAACGTAGGTTTGCCTTTTCTTAATCTTTCTTCTAAGATAAGTCGTAAGGTCAGTATTGCCTCACGTGTTCCAACATTTCGACGGAATCCAAACTGATCCTCCCCGAGGTCTGCATCTACCAGTTTTTCCATTCGTCTGTAAAGAATTCGCGTTAGTATTTTGCAGCCGTCGATTATTAAACTGATAGTTCGGTAATTTTCACATCTGTCAGCACCTGCTTTCTTTGGGATTAGAATTATTATATTCTTCTTGAAGTCTGAGGGTATTTCGCCTGTCTCATACATCTTGCTCACCAGCTGGTAGAGTTTTGTCAGGACGGGTTGTCCCAAGACCGTCAGTAGTTCTTAACTTGACCAGGTGATGAGAACTGATGGAATTGGATGGTACGCAACCGAATGCGAGACGGCCTGTCGTGGATTTTATACTGAAACTGGCTATTCTTTAAGGGGAAGCTGCGGATAGTGCGATAGTATCAGTAATTAAAACTTCCGGGCTAAGAGGCCGTGGTCCAATAGTAGAAATACTTCTCCCTGACGTTTCGTTGCCAGCTGGCAACGAAACGTCAGGGAAAAGTATTTCTACTATTGGACTACGGCCTCTTAGCCCGGAAGTTTTAATTACTGAAGACGCCGGCCGTGAAAGCCTACAAGCTATGATTAGTGCGATAATATGTTTTGTAGGCAAGGAAAAACCAAACATCCAGGCGCTGAATTTGTCCAGTGGTTCCAGGTGGTATGAACTGCAATGTCTATAATATTTATACAAAATGAACCCACCACCTTAGTGATTAGTGGGTCGTAATATTACTACAGTGTTATATATTTCAGCAGCTGTAGTTCTCTTACGTTCATTTGCCCACTCTTGCTTGATGTGACGTAAATATGGCTTACTGGCCTTGCAAGATGACGCATACGAGAAGGAATCGTAGGCGGCCGAACATCTCTAACTCTTTTCACCACAATAAATAACTTTCCAGCTAGTTTACCGTCCAGATTAACAATCTGCGTAATTCTATACGAATGCGTTAATAAACAAAAATACTTACACAGAAACTGTTATGTCAAGATGCGCTTAATTGTAATTGACGTTGCTGAATTCTATTCTGACCTGAGTTATATCTGGCAGTTTCCTCAGAGTGGTAAGTACAGCAGCCACATAGGGGTTAGAGAATGGGAGAGTGCGAATGCTTTATGGTTTGTCTTTCATTACTGACAACTCACGGGAGAGTGCGACTCGTGCCGATCAGCTGTTGTGGCATAAATTTCAGACGGCGGTTATATGGATTCGTAAATGCTCATGGCGCAGACGGTCGTCTTCAAACGCAGTACTTGTTTGTAGCACGGAATATGAAATTCATTCAAAGCTGTTGTAATACAAAGCAATAAGTACAAGAAAAATTACATCCAAAACATGTAGTAAACGTATGTGATCGTGTCTCGAATTGTGAATGCATATAAGTGCAATTTCTGTTATTGACCAGTCGTTAATTCTCTCACATAGACAACACAACACTTCTCAGACAACTACAACGCCTCAAGTTTGCGCTCGCTGAGGATGGCAGCAATCTGAAACAGAGATCAGTAGACAACCCGAATGTTGCCGACATTTAACGATCAGTACTTGGGGTCCTCTCTGAATTTTAAACCCTCTCCACTGCTTCAGCCATCGTCAGTTATTTTTCTCAAAATAGCAACGTTCATCTACTACTTTAACGCTACATTTGCCGATCAAATTCCCACAGCATTAGGTGATTTAATTCTACATGCCTTGATTGACTGTTCCGATGGTTCATAACTGACTAATAGATAATTTGCATCACGTACAAATTTAAAAACCATTTACGAGAGTAATAAACATTGTAGACAACTACACAACTGTCGATTACATTCCATTAGCCTTGTTTTAATTTGACTGATTTCCATTTTATAACCTCTTCTCAAGACACGATCCATTCGGCTCAACTGCTCTTAGAAGACCTTTTTTTGTCTGACAGGATTACATCGTCAGCAAGCCTGGAAGTTTTCATTTCTTCTCCCTGACTGCAATTACTTTTAAAATTCCTCGCTGGTTCTCTTAACTGTTCGCTCAGTACACGAACAGAAGAACGTCGGTGATAGGCTACAGCCCTATCTCACTCACTTCACTTTAAGGTCCTTGAGCCTTATAACTGAACTCTGGAGTCTGTACAACATGTAGCTCACCTTATGTCCCATGCATTTTATGCCTGTTGCCTTCATAATTTCGAAGAGTTTATTCCAGTCAGTGTTAAGACAAGCTTTTTTCTAACTCTACCAATGTTAGAAATGAAAGGAGACCTTAATTCAGTCTATAATAAGTTATCGGGTGAATATTCCATCCGTGTTCCTAACTTTCTCCGAAACCCAAACTGACTTTCCCTGAGGTCGACCTCTAGCAGTCTAGCAATTCGTCTGTAAATGCAGAAATTCGTGTTAGTATTTTGAGGTGAGTCTTGTGGCGCGTGTGAGATAAACTAAAAAACAGGGTTTCTGGCGTACAACAATCTCCAAAATTACAAAGATTTTTAGATCGAGAAGACACATCAAATAGCTGGAAAAATCTCATTTCCGTCACTTGTTAATGGACACATGTACCATGTTTGCACACATCTTCGGCAGCGGCGTGACGTGTGATGTATTGGTAGGCCTAGGATATCCCATTTCTGAGACAGAGCTGTGCAGCGATCTGGGAGAGCCTTTGCTACCTGACGAGCCGCATGTCGCGTCCCATGCAAGCGATATCCGAGTGGTTCCCAGCGCTTCCGAGACCATTATCCCTTAAATACAAATTAATGACTTTAAAAGAAATTGAAGTAATGAGTGCTGAATAACAATTAGTAACATTCAGACAAAACTCACTCATCTTGTTGGCACTTTAAAGAAGCAAGGAACAGGAAACCGATTAGACAATTGACTGTGCTTCCTTCTAATAACCCTTTTTTTATATGTAATTTGCTGTCGGTCTTTGAGCATCGTAAGTCGTGCTCCAACTCTATACTGGTCTTTAATTTTGTTTTGAGGACCACCGCAGTCAGAAGTGGAATCGGTATTCGTAACTGCCCAGCGACATTTCGCGAAAATAATGCCAGTTCTTTTCCCTCAGAATCTCTTTTTTAATGTCTTGTGTTTGCAGAGTCCAAGAAAACGTACTTTGCTCGAAATATACAATCTGAAAATACTCCTACATTCACTTAAATTGTTTTTTTTTCAATTAGAAAAATACAGTTCTGCTCATAAATACTGCTACATTACGAAGTTTGACAAATAATAAATATTTATACATAGCGCATGAGTAGTAGGGAGATGGTGGTACTGATGCAATTTGGATATGAAATTGATACACAAATACTTAGGGATTACAATTACAAATAACCTAAATTGGAGCGATCACATAGATAATATTGTGAGTAGAGCAAACCAAAGACTGCGATTCATTGGCAGAACACTTAGAAGGTGAAACAGGTCTACTAAAGAGACTGCTTACACCACGCTTGTCCGCCCTATTCTGGAGTACTGCTGTGCGGTGTGGAATCCGCATCAGGTGGGACTGACGGATGACATCGAAGAAGTAAAGAAGGGCAGCTCGTTATGTGTTATCGCGAAATAGGGGAGATAGTGTGGCAGACATGATACGTGAATTGGAGTGGCAATCATTAAAACAAAGGCGTTTTTCGTTGCGATGGGATCTTCTCATGAAATATCAATCACCAGTTTTCTCCTCCGATTGCGAAAAAATTCTGCTGGCACCCACCTACAAAGGGAGAAATGTTCATCACAGTAAAATAAGGGAAATCAGGGCTCGCACGGAAAAATTTAAGTGCTCGTTTTTCCCGCGTGCCGTTCGAAAGTGGAACGGTAGAAAGACAGCTTGAAGGTGGTTCATTGAACCCTCTGCCAGGCACTTTAGTGTGGATAGCAGAGTAATCACGTAGATGTAGATTAAATTGATCAATTAATTACTGCCACCCCTGGATGACACCATGTGTTTCCCCAGCTGACACGTGTGACCCCGACCCTTCTCCCACCCCGTCATCCGTCCCCCTCCCCCACCTATCATGTTATTCTGAATTTTAGCGGTAAAATGGAATTTTCGCTGTAAAATTTAGTTGTCAGTTGAGAGGACGTTAACAGAAATTGTTAATGTTTATAAAACAGGGGTAGGTAGTAGAAATCGGAAAATACTCAAGAGGATGGGAAATCGGGAAATTATGCACTGGGGAGGACATAATTTGCATTTCATAGGACAGGGATACCTTTATTTATCTTCCGATCTTCCGGTCGCACCACCGGCTGCTGCACGCATATTAAACGCGCCATGCAGAGCGATCGTGACTGTCCGGGGAGAGTTTCGCTCACATGCCGGTCTGCTGTTGAATGTGCAGTGACATGCACCACGCCACGCGCGTTGCTTGGCGCGGTATGTGGCGGCCCGCAGCAGAACGATGGCAGCCGCCCCCAGGCTGGAACGCAGGTGCCTCGCCTTGCGCGACGTCTTCGCCCCACACACACTGGACCCGTACCCCGCCCGCCCACACCAGTAGCCTCCTAGCAGTCCGCTACCACTCAGCGCCACAGTGGGGCCTGCAGCGGCCGGCCAGCGGTCAAAGAGAAATCGGCAGATGATTGAATGTGAGCTGCCGTTCCCTAGGCAACTGGCAGTGGGCGTCCACCACCAACAATAGATTTGTTTTCAAAGGTTAACATTTTTCTCCCATAGCCGTGCCCTAACGAGCTCCAACATATATTTCGAGGGATGGAGCCGATGTCAGAAGTGCCAGGCTGTTTGTGACAGAATGAACAAAAGGGTGTTTTTTAAAGATAGCAGCTGCGTCCAATTTTCCAGTCACATGCAGCCACTTGCCAGCAAACAAATGATGTTTTCGAAAGTTTCCTCTACGTGTTTGACCCAGAATTTTTTCCTCTCACGAAGCAGCATTCTGTTTCTCAATCAACTGAACCAAGCCTATTTCAGCCTGCTTGCAGAGAAAGGAGGCAAGTCATAACTTACTGGTATAGCATTCAGAGTTCCTATTGTCCCTCTGCAAAATAGAGGGCGGAGTCTGAAAGTACACAAAGCCCAACCCTCACAACGACCATAATCAGTCTCTGAAAAATGGTTCAAATGGCTCTGAGCACTATGCGACTTAACTTATGAGGTCATCAGTCGCCTAGAACTTAGAACTAATTAAACCTAACTAACCTAAGGACATCACACACATCCATGCCCGAGGCAGGATTCGAACCTGCGACCGTAGCGGTCACGGGGTTCCAGACTGAAGCGTCTAGAACCGCACGGCCACACCGGCCTGCTCAGTCTCTGACTGTGCCTGGTTGTGAGCGTGTGATTCTCGCAATATGAAACAGCCAGCCAGTAGCGATGCCAGTGGCAGCAGTGATGGGAAATTACCAAACTTGGGGCAATTGCCATGTTTATATAAAAAAAATTATGAGTTCAAATTGCGACAGTTATAAAATTTCGCAGCAATGTTTTCAAATTTTTCGAGATTGTGATACATCGTAATCTCCAGTAGTGTCTCAGCTTAGAGATGTAATAGGTAGAATCACTGGGGCTATCTCCTTCAGTCACTCCCCCTGGTTGAAGGAGTGTATTGGATTAAATGCCTAAAACAAGCAAGCTCGACTGGTGATTTCGATAAAGATTTTTATAAATTTTTTATAAATAAGGTCACTATTTTCAATGAGAACTTTGTCACTGTGGAGATGTCGAAGGTTTCAGTAGAGTTTACAAAATCAATCTGTTTGGGTATGTATGTACTGGACATCTCCAAACTCCACATGTACCGCTTCCACTACGAGTTTGCTAAAAGTCATTTCGTGGAACCAAAGTTACTTTATGGGCATTTCGTGGAACCAAAGTTACTTTATGTGGATACAGATAGCCTTATATATTGGGTGAAGAACAGTGATCCGTATACAGTAATTAGGACTGACGGCAATAAATTAGACACCTCGGGACATGCAGCTGATAATCCTTACAGTACTGTTCTTCAGAACAAGAAGGTTATAGGCTTAATAAAAGATGAGGCGGATGGATTGCTGATTGTGGAGTTTGTGGGACTAAGATCCAAAATATATGCATATCATACAATAGATGGTTTCACCCAGAGGAGGATTAAGGCTGTGCAGCGTGCAGCATCACGTGTCCTCACGATTTAAGCCTACTTGTGGTGCCTGCACAGTGGTGATTGCGGTGCTCTGTTGCACCCTCCGCATACGGTACGGCAAAGTAGTATTCGATCGTGATGCTACGAGGTGTACACTGTACTGCAACCTTAAGTCGGATTGTCACTTCATGGCGATAAAGGAGCCATTTGTGACGACAGGAAAAAGACCCTCCTGTGAATGAGAAAGACAGAGAGAGAGAGAGAACAGTAACAGGAACTGTGAATTTAAAAGTAGTACTACTTCGTGTATTGGAAAACCAACAAGATTTGTGAATGTAAAACTGTATTGCTACTGTGAATATTTATGTCTGAAAAAAAGAATGTTCTTCGTTACCACACATCTTTGTAGTTGTTTTACAAATCTCTACCGTTACAAATGTATATAAAGGCTGTTTAAGGTGCACAAGATAATAGTTTGAAGCCTGAGGGAGGTGAGGTTTAAGGTGGAACAAAATATGTGTAATCATTGCATGGGATTTCACCTATGGTGCTGCACGTACAGGGTTTGGGGGACAGGCGGCGCATGATCGTGTCACCTTTCAAAGACTTATTGCAAACACGCCTGAAATTATGTCACTGTGCTTGAACAAAGCCGCAGACGTAGGATCTGGGCAAAGCTACATACTATCTAAGTAGGAGCTAGGTATAAACAAAGAAAAACACAGAATGTGACGTAAAATAATCATTAATTTTCATTAATCCAAATTAAAACTAATTTTGCATTTTCATACGCAGACACAACCTTATTTTCACACATCTTTTTATGGAGTTGATGGATAGCAGGGCACCTGCAGAATTCCAGCTCTTGAATAGATGCAAATTGGAAGATTCGATGCAACCATGTGAACTTCTCCTCGCCCTAGACACAGATGATGGTATCAGGATGATCGAATATTCTGTGACGTTATCATATCTTTATAAGGTATAGCAGGATCGTCCCAGTAAAGTCCATGTAAGAAATGAGTTAACCATTTTGCACTCCTCCATGTTTTAGCACAGTTCACATCCTTGAAAGGCGTCTGATATGCAATGATTGCAGTGAAAGTCTATTATACCAGTGTCTTCTGTGTATGCTATGAATGCAACATCTTTAAATATAAATTGTCTACACTCATCATCATAGAAACTTTGAATGTAAGCAACGACGTTCACACTCCAAGTTGCTTTGTGAAATGCTTTGTGTGTGACACAGCACTTGGTCATTTATACAGCACGCTGCACAACGCCAGTAAATGGGCAATAATTAATCACACGGTCATATAGAAATAAAGCATAAGGTTCAGTGTGTTCTGAGAAATTTGATGATTCAAATTCGATATGTACATCTATTGGTCGAGATTTAATTATTCATTCAGGTTAGAAGAGTCTATTACAATGATTGGTGTTAGGTCGTTGAATCTCCATTGGACTGAGTACTCATCCTTTCTCTTCAGCACTTTCATAGTAAGAAGCACGGAACCTTGAATACATGTCAAATGGTAGACTGTATACATTCTGGTCCCGCTGTAGCAGTAAATTGTCACATGGATAGAATTCTGAATTCAGGTAGCCTTTGGCACTAGTGACACTACAGTTGTCAAATAAGGTGGCATCATTTGCTAAATTCTCCCTTCTATTGGTCTGAAATTCAAGTATGATGAGTCTCAGTGTTTCCAGCTCCGTGGTGGTTTTAATAGCCCTTCTTTGCCTGCTCGCTGCCGGTAGCACCGGATACTCAAAGACCTCTAATGAGCGGAAAGTTAACAGCAGGTATGTACCGGTATTCAGAACTTTTAAAACCTTCTAACGCTCCTCTTCTGCGACAGTGATGCGTGGCATTTTCCATATAATTTTATTGATGATGTTCCGATTCTCCTCTTGAGCTCCTTAAATGTATAATTGCTATCTGCTGCACTCCATACGTAATAAGCTCCTATTTAGCATTCATAATAATTCTCTGCATGTCCTCGAAGTACCACATAAGCGTTTTTGGAGTTATGCATCCAGTAAATCGGCGATACTCTTCTGTAGTCCTACCCACAGGCTCGTCTTTGAACCATGTAGTCGTACAATGATTTCCTCATCACGAAAGTTAAAAAGCTGGTTATTCTGGCCCACAATACGCAGCTCCAGACAGTCCACTGTCTGAATTGTCACTGGAAGGTAGATAGTCTCGGTAGGAGTCTCAACAATCTTGTACACTGTTCCAGCTGATGGGAAGATCCGTAAAATGAATTAACCAATATATTGTTGAGATATGGGTTCGTTACAATGTTACTCTCAACACGGATTGTGCTGACATGGAGAATATCCACTGCCTGATCAGATTTGTAAAATTTACTGGGATCTGTCTTCAAAACCTGTCAATTTGTGAAACCCAGTAGTCGGTCTATTGAACCCTTCTACCTAAAGCGAATCGATGCATTCACCGTCCTTATTTCAGATTGAAATGTAATGATGTTTGCACGGAGCTCAATCCCTTTTCCAGACTGTTTAAAACTTCGTTTATCGTCAATGTCATATGCCAGTTTCAATTTCCATAATTTAGTTTTTACCACTAATTTCAGATGAAGTTCATTGTTAGCCTCTGTGATATTTGGGATGGTATTGTATGGCTCCAGTCCAATCAGCGCGATATTCCTATCTCCAATGCATAAATCAAGTGATGGGAAGCAATTCGCACCTAATAAAGATAAAATTCGATCGGCGGTGTGAAGCTCTTTTTTGCTACATGTGCGATGTCGTGTTCCATACACTCTTTGTCGATCAGATTTATCCCCTAATCACCGCGTGCCAATCGTTTTTGAAGTTTTGTTCCAGGCCCATAGTAGTTGTATCAAATGGTTCAAATAGTTCTAAGCACTATGGGACTTAACATCTGAGGTCATCAGTCCCCTAGACTTAGAGCCCCTTAAACCTAACTAATCTAAGGACATCACACACATCCATGCCCGAGGAAGGGTTCGAACCTGCGACCGTAGCAGCAGCGCGCTTCCGGACTGAAGCGCCTAGAACCGCTCGACCACAGCGGCCGGCATAGTTGTATCCAGGATAGCGTAATTAGCCTGGTAGTTTGTCGAAAATTACGCCTCGTCCTCCAATGCGTCTCCTATCAAACATGCTATGTTACTGAGGTGGTTTTGGTTTGTGCACCATGTTATATAACAAATTGTCACCACTGATCCAGCCTTGATGCGGGAAAACAAAGCCATTTAACTAACGCTATATTCTCTCGATACAGGATGACCCTCTCTACGAGATACTCATCTCGTTCCAAGCTCTTCTGTAACTCTTGTGTGTAAAAACATTCTGCAATTTCAATACCACTGCTGTTCTTTAATAAGTAGGTTCTAGGATTTGTTCTCTGCTTTTTGGAAACTATGAATATCTCAGTTGACCAGTTTGGCATGTATGGCTTCTCAAATACTGTCTTGTGTTTTGAAATAAGTACTAAATCACCTGCATTTGTTCCTGTTTGCGTGGATCTAGCATTTTCATATGACTGTATACTGTATCTAGACATATATTATCACGAACATCGATTGGTTTCACTTTTACTGTGCGATGTTTGATTCCATTATACTGTGCAGTTCTTTGCGAAATAATATTGATTCATTTGTGTGAGCCATGAATGTTCAGATATTCCACAATACTCGACTTCGGTTGGGTGAATATCGACTAGTGGTGTATTCCATACTGCTCCATCACAGTCTTGAAATCTCCACCTGCAACAATCCACCAGATACATGCGCCACTTCCTTCCCTGTCTTCACTTTCGCAGGCATACACTATGTGATCAAAAGTACCCGGACACCTGGCTGAAAATGACTTACAAGTTCATGGCGGCCTCCATTGGAAATGCTGGAATTCAATATGGTGTTTGCCCACCATTAGCCTTGATGACAGCTTCCACTCTCGCAGGCATACGTTCAGTCAGGTTCCAGAAGGTTTCTTGGGGAATGGCAGCCCATTCTTCACGGAGTGCTGAACTGAGGAGAGGTATCGATGTCGGTCGGTGAGGCGTGGCACGAAGTCGGGGTTCCAAAACACCCCAAAGATGTTCTATAAGATTCATGTCGGGACTCTGAGCAGGTCAGTGCATTACAGGGATGTTATAGTCGTGTAACCACTCCGCCACAGGCCGTGCATTATGAACAGGTGCTCGATCGTGTTGAAAGATGCAATCGCCATCCTCGAATTGCTCTTCAACAGTGGGAAGCAAGAAGGCGCTTAAAACATCAATGTAGGCCTGTGTCGTGATAGTGCAACGCAAAACAACAAGGAGTACAAACACCCTCCATGAAAAACACGACCACAACATAAAACCACCGCCACCGAATTTTAATGTTGGTACTACACACGCTGGCAGATGACGTTCACCGGAGATTCACCATACCCACAGCCTATCATCGGATCGCCACATTGTGTACCGCGATTCGTTACTCCACACAACGTTTTTCCACTGTTCAGTCGTCCAATGTTTACGCTTCTTACACCAAGCGAGGCGCCGTTTTGCATTTACCGGCGTGATTTGTGGTTCATGAGCAGCCGCTCACCTCCCGCCTAACTGTCAAAGTACTTGCAGTGGATCCTGATGCAGTTTGGAAATCCTGTGTGATGTTCTGGATAGATGTCTGCCTATTATACATTACGACCCTCTTCAACTGTCGGCGGTGTCTGTCAGTCAAAAGACGAGGTTGGCTCAAATGGCTCTGAGCACTTTGCGACTTAACTTCTGAGGTCATCAGTCCCCTAGAACTTAGAACTACTTAAACCTAACTAACCTAAGGATATCACACACATCCATGCCCGAGGCAAGATTCGAACTTGCGACCGTAGCGGTCGCGCGGTTCCAGACTGATGTGCCTAGAAACTCTTGGACACACCGGCCGGTACGCGGTTGGCCTGTACGCTTTGGTGCTGTACGTGTCCCTTCACGTTTCCACTTCACTATGAAATCGGAAACAGTGGATCTAGGGATGTTTAGGAGTGTGCAAATCTCGCGTACAGGCGTGTGACACAAGGGACATCCAATCACCTGACCACGTTCGAAATCCGTGAGTTCCGCGGAACGCCGCAGTCCCCTCTCCCACGACGTCTAATGATTACTAAAGTCGCTGATATGGAGTACCTGGCAGTAGGTGGCAGCACAATGCACGAAATACGAAAAACGTATGTTTTTGGGCGGTCCGGATACTTTTGATCACATAGTGTATTTAGAAAAAAATCAATGACCATGAAAATATATTTGAATCCGTTATTCACACATGTAGACAAGATCCGCCTGCCACAGTTCATCCAAATCTTTAATCATGACATACCTTCGAGGGTACGTTTTGTGTGCTGTTTTGTGGAGTTCTATAAGCTCAGAAATAGGTTTTATAATGGATTTGTATTTCACATGAGTCCTTGGAAAATAAGGTTCAGTTGACCAGGTGTCCTTTGAAACTGTTTGTTGCCGATCTGTACTGTTTTTTTTTTCCTTGATTTAAAATTATAGGCTGCATGCTCAGTATTTATGACTTTTCACCACAGACACCGAATGTTTTGTCTATCCTAACGTCGCTGTGATGGTTAATGAAATCGGCAACAGCGTCATCGTCGTTGTTGTTGAATTTCACTGAGAGTTCGTCTAGAGATTCAGTAAGTGGTGTCTCCTCCCTCTTAAAATGCCTTAACCTCATCAATCGTAACTTCTCTCGAACGTCACTCCATGCCTCGATGACTTTATATCGTCATCTCGTTATATATTGTTCAGACATGTGTGCAGCGTGACATTTCATGTATCGACATCTCTTCTTCATATGCTGCTCCCCCTTCACAGTAACAACTACTTTCCCTTTAGTGAAGTCGTTTACTTTCTTTTCCATTGCATTAACCTTATCTTCAGTGTACTGTTCAGTCTCAGAAGGGCAAGACAATACGTCTGTAGTTCTTTACATACGCCTACAAATTTATGTTCAAGAATTTGAAATTTCGTGTCCATGTACAAGTGAATGTCTAGTCTATGCGCACTCATCCTGTCAGACTGAGTAACCAACGTGTGCTATAATTAGGTTTGCATTATCCCTCCCAGCTGTTTCGGGATTCTGGAATATGTCTGACTCTGGTGAAAAACGTCAACAGCCATATGGCGACCAAAACAGAAATATCGTCGAATTTGATCTTGGTTTTCCATAGCAGCATCGTCAAATATCAACACTGTGTTTGGCTATACTTTTTCCAGTGGATAGATGTCACACCATCTCCACCCTGTAATATCTCCTGTAATAGTCGATATTTCGGCTGAAACAGTGCTTTTGAAAATGCGCATACGTGCTCAAAGCGGATTCTGTATGGACGTGTTAGCAGCAGCATGAGTGCTTTTGTCCTGCTGTAGCTGGATGGACCTACAATTATTGCTCGTATGTTGTCGGGAAGAAATGCATTCTTCTTCCGCTCTTCTTGCACACTGTCACAGCTCCAGTAGCTTATAACAAAGTGTTGATGCTTCATCCACGCTGCCATGCTACCTACTACGTGTTGTATTGGCGTGCAGTTTGCTTTTTTAGAAAATAATGAACACTATGCCCTGCCATGACACAGACTATCTCATGTACTGGCATGCAATTGGCTTTTACAGAGAAATTAATTAAATGACATAATTTTCTCCTGTTGTGTGTTTAGAGTGTAAATACTGGTTGCAATAGCTTTAGGACTTACAATGTAATGAGAGGTAAGAAATAAAACATATACATGATTGTATACATTTTTATACAGTAGTCACACATGGGATGCACTACGTCAACAGGTTCTTTGTTTTTCTTAACACCAGTACAGAATTCAGAAAACAAAGCCTTTTTTTAAACACAGAATTCAGCATGTATTTTTCTCAAACTTATTGGCAATACAGTAGTTTTCGTTGGCACCGTACTGACGCACTACTCAATGTCGTCTTCATGCAAACTGTTCATATAGAGGTACCCCGCAATTTCGCTATACACAGCTTTAACACCAGGCAGCCATCTGTTCAGTCTTTCCAACACAATGAATAGCACCATCTATAGACCAAACAAGGTTGTAACAGTGGAATATTGTAGACAAATGGATGTGTCACCTGATTTCAAACGGAGTGCAGTCATTATACACTTTTATAATGGACAGACATAGAGCAGCACAGTAAACGTGTGAAGGAAGGCCCGCATCTCGTGGTAGTGCGGTAGCGTTATCGCTTCCTACGCCCGGGTTCCCGGGTTCGATTCCCGGCGGGGTTAGGGATTTTTTCTCGCTCGTGATGGCTGGGTGTTGTTTGGTGTCCTTAGGTTAGTTAGGTTTAAGTAGTTCTAGGGGACTGATAACCATAGATGTTAAGTCCCATAGTGCTCAGAGCCATTTTTTCTGAAGGAGGAAGGCTCAACTGATGCTCGATGTAGGCTGTTGCACGACACAGTTCATCCTGTTCCACCTCTGTAAACAAAACATTTTTATGTGCGTTCTCGATCTCTATCATAATACACCAGTGTCTGTTTACAGATGCTTCTAACCCTATATGTAAACGCTTCAAACCACTAGCAGTTAAATTATACACTGAAATGAACAGTAGTGGCGCACAGGGCTTAATTCTACCTTCTCATCCACTACATACTCACTTTTTCTATGCAATATCACTGAAATATTCTATAATGGAGCGTATGGTTAAAATGGTTCTGAGCACTGTGGGACTTAACATCTGAGGTCATCAGTCCCCTGGACTTAGAACTACTTAAACCTAACTAACCTAAGGACATCACTCACATCCATGCCCGAGGCAGGATTCGAACCTGCGACCGTAGTGGTCTCGCGTTTCCAGACTGTAGCGCCTAGAACCGCTCGGCCACTCCGGCCGGCTGGCGCGTATGATGGGTCCAGTATCGACCTGCATGTTGCTAATTAGGAACCCCAGTGCACTCCTGCAAGTCATGGGCTGACTGTGTGTCTTCAACCGACTACAACAGATGACTATCCTGCTGTATCAGGCTGACCAGGTGCACGACAGTATCCCAGGATGCTGCCACTACTGCGGGTCTCAATGGCCTGGCTTATGCTGCTGCTGCTGCAGAACCCCACAGGCTGTAGGATGTCACATCCAGTGATGAGTAAAGAAGAAAACCCGTTACAAGAGATAATAGCTGCACAAAGACTTCATCTTCCTCACACAGCGGCAAAGACAGACATTAAGCAAAGAGAACTTACTCTTCCATGGCTTCTCCCTATTCTGCTGCAGCTGGGCAGTGCTGGACTATCTCTGACTGCGTCTGAGGATGCAGAGCTGGTGGCCTCACCTTATATCCCCGATGTGATCAGATGCTGCATTCCTATTGACTACTGCCTATTTCGAGCGCCTCTGGTGGTATGATTGTGAACTAAACCAGCTGCCTGGCCCTCTGTGTCTGAGACAGATGTCTCTTGTGAAGTGCGAACTGACAGTGAATTTCAAAAATGGTAAAAAGTTATAAAAACAGCATTGGTCCGCATGACTTGCAGAATGCATTTTGATACCATTCTGCAGCATATCCATTATCTGATGGACAGTATTCCTCTTCTTCTTCAGGCACTCATTTCCATTCTCCATATAGGAGGCTGTGGGTGCAGTCCTCAACTGCATGCTTATGGACAACATGCCTGTTGAACTCCTCCTAGGCTGACACTAACAGCTCTTCGATAGAACACATTCTGCATAGCAGTGAGGATGGCAGGCAAGTGACGATGGGATGGAACGACGAGTTGGGGGAGGAGGAAGTGGATGGGGATGAGCTTTGAAGCTCTTCCATAGTACTGTATATATCACATATACAAAAATGCTTCCACTGAAGCGAATTAGCACCCATTGCCCTCCTCTTCTATTTTCAAGGTGTGAACGCCTCGTATTGAAAATCTCTGCAGTTTGCACACACACATAAACATGTATTGGTTGTGATGTGCGTCTTGGCTCCACCCCTCTGCATTGTCACAATCTGCTGAACCAATTTCTTCTGCTTCTTTCTCCTACACTCTTCCAGTGTCATAGCCTTCCATCCTCCATGTGGTGAACTCTGGCTACAGCACTCCTTCGAATACATCATGTAATACAGCTATTGAAAGCTGCTCTACCCTTCAGATTAATGTCACTGAGCGACAATCGCAATGCTTCTACAACGACAGCTCAGCACAGACTGAACTTCTCCCACCAGTTCTGGTCACATGAGGAGAGAAAAAAGAAGTTCCCATCCAAATTTGGATTGCTTGCGAATTTCTGTGGGAGGGGTTGGAGATGGGATGTCAACAAAGCTCTAGGACAAAGAAATATTCACCATTTTTTAAATTCTCGCCAAAATTCGAAATTCCCCCCAGTAGGGTAGGTGGGGGAGGAGGAGAGGAAGGGGCAGCTAGTGGGGGAGGAGGGGATGGGGCGGGAGCCAACGTGCTGGCTGAGAAAAACACATGGCGTCATCCAGGGGTAGGGATAATTAACTGATCAATTTAATTAGTTTGCATCTCAAATTGATATTAAAATTGCGCCAGGGGCCCCTTCTCCCTACTACTTGCATGCATAGTAGATTTGGGCTGATAACTATATTTGTAGGTCATTTTGGATTTACATGGCTCGAAATTTGCATACGGATCTGCCACCTGTGGCAGTAACAATGCATTTAAGCCGTTTGCTCACAGAGTCGAACTTACCTTGGTGAAGAGTGGATAATTCCCTGTTAGTTCGAATCTACCTCAGAGTCGTATACCTGGCGAGTGCTGGTTTGGCAGTTTCTGGGCGACCCATAAGTGGATGTTTTCAACGGGTGAGAGATCTGGAGATCGCACTGGCCAAAGCAACAGTCGAACACCATTTCAATCAAGATAGATCAGGGTTAGCATACGGATCTGCCACCTCTGGCTGTAACAATGCATTTAAGCCGTTTGCTCACAGAGTCGAACTTACCTTGGTGAAGAGTGGATAATTCCCTGTTAGTTCGAATCTACCTCAGAGTCGTATACCTGGCGAGTGCTGGTTTGGCAGTTTCTGGGCGACCCATAAGTGGATGTTTTCAACGGGTGAGAGATCTGGAGATCGCACTGGCCAAAGCAACAGTCGAACACCATTTCAATCAAGATAGGTCAGGAGGGAACGGGCAACATGCAGTCTTGCATAATCTTGCTGAATCATAACATCACTGAGACCTCGAAGATGGGACACAGTCACCATCATTAAAGATCATTTACACCGGTGTGCCTTACAACTAGTCGCCATGGGCAGTGTTTGCCACACAGGCAAGTAGAAGCACGTGTCTCCCGTCTAGTATAGAGAGACCTGTGCCTGCGTTCGCTATCCCGTGTGCACAGTTCAAGGGAGTGCGTGACTTGGCATCGGTCCATGCGCCTCCTTGCATTTTCGTGCAATGGCCGCATGCACCTATTTTGTTCCAGAAACGTCGCACAGATCTAAACACATCTTTAACACGCCAAATTATTCGCTACGCCAGTGTTTCCCAACCTGGAGGTAATTATCCCCTGAGGGGCAAAATGCAATTTTCTGTTTTGGTTATTAAACTAAATTATTTTAAAAGATCATTACTATTAACATTATTTCCCAAAACTGTAATATTCATTATGTAAATTACCAATAATTACATTTCTAATTTTTGTATACTAGCATTGACGTGTGATACAAAGTATTGAGGCTTACATCTTGTAAAACGAACATAGTCTACCCATTGAGTAGACCTTTTCTACTTTGTATCATTCTTTTTTCACCTTGAAACTGATACATATATCTTAAATATGCTGAAATATCTAATGAAAATAGCTTCCATAATTTGTAGGTAGTACCCACAGTTGACCAGAGGGCGCTTCATTTTTCACTTTGCATTTCTCAAGAATAAATGAGCAAACCGAGAGCACAACATAACAGTAACTAAGTATAATAGCTACTACACTGCTGCAAGGGCTAAACAGTATCATTATTATTATTATTATTTTATTATTACTATTGTTGTTATTATTATTATTTATTACTGTTATTATGATCAGGCCTGGTGGCCTAGTAAAGTGAGTGCCTGGAATCCGACAGGTCTCAGGATAGTATCTCGGTTGGACCATGAAAGTTTTAGTGTGCCTTCGATCTGACCTTCACTTCTCAACAATGTGAGGCATCATGGTTCGGATTCCATATTAAACTGGAGGTCCCCTTTCCCAAGCTGGATAACGGATAGCGTATGGGCTTGCAAATCGTTGAATTGTTATCATATTGAAAGACATACACCCGCATGAAATTATTATTGTTATTATTAGTGGAAATGGTCAGAAATAAAGGGCTGGTACCCCAAAGTCTTCCAGTTTCTTCGGGAGACCAATAAGCAAATGATTTACAAAAAGTAAAAATAGGGCTCAGATCTTAATTTGGTTGACATAAAATGGGGGTGCAGGGAGTGGCTGAAGCAAGAGTCGGTAGGGAGAGGAGTGGTAAGGAGTAAGGATGTTTGTAGCGAATTTCTAGATTTATTGTGGATAGTTAACTTTCTTTTCTGAGAAGGAATTGCAGGTAGCACTTGCATTGCCCTTAGAATACCTTCATCATTCTATAAAAAGGGTTATCAGAAATAAACAGTGCCAAAAACGATGGAGTGAATGAGGGACCGGAAGGAGTGCAGGGGGGCGGGAGGGTTACTAGCTTACTAGCTAATACTGATTGCACTCAGAAGTAAAGGTCTCGGTAGGGAACCACTGCGCTATGCGAACTCAATGGCGCTCCGTACTATCACGTCAAGTGCTCGGCTCATGTGATGATAATAACAATCCAACCTGACAACGTTGTTCCTCCTAGGAGTCTCCACACAATATAGAAGTGGGACAAAAATATGGAAACACCGCGAGAAATGCATGCTTCATTATAAGTGCAGGTGCTAGCCGAGCCTGCAGGTTGTGTTGTTGTATCTGACTATGAACGGCGCCTGTGGAGTGTCCTCATTACGTTGCAAGTGTCAGTCACGATCATAACAGTGTTCTGTGTGGTTGTGAGTGCGTTATGTCGGAGCTAAGTGAATTGGAACGTGGGCAAATTGTGGGTGCTCGTATGGTGGGGGCTCCCGTAACCAAGGTAGCCGGAGTGTTTCGTGTTTCAAGAAGAAACTTATCGAATATTTATACCGCTTACAGAGAAAACGAAAAGACAAAAAGAACATCATCCGAAAAGTCATAACGCAGATGGGCGTATATATATATATATATATATATATATATATATATACTCCTGGAAATTCCCTCTGGCATCATTTAGTTTTCTTGTTTATCAATAACATGAACTGCCGATCACTCATACCATACAACACATACACGTAGACAATATTTTTATTCATTCTTCATTACTAGATGGGCATTCTGCTAGTAAAAGGGTGAAAGGCATTTCAGATCATGATCCACAAATTGTAACACTAAAAGGCTTTTGAAATCAAAAAAGTCACATAAAATTACAAACTATGTAGGCAAGTTAATCCAATAGCAGTAGAGAGTTTTTTAAACCTCATAGAGGAATAAGAGCGGCAGGATGTTTATAATGCCGATAACATATATGACAAATACAATGTTTTCCTTAACACATTTCTCATGCTCTTTGAGAGTTGCTTTCCATTAGAACGTCCTAAACGGAGTGCTAGCAGTAAAAGGCAGCCTGATTGGCTGACTTGTGGGATAAGAATATCATGTAGAACAAAGTGTGAATTATATCAAAATGATAGAAGTAGTCACAATCAAGCTACAGCAGCCCATTACAAACAGTACTGTAAGAAGCTTAAAAATGTTGCTAGGAAGGAAAAGAGTATATGGTACGCAGATAGAATAGCTAATTCGCACCATAAAAATAAAACCATATTGTCAGTTGTGAAGGAATTGTCTGGTGAACAGTACCAAGTCACCGATGTAAAGTCAGTTCGTAGTAAAAGTATTTCTGTTAAATCAGTTATATGTACAGTATTTAACAATCATTTTCTGAGCACTGCTGGTGAATTTAAAAAAAATTAGTTTCTACAGGGAACCATATAACTCCCTTGGCAAATGCCCTTCCGAGATTGATGTCTGAAACACTCCTCTGTGACACAGACAATGGAGAGATTGAGTCAATAATTAAATCAATGGAGATTAAGGACTCTCATTGATATGATGGAGTGCCTAGCAGAATATATAATTACTGTGCTGCACATGATAGCCCTGTATTCAGCCATATTTGTAATTTTTCCTTTAGGATGGTCAGTTTCCTGAACGATTAAAGTACTCAGTAGTAATGCAGCTTTATAGAAAGGGAGAAATTGATAATGTAGACAATTTTATACCTATGTCTATGCCATTAGTGTTTGCTAACGGTATTGAAAGGCTCTGTATGTAAGGATAATTGTTCATTGTATATCACACGATTTGCTATCAAATGAACAGTTCGCCTTTAGAAGTCTTTTAACAACTGAAAATGCTGTATTCTCTTTTCTCTGTGAGGTTCTGCATGGGTTAAACAAAAGGTTTCGAACGCTAGGCATATTTTTTGATCTAACTAAGTCGTTTGATTGTGTTGATCACAAAATATTGCTCCAGAAGTTGGACCATTATGGAATACGGGGAGTAGCTCACAATTGGTTCACTTCTTATTTTAGTAACAGAAAGCAAAAGGTAATTATTCACAGTGTTGAGAATGGCTGTCCCCCAGGGATCAGTGTTGGGGCCACTCCTGTTCCTTATTTATGTAAATGGTGTGCCGTCTAGTATTACGAGTAACTCGTAACTCTAAAATATTTCTGCTTGCTGATGATACTAGCTTGGTAGTAAAGAATGTTGTGTGCAACATTGTCTCGGTTTCAAATAGTGCAGTTCAGGACATAAGTTCATGGCTTGTAGAAAATAAACTAACGCTAGCTCACAGTAAGACTCAGTTTTTTACAGTTTCTAACACACAATTCATCAAAACCTGACGTTTTAATTTCACATAATGGGCATGTCATTAATGGAACTGAACAGCTGAAATTTCTACGTGTTCAGATAGATAGTAATCTGTCATGGAAAGCTCACATCCAGGGTCTTTTTAAAAGACTTAATGCTGCCATTTTTACTATTCGAACGGTATCTGAAGCGATGGGTCGTTTGACACGAAAATTAGTCTACTTTGGTTGTTTTGATTCACTTATGTCGTATGGTGCTACATTTTGGGATAACACTTCCCATTCTCAAAGGATATTTTCGGATCAGAAACGGGCGGCTCAGGCAATAAGTGGTGTAAGTTCGCGAACCTCTTGTCGACCCCTGTTCACTAGCCTGTGTATCTTGACATTGGCCTCTCAATGTATACATTCCTTACTGTCATTTCTTGTTAACAGTATCAGCTTATTCCCAAGAATAATCATCTTTCATTCGCTTAATACTCGGCAGAAATCAAACGTGCATTTGGGTCGGACTTCCTTAACTCTTGTGCAGAAAGGTGTGCAGTATACTGCTGCATCCATTTTCAGTAAGCTACTACAAGAATTCAAAAATCTTAGCGGTAATCCACGCGCTTTCAAATCCACACTAAAGAGTTTTCTCATGGGTCACTCCTTCTATGCTGTCTAGGAGTTCCTTGAAAAATTAAGCTGACTCTTGTTGTATTGTTGATTGCGTTTACTTGACTTTTTTCTGGTTCGTGAACATTTTACTTTTATCTGTTATTACCTCTATGTTGTGATTTCATATACTGACACTTTCCACGACCTTGGAGATTTGCTCCTCAATTTGGTCCTACGGAACTTACGTGCAAATAAAAAATAAAGAAAAGTAGTTCATGTTCCGCAGGAAGTGTTGTAAATCATGTTTTCCGTTGAACAACATGTTTTTGTCAATAATACATAGTTTTTAAACACGATTGAATATTCTGAAAGTACCCGATGCGAAACCATTCGTAAGATCTTCACCAAATCCAACGGACAGACAGCGTCGTTGATGATCTACCCGGGACTGTGTCTCCAGTCACACTGTTGCTACTCCTGATAACGTCGCCACCATAACTGAAATTATTCAGTAAAATCCAAGTAAATCAGAATTGCAACTGAAACTGGTTTGAAGCATTCCAACAGAAAACGCTGTGACAGAACCCATATATCTTCCTACTGAAAATCCGAAGTCACCACGCCGTATCATTAAGACATGTGCGACGGAGGGCTACTTTTGCTAATCAGATCCTCGCATTGATTAATAATGAAGGCTTTTATGTTGACTGCATCTGGCTCGCACATGAAGCACACTTCCACTTAAATGGAGTGGTGAATAAACAAAACTGGCGATTTCGGTGTACCGAAAATCCCCAATTGCGTGAAATGAAATCACTGTGTTCTCCCTGAGTTACTGCTTGAGCTGCGATGTGCGGCAGCGGCTTTATTGGCCCTGTTTCCATGCGAGAAATCATCACTAGTGAACGTTACATTGGAACACAGCTAACGTTGAACGATGGACCAGGCACCGCGCGGTTCGTGCGAGATGGGGCCAAGCCACATGACACTGGTTTTTCGCTTCATTGGTGAGTGCTTCGGGAATAGAGTTCCCGCATTGGTTTATTTCAGATTTACTGCTGCAGGGATGGGATGGGCTCCATATTCGTGTTCACTTTTTCGTGGACACATTGAAGGACACTGTCTACCGAAAACATGCTAGAAGAGCTTGAATCAGCAATCTTACGTGGCATCTGAATCCAATTCCTTTGAAGCACTACAAGCTATGATAGAAAATTTCATTGTTTGTTTGCGCCACATCCGTAGTGTCAGTGGTGGACATTTCGACAAGATTGTGATGTGAATGAAAGAGTGCTTTCAGAGGTCGAATTTAATTACACACGTTTGCACTTTAGGAGCTGCTCAGAGTACAGCGCCATCTGTTAGCAGCTTTTCGAACTATTTCGAAACTTCTGTACAAAATTCTTACAGCTATCGTAATAAACATACCGTTTGTTTCAGTCGTCTGTATATATTAGTTTTCGAGCTATTTAATTCTAATATCAGCGAGTCCTTCACTGAACATCCTGCACTTAACATGGCTGTACAATCGTGCACGTCTTAAGTAAAACTGGTCTGGATAGATCTCTGTAAGCTAAACATGTGTACGGATGCGAGTCTCTAGTCTCTCTCAGAAACGTAAGTTTAAAGCCAGTATGGATTAACAGTTTTCCCACGTAGAAAGATGACATGGATTTCAACACAAAAAGCATCCTAAACTTTAGGACTGCTTAGCGAACAATGAGTATTGAATATTACGAGGACAGACAGGAAAACAAACAAATGTACCAGGGCCTCGAGTGGAAAATGATTGTAATGAAACTGAAATAGCGGTGGATGTTTAGTGGACGGACAAAGAAAGTCACGAGGACCTAGTGTTAGGAAGATGAATGGCATTAGAAAATATCCAGGAAGTACAGTGGTGCATATCGCTGAAGATCGTAATGCATGGAAAAATCCGGACGAGACCTCTGTCCAGCAGTGGATGTCAGATTGCTGATGACGATGCTGATGATGACAGCGATCTGTTAAATATAAGAGCCTGTCTGGTAATGGAGAATATTTTATAAATTCAATAAGAGGGCCCTCTAAACAACAACAGAATCCTTTTCATTTTTACCCCAATGAAAGTTTCGTTCTTATCACCTCAAAGGGAAATTAGCCACAGATTGGGAATCTCAACACTATAGGCCTAGGAACCTAACTGGCCTCTCCATTCCAGCTGTCGTAGGACGGAACTTATATCCTAATAAGAGGATGTCTTTGGCATTAAAAAGTGACACACGTGTCGACAGTGTCTCGCCTCTGTACCTCTACATGTTGACAGTAGTCTTCGTATCTCCAATGAAACCGTGATTCTCGTCTCCTTACCGTCAATGAATACGAAAAGCTCATTGCGCTAAATAAATTTTTATTCCCGAATTTTATTTATTATTTCCTATCAACTGGATTTGTTGATTTCATTTTACACACTGTTGATGCCCAAACCTCAACATGGCTCCAACCTCATACACAGAGATGCAGGAATAGATGTACTTTCGCAACCTTATCACCTAATACATTCATCCACGTATCAACATGTACAAATACATTTCAGCTCAAATGATCTGATCTGATCTAAGCCACCGATAAAAAGTTATCAAGAAACTGTTACTCCTGAGGCAGCAGTAGAAACTGTCTTGCACTCATCCTTAAATATAATCGCGTAGTTGTCTGATTAGTTTCCTCTCTGTGTAATAGTAACTCTGTGTCGGCCTGTACTTGCCTACGAAGAATATTTAACTTGTCTTGGAGCCATCATCCAACTCTTAAAATTACACTCAGTGGCACATTTGACACCACGGAAAACAACAATGTCAATATATCTGTAATGTGTCCCATCAAACAAAAGGTGGATATTATGCGGCATTACAACCTCAAATTCCTGAAAGTTAGTGGTTTACGAGGACGTCTTTCGACCAGTCTACGATTTCCATGATCATTCGACACCGCTTTAACCAAGCTTCGTTTCTTGTACATCTATAAAGAATCTATATTTACAATTCTCCTGCATGTAAGTTTGATTCCGAGTCAGAAGCTGACGTAAATTACATCCATTTTTCGTGTTACAAATTTGACACCGAACGATCGGAATTTCTGAAGGCTATGATGAGTACGAGTTACCTCCTCCCTCAATCAGGATCTTCTCTTTTGGTTTCTAAAGACAGTCATCTGTATAAAGTGACTCTCAATTTTCTGAAGAGTACAAGTAAAAATATGTATGTCTCATATTTTCATTTATGAATATCGCTTACTATTGAATTTAAGAAGTAGTGTGAATTGATATCTTAAATATGTCTAGTTTACTTATCATTCTATTTGTCAAACAAGTTTTGTGGGAAAAACTGACGGCTGGAACTTCCACTTCTGTCAATATGTATTTATATATTTCCTCTGTACAGTTATGTATTTTATCTACACATGCGGTGTCGATGGCTAAATAGAGTAAAAAGGTCTAAGGCGCCTTTCCACAGTTCGCGCGGCTCTTCCCGAAGGAGGTTCGAGCCCTTCCTTGGGCACAGGTGTGTGTGTTGTCCGTAGTGTGTTAGTTTAAGTTCGATTAAGTAGTGTGGAAACCTGGGAACCGATTACCTCAGCAGTTTGGTCCCACAGAACTTACCACAAATTTCCAATTTCTAGCACCAAAAACTCTGGAGGCCAAATAAAACGAACTAACAATCAGAACCTCTAAATACATTATTAGTGATCTTTTCAAGGTATCCGAGGACTCAAGCGACCTAAAACATGAGTCATCGTCATTATCGTCATCATCTTTATCACCATCAATATCATCATCATCCAGAAAAACACAGTCCAAATGGTGTCTTTGTGGCGTTACGTTGTAAATTCACTAATTACTAAGAAAATACAAATACAGCTGTGGAGCTAAGGCAACGCTCTTCTTTATGCTTGCAGCATGTCCTTTGCTGGACAGATAGCTTAATACTGATATGGGGTAAAATCTTGTTAGCAACTTATAATGATGGATCGCCTTTGTGCGTAGCTCCCTCTTTTTCATGTAGACGTTTTGGAAACGAGTGTAGTGTCACGGTGCAGCTGTAAAGAAAAAAAAAGTACTTTGCCCATTGTACCACAGATGCACTGGAGCTTTGAGCTTAGGGGTAGTGCGATCCTGGGTTAGCTTTTAAAAGATTCTTATTTACTACCATATGTTGTAACATGGAAGCTCGAACGACATCAACAGAAATTCAATCGTTAAAATCAGAAAAAAAAAAACAATATTTAGCGCAGGAATAATTTTAGCTGAAAATGCGTACAGCAAAATAACAATAAAAATCTTTGTCTTGTTCCTAACAGATTCAGACGTTCCTAAACAATAGTCTTACTTGACCCCGGTGACATTACAAGCGGACACCAGTCAAGAAAGAAATATCACAATATCAGCCCACGATACCTTTACAAGCGGGCACGCACTCTGTATAACTAAGATTAGCAACTGCCACAGAAAGAGATACACCCTACTAGAATCTACCTGCAGCGACTTCCTAACCAGTGCTTGCGCACAACACAACTTCACAGAGCTACCTATTATATAAACAGAAAAAAAACAACACCACACGAGAAACTTGTGGCTATCTACAGTAACTGAATTACATTCTCTACGTGTTACTATAATCGTAGTGGAATAAAATGTCACTATTTTATGCACCACAACCCTTGCGCGCAATACGGAATTTCACTTCGCACAATTTGTAACGGATCGCCGTGTTTGAAAACACCTCAACAGATATAGTGCGAGCCAACTTCACCACGCGTAAATTTACTGTGTAAAAACCTGTCAGCTTCCCACTAATAGATCCGGGCCACAAAGGCACAACTCTTTGTGCTCTGCACAATTCTGCAGTAACAACTTCCCACCATTCCTTGTCTCTGGCTATGGGCTAACGTCTTCTTATGACCAACGAAAAAAACGCCGTCCGCTCTGTGACTATACACTGTTCACATACCGCTTGGCTGTGCCTCACGTAGACCGGTACGACTCTGCCGAGTCCCCTGCATGGCACTCAACGTTCCACTCTCTCTTGCTCTCCTGCTGGTCGTCAGCAAACTCTTCCCTCCGGCAGATCTGCTGCACTTTCTGCAAGACACTGTGGCCGACCCTTTGGCTAGCTACAGCAATACAAGAACCAGAACAAGTCCAGAAGGCGCGCCACAAGTCCCTGACGCCACCACGCGACTTGTACACCAACAGGGCAGCGGCCGCTAGTGGTGGCTCAAAATAATGGCCTCTCCCACTTACGGGTGCTGCCTGTGTCGCGCACTGACTCTTCAGTCAGCCATGTCAACGCAGAGAAGTGTGGGGAGCGCACATCGAGTCCGCGGCGCCTCCCCACAACTTCTCAGCCGTTGCCGCAGCGACCAGCAGTGCTGGCCCAAATCGATGTCGCCTGTTTTGCGCGCCACAGCAGGCCGAGGTCGGGTCTCGCAGGCGAAAGCTCGGAGTTGCGCCAGACATGCCCTCTGGTTAGACACCGAGCCCGAGATTAGTCGATTGGTTGGGAGGGAAGACGAGCATGCTGCGAAAGTCAATTTTACGGCACGACATATAAGCCAAAACGGCTTCGGGCACTTAATTTCTGAGCATTTTCTCAGATCTAAGTTTGGTATTCCTACTATAAAGACCTTGGCCAACTATGGCCCTCTGCACTCTTCTTCTAGACTCATGAACCATTTTTACTTCAAAGCACATTTGTTGCATCGAAGCACTATTTGCCTTATTTCTCTTAAGAAGAAACTGTTCACCTGGTTTAGAATCTCTGTGTAGACATCACTGCTCTCAAAGTAAAAGATAGCTGCCATCCATCGTCATCCAGGATCTCTGTAATGACAGACAGTTGTCTATTAGTGACTCAAATTCAACAATCAGGCTACGCTCCAGCGGTCGCCGTTTTCGGTAGAAATACGCCACACTCATTAGACGGCCTCCGCTCTCAGAGGTAGTGCACCGCACTCAACTGTTGTTCTTCATTCGCAACAATCATCCTCTACTCTCAATATCCATCCACCACTCGGGCATTGTTCTGAGTAGTACTATATAATTTTCACTCACTACAATAGAGCAAATGACATATGATCACTGCCATGCGAAGCAGAAGCACAAATGGGGCAGATCACGACTTCACTAGATACAAAGGTTTCTTTCCTAGGGCCGTTATAATACTGAGATACGCGCAATTCATAATTAGCTATCATTTTTTACCTTTGGCGAGGATGGTGATTAAGTACAAACTCCGAATATTGTACGTTCATATAGCTTCAACATGCAGAGAAAGAAGAAGACAACAAATTATACAGACGTAACACAAACTCGGATCTGTCAATGACGGAGAAGGACACCGTCCGTGTATATTTCGAAGGAACCATCGTGGCATCCACTTGAACTGGTTTTGGAAAATCACGGAAAGCCTAAATCGCAATGGACGGACGTGGTTTTTGGCTGCCGTGCTCCTGAATGAAAGTCCTCTGCGTGAAACTCAGCGCCACCTCGCTCCGTTTGCTTCTTCGAGATGGGATGTCGAATTTTGCACCCTCTCCATTATACAGTGATTTCCTGGATATAATAATAATGTAAGTGCTAATTTCTGTAGAAGTTGAATGTTGTGTTTTTGAATACAATGTGTATTGTTTCCGTAACGAATGGAACTCTTGAAGCAAATACGTGAATAATTACCGTGTAAGAGCGGCCACGGCGATCATCAACTTGTAAATCAAGTAACGTTCCATTCACTACCGTTGAGGTCGACTGTATATTCACCTTTTGTAGTACGTTAAATTAAAATCGGAAATGCATGGCGTAAATTTGCGACAGACACAAAGAGAGGGAGAGGAAGAGAGACAGAGACAGAGAGAGAGAGAGAGAGAGAGAGAGAGAGAGGAGAAGAAAAGAGCAGAGGCACAGACTACTTCGTAAGGTATAAAATGCATGTTTGACTATCAGCTGCTTTTATCTTAAACCCTAAATATCAACCGGTTTCGGTCCTGGACCATCTTCACGGATAATTGTTAAAATGATTCAAGCCACCACATTGCATTTGTCATTACTTAAATAATGTGTAGATCATCTCAGGAATATCAATTTACGACAAACGATTTTCCTTCGTCAGAAACTGAACTGAAACAGAACTTGCAGTAAAACTGAAACTGAGAATTTTAATCTCCTTGAGTCTTCATTATACACTCCTGGAAATTGAAATAAGAACACCGTGAATTCATTGTCCCAGGAAGGGGAAACTTTATTGACACATTCCTGGGGTCAGATAAATCACATGATCACACTGACAGAACCACAGGCATATAGACACAGGCAACAGAGCATGCACAATGTTGGCACTAATACAGTGTATATCTACCTTTCGCAGCAATGCAGGCTGCTATTCTCCCATGGAGACGATCGTAGAGATGCTGGATGTAGTCCTGTGGAACGGCTTGCCATGCCATTTCCACCTGGCGCCTCAGTTGGACCAGCGTTCGTGCTGGACGTGCAGACCGCGTGAGACGACGCTTCATCCAGTCCCAAACATGCTCAATGGGGGACAGATCCGGAGATCTTGCTGGCCAGGGTAGTTGACTTACACCTTCTAGAGCACGTTGGGTGGCACGGGATACATGCGGACGTGCATTGTCCTGTTGGAACAGCAAGTTCCCTTGCCGGTCTAGGAATGGTAGAACGATGGGTTCGATGACGGTTTGGATGTACCGTGCACTATTCAGTGTCCCCTCGACGATCACCAGAGGTGTACGGCCAGTGTAGGAGATCGCTCCCCACACCATGATGCCGGGTGTTGGCCCTGTGTGCCTCGGTCGTATGCAGTCCTGATTGTGGCGCTCACCTGCACGGCGCCAAACACGCATACGACCATCATTGGCACCAAGGCAGAAGCGACTCTCATCGCTGAAGACGACACGTCTCCATTCGTCCCTCCATTCACGCCTGTCGCGACACCACTGGAGGCGGGCTGCACGATGTTGGGGCGTGAGCGGAAGACGGCCTAACGGTGTGCGGGACCATAGCCCAGCTTCATGGAGACGGTTGCGAATGGTCCTCGCCGATACCCCAGGAGCAACAGTGTCCCTAATTTTCTGGGAAGTGGCGGTGCGGTCCCCTAAGGCACTGCGTAGGATCCTACGGTCTTGGCGTGCATCGGTGCGTCGCTGCGGTCCGGTCCCAGGTCGACGGGCACGTGCACCTTCCGCCGACCACTGGCGACAACATCGATGTACTGTGGAGACCTCACGCCCCACGTGTTGAGCAATTCGGCGGTACGTCCACCCGGCCTCCCGCATGCCCACTATACGCCCTCGCTCAAAGTCCGTCAACTGCACATATGGTTCACGTCCACGCTGTCGCTTCATGCTACCAGTGTTAAAGACTGCGATGGAGCTCCGTATGCCACGGCAAACTGGCTGACACTGACGGCGGCGGTGCACAAATGCTGCGCAGCTAGCGCCATTCGACGGCCAACACCGCGGTTCCTGGTGTGTCCGCTGTGCCGTGCGTGTGATCATTGCTTGTACAGCCCTCTCGCAGTGTCCGGAGCAAGTATGGTGGGGTTGACACACCGGTGTCAATGTGTTCTTTTTTCCATTTCCAGGAGTGTATAATAAATCTGTCTCACAAATATTATACTATGTTAAATTATGATTATTTCCACACAGAGTACTTCTAATCGGGTAATTATTGGAGAAACAAGGTGTACATGCGGAATGATATTTTGGGCTCCTCTACATTAACTGCGTTGAGCATGTATGGGATACTATAAATTGACAGTTATCTAGATTTTCTCCGCGACCCTTACGAGAGCTCTAAGTACTTCTCAGTATAATGAACACAGATACTATTCGAATTTATTCACATTACTGTTAACAGCAGTCAATCTTTTAAAGAGAATCGGATCGGCGGTAAGTCCCTTTACTTGGTAGTAGCGTAATATAGTTACACATACAGAAAATTGTTATCACGAGAACAGACGGCCTACGGCTCGTACTGAAACTTGTACTGCTGCGCCGACCCACGATCGCTGATGAAGTCAACCCGTAACCGGTCTGCATAATTAGGCACTCAGTGATCAGCTGTGAGAGATCACATGCGCAAAGACTTGAATGTTTCAAGTTTTTGGTCATTCTAAATGAACGAGGTGAGCGAATGTAGCAAAGTGTGCATTCAAGTGAAATGCTTCTCGCACGCTTCCCTCATGCAAACGATAAAACTAACTTCAGATTTTCTGTAGCGTGTGCTGTTTATCGTAGCTAATGAAATCGTACCGTCTTCTTTTCGACAAAGGCAGTCCTCCCTTATATGTGAAAATCGAGTGCCATCTGCCACATGTTATAATTTGAGCAGGGTTAACGGCTGACCTTGTATTCGGACCGTATTTCTTTGATGCTACTATGAACTTCCATAGCTGTCTTCAAATGATTAATATGTGGTTACATTCATAATTAATGTCTAAAAGAATAGCTGACACCGTTAAGCTTCAACAAGATTGCGCTCCAACACAGTTTGCTGCCTGTCCGCAAACGGCCAAATGCCAGTTTCCAAACGACTGATTTGCACATGGGTTATGGTACTTACCAGCACCATTCTCATGACCTCCACGAAGCTTAAACGTCAACAAATCGAACACTGCCTTATGGGACATAACAAAATTGTCTGTTCTTTCAGACATCTGTCTCTCCGTCAGACCTAACGGTACCGACCGGCCGCCGTGTCATCCTCAATACAAGCGTCACTGGATGCGGATATGGAGGGGCTTGTGGTCAGCACACCGCTATCCCGGCCGTATGTCAGTTTTCGAGACTGAATCAGCTACTTCTCAATCAAGTAGCTCCTCAGTTTGCCTGACAAGGGCTGAGTGTAACTCGCTTGCCAACAGCGCTCGGCAGACCGGATGGTCATCCATCCAAGAACTAGCTAGCCCATCCCGACAGCGCTTAACTTCGGTGATCTGACTGGAAACGGTGTTACCACTGTGGCAAGGCCGTTGGCTCTTTCAGACTGCATGTAAGTATTACAATCCTAGGCGGGCACATGGCGATAACAGCATTGGGGAAGACGTTTATAAACGACGACAGGCGAATGACGGTCAACTGAAAGACGGAGTTGGCATGGCCATTGAAAGGTTCTCCCATGGTCCTATGGTATACTGCAGCGCATGCACACGAGAATACGGCGAGACGTCAGCCTTTGCATCGAACACGAAGGCCTGCAGCCTGACATTGTTAACCCTTGAACCTTGTTAACAATTTTAATACACTCCACGTCGAAAAAAACGAACCACGAAGTAATTATCCGAATTGAATGGAAACCTGTGGATGTGATGCACATGCACAGACAAACAATTGATTTCAGCTTTAGAAAAAAATGGATGATTTATTCTAGAGAAAAAGCTTCTCAAATTGAATAAGTCAATAACGCGTTGGTCCACCTCTGGCTCCTTATGCAAGTAGTTATTCGGCTTGGCACTGATCGAGTTGTTGGATGTCCTACTGAGGGATATCGTCCCAAATTTGGTCCAACTGGCGCGTTAGATCGTCAAAATCCCGAACTGATTGGAGGGCCCTGCCCATAATGCTCCAAACGTTTTCAGTTGGGGAGAGATCCGGTGACATTGCTGCCCAAAATTGGGTTTGGCAAACACGAAGACAACGGGAAGTCTGTTGCTGAAATGAGATCCCAGGATGGGTTGCAATGAAGGGCAACAAAAAGGGGCATAGAACATCGTCGACATACCGCTGTGCTGTAAGGGTGTCACAGATGACGAACAAAGGTGTTTTGCTATGAAATTAAATGGCACCCCTGACCATGACTATTGGTTGTCGGACTGTATGGCACGCGACAGCGAAGTTGGTATCCCATCGCTGTCCGGGCGTCTGCAGGAAAGTGTTCGCTGGTCATCGAGACTCAGTTCGAAACAGACTTATCACTGAATACATTTATATTGCAATCATTGAAATTACAAGCCGAAGACATTGCAGGACTCTTAAAAAATTGGGACGTTTGTCAAGGTACAAGTATACTGATAAAGTGGACACAGCCGGAAGAATAGTGGAACAGGCTTGAGGCTTGCAATTGGATCGCAACAAAAACATTAACTGTTAATCTTACAAAAATGAAACTGGCTCAAGAAAATGATGTGGTCACAACATAACATGGACACCATACGCAATGTTAGAGAAGTACCCGAAAAGAGTACGAACACCAAAAATTATGCGAACTCCGTCTAGACAGTCTGGCGGGCACATCGGTCCGACAGACCGCCGTGCCATCCTACGCCAGTGGCATTATTGGTATCGATATGGAGGGGTGTGGGGCCAGCACACCATTCTCGCGGTCGCTGTTTGTTTTTGTCACGTGGAGCCGCTACTGGTCGGTCGAGTAGCTCCTCAGTTGGCATCACGAGGCTGAGTGCACCCATTTCCGATCCTCTCAGCAAGGGAAAAGCCCAGGCAGTACCGGGAATCCAAATCGGATGCTCCGTATGGCAGTCAGGCAAGCTGATCACTCAACTTCGGAGGCGGATTACAAAATATGTTTCAAGTGAAAAATAGCGCAAAGAATAACCCAATAAAATGGCAAAGCCGTTTAACGGCGGAAACGAAAATTAAAAGGCTGATGCGTCGAAAAAAAAATAATCAACTTACTAATTTTCCATCGTGCATGAGTTAAGACTTTTAGATTAACTTGCGCGAGCTCAGTCCTTGCGTATTTTCCGAATGAAGTGATATGAAGGTTCAGTTTCACAATTCTGCGGCAGAGATGTGGATCACTGCCTGGTGTCTGAAACCAGGAAAATTCACCACTATATGCCAGATAAAGCATTACCAGTATGATGTACAGGATTTATGTTTGGTGTGCCATTACCGGGTCGTTTTATTTAGGCCACCTTGTGTTACTGACTTAGCAAATAATGTTAGTTTACAGGCTCAAGACTTTGTACAAAATGGTTCAAATGACTCTGAGCACTATGGGACTTAACTTCTGAGATCATTAGTCCCATAGAACTTCGAACTAATTAAACCTAACTAACCTAAGGACATCACACACACCCATGCCCGAGGCAGGATTCGAACCTGCGACCGCAACGGTCGCGGGGGTACCAGACTGTAGCGCCTAGAGCCGCTCGGCCACCACGGCCGACACTTTGTACATATAACGCCATTATATATGAGGAAAAGCAATATCCATTTGGATCCAGATCAACAAATTCATTTCACAATCCACTGTACAGTACCTGGCGGAGGGTACTTCGTACCATTAGTAGACAGTCTCTGTCGTATTCCGCCGGCCGGGATGGCCGAGCGGTTCTAGGCGCTACGGTCTGGAACCGCGTGACCGCTACGGTCGCAGGTTCGAATCCTGCCTCGTGAATAGGTGTGTGTGGTGTCCTTAGGTTATTTAGGTTTAAATAGTTCTAAGTTCTAGGGGACTGATAACCTCAGAAGTTACGTCCCATAGTGCTCAGAGCCATTCGAACCATATTTTGTCGTATTCCAATTCGAGAACGAAGACATGGCCCATGTAGGCTGTAATCTGTTTATATCTGTGCAGCACATATTTTAAGCTTCACTCTTCGTGTCACGTATTTTCTTTTCCCTGGTCGGAATATCAAGCTAATACGAAAACTACCAATTAGAATTTCACTATAGGAATGTAAGATTACGTAATTTACGTCATGCAAAAGAAGTAGTGGCCCTTGAATACAAGATTAAAGGGTCGGAATTGGAATCACGCCGCACGAGTAGTGTTTGAGTACGAAGTGGAACGATCATTTAGAAACAGTCGCACATAAAGCTAACAACAAGCTACGATTAATTGGCAAGATTCCTGGGAGATGTAGCCTACGAAAACGACAGCATACAAAACAAATGTACGAGCCATATTTTAATACATCTACATCTACATGACTACTCTGCAGTTCACATTTAAGTTCTTGGCAGAGGGTTCATCGAACCACAATCATATTATCTCTCTACCACTCCACACCCGAAAAGCGCGCGGGAAAAGCGAACACCTAAACCTTTCTGTTCGAGCTCTGATTTCTCTTATTTTATTTTGATGATCATTCCTAGCTATGTAGGTTGGGCTCAACAAATTATTTTCGATTTCTGAAGAGAGAGTTGGTGACTGAAATTTCGTAAATAGATCTCGCTGCGACGAAAAACGTCTTTGCTTTAATGACTTCCATCCCAGTTCGCTAATCATATCTGCCACTCTCTCTCCCCTATTATGTGATAATACAAAACGAGCTGCCCTTTTTTGCACCCTCTCGATGTCCTCCGTCAATCCCACACCGCGCTAACAGAGGACGAACGAGTGTAGTGTGAGCTATCTCTTTAGTGATCTTGTTGCATCTTCTAAGTGTCCTGCCAATGAAACGCAACCTCTGGCTCGCCTTCCCCACAATACTATCTATTTGGTCTTTCCAACTGAAGTTGTTCGTAATTTTTACACCCAGGAACTTAGTTGAATTGACAGCCTTGAGAATTTTACTGTTTATCGAGTAATCGAATTCCAACGGATTTCTTTTGGAACTCATGTGGATCACCTCACATTTCGTTATTTAGCGTCAACTGCCACCTGCCACACCATACAGCAATCTTTTCTAAATCGCTTTCTAAACATTCATGGTGGTGTCTGTTTGTTCTATATCGTGTCTCCCTACCACTTTCGCGCAACGACGCTCTGAGCGTGTTTTTTAGGGAATTAACTAGTTTGAACCTGGGACCTGTTGCTGGTAAGGAGACGCCAGACCACACATGACATGTAGAATTCAGAAGAGTTCAGTGAGACTAGCGATGATATAACCAAATACTAAATGATCTCAGCGTCAGCTCCACTGCACTCCCTGTAAAAGAATCTTAATGCTAACTACATTTAGTAGAAAGGGTTCAAAGCTTTCCTATTTTTAGTTAGCTGGTAAAATAACGAAGAAAAAGCAGTTAAGTTTACCATCGATAATTTTATTCTACTCTTAAAACATCATTTATAAATTGCACTATTGATAAAAGGAAATGTTTTAATACAGGATGGTAAAAACCAACTGTGTTCAACAAAAATGTGAACGAATATTCCCTGAATGGTTTTCCAAGTCCTACAATCGATCGAAGGATGACCTATGCCATATCACATCTATAATCTAGATTTAATTTAAGTTTCATAAAAGAGAAAACTATCAAAATGGTCTACAGTGACCCTCAATTATCTTTAATTACTTATTTAACTTGTTGTAAATTACAGTGGCTGATGTGGCTTCTCAATAACTATACAAAAGAAAAATCATCGCGTTTCAGATCTGTTTTTCAAGTGGCAAATGTGAACACCATGAGTTTTAATTAACGATCGACACTAGTATTACGCAAAAAGGGGGTGTAACAGATGAGACTTCTGCAGTTCTGAGAGAAGCCTTATGCGCTCAAAAATGTGGAATCGCGTGCGTTCATTACCTTGTCGGTGTTTAAGCAGCGTCAGGGCGGCAGCGGCCGGCGCAGCAGCCATCCAGCTCGCCGTCTCGGAACCAACTCTCCTAACTTCTCCTTGCTACAATTTTCCGAAGTTGGTTTAAAAAAACTATCTGGCTGTGTTTTCATCTGACCAATCAGGGTCTTAATGTTAACCTTAAGCTCCGCCTACAAAAATTCTGTCTATCCAATGAGAAACGTTATACTTTTCATGGTGGGGCAATGTTTTTAAAGTTTGAAGCGTAACAGACGCTAAAAAGTCTCACGCTAAAACCTGCAGCTGGTGTGGTCCTTTTAGCGTTATCGTAAGATCTATACTGTTCTTCTGGAGGGCTCTATCTTTTAACATGGGCGGGGGGGGGGGGGGGGGGGGGTGGTCCTTGACGTACCTGGGACACGAAAAAGTCTCACGCTAAAACTTGCGGGTGGTAGTGGCCCTTTTTGTGTTATCGTAAGATCTATACTGTTTTTCTGGAGGGCTCTACCTTTTAACATGGGCTGGGGGGTGGTCCTTGACGTACCTGAGACGCGAAAAAGTCTCACGCTAAAACGTGCGGGTGGTGAGCCCTAGTGGTTAGCTGGAGACGTGGGTGTCGGTCCCTTATCGTAGGGCCTTCTAGCTTAACACGGTTCTGCTCTCGGCTTCTGTCCTCGTTTCTCCCCTCGGAACTGCGTCTGCCTCACGATGGGAAGGTACGACATGCATTTAGGCATTCTTGTGTTAGTCTGTGGTATTCCATTTGCTCACTCGTTACTCATATTACTTTGGTTAATTTAATGTCACGATTTATTCGGAGCTATGTGACATACTACTGGATTTGCTTACCATGTCAGGGTTTTCATGGAAGGTGTTGGATTTGCCTGACACCATACATATCACCACCCTTCGAACTTAATTTTTGCACTGAATTTAGGCAATGATTGAATCGTTGTCTAAGTCAGTCAAAAATTATTCCGGTGTCTAAATTTTGTTGCCTTCTGTTCAGCCACGTTATTCTGTTCTATGCTAGTTTGTATTACTAATTTATATTTTTATATTCTTCCACAGTATAATTAAAAATGACGAGAGAAGAATATTTTTATATTATTAATTTTTAATTATTTTCTTTCTTAGAAATATTGTTTTTATAAATATAGTAATTAAGTAAAATCTATTCCTAACACATTTTCTAAATATCATGTGCAAGTAAAAATGTTTTTGTTTCTAGACACTCATTTCAACATTGTTACACTAACAAATAAGAATTATTTCCAAGAATTGCTTTGACAAAGAAATATACATACACAAGTATTGAGATATTATCCTACTAAATGGTACAAATGTTAAAAAAAGGGAAAACATCCAACAAGATAATTTTTTATTCTTTGTTTTTATAAAGAGAAAATAAGTAAAATAGTTATTCTTTTATTTTTATGAAGAGAAAATAAGTGGCATATTGTTTCTTTATATACTGTCCATTTCAGAACTAATGACTTATTTTTATCGACAGTCTATTTTTTTATTTAAGTCCATAGTCAATGACTGTTATTTTTTTGTTTATTAGCTGTCTGGTGTGCTTAACTTATATAGTTTTTCACACGTTTCTTTTGCACAATTCCTACATCACATAATTTGATTTCACACATTCACACAATCCTATGAATGTTCAAGCATGAGGTTGGCGAATGTTTTTGCACTAAGGTGATGGACTTGAGCGAGATGGATGTGTGCAAGCATTTGATGTACAACTTCGTTCGTCGTTCCTTGTTGGCTTTGCAAGTGTGTGTGGCTGTTGTGGAGGTCCCATAATGGAATGGAGCTGAGAGTCCAGAATCTCGTGGATTACTGGCTTTGTATGCGTGAAAGTCATCGTTATGTGTCGCTGAAAGCGGTCGTTTTTCGTTGTAATACTTCTCAGACGACAAGTTTACAATAGGATAGGGATTTGGGAAGGTATGTCGTCTATTCTTCACCCATCTTCTTTCTTGGTCTCAATCTTGCGAATCTTCAACTTCTGTTCTTCCTGCTTTTTCTCTGCTTCTTACTTGCCTCTTGGTTCTTCTCTGAGCAGGATATGGAAATATTTATTGATAACTAGTCGCTTTGAAGTTCTCCTCCTAGTAACAGTTTGATAAATTGTTTGGGCGTGTCATTTTTAATTTGTGGAAATTCTTCTTCAGTTTTGTGCATCAGCGTGCTGTTTAATAGCAGTAGATTCACTTTTACACATATTTTTTGCCAGCGGTGACTTGCCCAAGAGGTCTTCTCGTCCGGCCGTTTTTTGCTCGCTCCGCTGTGTCGGGGCTCAGAGACCCTTCCGGCGTTCGCGGTCCCAACGCCGTCCCGCCGCGTCTCAGCAGGGGTCTGTTACTGTGCGGCTCGGTGTTCCATCCCAGCAAGGTTCCACCTAGTGGGCATATTTATTGCCCACTTTCGCTACAAGGGCCTTCTGTTGGTTCGCTGTCCTTTTCCTTCTCTCGACGCTCCTGCTACGTAGGAATCGTGTCTTGCTAATTACGTCCTTTTCTTTCTTGATACATCTCGCGTCGCAACTTGTGGGTCGTTGCATCTCTTCCTTGCTGGAGTTTTTACAATGGTTCTTACAAAAGTTTTACTTATAATCATCTAACATATATCTAGTATCTACTTGTTCTTCTTCTTCTTGCATCAACGAATCCTCCACTGAATCATACATGAGTCTTTTTAGGAATTTCCTTTGTGAATTCGAAATTTCTGTAGGATAAGCTTCGACTGCTACTTCTCTCTCTTTTATTACCTCTTCTCTATTTCTTTCTTCATTTACCCTTTCTTCTACATCCCCTACTTTTTCCTCATCCTCGTCTATCTTCTCCTTCTTCGTCGCTACTTCCACATAATCGCATCTAAATGCTCTAATTATCGCTTCATAACTTCCATCATTATATACGTTGGGTTGTGTGCCCACTCGTAATTTATTTACAACTTCTGTCGACTGTGCATTATCCTCATTGAATTCGCTTTCCCTGGTTTCCATCTCAAATAGCTCTGCAATACTCATTACTTCGTCCTTTCCTCCTACATTCGTTGTGCATGCCTCTGATAATTCATCTTCCTCGTCAGTATTCTCCCAAATAATTTCGTCCCAACACGATATTCTTATTTTCTTGTCTTCGTTTTCAACTGGTCCCTGCAGATTTGTTTCTTCCTTCTTCTCTTCTCAAGATAAGATTTTTAATTCTCTGTTCAAGGTGCTGCAATTGTCCTGGGTCGGTGCGTCATTCTCTTTGGCATGCGCGCTTAGCTGTCAACTCGAACATTTATCGGGGTTTGGTGGTTTTACCTCCATTTCTTCTATCTGTATTCGCTGTTCTTGTTCAGTTTGTTGATAGTGGTTTCTTTGTTGATAATTTGTCGGTCTATTGGTTCTCCAGTACCCGTTCCGGTTGTCGTTATTCCCTCTGTAATAGTTGTTGCCGATCCTGGGTGAATTATAGTTATTCCCATATTCCCTTCTAAATCCATAACTGGTTCTTTGTTGAAATCTATTGTCGTTTCTTGGTGCGAAGTTATCACGTGGTTCGTAATTATTGTTTCTTCGTACTGTTTCTTGTGGATTCCACTGCTTTTTGCCTTCGTTTTCACGTGCGCTTCGTCTTTTTCTTGCGTCATCTTCCGAAAATATGAACTCTAGTTCCCTTAGAATACCTTTAAATGCTTCGACGTCATTGCCTCCGCGACCTACTAATGATTGCTGGTATTTCAATGGTAGCTTCATCGCGCATAATTTAATCAACTCTTCGTCACTGTATGGTACATCTAAGCATTGATTTTTGTTTGCCATTACTTCGAAAAATTTCACGGGACTCTTCTCTCCTGAATTTTCAAAATATGGGTTCTGTAATAATTCGTACTTCACTCTGTTCTGTGCTTCGCTCGACCAATATCGCGAGAGAAACTTCTCTCTGAAATCTTCGTACGATCAGCATGTCGCTGCAACATTCTGCATGGTTTCTGCGACTGTTCCTGACATGTGTGCACATATAAAGTCTAATTTGTGTGCTAGCGTCCAGTGTTCTGGTAATCCTACTCGGAATTGATCAATAAAAGTTCGTGGATGTAATGAGTTTTCTTCTCGAAAGTGTTGAAATTTTCTGACTGTGAGGAAATGATCGTTGTCGTACTTCGTCATAGTTCCATATGAAATTCGCGATTCTTCGCCACTTTTGTTTCTGATCATTTCTCCCGTCGTTCTTTCCTGTTGTGGTAGATCCATTGGATATTGTCCACTGTAACTTTCGCCTACCCTTGCGTAGTATCGTTGGAGTGGTACACAATAATTTTCTTCCATCGGTTGTGAACGTGTAGCTGAATGCATTGCACTGTACTCTTCGCGACCTGGCTTTCCATTGTCACTTATGTTACTTTCCGTCTGTGATTGGAATCGCAAATGCGTAATGTCTTCGTTAATTGCTTGTTTTTCCGGTGCTGTTACAGATACGGATGTGGTTGCAGACTCTGTGCTTGTTCGATCCTGTTCACTACGCTCTTCAGTGGTTTGCTACAACTCTGTTCGCAATTTCTGAAATTGTCGCTTCGTTTGCGCTTCTATTTTGACTATGCAGTTATCATATCTTTTCAGCGCTGCTTTTGTGATACGTTTGTGTAACACATCGTTTTCAACAATTTCACGTGCTGTACCTGCTGCTTGTCTAGTAATTTCGTTTATCTGTTTCTCTAATTTCTTGACTTCTCCCTCGGTGTTGTTACGTAATGTTTTGATCTCGTCCTCAGTGTCATTAAGCAATGTTTGTACGTCCGCTTGTACCTTGTCAATGTCTGTTCTCAATTGATTGTGACCTATTATTAAGTTTCCTATCACTTCTCGAGATTCTTTTGCCTCGTCTTCAATATCACTTAGGTGTAACTGAATTTTTTTGTTTTGTTCTTTAATCTCACGCATTTGTCTCGTGGTTTCTGCATTCTGAATTTGAATTTGGTTCGCTATGTCTTTATTTTGCCTTGTCATGGTTTCCGTAATTTGTTGTAATAATTCTGCCAGATTGGTGGGTCCTATTGCGTTTTGTTCCGACGTCCTACGCTCTGTGTTTTCGCCCAAGTGTTGGTTCGCAACCGATTGCATTGAACTGTGCTGTGACACATTTCTGCTCGCATTCCTTGTACTCTCTGATGAGGGAGCTCTGATTACTTGTACTATGGGTTCTACGTATTCAAGACGCAATCCTTATCGACTGTCTCTCTACTTTCCTGCTCCTCTGTCGTATGCTGTCCTAGGTTTTCTGTGCCTTGGCGTACATTATCCTCGTTATGGTGCGATATCTGGCCTATTTCTCGCGATACTGCATCGTCTGTTGTACTGTCCTCTATTCTCTGACAATTTTCATGATGGGTCTCTACCTCAATTCGGTAAAGGTCACGATCTGCCATTGCTAATCTTTCCGAATCCCTTATTTTCTGTTTTAAAAGCAATTCACGCGCCCTACTCCGCGTCACCATACGCTCATACGATCTTAAGCGTTTCATAAACTTCTTGTTCACACGACTTGACACTACCAAGACTGACAATCCATTCACTTACTTGTTGGGTCAGAACCAACTTGTCAACGATGTATCCGCCACCTGCGCGCTTGCATTCGAGAGAAAACTTAATTCTAACAATTTTCAAAATTCATAACATAATTATGCTATTGTCTCTGCTAGAATTCTCACTTGAATACTTTCTTACTATCTATCGCTGCAGCTACTGTTCTCGACTATGTATAAATTCAGAAAAAAATTTACTACGAAAATTTTTCAGCAGGATATTTTTCTGACCTAGTTAGGCATGTGGTCGACCTTCAATCATGGTAATTTACCATCCTGGCAGGGTCGCCATTTTCTAAACGTTCATGGTGGTGTCTGTATGTCTTATATCGTGTCTCCCTACCACTTTCGCGCAACGACGCTCTGAGCGTGTTTTTTAGGGAATAAACTAGTTTGAACCTGGGACCTGTTGCTGGTAAGGAGACGCCAGACCACACATGACATGTAGAATTCAGAAGAGTTCAGTGAGACTAGCGATGATATAACCAAATACTAAATGATCTCAGTGTCAGCTCCATTGCACTCCCTGTAACAGAATCTTAATGCTAACTCAATTTAGTGGAAAAGGGTTCAAGGCTCTCCTATTTTTAGTTAGCTGGTAAAATAACGAAGAAAAAGCAGTTAAGTATACCATTGGAAATTTTATTCTACTCACAAAACATCGTTTATAAATTGCACTATTGATAAAAAGAAATGTTTTAATACAGGATGGTAAAAACCAACTGCATTCAATAAAAATGTGAACGAATATTCCCTGAATGGATTCCCAAGTTCTACAATCGATCGAAGGATGACCTATGCCATATCACATCTATAATCTAGGTTTAATTTAAGTTTCACAAAAAAGAAAACTATCAAAATGGTCTACAGTGACCCTCAATTATCTTTAATTACTTATTTAACTTGTTGTAAATTACAGTGGCTGATGTGGCTTCTCAATAACTATATAAAAGAAAAATCATCGCGTTTCAGATCTGTTCTTCAAGTGGCAAATGTGAACACCATGAGTTTTAATTAACGATCGACACTAGTATTACGCAAAAAGGGGGTGTAACAGATGAGACTTCTGCAGTTCTGAGTGAAGCCTTATGCGCTCAAAAATGCGGAATCGCGTACGTTCATTACCTTGTCGGTGTTTAAGCAACGTCAGGGTGGCAGCGGCCGGCGCAGCAGCCATCCAGCTCGCCGTCTCGGAACCAACTCTCCTAACTTCTCCTTGCTACAATTTTCCGAAGTTAATTTAAAACTTTTCATCTGACCAATCAGGGTCTCAATGTTAACCTTAAGCTCCGCCTACAAAAATTCTGTCTATCCAATGAGAAACGTTATACTTTTCGTGGTGGGGCAATGTTTTTAAAGTTTGAAGCGTAACAGACGCTAAAAAGTCTCACGCTAAAACCTGCAGCTGGTGTGGTCCTTTTAGCGTTATCGTAAGATCTATACTTTTCTTCTGGAGGTCTCTATCTTTTAACATGGGCTGGGGGGTGGTCCTTGACGTACCTGGGACACGAAAAAGTCTCACGCTAAAACTTGCGGGTGGTAGTGGCCCTTTTTGTGTTATGTTAAGATCTATATTGTTTTTCTGGAGGGCTCTACCTTTTAACATGGGCCGGGGGGTGGTCCTTGACGTACCTGAGACGCGAAAAAGTCTCACGCTAAAACGTGCGGGTGGTGAGACCTAGTGGTTAGCCGGAGACGTAGGTGTCCATCCCTTATCGTAGGGCCTTCTAGCTTAACACGGTTCTGCTCTCGGCTTCTGTCCTCGTTTCTCCCCTTGGAGCTGCGTCTGCCTCACGGTGGGAAGGTACGACATGCATTTAGGCATTCTTGTGTTAGTTGTGGTATTCCATTTGCTCACTCGTTACTCGTATTACTTTGGTTAATTTAATGTCACGATTTATTTGGAGCTATGTGACATACTACTGGATTTGCTTATCATGTCAGGGTTTTCATGGAACGTGTTTGATTTGCCTGACACCTTACAGCTTTGCAGCTGATTCTGGTCTTCGGATGATCTTACTAGACGGTAAATTACAGCATCATCTGCGAACAACCTAAGAGAACTGCCCAGATTGTCACCCAGGTCATTTATATAGATCAGGAACAGCAGAGGTCCCAGGACGCTTCCCTGGGGAACACCTGATATCACTTCAGTTTTACTCGATGATTTTCCGTCTATTACTACGAACTGCGACCTTATCTGACAGGAAATCACGAATCCAGTCGCACAACTGAGACGATACCCCATAGGCCCGCAGCTTGATTAGAAGTCGCTTGTGAGGAACGGTGTCAAAAGCTTTCCGGAAATCTAGAAATACGGAATCAACTTGAGATCCCCTGTCGATAGCGGCCATTACTTCGTGCGAATAAAGAGCTAGCTGCGTTGCACAAGAACGATGTTTTCTGAAACCATGCTGATTACGTATCAATAGATCGTTCCCTTCGAGGTGATTCATAATCTTTGAATACAGTATATGCTCCAAAACCCTACTGCAAACCGACGTCAATGATATAGGTCTGTAGTTCGATGGATTACTCCTTCTACCCTTCTTAAACATTGGTGCGACCTGCGCAATTTTTCAATCTGTAGGTACAGATCTATCGGTGAGCAAGCGGTTGTATATGATTGCTGAGTAGGGAGCTATTGTATCAACGTAATCTGAAAGGAACCTAATCGGTAAACAATCTGGACCTGAAGACTTGCCCGTATAAGCGATTTGAGTTGTTCCGCAATCCCTAAGGTATCTACTCCTAAGGAACTCATGCTAGCAGCTGTTCGTGTTTGAAATTCTGGAATATTCCATTCGTCTTCCCTGGTGAAGGAATTTCGGAAAACTGCGTTCAATAACTCCGCTTTAGCGGCACAGTCGTCGGTACTGCTCGATCAAGTCAGAACTGCGCGAGACATTGGGTGTACGGAAAGAAAGGTGGTGCTAATGGTCGAACTTCTTTTCCTTTTTCGAGAGAGTAACATAAATACTGAAAAATATCAGCTAGCAGACACTAGAAGAAAAACGCCACATGTCACATCAAAAGCTGTTCAGGCTAACTCTAAGACGCAGTTTCTAGGAGAATGTGAAGATGACACTGCGATTGATAACACCGGGTAGATTGTCGTATAAGAAGTCAATCCTGAATGGAATGAGAAGAAACCGTCCTCTTGTAAGCATTTTAAGGAGATATGCAGAGTACAGTTTAGGTGTAACACACTAAGAGTCATTCGCTACAACAAAGACTGTACAAGAATCTGGGTGCAGCAGACATCATGGGATCAAGCAGAGGAGTCCAAGCAGCGGAGAGAGTGCTGAACGAAAATTGTCAGTGAGGGTGCCATAGTGTGGGCGGAGAATGAAGAAAATGATAGGAGTGAGTGTGTCGAAGCGTATACTGCTGCTGATTGTGATGAGAGTAAATAAGACGAAATATGTTGTCAATAAGTTGCATCAAATGTTAAACAAACGTTTGCAGTACATACTTATGTCATACACTTTTGGTAATTTTTCTCGTGTTAAGCAGTGTGAGGGTTATTTTCACGCAAAATGTTTTTCTTTATTTCTTCCTCAACACGTAAGACTACGGCTTACATGTGCTGGCAGCTTTTTTTCGGGCAAATACGGTACTTGTTCGACGCCAATTTCGATGTTAAGTTTTTTTCTGCTACTACCCATTACCGTCTTCTTCAGTTTATTCACAATCAATATTCTGTACTCTTTAGACTGTCCATTCCAGTCAACGTTTTCTTCAGTGTTATTCTCCAGCTTCTCCTGGCGTATACAAATACGGATGTAAGTAAACTGGCAGATTACGGCACTGCAGTCGGCAACGCCGATATAAGACAATAAGTGTCTTGCGATTTTGGTAGATCGGTTACTGCTGTTACAATGGCAGGTTATCAAGATTTAAGTTAGTTTCAACATGGTGTTATAGTCGGCGCACAAGCAATGGGAAACAGCATCTCCAAGGTAGCGATGAGCTGGGGATTTTCCCCTACGACCATTTCACGAATGTAGCGTGAATATCAGGAATCCGTTAAAACACCATATCTCCGATATCGCTGCGGCCGGAACAAGATCCTGCAAGAACGGGACCAATGACGACTGAAAAGAATCTTTCAACATGACAGAAGTCCGACCCTTCAAGCACATTGCTGTAGATTTCAATGCTTGGCAATCAGCAAGTGTCAGCGCCATTCGACGAAACATCATCGATATGGGCTTTCGCAGCCGAAGGCCCACTCGTGTACCCTTGATGACTACACGACGCTAAGCTTTCCGCCTCGTCAACATCGACATTGGACTGTTAGTGATTGGAAACATGTTGCCTGGTCGGACGAGTCCTGATTCAAATTGTGTCGAGCGGATGGACGTGGACGGGTATGGACACAACCTCATGAATCCATGGACCCTGCGTGTCAACAGTGCACTGTTCAAGCTGGTGGTGGCTCTGTAATGGTGTGGGGCGTGTTCAGTTGGAATGCCATGGGACCCCTTATACGTCTAGATGCGACTCTGGCAGGTGACACGAAATTAAGCATCCTCTCTGATAACGTGCATCTATTCATAACCGTTATACATTCCGAAGAACTTGGGCAATTCCAGCAGCACAATGCGACACTCCACATGTCCAGAATTGCTACACAGCGACTTCAGGAACACTCTTCTGTGTTTAAACGCTTCCGCTGGTGACCAAACTCTCAAGACACGAATATTATTGAGCATATCTGGGATGCCTTGCAACGTCCTGTTTCAGAAAAGGTCTCCATTATCTTGTACTCTCATGTATTTATGGACAGCCCTGCAGGATTCATAGTGTCAGTTCCTTCTATCACTACTTCAGACATTAGTTGAGTCCATGCCGCGTCGTGTTGAGTGCTAGCAGGGGCATACGATGTTAGGCAGTTGTACTAGTTCCTTTGGCTCTTCAGTGTAGTTCGCGGATCACAGTGTCCAAAGCGAATAATATTTCAGAGAAGGACCAAGTTGCCATCATCAAAGCGTTGATGAACTGATTACTTCGGAGCTTGCGCAGTGATTTTCTCTCTCTCTCTCTCTCTCTCTCTCCCTCCGCCAGACCGCATCCCACCCCTCCCGTTCTAATCGCTGTCACGCCCAGCATCTCCTCCTCCACTCGTCCCGCCAGCACATTGCTCCCTCTTTAGTTTGCGCTGGTATACGTATCCCGACAACACGACTACAGATCCAGATGTCATTTATGTATACTGTTGAAAATTAAAAAGGCAGCAGCATGAAGACGGCATGCGACGAACGTCAAACTGACGTGAAGCGTACTACATGTTTGGATGTGAAAATTATCAGGATTCACCATAAAGCTGCTGGGAGTAAGGCAACAGCTACATTTTGTACAAGCAGAGGGCCCCTGCAGTCGAAGAGGAAGGTGGTCTTCACCTTACCGGAACTTGTGTGAACAGCATTCGATTTCATTAGCGGGGAGGATATGGGCTGACTCACGTTAAGTCATGGTGACCTTCTTCGACTGTCCTCTGGCCGTTGAGTTCCTCGAGTGCGAAATCACAATCAATGTGTGACACTATGAAGACACTTTTAAGAAACTGCGACTCGCTATAAAGTCAGAGAGCCCTGGGGTGCTGTTGGACAAAATCATCCTGTTGCACGATAATGCCCGCCCCTACAGGCCAATAACACGGAAGCTACACTTCAACGGTTTGTTTGAGAAACACTACTACGTCCATTTTAAATGAGAACATTTTTGGTTCGGCTTTACCGTGACTGTGATTGATATCGAATGAAACAACAGGTTTTCTGTTACCAGTTCACTGTTTATTTGTTTCTTCACAAGAGAGTTCCACAAGTTACCCTACATCGTAACACAACATGTCATACTAACACATGTAAATCCATCTGATGATCAAGGTTTCAACTTTCGAAATTCGTTTTGGATATAAATGAACAGTGACTGGTAACTGTAAACTTGTTTTTTCATTCGACTACAACGTTCTCCGTACAGCCAAAATCGTTCACCATTTAATTTCCACATCTTTGGCGACCTGAAGAAAGACGTGGATGGACGGTGGTCTCAAGTTAGAAGATCTAGTATGCGAACTGATGCAGCTGCGGATCCGTTGACCCCATTCTATGAAACAGGAATTGCATCACCTCATCTCCCTGCGGGATAAAGTCTTAACGCGTGTAGAGTGATTACTGTTAAATGGAACCGTTCCACGGTCCTGTTCTCGCGGGTTTTCGGATTTGATTGAACTACCCCTCACAGATAAGGAAAGATTACGCAGTGGGTTTCTCATCCAGAAATCACATTTCAGTTTTGATTCTTGGTTAGAAGATCGTTTTATACCTCGGGTAGTAAGGAAAAAAGTCTAGCGGCACATTTGGAAACTGGATAGCAGCAGGATTGTTACATATTGGAATGTTGCTGCTTATGTTGGTCCGAACTATCATTTGAATAAAGAACTGATGGGTTTAGGAGGCCATACTCAATGCCATGCAGGAGCTCGACAGACTCAGGCGACGATCGTCCTAAAGGACAGACACATTGTTCGCTTTGCGATATAGAATCGCACAGCCACGTGACGTACCTTGACCCAGGAAAAAAATGGTTCAAATGGCTGTAAGCACTATGGGACAACATCTGAGGCCATTTGTCCCCTTGACTTAGAAATACTTAAACCGAACTAAGGACATCACACACAACCATGCCAGAGACAGTAGTCGAACCTGCGACCGTAGCAGCCGCGTGGTTCCGGACTAAAGCGCCTAGATCCGCTCAGCTACAGCGGCCGGCTAATATGACTCAGAAAGGGACTCGTTTGCAGCAAGACAAGTATCCATTCGACCAATGCCATGACGACTGGGGCGCCACGTACTGCCAGCCAAGAGACTATTATTGCAGCTTCATTACCTCATCAGCAGAGAGAGATGCGCTGACATTGGAGGGCCGAGAGACGACAGTGAACACAAGAGTGACACGACGCCACCTTTAAGGTGAGTCCTGATTCTGTATTTAGCATCATGATGAATGTATTGTGCGTGGAGGCTCTAAGGACAATGAACGTTCTCATATTGCATTCATCGTCAAACGGCCTCAGAAGCTGGTGTGGTGTGGGACATCATTGGATACACAACACGGTCACCTGTGGTACCATATCTCACGTATTAAGTCTGCCGGTTGTTACCTATTTTTCAGGTCTCAGTGAAATCTTTCAAGAAGGCAACGCCAAACGGCATGCTGGGCCTGCTGTCGTGACATACATCGATACAAAGGGTGTTCGAATGCTGCCATCCTAGTACATTCTTACCTGCTGAAAACCTGCTGGTCATGGGTTGCCACAACTCGCCAGCCGCTGTGACTAAAATTCTGGCATCGAATTGAAGCAGAATGCACCAGTGAACCCATGTCTGTCATCCAGACTCAGTCCCACTTGATACCTTGCCGTGTTAGAGCCATGTAGCTCTGTGTCTTCTTCCAGTTCTATATATTTAATCATATACTCCTTCTTCTACACATAACATCATAAAACGTGTTCATTTGCTCTATTGCCTGTGTTGCAGACTAATTTGCCAGTGGTGTAATTCTAGATCCTGAGTGAGTGAGTACTGAACCTTAGCAGATACACTATTTAATACCGAAATGAGATAAATTCTGACATCATCTCCAATTGGGCCCTGAAACAAATTCAGTGATGACAAGTGAAAAGTTTGTATCCTACCGGGACTCAGATCCTGATTTACCGTTTTACGTGAGCAGTCGGCTTAACCGCTATCGCTATCCGAGCAGCTTTCCTTCCGACTCAGCTTTCCATCTTGTCGCACACTACGTATGTAGCGCCCCCTATCCCAAATGACCGCGCAGTTGAGCGTCCCACAAACCAAATATCATCTCCACTCCTGTCCCAAACCCCAGGCATCACACATACACAAATAAACTGTATTTAATACTTTCCGGCTCTCAATTTACGTTAGTACATGTGCTAACTTTTATTTGTTAATCCCATTCTCTGTTTTCTGATGGGATATGACTCGATCCATGCAAAAATCTTGCCTTTAATGCTGGAACGTATTAATCTAACCAAACGTTCTCCGTGGTGTATATATTAGGTTGTCAAGGAAAAATTCTCCGGTGCGAGTCTTAGTTTGGCCGCCCTGCATATACGATGGTTGGAACTTAAACAGTGGCAACTATTTATTCACAATCGATAGATGTTTACACCTGTTACTGTCCTTCATGGTAGTCACCAGCGTTGTGTAGAATCCGTTGCCAGCTATGTGGGAGGCGTAGTATACCGTAAGCAGAGTCTTTTATGTTGATGGTGCGAATGGAGCGGTCTACTGCCTGTGGAATCTCTGGAACAGTTCTGAAGCGAATGCGACGAAATGGTTCCTTCGTCTTCGGAATCAAATCAAAGTCACAAGGACTTAAGTACGGGGAGTATGGTGGATGATACAGTACTTCCCAGTCCTTCGACGTGGCTGGGCTGCGCAGAAAGGCTCTGAGCACTATGGGACTTAACTTCTAAGGTCATCAGTCCCCTAGAACTTAGAACTACTTAAACCTAACCAACCTAAGGACATCACACACATCCATTCCCGAGGCAGGATTCGAACCTGCGACCGTAGCGGTCGCGCGGTTCCAGACTGTAGCGCCTAGAACCGCTCGGCCACTCGGGCCGGCTGCGCAGGAAGTATCGCCGCTTCTTTCGCAGAGCCTGTCGCAGGTGATGCTTATAAAACGACCTGCTTTGCGAAAGAAGCTGCGATACTTCCTGCGCAACCCACCCACCATTTTGCACGACAATGCGCGGCCGCTTACAGCGCAAGCTGTGGTTACTCTGTTCGGTGGATGGGACTGGGAAGTACTGTAGCATCCACCATATTCCACGGTCTTAGGTCCTTGTGTCTTTGATTTGATTTCGAAGATCAAGGAACCAGCATGAAATTTTCAGTCTGCAGCGGAGTATACGCTGATATGAAACTTCCTGCCAGATTAAAACTGTGTGCCGGGCGGAGACTCGAACTCGGGACCTTTGCCTCTCGCGGGCAAGTGCTCTACCATCTGAGCTACCCAAGCACGACTCACGCCCCGTCCTCACAACTTTAGTTCTGCCAGTATCTCGTCTCCTACCATCCAAACATTACAGCAGCTCTGCTGCGAAGGAAGGTAGGAGACGAGGTACTGCCAGAAGTAAAGCTGTGAGTACCGGGCGTGAGTCGTGCTTGGGTAGCTCAGATGGTAGAGCACTTGCCCGCGAAAGGCAAAGGTCCCCAGTTCGAGTCTCGGTCCGGCACACAGTTTTAATCTGCCAGGAAGTTTCATCAAGGAACCACTTCGTGGCATTCGCTTCAAAACCGTTCTACAGGCAGTAGACCGCTCCATTCGCACCATCAACAGAACAGGCTCAGCTAACAGTATACTACGCCTTCCACATCGTTGGCAACGAGTTCTACACAACTCTGGCGGCTACTTTGAAGGACAGTAAAAGATGCAAACATGTAACTCTTTTCTATCGGTTGTGAATAAATAGTTGCCGCTATTTAAGTTCCAACCTACGTAATATGTATGGTAATGGAGCTGTAACACAAACGTGGAGCAGATTTGAAATTACTACTACCAGTGGGAGACTTTCCATCCAGAAGGAGCGCAGCATGTTACCCTGGATGTAGAACCATTCTTGGAAACAAAAGTAACTTCACATGTGCTTGTTACATTCTGCCGGAGTGAATGTAGCATTTTGTAGCATGTTTTTTATTTCGGTAATGCTACCGAGCAAGAGTGACTCCACAACTCTGTGCACTACATTTCGAGTCTCAACTTCTTGCGGTGACGCTCGTTGAGACGCTGTGCACCATCGCTGGAGGATAGCCATGTAAGCCGCTAATGGTGCAGGCATCCTTCAGGCTCAGCTGGCAGCTCTGAAAAACAAGCTGTTGTCGGGGCGGGCATTCCCGCGGGCCGGACGGGACGCCGGCGGGCGTAATTGGCGGCGGCGCGGTGCGGCGTTCCTGGCGCGTCCGCGATAGCGCTGGCGTCGCAGCCGCCGTCGGCGCCGGCCCGTTGGCAGCACCGTTACAGCGAGGCGACCGCAACCGCGGAAGCTGCGCCGGTGCCTGCCGCTCGGTTTTGCAGGGATTACGCGCCTCGACAGCTGCGCGTCGCCTGCCGTCCGCCCCGTTGACAGCACCGGCAGTCGCTTCCACGAAGGGGCACCGCAGATGCCGTCCAGACATCGACCTCGGCGCTCGTACATTAGAGCGCCATTTCTGTTTCGTCACTGGGATCATTAGGCCGAGCCGAGCGACTGTTTTGTCTCACTACAGGACCTTTTACTTATAGGTCAATGCCTGTTCATAAATTTCCTAAAGCAGCACGACGCAATTCTTAAAAGAAAAAAGTCTATAAAAGCGTCTTTGAAGATTAAGATGGTTTCAGTCGATGTTAGGTACAAAACACCTGCAGAAAAGTAACACAGCCGCATCTACATCTACATGTTGGGCTCAACAAAATATTTTTGCATTCGGAAGACAAAGTTGGTGACTGAAATTTCGTAAATAGATCTCGCCGCGACGAAAAACCTCTTTGCTTCAATGGCTTCCATCCTAGTTCGCGTATCATATCTGCCACTCTCTCCCCCATATTACGTGATAATACAAAACGAGCTGCCCTTTTTTGCACCTTCTCGATGTCCTCCGTCAATCCCACCTGGTAAGGATCCCACACCGCGCAGCAATATTCTAACAGAGGACGAACGAGTGTAGTGTAAGCTATCTCTTTAGTGGACTTGTTGCATCTTCTAAGTGTCCTGCCAATGAAACGCAACATTTGGCTCGCCTTCCCCCACAATATTATCTATTTGGTCTTTCCAACTGAAGTTGTTCGTAATTTTTACACCCAGATACTTAGTTGAATTGACAGCCTTGAGAATTTTACTGTTTATGAGTAATCGAATTCCAACGGATTTCTTTTGGAACTCATGTGGATCACCTCACACTTTTCGTTATTTACCGTCAACTGCCACCTGCCACACCATATAGCAATCTTTTCTAAATCGCTTTGCAACTGATACTGGTCGAATCACCTCGAAGGGAACGATCTATTGATACGCAATCAGCATGGTTTCAGAAAACATCGTTCTTGTGCAACGCAGCTAGCTCTTTATTCGCATGAAGTAATGGCTGCTATCGACAGGAAATCTCAAGTTGATTCCGTATTCCTAGATTTCCGGAAAGCTTTTGACACCGTTCCTCAGAAGCAACTTCTAATCAAGGTGCGGGCCTATAGGGTATTATCGTCTCAGTTGTGCGACTGGATTCGTGATTTCCTGACAGATAAGGTCGTAGTTCGTAGTAATAGACGGAAAATCATCGAGTAAAACTGAAGTGATATCAGGTGTTCCCCAGGGAGGCGTCCTGGGACCTCTGCTGTTCCTGATCTATATAAATGATCTGGGTGACACTCTGAGCAGTTCTCTTAGGTTGTTCGCAGATGATGCTGTAATTTACCGTCTGGTAAGGTCATCGGAACTGAGACGATAATACCCCATAGGCCCGCAGCTTGATTAGAAGTCGCTTCTGAGGAACGGTGTCAAAAGCTTTCCGGAAATCTAGGAATACGGAATCAACTTGAGATTTCCTGTCGATAACAGCCATTACTTCATGCGAATAAAGAGCTAGCTGCGTTGCACAAGAACGATGTTTTCTGAAACCATGCTGATTGCGTATCAATAGATCGTTCCCTTCGAGGTGATTCATAATGTTTGAATACAGTATATACTCCAAAACCCTACTGCAAACCGACGTCAATGATATAGGTCTGTAGTTCGATGGATTACTCCTACTACCCTTCTTAAACACTGGTGCGACCTGCGCAATTTTCCAATCTGTAGGTACAGATCTATCGGTGAGCGAGCGGTTGTATATGATCGCTTAGTAGGGAGTTATTCTATCAGCGTAATCTGAAAGGAACCTAATAGGTATACAATCTGGACCTGAAGACTTGCCCGTATCAAGCGATTTGAGTTGCTTCGCAACCCCTAAGGTATCTACTTCTAAGAAACTCATGCTAACAGATGTTCGTGTTTCAAATTCTGGAATATTCCATTCGTCTTCCCTGGTGAAGGAATTTCGGAAAACTGCGTTCAATAACTCCGCTTTAGCGGCACAGTCGTCGGTAACAGTACCATCGGCACTGCGCAGCGAAGGTATTGACTGCGTCTTGCCGCTTGTGTACTTTACATACGACCAGAATTTCTTCGGATTTTCTACCAAATTTCGAGACAATGTTTCGGTGTGGAACCTATTAAAGGCGTCTCGCATTGAAGTGACGAATTTTTTAAACTGTTTGTCATTGCGACACTAGAGCCGTAAACCCAGCCTACACAGTCCGCTCACATTAACGTGACCACCTGCCAAAAGCCTGAATAACAAGCTTCTGTGACCCGGACCGTTGCGAGACGAGCAGGAAGACAGTCAGTGAGGTTCTGGTAGGTACAGACTCCAGTAGCTTTGCTTGAGTAGCGCGTACAGCTCGAACGAAATGGCCCCACAAATGCTCGACCGGGTTTTAATCCGAGGAGTTTGGTGGCCAGTGTAGTTTCATAAACTCATCCTGGTGCTCTAAGGAGCACGAGCGTACACTGTCAGTGGTGTGACACATTGCGTTACCCTGCTAGTGGTTGCCACTGTGGTGAGGAGAAATAAACTTCCTGTACTGATGGACATGGTCCCCAAAGATAGATGCATGCTTGTGTTGGTGAATTGTGACTTCCAGAATGACGAGAGCAACCAGAGGACGCCGCGAAAATATTCCCCAACACCATTACTCTCTCTCGATTCTTGCAGGTTGTTTCCTTTCAGACGTTCCATGCCGTACTGCGATGGGGTATAAACCATGATTCATCTGGAAAGGTCATCTGTCGCTAGTCAGTGAACGTACAGCTGCGGTGCAGGCGTGCGAACTCCAGCCGACGAACAACAGTCAGCATGGGTGCATGAACTACGCACCTGCTCAAAAAAAAAAAGTTCAAATGTGTGTGAAATCTTATGGGACTTAACTGCAAAGGTCATCAGTCCCTAAGCTTACACACTACTTCACCTAAATTATCCGAAGGACAAACACACTCTCATGCCCGTGGGAGGACTCGTACCTCCGCCGGGACCAGCCGCACAGTCCATGACTGCAGCGCCCGAGACCGCGCTGTTAATCCCGCACGGCACGCACCTGCTACAGAGGCCCATGCGCTGCAGCTTTCGCTAAATGGTCGTTGAGGAGACACTGCTGAAAGTGGGCAGAATCTTAGAATATATTCTGAGCTCAAACATAATGCTGTATTTAGAACAGAGCGAGCACCGTCATGTCAACCAGCATGGATTTCGAAAACATACATCATGTGAAACCAAATTCGCACTTTTCTCACGTAACACCCAGAAAGCCATGGATCAACGGAGTCAGGTATATGCAGTATTTCCAGATTTCCGAAAAGTAATTGGCACGCTACCACACCTACGGTTATTATTAAAAGGTCTATCGTATGGGACGTCAACCGAAATTTGTAATTTTATCAACGGTTCTTTTCTGGAGAGGGCGCAGCAAGTTATCTTGAAGGGATAGTTATGGACAGATGTAGAAATAACTTGAAGTCTACTTATCGTACGTGTATTGGGTCCTTTACTATTCATGTTTCATATTAACTACCTTGCAGACAAAACTGATAATATCCTTAACTTTTCGCAGATGCTGCAAGAAGCTGCAAAAATATTCAGTCAGATCTTGAAAAGATTTCAGTGTTATGCACAGATAAGCAACTTGCTATAAATTTTCAAAAATGTGAAATTGATTACTTCACAATACGAAAAAACGTAGTGTCCTATGACAGTAATATCAGTGAGTCACATTTGGAATCAGTCAACTCATACAAATACCTGGATGTGTCACTTAGTAAGGACATGAAATGGAATGATCTCATACGGTACTCACAGTCGCAGATAAAGCAGGTAGTAGACTTCCGTTTATTAGTACTGTGGGAACACGATCAGTATACAAAGAAGATTGCTTACAAATCATTCGTGCGACCTATCCTACAATGTTTGCTCAATTGGTTTGGACCCATACCAAGTAGGACTAACAGGGGATATTGAATATATACAGACAAGGGCAGCACAAATGGTGACAGGTTTGTTCGAACTGCGGGAGAGTCTCACAGAGATGTTGAAAGAACTGAACTGACAGATACTGTAAGGTAAACGTAAACTGTCTCTCAATCCATATGTGAATGGAACGGGAGAAAGTCCTTATAACTGGTACAGTAGGACATGCCCTATGCCATCGACTCCACAGTCGTTTGCAGCATGTATATGTGAATGCAGATGTACTTATATTGATAATCTTTAAGCTATGTATCAGCATTTGTAAAATCTTGTAATTCATGATGTTTCAGTTTAGTAAAGGGTTGTTTTTTAAAAAAGAGTGTGTTACCTAAAAGTTTTGTAATTTTCAAGTCTTTTGTTATTATCTCACTAGTAGCAACACTTTTTTACTTTTATTTAAATTCCATATTTATTAACAAATAGAAAATTAATAGACAAATATAGAATCATATTTTTAAACTAAAAAATCTTTTTATTTTTAACTACTAAATACATGAAAAATGCGAATATTTACGGTGAATTATTTGCTACAAATATGTGCAATATCAAATAAAAAATGAACTATTTTTTATTTCTAGAGACTGAATACTATTAAGAGAGCATGCATTATTTCATTCAAAAACAAGGCATTTCGAACATCTGTTTCAAATTTTATTTTAGTACAACTAGTACCCAAAAATAAAAAATGAGTTGTTTTTATTAAAAATTATGTTTCAGTGTTTGTTAATGAACGTTTCCATTTGAAATTAAATACAAAATGTACACAAAAGAAACAAAATTAAGTTGACGAACGACAACCGAGCCAGCGAATTGCAAGTACCAGTTTTCTATGCTACGTATTCAGGGCTTTGATTCTACGTATTCGGCACTTGCGCTAATAATTTCTAAATGCTTTGAACTTAACAGAGTTCAGAAGTTTTCCATTCCTTAAAGGCCCGTTTTCACGATTCTCTTAGAACTGCTTCATAATGCTTTACGAAATTGATGCCCTGGCCCTGACCTCCAAGTTCTTATAAGTATGAAGAAGACCAACGATGGTAGAGCAATCCAGGTTTATTTGTCCCAGTCGATTACTCGTGGCAAGTGCTTCTGCAGCGCCCATGAAACTATTCCCGCTTATTCTCGCTTGTAATGAGTGGTCGTTTTATTCACACGTCGGCGGCAAAATTTCTTGTGTTATGTAAGCTATATGCTGTGCAGTTTGATACACAAACAGTGTAAATGAGGATATGAGGGAAATACATCATACAAAAGCCGAAATTTAGTAACATAGTTAAGGAACTGACAATGACAATATAGTTTATCGTTGACCAAAGCAAAATTCGTAGTGTGTCAAGAATGAGTTTTCATTCTACATAGGTTTGAAATTACCTTACAAGTTAAAACTGCTCTTTTCCCTAATATGTATTTATATGTGTGGTGACTGTTCTTTCGTACATATCCGAAACAAGCAGGCACTATTTGTTTTTGATCAGACAGCCATAGATTTACATGATGAAACTGAAATTCCGACATCAGCTGCAGTGTGACACTGGAATAAATTATGTGCCGACAAGCAGAAATGTGTGCCGGACCAGAATTTGAACCCGGGTTTCCCACTTTTTGCAATTGCTTGTCTTAACTCGTCCTGCTATCCAAGCACGCTTCATGTCCATCCAAAATTTCCAACTTGTCGCACATTACATACGTAGCATCCTCTGTCCATTACCCTCACTGCTCACAGCCTCTCACTGATTCCTGCAAGAGACAAAAATGCATATATTTATAGGTGTGGTGCCTGTTCATTTGGACATGTCTTAACTGGCCTTCAGTTGATATGTAGTGTTGTACAACAGCATTCTGAAATGATATAGCGGAGGCTTGACTAATGGTGCAGGTGATAGATATAGTGGAAACTCGAATTCTGGAAACAGTTCTGTGTCCTGCTCCAATATATCAGGCACTGCATCAGAGAGCTTGTCTGCATGCTGACTTAGTGGTGCAGATGATGGATATAGTGGAAACTCGAAGACTGGAAACAGTTTTGCACACTGACTTGATTTCCGCTCCAACATGTCGGAAGCTGCGTCAATGGGCGTATCTACATGCCAACTTGATTTCTGGTGCTGTTGCTCAAATGTATCAGGCGCTCCATCGTCTACAATATGGGGCTGTTGAAATTAGTAAGACGCAAAGATAACCATGAAAACATATATAATGAATAATATTTATAATAATAACGAGAATGATAACTAACATTGAATGAGTTGGTACATACACCTGTTTGAGTCAGTTTTTCTGCCTCGAGATGGCATATCTCTGCTGATGCTTCATGATGATGATCAAGCTTTCATTATTGTATACAGAGCACAAGTGGTGAGTTCTCTTGATTATATCAATTGGAATAAGTATTTCAGGTTGCGCCTATATCCCCACGTCAGGCATCTTGGCTTCTGACGTCATCGCTTATATCATGTATAGCCATACTGGATCGCCATCTTGTAATGTAAACTTAGAACCGTGCAGTTTAATACCTGTACCGTTACCCTGCTAAGTGGCTTGCTGTTTTACAGTCCAGACGAGTAAATAACATGTTTGTAGATTTGAAATAGTATTGGGGGGTAGCAGATCAACTGTAAATAGTTGATGGAATATGCTTCTGGCTTGGACATGACCATACTGTTTTCTGGCTGCAGGGTAGCGGTATAGGGGGAAACAAACCACAAATAGCGTTCATTGTGTAAGTGATTTACTGTGTTGGAAGGTCACTAGTGAATAAGATACCAGAAATTCATAGCGCAGACTTCTTCTGAAGTGTTCTGATGGGTGAGCGCTACAAGGCTTCACCACACAATTCCATAAAATATGTGTACTTAAGTATATCGCACGCTGGACGATTTTGGCGCAGGCATCAGGTTTTTGAAAGTGAGTGTACTGTGTGGTATTCTCATTGTCGACGTATATTTTCACCGTTCTGACTGGTTATTACTCACTGCAGCCCAGTAACATTAGCAGCACTTGAGAATTGAACATTGCAGTTATTTGTGCTGAACTCTGATGTAACCGATATCGGTCATGATCTGATAACACTACTTTCATGTTAGAAAATCGTGGATTTTTCATAAGTTAACACTACACTAAACTCTCAACCTGATGACAATCCTAAAACAACACATTTAATATTGCAGAGAGTAATGCCACATCCATTGGCGCATTATGCGATGCTAGTGGTATATACGTTGGAGATAGTGGAAACTCAATGTCTGGAAACAATAGTGTGTGTCTTGCTCCAGTGTATCATGCATTGTCTGGAAGCAGCTCTGTGTGTGGCTCCAATATTTCCTTGACTCCTAGCTAGCCTGGACGCTAGGGTGAGTGGCGGACAGAAATCAGCTGCAAGTGTTAGATGTCTTCTGTATAAACTAAAACACTTACGATTTATGTGAGAAACCAGTCTGATCAGTAAATCGAATTCTACTTATGGGAATGGTGGTTGGCGTTTAACGTTTCGTCTACATAGATATCAAAGTTTCGTCACACTGAAGTGTATCTAAAGCAAAAATCACCGCTAGTTAAAATATAATACCGTCACCCATCAAAAGATTGTGTGGTCGCTGTGGTACAGACGGTTGAGAATCCATGGCTATGAATCTACTATTACAGTTAGTTGGGGAGAAATTGCAATCTGTAGTACGAACCTACCTTACTTAATTTGCCACTGGACATACGGTTCTACTCTATAGACTGTATTACTACTACTACTACTACTACTACTACAATCATTAGTACACTATCGGCTGAGCCACATTGACCCACATGTATATATGAACTATTACAGCATATTTTCCTGTGCAAACACCATTACTATTCCACGTAAATAATTGAGAAATCTCTTGGAAACTTTTGATGTATATGTCAGACATTTATGTATATTGAAATGTAAGATATTCGCAATAAAATACAAAAGGGCTATTCTCTCATGTCTAGAACTGTTTGTAACAACAGTCAAGTACAAGACTTTCACGCTGCATCTGCTAAGCTATAAATTGAAACTAGCGAGGCTATGTGAACCACGATTGCTTTGTTGTTGTTGTTGTGGTCTTCAGTCCACAGCATGGTTTGATGCAGCTGTCCATGCTACCCTATCCTGTGCAAGCTGCTTCATCTCCCAGTATGTACTGCAACCTACACCCTTCTGAATCTGCTTAATGTATTCATCTCTAGGTCTCCCTCTACGATTTTTACCCTCCACGCTGCCCTCCAATACTAAATTGGTGATCCCTTGATGCCTCAAAACATGTCATACCAACCGATCCTTTCCTCTAGTCAAGTTCTGCCACAAAAGTCTCTTCTCCCGAATTCTATTCAATACCTCATCATTAGTTATGTGATCTACCCGCCTAATCGTCAGTATTCTTCTGTAGCACCACATTTCGAAAGCTTCTATTCTCTTCTTGTCCAAACTATTTATCGTCCATGTTTCACTTCCACACATGGCTACACTCCGTACAAATACTTTCAGAAACGACTTCCTGACACTTAAATCTATACTCGATCTTAACAAACTTCTCTTCTTCAGAAATGCTTTGCCATTGCGAGTCTACATTTTATATCCTCTCTACTTCGACCATCATCAGTTATTTTGCTCCCCTAATAGCACAACTCATTTACTACTTTAAGCGTCTCATTTCCTAATGTAATTCCCGCAGCATCACCCGATTTAATTCGACTACATTCCATGATTCTCGTTTTGCTTTTGTTGATGTTCATCTTATATCCTCCATTCAAGACCCTGTCCATTCCTTTCAGCTGCTCTTCCAGAACCTCTCTGACATAATTACAATGTCATAGGCGAACCTCAAAGTTTTTATTGCTTCTCCATGGATTTTAATTCCTACTGCAGATTTCTCTTTTGTTTCTTTTGCTGCTTGCTCAATATACAGATTGAATAACAATGGGGAGAGGTTACAACTCAGTCTCACTCCCTTCCCAACCATTGCTTCCCTTTCATGCCCCTCGACTCTTATAACTGTCATCTGGTTTCCGTACAAATTGTAAATAGCCTTTCGCTCCCTGTATTTGACCACTGCCACCTTCAGAATTTGAAAGAGAGTATTCCATTCAACATTGTCAAAAACATTCCCTAAGTTTACAAACGCTAGAAACGTAGGCTTGGCTTTCCTTAATCTATTTTCTAAGATAAGTTGTAGGGTCAGTATTGCCTCACGTGTTCTACCATTTCTACGGAATCCAAACTGATCTTCCCCCGAGGTCGGCTTCTACCATTTTTTCCATTCGTCTGTAATGAATTCGTGTCAGTATTTTGCAGCCGTGGCTTATTAAACTGATAGTTCGGTAATTTTCACATTTGTCAACACCTACTTTCTTTGGGATTTGAATTATTATATTCTTCTTGAAGTCTGACGATTGCTTTAGGTTTGATAAAAACCACTGTAAAACGGATTCCAAGGCCAAATTCATTTTTTCTGAAGTAAAATTGAAAAATCAAGTTGCATTCCATCTAGATGTTAAGAGTCCAACAAACAAAGATGCATGAGGGATGATGTGAAGTACACTATTTCCTTGTCACTACCTGGATATAAATCGAGTCTTTCAGTTTAGATACTGTGGTACCAGTAGTTCAGTGGCAGCAAGTGGTGAAGTTCTGTGAGCTCCAAGTATACGTTTCTTTAGCCATTTGCTTCACAATTATTGTACAACAGAGAGAGAGATCTGTTCCGTTATTATTCACGTCGTTAATTCAGCATACTGTTTCAGTTCGTACTTCAGATGCTGCTCTCCTGCACAGGTCTATTTCCGTCACGAAGTTCACTTTCGTTGCCTTCGTTTTATAACTGGTGGAATAAATGAATCAAAGTTCAATTCATTCATTGTGTAATGGCTAACTTAGAGCGTTCTTTGACTTCTTAAAGTGTAGGAAAAATGTATGGAAGACTGGTTTCTTGGAGTGGTTCTTAGAAAATTAAATTATTTGTCTGACAGTTATTGCGAGACGGAGGTCAAAGTGTGATAGCCAATATCAGCAGCATACTGTTCAGTTCAAACGTTGCTGTCATGCACATGTTTATTTCCGTCAAGGAGTTCAATTTTATTGCATTTGTTTTGTAACTGATGGAGTAATTTATTTTTAACGTCAATTTTTTTGCTATGTCAGAGGTAGCTTGAATCGTTCTTTGATTTTAAAGTGTGAAAGTAGCGGATCAAGAGTTTAGACTTGTTGGAGTGTTTCTCGGAAAATGTCATGTACTATAAAGGGAGACACTGGTATGATTAGTCTCTGTATGCCCATCTTTTTAGAGATGGTTGCGGGACTCGGCTGTTCGATACAGGATGTCAATTTAAATACCTTTCAGCCGTCTAGTTTCCAAACTTATTTTGTTTGGCAACCAGTTTCAGCGTTTTACTACGCCCTCTTCAGGCCCCTGTGCGATGTGTAGGAAGATTCTACCTCGGTTGTGATCAAAACAGGAGCCAGCGATACTGCTATTAGTAGATTTTTGCTATAGCGATCACTTCAACCATCACCTACCGACTCATGATGATGGTTGAATTGGTGTCACATGCAGTCGGTAAGTTCATTCGATGTATAAAAAAAAGTTAGCAGTTTGGAGCTGACGGTGTTTCGCTAGAAACGGTTAAAGCTTAAAGCAAAGCAGTACAAAATACATAGAAAAAAATGTTTACAGTATGTCCATAGATGAAGACATTTCCCTATAATAGTGTAAAATGCAGTAATAAAGGTGGTAGACTTGACATAAAACATTTAATCTTATTAGTCTTCTCTGCGCAGCGTACAAAAGATTCACTGAAATTATGTTCACCCTCATAGAGAATATATTAGATATCAATCAAATAAAGTAACAATCTGTCTTCAGATGTAAATAGAGCACAATAGCCCACTTAGAGGTAAAAAAAAACTCCGACTTCAGGCCAGAAGTGGCCCATCGGGACCATCCGACCGCCGTGTCATCCTCAGTGGAGGATGCGGATAGGAGGGGCGTGTGGTCGGCACACCGCTCTCCCGGTCGTTGCGATGGTATTCTTGACCAAAGCCGCTACTAATCGGTCGAGTAGCTCCTCAACTGGCATCACGAGGCTAAGTGCACCCCGAAAAAGGGCAGCAGTGCATGGCGGCCTTAATGGTCACCCATCCAAGTGACGGCCAAGCTCGACAGCCCTTCGGTGATCTTACGGGAACCGGTGTAACCACTGCGGCAAGGCCGTTGCCCCACTTAGAGGTCGTGAATCAAAATGTATAACGGAGCATTTAGTGCGAAATTCGGGTATTTCTTGGATTTACTCATTTTATGAAAGCTATTGACTCCTTTTAATAGAATCTTTCCTGACAACCGGTGAAGACCACGGCCCCTATTGAAACTATCATGGTGTAGTGAAAAATTCTTACTCGACGCTGCAGAGCTTCCATCAGCCTATAGTGGGATAGCGTGAAATTCAAAACTGAAATAAGAATCAAGAAATTAGATTACGTATGACGAAAACTTTTATCAGCAGCCGTAGGGGAAGTTTTCTGTTACCTCTACTGGGGAGACGAGGAAGGAATAGGTTGAGTGGTACATATATGAATCACCTCTGTTCCTAAGACATTGCATTTCATCTTCTGCTCTTTATGTAGAGTGTCGTCTCAGTCAAAACTACAATCTTTCGTTGCTACCTGTTGGCTACAGTACATCGCTTGCTTGCGTCCAAAACATTAGGACAAAATTGCACAATATTTTTCGTTTGCTTTCTCTGAAATATCTACTGACATATCAAAATAAGTACATCATGTTTCTTTTTCTTTTTTTGATCATTTTACGGCATGAAGTAAGAATAACATCTTGAAATAAAGACTGTCCATACTTCCTGCACCCACTTCGTGTTTCGCATAAAAATTTATATTTTCTTTTACGACGAACAACGTCAGCCCCTTGGCTCGAAAGTACTCTGTGTTTTCAGAGTCGTTTAATCCACAATAAGCTAAGTTTATGGATATTTGTTCTGTTACTCAACAAGAAATCGGCCTAGATGAAAAAATTACCGTTGTTGTTTATCACTCTCAGAATTAGTTAGCAGCAGTTGTGTACCCAATTGTCTCCAATTCCTCATTCGTATGTTTATTGTATGGGCACGTCCTGCACCATTTCTTAGATAATACGTACAGTTTAAGCGTGGGCTTCGTCTTTCTTTCTTTCAGCAAGTCCCTATGTTTTTGTTTTCAGCCGTCCATCATGTTGCACGTAAATGTCAAATAAGCTGCAGTCACTTTGTAGCGATAGATTTCCTTGAACATTCTCTCATGTATGCAGTTTAAATGTACTTACAATATACCTTTTGCTGAAAAACTGTGAGCATAGAAAGCGTTTATTTTTAAATTACAAATAATTTTCCGTGAAGTAATAAGACAATTTAATTTATAAATGGGCCTCTTGAAGTTTTTCATGCATATCGTTCATATCTTTTAAAATAGCGCAATAAGAAGTCGTGCGCAATTTGCTCGTTAAAGCGATGGTGAATTCTATTATGTTTAATTCATAATAATTAATACAGTCTAAAGATAGTCAAGTCGGTAAGAGATGACGCAACTTGAATGATTCGTTTCATCGTCTTCTCATTACATTTTTCAGTATATTGTTGACGGGGTGTTCGAAAGGAAATGAAGAACAATCTGTATGCTAATCACATATGAAAGGATGAAAACTTTGTTGGAGCTCTGTCTCGCTTATGCGCTGCTTATCCTAGTGATCGCTGAGTTCCGGTATAAGCGTGTGAGCGTAGGCGATACTAAGCAGCAGTGAGGTCACGATTCAAGTGACAATCGGATGTATTGGTGAATTTGAAATTACAGTTCCATAGGAATAACTTATGTCCGTGAATTCGTTTTGAACGAGGAGCCCACAGTAACATCCCAAAAGTAAACCTCCAAACATTACAATTGAACTTATTTTGACTGTACTTTGTCGTCATCATCTGCTTGAAGTATCCTGATAACTTTTTATTTCATGTATTTTTGCCTTATTCAACTTGTCTCCATCTGCCCACTCTTTTGATGCTACTTTATAACTTACTGAACAAGTGGCGTATACAGGGTATCCCAGAAATGTTGGGACGAACTTCGAGGAGTTTGAGAGAGTGTTCAGAAATGCCATAGCTATAAGTGCCGACACCTGCCATTAAACCACCCCATCGGCAGTAAACGCACCTTTTTACGCTGACGGACCTTAGGCGGAACGTCTCGCAATGTTGTTTGTCATTCAGTGATCGTGATTGATTGCCACGATTGCCAGTGGAGAATATGGAGCTAGTTGCTGCGTAGACACGCCTTATCTCCTATGAATGCAACGCTCTGTTCCCTCGGTGAATGACGGTTTCAGGAAAGGTTTGACATCTGCAGTTTCTTTTTCTCCTAGAACTCTCCAAAGTCTCCAATGTTTTTCGGTATACAGGAAAAAAATAAATAGCGGATGAAAACCTGTGTCCGAAACCCTCATCCACCGAAGCAGCAGAGCGTCGCATTCGTAGGACGCAAGGCCTCTACATCCTTACATTTGTTCTCTAGCCATCCCTGATTAGCCATTTTGCTGTCCCCGTCTATCTCATTTTTGAGACATTTGTATTCCGTTTTGCCTGGTTCATTTACTGCATTTTTATTTTTTCTTCTTTCATCAATTAAATTCAATATCTCCTCTGTTACCCAAGGATTTCTACTGGCCCTCGTCTTTTTACCTACTTGATCCTCTGCTACCTTCACTGTTACATCTCTCAAAGCTACACATTCTTCTTCTACCGTATTTCTTTCTCCCGTTCTTGTCAAATGCTCAAATGTGTGTGAAATCTTATGGGACTTAACTGCTAAGGTCATCACTCCCTAAGCTTACACACTACTTAACCTAAATTATCCTAAGGACAAACACACACACCCATGCCTGAGGGAGGACTCGAACCTCCGCCGGGACCAGCCGCACAGTCCACGACTGCAGCGCCTGAGACCGCTCGGCTAATCCCGCGCGGCCCGTTCTTGTCAATCGTTCACTAATGCTCTCTGAAATTCTCTACAAGCTGTGGTTCATTCAGTTTATCCAGGTCACATGTCCTTAAATTACTACTTTTTTGCAGTTTCTTCAGTTTTAATCTACAGTTCATAACCAATAGATTGTGGTCACAGTCCACATCTGCCCCTGGAAATGTCTACCAATTTGAAACCTGGTTCCTAAACTCTGACTTACCATTATATAATCTATCTGAAACCCTCCAGTGTCTCCAGGCCTCTTCCACGTATACAAACTTCTTTCATGATTCTTAAACCAAGCCTTAGCTCTAATTAAGCTGATTAAGCTATTCTCTGTGCAAAATTCTACCAGGCGGCTTCCTCTTTCATTCCTTACCTCCAATTCATATTCACTTACTACGTTTACTTCTCTTCCTTTCCCTACTATCGAATTCCATAGCCCCATGACTATTAAATTTTCGTCTCCATTCACTATCTGAATAATTTCTTTTATCTCATCATACATTTCTTCAATATCTTCGTCATCTGAGGAGCTAGTTGGCATACAAACTTGTACTACTGTGGTCGGCGTGGGCTTCGTGTCTATATTGGCTACAATAATGCGTTCACTGTGCTGGTCGTAGTAGCTTACCCGCGCGCCTATTTTTTTATTCATTATTAAACCTACTCCTGCATTACCCCTATTTAATTTTGTATTTATATCCCTGTATTCACCTGACCAAAAGTCTTGTTCCTCCTACCACCGATCTTTACTGATTCCCACTGTATCTAACTTTAATCTATCAGTTTCCCGTTTTAAATTTTCAAACCTACCTGGCCGATTAAGAGATCTGACAATGCAAGCTCCGATCCGTAGAACGCCAGTTTTGTTTTTCCTGATAACAACGTTCTGCTGAGTTGTCCTCGCCCGGAGAGCCGAATGGGGGACTATTTTTCCTCCGGAAAGTTTTACCAAGAGGACGTCATCATCATTTAACCATACAGTAAAGCTGCATGCCCTCGCGAAACATTACGGCTGTAGTTTCCCCTTGCTTTCAGCCGTTCGCAGTACCAGCACAGCAAGGCCGCTTTGGTTAATGTCACAAGACCAGATCAGTCAATCATCCAGATCGTTGCCCCTGCTGCCCCTGTTCAGAAACCACACGTTTGTCTGGCCCCTCAACAGATACCCCTCCGTTGTGGTTGCACCTACGGTACGGTTATCTGTATCGCTGAGGCACGCAAGCCTCTCCACCAACGACAAGGTGCATGGATCATGGGCAGAAGAGCGGGAACATATGGTTAAGTAATATGCACGCCTAATTGTGTCGGCGTAATCTAGTAAAATTTCGTTGTCATTGTGTCCTCATTTGTTTTTAGGTTCCTAAATATTGTGACAAATTTTTCTATTCTCTTTAGAATCAACTTTCGCAGACGATGGCAGAGTGTGACAGATGAGGTAAACTCATCAACTGTTTTTATAAGAGGGCACGTTGGAAAGTAATGCCTTCGAATTTTTTATGCGAAAAACCCTTAAAGCTTTTTTAAATACAATAAACGCCAGTAACATTATACGTCTTTATTCTTCATGTCAGCATATTTACTGTCTTTACAGGGCTCCGAATTTTAGCGCGTAACATGGCGGTGTATAACTTAACTCTTTCGGTGTGTGAGAAACAGCGTGCTGTAACGTAGTTACGTAATTTCGGTTTCTAAGATTTCTTACACACATGGAGCACCCTCCCCTTCAGCATAACAGTGCACACCACACACGAGACATCTGCAACAAACTGACGCCGTGAGTTCACTGTCATCGATCATCCTCCTTACAGTTCCGACTTGGTGTTATCGGATTTTCATCTGTTTCCAAAACTTAAAGAATATCTTCGAGTTCACTTTGATAGAGATGAAGCGGTGAGGTCGTGGCTCCATCAGCAAAGTCAAACATTCTACAGTGACGGTATCAAGAAACTGGTCTCTCGTTGGGAGAAATATGTTCTCCACAAGGGTGGCTGTGTTGAGAAATAAATGTGTAGACGTGAGGAACAAGAATATAGACTCTTAATAACATTCGTTTTATTTAAAAAGCTTTAAGAGTATTCATATAAGTAATTTTGAGGCATTACTTTTCAGCACATCCTCGTAGGACTGTTATTAGAAACCGGCAGTGGACTTTCGATGTACCGTAGAGTTCTGTGGTTCCAAAAATTCAGAAATTCTAAAATTATATTACTTTCTGTAATTGAAACAAAACTTGTGATGCATCTGCGATGTGCGAAAGTATCGCTTGATTATCTGTGAATATAAGAGTCAGGATAAAATTACCACTATTCTTAACATTGCAACAACCAACTGTTAAAGATTTTCGATTTAATAGCCCATTAGCATTAAACAATTCAAAACAAAATTGGTGACGTACTATATAAAACTGCATCTCGCCAAGCAATATACAATTGACTGTCCATTGCGGACCAGTAATAGCGATGTTCTGTCTTGCGTATTCAGTGAAAGTGTAATGTCTATATGATTCTGTACACGTCCTAACTTCCTTACCTTATTCCCACGAAGCCTATGGGAAAAATACGATGATGGCTGGAGAATTTTCTAGATTTATAAAACAGGCTATGATATGATCAAAGCACCTTGCTTCCAAAGACTCCCATTTAAGTGCCGGCCGGAGTGGCCGTGCGGTTCTAGGCGCTACAGTCTGGAATCGAGCGACCGCTACGGTCGCAGGTTCAAATCCTGCATCGGGCATGGATGTGTGTGATGTCCTTAGGTTAGTTAGGTTTAATTAGTTCTAAGTTCTAGGCGACTGTTGACCTCAGAAGTTTTAGTCGCATAGTGCTAAGAGCCATTTGAACCCATTTAAGTCCGCTGAAATGTCCGTTACTCATTCATCGACGCTACACTGACCTGATGTGATTGTAACAGTGAATATCTGAATTCATTCATGCCTTCTGTCAAGAATAGTTGACACTAAACGATGGGGCAGTACTCTAAAATGGGTCACGCTAGAGTCTTGAATGCTGCTACTTTTATTGATCAGAAGCACTTTCTCACAACGTATCGCACACGTTGGTCTTTCCCTTCCCTACCACAGATTTTAGCTGCTCTTCTCATTACGGATGTTAGCATTACCCCTAACGATTTCAACGATGTGATGGGCAGTAGCAGTTGCCTTGAAGGAAGACTTTAACTATTAGGCTTCTTAGGTACAGCTTCGCGCTTCATTTATTTTCTCGCAAAATTTGCTGCAAACAATACGTTATGGTTCAGAAGCAATATTGATGACCATATTTATGATATTAGCACACACAACCTTCCTCCTCTTAAATAAAACTGACTTTAGACAAGAAAGGGGTAAACTATGAAAATCATTGTTTGTATAAGTTTTCAAAATTACAAGACCTGTTTTTCAAGATTCGATCTGTCACGAAATGAGTCACAGTGAAAATTAAAATTTTTTTAACTGCAACGTCTAGCTTCACATTCCACCTACTTTTCTGAGCAGTCGCCGCTCCGACTTAACATTGGCCGTAGCATTGTGCGAACTTCCCAATATCCTCGTCATAGAAGGCAGCCACCTGTGCTTTCCGCTAGTTCTCTACACTGATCTGCAGCTCGTGGTCTGTGCCAAAATGCAGTCCTCGTAGCAAGCGGTTCTCGCAACAACAATATATATATATATATATATATATGGAAATCAGAGGGCACCAAATCCGAGTTATATGGTGGATGACCAAACACTTCCCATCGAAAGGGAGCGTCTTTGTTGCAGCTGCAATGCGTGTCATGAAGAAGGACAGTGCCGGATGACAGCATTCCTCTTCGTTCGCTCTGAATTGCCCTTCATTGCCTGATGCACTCGCTGAACAAGATTGTCGTTTAATACTCGCGTTCTTCCCCAACCGCCTGCATCATAAACGTCTGTACCTCCATGTTCAAAGTTCCTGCGCCATTGTCGCGCTGTAATGAGAGTCACGTTATGCGGGCTGCATGAAATCAGGCAGAACCCCCGAAGCATGAAGGAATCGAATAACAACACGCACTTCACACTTGACGGGAGACCGTGCTGTTCTAGGCACTTTTATGTGCTATTTTGCACTCGGAAATGAAAAGTGTGACATGACGCAATCGACGGGCGCAGTAGACACACTGGAAAAGATATCTGTGCAAAGCTTCATCGGATTTTCACTGTGGTTTTCATTACGCGATTGATCGACTGATGAACCTTAAAGAAACAATAGCCCTCGTATGAAGAACGTTTTACCAAATTTATGTTTTTCTTCGCTAGCTCATTTAAAGTTCAAGCATGATCTACGTCCTTGGTAGGATTTTCAGGAAGATTCGCTACCCACTGAAACTTAACAAAAGGTAATAATGTCACCCACTAAAGTCTAAAATGTAGTGTTATTTACAGGTACTCTATCTGTTATTGCATGAGGGAACCCGCAATTTTCTTACGTTCACAATATCCCAATGCATCATTCAGAAAGTAAGACAGATTGTGTCTACTCATCGTTGTCATCATATGCTTCAAGTATTAGGCCACTCGAAATCCTGTGAACTTTATTTAAAATTACTTCAGTGTTGTTATCGTTGGATAATGCTTACGTGTAAAACTCCATCATGTGCCTCATGTTAAATCCTATAGCGCCTACATCGATAGACAACCCAACTAACTCCGGTGTACTCAACGTATCCGCAGCTTAGCTGTAGGCTGAATTGGTACTGTCGTTGTTCAGTTGTACGAAGCAATGCTAATTCCCTGAGTCTGCTGAAGCAGACTGAAATCAGCTGAGTTCCTGTGTGCTGCAGAAGAGCAGTTAGGTCATGCGAGTGAGCGCTGCGTGATGGGCCAATTAAGTCTTAACGCCTGTCCGCTTGCTACAGCATACCATGTTGAGATCCAGTTTCATTAATCGATGGTGCTGAACTCCGCTATTGCTCAATACCGGCCGGCGGATCACTTCACGGTAATTGAACAGCCGGTCAGCGAGGAACGCCCCTGGGATCCGTCTCCATCGGCGTGTGACCGCTGCGTCCTCCAAGCGAGGCAGAAAGAACTGCTTCAGTGTCCGTAATTGTTTTGAACGTTATGGCTCTCACTAAAACCCACGATGAAGACATTCCAGAAACGTAACATCATGCAACAGGCGTAAGGCGCGAGAGGTTCACTTTTCTTTAAAAAAATCCGGAAACTGTCGACAGCGTTCGGCACTGCTTCCTGTGAATATGTGCACGCCTTTGATTTTACCCCATAGTTTAGTGCTTACCCCGATTCTCAACTTCAGGAGGAGCTGCACGGCCTTCGAGATTTCGTGACCCCTTCTGTACTGAAGGTGATGTAACATCTCTTCAGCAGTTCGGTGCACTAATGATTCATCTGCACAGATAATATTAACAACAAATCCGAAAAACAACATTATTCATTTCCTTCACAGCGCTGTCGCTGTAATGACTGCGCAACGAATGCTAAGTTAATGGAAGTACGCAGTTTACTTTGGTTCATCCACGGAATGACATTTCTCTTCCTGTCACGGTAATATCTACTCATTTGTCAACTTCCTGGTGTAGATTATACATTTCACGAGTGTTACTTACTACGAGAAAAGCAGGACATCAGCCATATATTTAATTACATACAAATTTCAGCCATTTACCCTAGTTTAGGCGAAAACTGTGGGACACATGACTTCGTCAGTTATCGTAAAGTTCATAGTTATGTCACAATATAGCGAAATGATGTCTACTGTCCTGAAAGATTGTATCCGGTAGTACAGTAATTCTTTTCCTCTGTTGGTTTTTCAAGCAAGTTGGCATAGTGGTTAAAGACATAGCACTCTCATTCGCACCGACCGTGGTGGCGAAGCGGTTCTAGGCGCTTCAGTCTGGAACCCCGCAACCGTTGCGGTCGCAGGTTCGAATCCTGTCTCGGGCGTGGATGTGTGTGATGTCTTTAGGTTAGTTAGGTTTACGTAATTCTGAGTTCTAGGGGACTGATGACCTCAGCAGTTAAGTCCTATAGTGATCAGAGCCATTTGAACCATCTCATTCGCTAGGAGCATGGTTCAAATCTCTGTCCGGCCCGTCAGACTTAATATCTTTAGTGTTCCGTGACTTAACTGTAAAAAAAAAGGAATCCTCATACGATAACAACGTTGTCCGTCTGTCTGTCCATATGTCCGTCTGTCAGGAACTCTTTGTTTCAGGAATGAGTAGACGCGTCTAGAACAAATTTATGTCAGACATTAAGGTCTAAAGTCACTTGGTGACGTGAAAATTCTAGAAATATAGCAAGAACCAAGATGACAAAGTACAAGTATAAGGTGGCAATAATTTCGCACCTTACAAGGACTCATCTACATACTTTGCCGTGATTTACAACCGGAATTAGGTATCATTTGATAGGTTGTACATCGTATATATGAATACTTACAGAAGACTGACATTGTCATGTACACCTTGTAAATACACTACTGACCATTAAAATTGCTACACCACGAAGATGACGTGCTACAGACGCGAAATTTAACCGACAGGAAGAAGATTCTGTGATATGCAAATGATTAGCTTTTCAGAGCATTCACACAAGGTTGGCGCCGGTGGTGACACCTACAACGTGCTGACATGAGGAAAGTTTCCAACCGATTTCTCATACACAAACAGCAGTTGACCTGCGTTGCCTGGTGAAACGTTGTTGTGATGCCTCGTGTAAAGAGAATAAATGCGTACCATCACGTTTCCGACTTTGATAAAGGTCGGATTGTAGCCTATAGCGATTGCGGTTTATCGTATCGAGACATTGCTGCTCGCATTGGTCGAGATCCAATGACTGTTAGCAGAATATGGAATCGGTGGGTTCAGGATGGTAATACGGAACGTCGTGCTGGAGCCCAACGGCCTCGTTTCACTAGCAGTCTAGATGACAGTCATCTTATCCGCATGGCTGTAACGGATCGTGCAGCCACGTCTCGATCCCTGAGTCAACAGATGAGGACGTTTGTACGACAACAACCATCTGCACGAACAGTTGACGACGTTTTCAGCAGCATGGACTATCAGCTCGGAGACGAAGGCTGCGGTTACCCTTGCCGCTGCATCACAGACAGGAGAGCCTGCGATTGTGTACTCAATGGCGAACCTGGGTGCACGAATGGCAAAACGTCATTTTTTCGGATGAATCCAGGTTCTGTTTACAGCATCATGATGGTCACATCGTGTTTGGCGACATCGCGGTGAATGCACATTGGAAGCGTTTATTCGTCATCGCCATACTGGCGTATCACCCGCCGTGATGGTATGAGGTGTCATTGGTTACACGTCTCGGTCACCTCTTGTTCGCATTGACGGCACTTTGAACAGTGGACGTTACATGTCAGATGTGTTACGACCCTTGGCTCTCCCCTTCATTCGATCCCTGCTAAACCCTACATTTCAGCTGGATAATGCACGACCGCATGTTGCAGGTCCTGTACGGGCCTTTATGGATACAGAAAATGTTCGACTGCTGCTGCCCTGGCCAGCACATTCTCCAGATCTCTCACCAATTGAGAACGTGTGGTCAATGGTGGCCGAGAAAACGGCTCGTGAAAAAAAAAAAAAAAAAAAAAAAAAGTTTGTTCAAATGGCTCTAGGCACTATGGGACTTAACATCGGAGGTCATAAGTCCCCTAGACTTAGAACTACTTAAACCTAAGGACATCACATCCATACATGCCAGAGGCAGGATTCGAACCTGCGACCGCAGCAGCCGCGTGGTTCCAGACTGAAGCGCCTACAACCGCTCGGCTACCGCAGCCGGCTGGCTCGTTACAATTTGCCAGTCACTACTCTTGATGAACTGTGGTATCGTGTTGAAGCTGCATGGGCAGCTGTACCTGTACACGCCATCCAAGCTCTGTTTGACTTAATGCCCAGGCGTTTCAAGGCTGTTATTACGGCCAGAGGTGGCTGTTCTGGGTACTGATTTCTCAGCATCTATGCACCAGCATCCAAATTGCGTGAAAATGTAATCTTACGTCAGTTCTAGTATAATATATTTATCCAATGAATACCCGTTTATGATCTGCATTTCTTCTTGGTGTAGCAATTTTAATGGCCGGTAGTTGTTAAAGCTTATTGCATGAAAGGTGACGGAGTGTCTTTATTATCAAGGCGGCCTAATGAATGGTTGCCTATATTAGTAGAGATTGGAACGCCAGTGGAAATGAAACTGCAGGCGTAACTAAAGCCCTGGTTTGAAAAGCCCGCACAGGTGTGTTGGTCCTGCTTAACAAAGTAAGTAGCCAAGACGGACGGTCGGGCACCTGAGCGCTGAAGCACAATACAGCGGCGGCCGGCTGGTATTGTAGCGAGGCCGCTAGGATAGCCGGATAATGCTTCGTAAACTCCGAAAATCTTAGGCGTAACAGAGAGGAAAGAGGAAGCGTTACCTCGGAAATCACGCAGGCTGGGTTATTTCCTAGGATTTTTACTCTGAGAAGCTACAATTGTATGAATTCTTAGTTAACAGGAGTAGGTATTTCCTCTCAACTATCCGCGTTGGACGACAAACATATGGTTTGTCAGCATTCGGAAGATTGTGTAGAGAGGGAGAATATTGTGTGGTTTCGAGAATATGATTCACCTTCTGCAGTTACGAGGGAGGGGAGTCAAGCTTTGCTGGGAAGTCAGCGGTGGATAGAAAGGGGTCTTCCGTTTTGAGCGCCCGTGTTCGCTCAGTAGCAGCTTTTGTTGGTAGGAGACGGACTTGCTGTCTTTGCTCTCAGGAGGTTTTATAGTTAGTGAACGGTTAGGTACTGTACTGTTGCTAACTTAAAAGGATTCTGGGCTTTGCCTCCGGGTAGGGAGTCGTCGTTAAGTACGCAGCATTCAGTGATTGAGAGCATTTCTGTCTGTACTCACGTTGAGACGTTATCTGAATTCCGTCCTTGTGGCTGGAAGTTCTCGTTTCTAGTCTGTAGATCACTGAGAAAACAGTATTAGATTATACTTGTCAGAGGACTGCCTTCTGCTGTCTTAGTGTTTGAATGAGATTTTTTTTTATATTTTGTGGCTGAAGTTCTTCCGTCGTCGCAGACGTGTACGAGAACCATCACTCCGACGCAACGGACGCAGAAAATACGGTGATATTGCTAATCGCTTTGGCTTATTGGGGCTATAAATCTAAATATCTGTGATCACGTAAATTTATTTCGAGTAAATTTGCTCACCTCTGTAGATTATCTTTGAAAGTAGTGTCTTCTAGCATTTGGTATCTAGATGATGTCAGTCATCTCGCGTTATTTATATTAGATCGTGTAGCGAAAAAAGGGCCAATTTGGGCAATTGATCAGTAATATTAGCTAGGCAATTCATTTTCATTTCTTTATGTCCATTGGACATTGATATATAAACATTTATGATATATAAAGGGGTTTTAATCTAAAAAAATGTATTTATCGTTTTGTAGTTACTATTTCCCTTAATCATTCACTTATGTTTTATGTTGTAATTTATATGTTAAAGAGCAAGAAGGAGGAAGTAATATCACCTTTAAGAGATCCTAAGATCTTTTCCGTTGTGCATATTCATTTTTACACCCGCCTGGAGTAGGATCTTGGACAAGTACAAAAAACCCGAAGATTGTTCATTTATAGTTATACAACACGAAAAAATTATTTTTGGTCATTTTTTATCCGTCTGTGTGTTTCTCTGCCTGTCCGTCTATTAAGACCCTTTTTCTGTGGAACGGTGGAGCAAAATTTTGAGCTTCTAAGTCAGTGCTGTCAAAAGATGCAGCCATGTATATCACATATTTTGATACTTGGAAAGTCAGTCATCAAAACCTATAGCGTACTTTCCGTTGACATAGACTCATGGAATTTGCCACGAAGCAATTTTATATTTAATATCCGATAGTTGCTAATTTGTAATCGTATAACATGAAAAAATATATTTCTTATTGTTACGCGATTTCAGACCTGAAATTGAAACATTCTCGAAAGTTTTGGAACCTCTAAGACCGATGACTTGCCAGTATCAATGTCGATTAGAGGCGAAAATCGTCAGTATCCTCGATTTCCGGTATGAAAGAGCTGTCTGTATAAATAATCGAGTTTGTACGGAACGCTGAGTGCGCGAGTCCTATTCGCACCTGGTCAGTTTTTTCACCCTTAAATAGAGTAATATAGAGATGCCAGACCCTGCAACCCACTGATTGCGGCGAGATGCAACACGCTAATTGGGGCCACCTCTAAGCTAACTCCCGTGATTGCGTTTAGGTCATTACCCTTCGTTTTTCCAAGAAATCAAGATCCAAGTTCATGACGGTAGAACTATTTAGAACCAGGTGGAATCTTTAGAAAAACCGAAAATAAGGAAATCTGTACAGGGTGAGGCGCTTAACTTTTTCGCCTCAAATTACTCGTACTTTTGACCTGTTAATGTCATTTAAAAAGTATTGTCATGCAGAGAAACAGTGGCCCAGGACTCACGAGATAACCAATAATAGGTTCTCGCAACGTCATTAATAACCGAGATACAGGCATCAGTTTTGTTTTTTACCGGCAGAATAGTAGATCTCGCTGAGACAAAATCAGTAATATCTCTTTTGTAGCTCGAACAAGAAATCACGGACTAAAAGTACATTGAATATAGCGAGTTTCGCGCTTTCATTGCGGTCGTTGAGTAGCCAACCACTGGGAAGTTTACGCCACCGTAGAGTCCAACGAACGCCCAAGCATGGCATTTGTGCCTCAGCCCAGGGCGGCAATATATATCGCTGACAAGCCATTCAGCCGTCATTAAGATGGGGTAGTTAACTTTTTACCTTTAATAATGTTCAACACAGTGTTAGGTATGCCTGAGAACATTTAATGTTCGCAAAAGAAGAATGCAGTGAGTACAAAGTCATTAGAATTTCTAAGATAAAATTTATTTTAAATGAAATTCAAATTATTTCTTCCGTTTGTTTTATACTGTGTCATTTATACGCCGGCAGAACTAGTGCTTTAAAATAATACGTGAAATAAATTAAACTTGGTTCAACTGTGAACAGAAACAAATGAAGACATTATTAAGTACCACCGTATTTCCGTTGGTTCAAAAATGTTCAAATGTGTGTGAAATCTTATGAGACATAACTGCTAAGGTCATCAGTCCCAAAGCTTACACACTACGTAACCTAAATTATCCTAAGGACAAACACACACACCCATGCCCGAGGGAGGACTCGAACCTCCGCCGGGGCCAGCCGCACAGTCCATAACTGCAGCGCCTGAGACCGCTCCGTCGGTGATTTTCTTTTTATAGACAACGTTCAAAGTGGGAACCATTTGCATCACGACTCTGTGTGACTGACGAGCTCACTGCTGTCAATATATCTGGAGTAACTGCTTCAGACCTCAGCAATTCGCTCTCACAGAATCTCCTTGTAGACCATACGCCTCGCATGACTCCATTGGAAGTATTCTAAGTGCATCAGCTCGGGCGATAACCCCGAATACGTCTGAGCAGGACTGCCTCTTCCTACCCACCGGTCTCTCTTGCTACAAATTATTACGGGCAGGACACCTATCATGTTGGAACCACATCATTTGATGCTTTCTTAAGGACACATTTTCTAGCAACAAAATTTGTGCATACTTTCCCCCATTCAATGATCCATTATCGAAATAATGGTCGATTTCGTGGCGTCCGATAGTGCTACACCACCAGTTCACACCTCACTATCGTTGGTTGAACACATGCGTCATCCTTTGACCAGTAGTGCCTGTTTCTCAAATTTGCATTCCCGTCATTTGTCAACTTGATCTCATCATTCATTGTTCAAAACGATGTTGAAAATCATTGCTATGTACCTCTTGGTTGTAGAAACATATGGAACGGGTGATATACAGGGTGTTACAAAAAAGTACGGCCAAGCTTTTAGGAAACAGTACTCACACACAAATAAAGAAAAGATGTTATGTGGACATGTGTCCGGAAACGTTTAATTTCCATGTTAGAGCTCATTTTAGTTTCGTCAGTATGTACTGTACTTCCTCGATTCACCGCCAGTTGGCCCAATTGAAGGAAGGTAATGTTGACTTCGGTACTTGTGTTGACGTGCGACTCATTGCTCTACAGTACTAGCATCAAGCACATCAGTACGTAGTATCAACAGGTTAGCGTTCATCACGAACGTGGTTTTGGAGTCAGTGCAATGTTTACAAATGCGAAGTTGGCAGATGCCAATTTGATGTATGGATTAGCACGGGGCAATAGCCGTGGCGCGGTACGTTTGTATCGAGACAGATTTCCAGTACGAAGGTGTCCCGACAGGAAGACGTTCGAAGCAATTGATCGGCGTCTTACGGAGCACGGAACATTCCAGCCTATGACTCGTGTCTGGGGAAGACCTAGAACGACGAGGACATCTGCAATGGACGAGGCAATTCTTCGTGCAGTTGACGATAACCCTAATGTCAGCGTCAGAGAAGTTGCTGCTGTACAAGGTAACGTTGACCACGTCACTGCATGGAGAGTGCTAAGGAAGAACCAGTTGTTTCCGTACCATGTACAGCAGCTGATTGGCCTCCACGGGTACACTTCTGCGAATGGTCCATCCAACAATGGGTAAATCCTCATTTCAGTGCAAATGTTCTCTTTACGGATGAGGCTTCATTCCAACATGATCAAATTGTAAATTTTCACAATCAGCATGTGTGGGCTGACGAGAATCCGCACGCAATTGTGCAATCACGTCATCAACACAGATTTTCTGTGAACGTTTGGTCAGGCATTGTTAGTGATGTCTTGATTGGGCCCCATGTTCTTCCACCTACGCTCAATGGAGCACGTTATCATGATTTCATACGGGATACTCTTCCTGTGCTGCTAGAACATGTGCCTTTACAAGTGCGACACAACATGTGGTTCATGCACGATGGAGCTCCTGCACATTTCAGTGGAAGTGTTCGTACGTTTCTCAACAACAGATTCGGTGACCGATGGATTGGTAGAGGCGGACCAATTCCATGGCCTGCACGCTCTCCTGACATCAACCCTCTTGACTTTCATTTATGGGGACATTTGAAAGCTCTTGTCCACGCAACCCGGTACCAAATGTAGAGACTCTTCATGCTCGTATTGTAGACGGCTGTGATACAATACGTCATTCTCCAGGGCTGCATCAGCGCATCAGGGATTCCATGCGATGGAGGGTGGATGCATGTATCCTCGCTAACGGTGGACATTTTGAACATTTCCTGTAACAAAGTGTTTGAAGTCACGCTGGTACGTTCTGTTGCTGTGTGTTTCCATTCCATGATTAATGTGATTTGAAGAGAAGTAATAAAATGAGCTCTAACATGGAAACTAAGCGTTTCCGGACACATGTCCACATAACATATTTTCTTTCTTTGTGTGTGAGGAATGTTACCTGAAAGTTTGGCCGTACCTTTTTGTAACACCCTGTATGTTTCCGTAGGGCAAAATTTCCAGCCTCGCGAATTCTTTCGAAAATATGAAAGAGTTGCACAGCTCTCTACCTGGGAATTATTCTGCAGGCTCTTGACGCATTTTGGTGACGTTCGCCATAAATTAAGATCATATGGATGAATTCTTGATCAGTAAATGGCATCGTATTTCTGAAATTGGTTTATGCATTATTAATGATTCGACTGAGTGGATGTTTTAGAAGCAATACTCTGTAAATGAATTGCAGCATTCCGCATAATAAAACTGATTTACGTAGACACTGGTTCCACTGTACTTGAGTTAACTGCTCTGAACAGTAACATTCTCTTGTCTCGACAACGCAGGTGTCCGTAGAGAATAGCATAACTTGTTCCACGTAGAAAACAAGGTTCATACCCGTATCTCAGCTAGTAATGAAGTTGCGAGAAAGTATTGCTGCATATCTCACGAGCCCCTGGTCACTGCTCGTCTAGGTAAAAAAAAATTACAAATGTCTTTAACGGGTCCAAAGAAATTGGAGATGAAAACGTTATGCGCCTCACCTATATCCCTGCAAAAATGTTTCTTTTGGCACTTGTCCTCCGTCGTCCAGTTTGGAATAAAAACACTCTCGAAAGTCTTAGCATCCATGGAACCGGTATCTCGCCAGTATCATTGTCGATAACAGGCAAAATTCGGTGAGATTCTCGAGTCCCTGAATGAATGAACAGTCTGTATGCATAATCAAAATCGTACGAAGCGGAACCCTCAGTGCGCGTCGCCCACTCGCACCTGGCCAGCCATCCAACTTCTGTGACGGTTCTTTTTAGGGACGTCCATTCCTCTTCAACTGACTATGTTACGCATTATTACAGTATCTACAGCCTCAGAGAACTTCAAGCGTATCTCTTCATTCGTTAGTACTTCCATTCTCTAGTCTCTTAAACTTCAGCCTACTCTCTATCGTTACTAAATAAATTATAATCTGAGTCTACATCTGCTCCTGGGTACCCCTTACAATCCAATATCTTATTTCGGAATCTCTGCCTGGAATCTTCCCGTATGTCCTGGCCTTTTCCAATTATAGCTCCTCCTCTTGTGGTGGTGGTGGTTGTTTGGGGGAAGAGACCAAACTTCGAGGTCATTGGTCTCATCGGATTAGGGAAGGAAGTCGGCCGTGCCCTTTCAAAGGAACCATCCCGGCATTTGCCTGCAGCGATTTAGGGAAATCACGGAAAACCTAAATCAGGATGGCCGGACGCGGGATTGAACCGTCGTCCTCCCGAATGCGAGTCCAGTCCTCCTCTTGTGATTGCTGAATGCAGTATTCGCTATTACTATCTGAAATTTATTTCAGAACTCAGCCTTTCTCGTCTCTCATTCCTACTACCAAGACCATTTACTTCCGTAATCACTTCTTCTAGTGCTTCCCTTGCAACCGCATTCCAATCCCCTATTGTTATTAGATTTTCATCTCCCTTTACGTACTGGATTACCCGTTCAATATCGCTATACACTCTCCACACCTTTTCACCTTTCGCTTGCGAGTCAGCATGCTGCAGGTGTTAGTTTGCTGTGATTCTGATAAGAAGAATCCTGTCACTGAATGGTTCACAGTAACTCACTCTTGCCATACTTTCCCATTCACAACGAATTCTAATCACGTTATACCATTTTCTGCAGCTGTTGATATTACTCTATACTCGCCTGGCCAGAAATCCTAGTCATATTTCCATGCCACTTTCCTGACACTCGCTAAATCTAGATTGAGCTTTAGCTTTTCCGTTCTCAGATTTTCTCGCTTCCCTGATATGTTCAAACTTCTGACAGTTCACGCCCCGACACGAACGTTACACTTTCGCCGGTTACTCAATTTTTTTATCGTGGTTATCTCCATCTTGACATTCCCCTCCTGGAGATCTGAACGGTGTACTAACCCGTAGTCTTCTGCCTATTGAGAGATAATCACGAGACTTTTTCAGTTTCTGGCCACATGTCCCTTGGATACGCTTACGTGGCTTTAATGCAGTGATTTCCGTTATCTGCTGCATCCTCATGCCGTCGACCGTTGCTGATTCTCCCGCCTTTTAGGAGCAGTTCCTCATTCCAAGAGCAACGGTTTACCCTGAACTTCTGTCCGCTCCTCCACCCCTTTGACAAGGCTGTTGCCAGAACGAGGATGACTTCTTATGCCGACAGTCTTCGGTCATCTTGTTGGTGTTCATCTGATACCCTCCTTTCAAGACGCTGTCCATTCCGTTCAAATGCTGTTCGAAGCCCTTTGCCGTCTCTGACAGAATTACTATGTCACAGGAAACCTCAAAGCTTTTATTTCTTCTCCATGGATTTTACTTCCTACTGCAAATTTTTCTGTGTTTTCCACTACTGCTTGCTGAATGTACGGATTGAATAACAGCGCAGACAGGCTACAACTCAGTCTCTCTCACTTCTCAGTCACTGCTTTCCTTTCATGCCCCTCGACTCCTATAACTGCCGCTGGGTTCTGTTCAGATTGTAAGCAGCCTTTCACTCCCTGTATTTTATCCCTGATACCTTCAGAATTTCAAAGACAGTATTCCAGTCAACATTGTCAAAATCTGTACTGCTATAAATGTAAGTTTTCCTTCCCTTATCCCATCTTCTAAGAGAAGTCGTTGGGTCAGATTTGCCTCTCGTGTTGCTACATTTCTCCGGAATCCAAACTGCTCTTCCCCGAGGTCTGCTTCTACCATTCTCTCCGTTCTTCCGTAAAGAATTCGTGTTAGTATTTTGCATCCGTGACTTATTACACTGACATTTCGATAACAGTCATAACTGTCAGCACCTGCTTTCTATGCAATTGCATTTATTATATTCTTCTTTCGCCTGAGTCATACATCTTGCGCACCAGATCGAAGGCTACTGTCATGACGGGCTCTTCCAAGGCTCTCAGTAGGCCTGACGGAATGTCGTATATTCCTGGGGACTTATTTCGAATTGTCTTTCAAAAAATGGCTCTGAGCACTATGGGACTCAACTGCTGTGGTCATTAGTCCCCTAGAACTTAGAACTACTTAAACCTAACTAACCTAAGGACATCACACACATCCATGCCCGAGGCAGGATTCGAACCTGCGACCGTAGCAGTCGCACGGTTCCGGACTGCGCGCCTAGAACCGCGAGACCACCGCGGCCGGCAATTGTCTTTCAGTGTTCTGTCATATTCATTTGTCAGTATCATTTCTCCCACCCCATTTTCATCTGCGCCCTCTCTTCCTGCTATAATATTGCCTTTAAGTTCAGCTCCCTTGTATGCACCCTCTATATACTCCTTCCGCTTTCAGCTTTCCCTTCCTTTCTGAGTACTGGTTTTCTATCCTAGCTCTTGATATCCATAGAGCTGCTTTTCTTTTCTTCTAAGGCCTCTTTAATTTTCCTGTGGTCGGTATGTGTCTTTCCCATCGTGAAACACGCTTCTAAATACTTACATTTGTTCTCTAGCCATTTCTACTTTGCCACTGTCAGTCTCATTTTTTTCAGCTGCTTCATTTTTACATTTGCTCCTTCCGCCAATTAACGGTTCTAGGCGCTTCAGTCTGGAACCGCTACGGTCACAGGTTCGAATCCTGCTTCGGGCATGGATGTGTGCGATGTCCTTAGGTCAGTTAGGTTTAAGTAGTTCTACGTTCTAGGGGACTGATGACCTCAGATGTTAAGTCCCATAGCGCTCAGGCCATTTGAACCATTTTGAACAGTCAATTAAATACAATAGCTCCTGTGATATTAAAAGGATTTCTACTAAGCCTTGCCTTTTTACCTGTGGCCTTGTAGACCAGTGCTATACATATTTTCTGCCACTTAACATATGCAAGAACTGTATTTCAATTTGATGTAGTACATAACATATATTTTATTGTTCTGATGAAAATTAACAGCACATTTTTATATTACGTTTCCTGTTAAAGGTAGCGTTGCACCGACTTAATAGATTTGAAGAAAGAAACACTAAAAATTAAGGATGATTCTGAGTGTATGCTTAGGCGAAGTCTGCCTGGAACAGTTGCCGAAGTGTTGATAGTTTTATTTCTAACAAAATAAAACCTTTATTCTTTATGGAAGAGGAATACTTCGACTGTGATGAATAAAGGTTTCTTGGAATTACTGCTACCAGTCGAATGGTTTTTCAAGAAAGCTTTATTTCTATAAATACACGGTGATTTTTGCAAAAGAACATTATTTGTGTGAGAGAATTCATTAGTTTATTTAAACGGAGGAAACTGAGTCTTGAGCAAGCTACCTAAATACTGCTAACTATGATTTTCGTGAGCAGTCTAATTAACATATTTACTTCTATTTCCACTGCTTCATATTGTATATCTACCACAAGTCTGTAGACTTCCAAAGCGGAAGCCTGCAAATACAGCTGGGACTACACAAGCACAAGGAATATTTTAGCGTGGTTACTTTCCTTCTGCTTAGAGTTAATGTCAATGTCCGATTTCGTCATGCACCCGTGTATCTCTTGCCATCGACTGCTCTTAATTTATGCCATCGCATTGTAAGCAGTCGTACATTAAAAACTCCTACATTCTTAGCCACATCGAGCAGGTAAATATCAATGGACTGCTGTTAAGAATTACTAATTCCTATCGCAGCGAAATTCTGCGCCCATTATGAACACTTATGCAGTTACAACCTGGTAATTACGTATAAATTCATCAGCAAGTAAAATTATTCTCTTATTGAGATTTGAGGTTTTGTTTCTCTGGTACGATTTACATTTGGAGCATATTTTAAAGTTGCATAAAATACGATGTTTTGGATCATAACAAAAGAGACTATTTCTTCATAACTTTGACAAATGATTGCTGTCTCACTGTTTGCTTGTAGCGGAGCTAAGAACACTTTTTTTTTTTTAGTTTCACAGTTTAGTCCTTCACTGATCACAGTAGCAGAGTGGTAGGGTGATAGAACAGAGACTAAGACATGATTCAGGTTTTGCGTAGAACCGCTAACGCGCTAGAGACTAACCTAGGTACAGCTCCTTTAGAAACACGCCAGCCAATACGTTCTCCCACAAGAGCTGAAACTCAATTATTTGCACTCAGCAATGTCATCGTTAGCGGTGTGTCAACTCTTATCAAAACTCAATAACAATTAGCCCTTGAATTGTTTCAAATGTACTATTCGAGTTAAGCGAAGCACCCTGTTTTGTATGGTTCTCTCTGAATGGTAACTAGAAACACCACGGTCGTCATTCACTACGTTACAACTAGATTCGGCACCTCTGAATCAGATAGCTAAGCCAGTACTGCTGTTAGGTAATTTGGTTGTTCTTCGAGGTATTGCACAATTTTCGAACATTCTATGTGTTCCCAAATCTACTACAAATCAATGTCCGTGACAGCGGTCTACAATTTAGCAGATTACTTAATTAGCTTTCTTGTGTATTGATGTGACTTGTGCAACTTTCCAGTCTTTAGGTATGGATATTTTGTAGAGCGAGCAGTTGTATATGATTGCTGAAACGGAGCTATTTCATCAGCATACTTTGAAAGAAACCTATCTGGGACAATCTGGACCGGAAGACTTGCCTTTATTGAGTAACTTAAGTTGCTTTGCTACACAGAATATATCTGCTTCTAAATTACTCATGTCACTAGCTGTTCTTGATTGATTCTGGAATATTTACTGCATTTTCTTCGGTCAAAGAATTTCGGAAAACTGCGTTTAGCAATCCGTTTTAGTGGTACAGTCGTCCGTAACATTAACAATGCTGCCGCGCAGTGGAGGTACTGTTTCTTGCTGGTGTGTAGTCAGCGAAAACATTTTTTTGGAATGTTAGGTTTTTACAGATCATGGCACCAATATTATTTACTAAAGGAATGTCGTATCTTTCTGAAATATATAACGTGTAAGTGAATATTTTATGTCAATTACTTACTTTAGTAATCTGTATTACGTAAAAATAATTCACTTGCGTGTAGTAAAGTACAAGTATCTCTTTCAGCACACAGAACAGAAAAATATTTCTTCACGTTTCGAAGTTTCACATACGCTTATACTGCCTGAAATCCGAACAATAGTATGTATCGGTATTCATAATGTTGTCACTTGGGATATGTGTGGTAAGCTACAATTTGTGACATCGTTTACGTCGCTTCTAATGCCGGTGAACAGCCGTAAACTCAGATGGTCTTCCCGCAACATTCTTTTGCCTTTTCGTTGTGTGAGACAGTTCATAATGAATATAGCCATTACAGACGGCTTTAATTATTTATCGCATAGCGATACATCAATAAGACTTACGGAGAACGCAAGAGGAAGATCAAATTTCAAATATTTCGCAAGCGCAATGAAACGGAAGCCGGTCCGATCGCTGTAATGAATAACTGATAAGTGCTGTGTCAGGTAGTTACGTGCATGTGTCTGCTTTGCCGTTAACACAGAACTATGGTATGCTTCGGAATGTATGGCGTGAAATGGATTGCCCACGTGACAGAGAGAAGTCATATGTGGAACACCTATAAAGTACGTGAAAAAACTTAACATCCTTATCGGTGTATCGCTATCCGTTAATAGTCAAGAGCAGTTTGTAATCGCTGTCTTCATTTTGAACTGCCCCACATTTTGTTCGAACGAAACGCGAAGAAATTAGTGCCGCGTGACATCTTCCCGTTGTTTGTTATTTCGTACTTCCTAGTCTCCTGGCAGAACAGGCAGTCAGGCACTGTACGTGAAAAGTGTTTCCGAGCTCGGGCTGCGCGGTCGTATCGCAGGTAGCTGCAGAAGGGCAGAGCAAGGCGGCGCGGCTATTGTCTGTGTTTCCCCCGGGGGCTCCAGCTGAGTGGGGCAATCTACGCCGCAGAAGGAACAGGTTTTCCGTTGACTGCGGCGGGGAGGGGATGGGTGGGGGGGGGGGGGGGAGGGGAGGGGAGGTACCACCGTCTCCCCGCCAGTGGGCAGCACTGCAAATGGCTACACCAGCTGCGTCACACCCGGCGCTTATGCAGGAAGACGGTGAGGCGAGCAAACTGTGCAGGTACAGCTGGACTGTGGCTCTTCTTCTGTATGTTTACTATCGCTTCAGGCACCAGCGTATCACGATCCTCTGTATGGAAAACACACAGTATAGTGCACGTTCTGCTGTTAGCTGTCGTTCTTACTGGTTTTCCACATTGCCATTAAATTTACGAGATGTGGTATCGCCACAGTGAAGGTTATGTATATAAAAAGAGCTCATGGCTCCTTAAAAGCAGGTGAAGACATATCTGCTCCTCAAATTTAGTAAACATAAGTGAATGTCCATCGATTACAGTTATGAATAGTATGGGTGTTCACATTTTTACCTTCAAGATCTGCATGTTTTCGCTGTTCCCTAACTTAATTGCAACCTGACCACATTTTTACCTTCAAGATCTGCATGTTTTCGCTGTTCCCTAACTAATTGCAACCTGACATTTAAAGGGACTATATTTCTGTGTTTGTTTCAGAGGAGTCAGATTAAAATCTTCATTAATTCATGTAATTAGTCCAAATTGTTTGATGTAAGACGTTGTATAGCAGTTCCAAAACATTTGCGCTACACAGCATTTAAGAAATCACTTTGAAAATAACGAAGGTTACTCCACTTACTGTTTTTTGACAGTCACTGTTGTTCCTAAATTCTTATGAAGCTGTAATACTTTTGTCAGTGGCCATGAATGAGTGGTGTTTGTTTAGTGTTACTCAAAGACACCAGCCCTAAACTGCACCTCAATTTAAAAATAAAATAACATGGACAACCGAGAAAAGTTGGTCAGTGTGAAGGTTGACTCGTTCTTATTCATAGGTGGGCTGGTGATCCCAATACATGCAGTCTGATTCAGATTTTCTATGGTTTCGGCAGGGCTGATTGAGACAAATGTTTGGAAGGCTTTTTAATCAAGGTTACGAAAAATCCTCTTAGGCTGCTTTGTCCAATTGGGGCTGTAATGATGTCAATGTGGATAGGGGAGGGGGATTAAACTATTATTCCTGTAGATATGTATAAACGTGATAGTGCTTTTGGAATATAGATCATAAGAACATGATGTAGCCTATAATTTTTCTCGTGATGCCACATTATACACAGCAGAAAGAAAAGAGGAAAACTATTGTTTTAAATGAAGTCAGCAAAGCTAACCTCCAGTAATGACCCCTGCTGTAGAACAGCTCTGTGACTAGAAGCAAAAACAAATATTCGTGAACAGAATAAATTTGAGGGAGAACAGTATTGTCGCTTTAATCGTAATGCAATCGAAAATTGTGCTATATTTTTTACATCAGAAGGATTCGTAGTGTATCATCAGATCTTGTTTTTAATACACATCGATGATTCTTATAGGCCTCTAGAATATATCGGAAGCTATTTGCGAGTTACTATATTACAAACTGTGACTGTCCTTGAACAGGCCTGTTAAAATAATCAGATTATGCCTTCTACGACAAATGTTTTTCTGTGCCCTGTGTCGATTAACGCATTACCTCTTCTGTCGAATCGTAAGTACTTTGGCAAGTACCGGTACATCAGCTCGCACTAATCCAGCTGCTCTTCAGAAGTAAGCCATTTTTCATTTTGAGGATCAGGGGAAATTTAAATCGGCAAAGGATGTGGAGGATCGATTGAAAGGAGCACATAGTTTGTTATAAAATGAACATCAACAAAATTAAAACAAAGGTAAGGAGTGTAATGCATCTGATGTCGAAAGAATTAGTTTCGAAGTGGCGCCTTAACTGATATCATACGTCTGTGAGGCGACTGCCGAACTTTGTGGTGGACATCCACTCTGTTTCCTCCGTGTACCTTTCAAATGGAGTGGTGGCTGCTTGCTGCGAAGGTGGAGTGCTGATGGCACTATTTCGCATTAAGTAGATCCACAGTAAAGTCGCCATGTCTCGGAGCTACTAGTTGTGTGATTGTTATTCGTTGTACGTTTTTATGAACATCTTGTGTTTATTGCAATAATTATGGTGTAATATGTTGACAGTGTCTCGTAATTAATTTGCGCAGTATGGAGTCTGAACCATGTCCATCTCATTCAGTAAAACTTCAACCAAGTTGTTATTCAGAGTTCTGAGTAGATGAACAGAACTTCGAAATGCATTTGGAAAAAGTTATTACAGAAGGTTTGGACGATAAGTGTTAATCTAGATTATTAGATAGAAAAGGATACAAACAGATGATCTGAGAAAGTCCTGTCGGTGTGATTTCCACTGTTAGACAAGGAAAACTGCTTCACATGGAGAACAGCACTATCCCAAACAAATGACAGAACAGGATAACGTAACAGTGCTGCAGATTTCTCTGCAATTTAGTGCTAATGCCCTTTGTAGTACTCCAAATGTTGAGCAAGTATGGGGTCTAATTTTTACTAACGGTATTTTACATAAGATTCTATAGTTGATGAATAAAATCGGTTAAATAAGTGCTCTCGACATAATCTATCTTTTGTGCATGATGTTGATGTGCCTGAACTGAAAGCTTTTATAGACTTGTTTGCATTCATAACAGCCTCCAAATCTGGCAGTGAATCAATACGTTGTTTTGTCAGTGGATGGAACAGGATGTATTACTGCGAAACTTGGGTGACACAAGGGCACATATATAGGCACATCCTGACAGTGAAATCGGTAAGGATTCATCTAGCGTGTGAGGGGGAAGGGGGGTTGTTAAAGTTATTGCACCGAGACTAAGGAGCTACAGTAAGCAATATAGGCAAGACGGGAAGTTCAAGTGAATGTTGACTGCAGTAACAATATAAAGAAACAACAGCTTGCTCAGGATAAAAGAGCACGGAGAACTGCATCAAAACTGTCTCCGGACTAGTCGATGTAACAGTAATATTAGTTCACGAGTTTTGTAATTTCGAACGAGTATTAAGGGCAGTCGCAGTTCGCGAGAAGATAAGTGTCTCATTCTCGGTAATGTTCAGTTAATGAGCTTGGTTATTCCGTAAGTTGGGGATAGACATTAGATTACAAGAAAGTTCCAGAGTTCAGAGAGTTGTTTGTTGGGAGTTAATGATTTGGATCGTTGGTCGTTTTTCCCCTTGGGGCGTTAGTGGAACTTTACTGGACATTACGGTGGTTCGGTTGTTGATGACAGTGCGGGAAATCGAACCCAGAGACGGCAGCGTACAGAGGATTGTATTTGAGAACAGATTCAGTGAGAGCCTGTAATTCAGACAAGAGCGAGTCAAACCGCAGCTACGACGTTGATTCGACTAAAGAACGAAATATAACTTTTTCATAGAGTGCTCTAGTTAGTCCTGGTGGTGTGGAAATTGAGAGCGCCCTGCTTTCGCAGAGCGATGGCGATAGGGCCTCGTAGTACTGTGATCGTTGAAGCTAATAGTCGGCGTCCAGAGGGACCGGCGGGCTTCTCAAGTTCTCGGAGAGAGCGAGAGGTCGTGGCTACGTGCCTTCTCCACGGGCGACTGATCTGGAAGGGGCACACGGAGAGACCATGTCGTTCTCAAGCTAACAGTGAGTCTTCCGAGCAGATCTGTATACAGTTCTGCGTAAGAGGAGAGTGTCAATAACTATTATCTGTTGTTGTTGTCTTTAGTCCTGAGACTGGTTTGATGCAGCTCTCCATGCTACTCTATCCTGTGCAGCCTTCATCTCCCAGTACCTACTGCAACCTACATCCTTCTGAATCTGCTTAGTGCATTCATCTCTTGGTCTCCCTCTACGATTTTTACCCTCCACACTGCCCTCCAGTACTAAAATGGTGATCCCTTGATGCCTCAGAACAAGTCCTACCAACCGATCCCTTCTTCTGGTCAAGTTGTGCCACAAACTCCTCTTCTCCCCAATCCTATTCAATACTTCATTAGTTATGTGATCCACCCATCTAATCTTCAGCATTCTTCTGTAGCACCACATTTCGAAAGCTGCTAATCTCTTCTTCTCCAAACTATTTATTGTCCATGTTTCACTTCCATACATGGCTACACTCCATACAAATACTTTCAGAAACGACTTCCTGACACTTAAATCTATACTCGATGTTAACAAATTTCTCTTCCTCAGAAAAACTTCCCTTGCCATTGCCAGTCTACATTTTACATCCTCTCTACTTCGACCATCATCAGTTATTTTACTCCCTAAGTAGCAAAACTCCTTTACTGCTTTGTGTCTCATTTCCTAGTCTAATTCCCTCAGCATCACCCGACTTAATTCGACTACATTCCATTATCCTCGTTTTGCTTTTGTTGATGTTCATCTTACAACCTCATTTCAAGACACTGTCCATTCCGTTCAACTGCTCTTCCAAGTCCTTTGCTGTCTCTGACAGAATTACAATGTCATCGGCAAACCTTAAAGTTTTTATTTCTTCTCCATGGATTTTAATACCTACTCCGAATTTTTCTTTTGTTTCCTTTACTGCTTGCTCAATATACAGATTGAATAACATCGGGGAGAGGCTACAACCCTGTCTTACTCCCTTCCCAACCACTGCTTCCCTTTCATGTCCCTTGACTCTTAGAATTGCCATCTGGCTTCTGCACAAATGGCAAACAGCCCTTCGCTCCCTGTATTTTTCCCCTGCCACCTTTAGAATTTGAAAGAGAGTATTCCAGGCAACATTGTCAAAAGCTTTCTCCAAGTCTACAAATGCTAGAAACGTAGGTTTGCCCTTCCTTAATCTAGCTTCTAAGATAAGTCGTAATGTCAGTATTGCCTCACGTGTTCCAGTATTTCTACGGAATCCAAACTGATCTTCCCCGAGGTCAGCTTCTACTAGTTTTTCCATTCGTCTGTAAATAATTCGTGTTAGTATTTTGCAGCTGTGGCTTATTAAACTGATTGCTCGGTAATTTTCACATCTGTCAACACCTGCTTTCTTTGGGATTGGAATTATTATATTCTTCTTGAAGTCTGAGGGTATTTCGCCTGTCTCATACATCTTGCTCACCAGGTAGTAGAGTTTTGTCAGGACTGGCTCTCCCAAGGCCGTCAGTAGTTCCAGTGGAATGTTGTCTACTCCGGGGGCCTTGTTTCGACTCAGGTCTTTCAGTGCTCTGTCAAACTCTTCACGCAGTATCGTATCTCCCATTTCATCTTCTACATCCTCTTCCATTTCCATAATGTTGTCCTCAAGTACGTCGCCCTTGTATAGATCCTCTATATACTCCTTCCACCTTTCTGCTTTCCCTTCTTTGCTTAGAACTGGGTTTCCTTCTGAGCTCTTGATATTCATACAAGTGGTTCTCTTTTCTCCAAAGGTCTCTTTAATTTTATATTCTCCTTTCAGCAATTAAATTCAATATTTGTTCTATTATCTTATAGGATGCAATGGGCGGAAAGGACGACGTAAGTTATATTAAAAAAAAATTGTTCCATATCAGACCAAAGTATTTGCTTTGATATAACTGACTATGCCGTTCTTGTAATATCCACCCAGAGATTTTTCCCTTTCTCCCTACTAATGAAGTGGAACATCTAGGTAAAAAAATGTCTACTCTTCCAAAACATACTTGCAATTTTATTTGTCTCCAAGAGATGAGACCCCGTGGAAGATTTTTTGCTGGCCGATCTCCAGGTTTTATAATGGTGACATGCTAGAGGGTTATTGTCGACTTGAACCCACATTCTGCAAGTCAGTGGTAGAAACAATGACCTTCCTACTTTTCAGCACCTGGTTTTATAAAATAAATAAAAAATAGACAAAATTACAGACCAATAACGAGAACAGCATCTTTTGCATTATCGTGAAACATATTCTAATGCTGTTATAACAATAAGCGCCATCACATCCTGCTGTAAGTATTGTGCAGTATTGCTCTAACGTGTAGGCTATTCTAGCTGTCATGAAGGAAGTAGGAGTTCTGACGAACACAGCGCTCCATTCAGTTGGTTTAGTCTGTATAAAAGTGTTACAGATTTTTAGGGCAAATTGTGGGAATCATTGGGTAACAAGCAAAATTTCTTTCACGAAAAATTTAGGATGTTAGTCTTACAGATCAAAATAATGCTCCACTGTAAATTTGACGTGTGGATAGTATGAATAGGGGACCGTATGAAAATGCACAGAAAATAATTGTTCATTCGCCCCATAAGCGATGACAGGATGTGATGTACCGTATCTTGGATTGGCGATTGGGAGTTGAAAGCTCCAAGTGACTTGCGACATGTATGTTTCGATATTTGATATAGTGACGGCCAATATTTGTGAAACCCTGACTAAACAGTTATGTAACTGTCACGATACCACTACATGTTAATCTCCACACATACAGTTTATGCCATGCATCGTACTGCATGGCTCTATCTTTTTACAGTTTTGTTGACAACCTTATGTACTTGAACAGTGTTGCAATAATCAGAGCATAAAGCATCAAGGTAATGCTGCCTTTGTGATTCATTAATTAGAAGGCTTTCCCTGTTAGCGGAGTTTCGCCGGCGTCAGTTCTTTCCAGAGCTGCTCTGTTCGTCCTCGTCTTTTTCTTCTTTGGTGGCAGACCGAGGCCGCTCTTCAAGCAGATCCCCTCTGTACATCCCACTCGCGTCCTATTCTCGACACTACTTAGTCGGTAGATTTCATTTCTAAGCATACTCGTGTTTTATGCTAAAAAAATTGGTTGTGAAAGACGTAATCCTGTTTTTTCTCTTAAACTGCAATATTTTTTCACGGACACAGTCTTGTTAAAAGCACTTTACTCAGATTTTGACGTTTTAACTTTAGAACAAAATTTTAGATTTCTAGATGAACTTGGGAGCTGACTGCCTTGCTGCGCCTTCACTTAACTTGACCTGACACTGTGTTGCCCCCACAGTCTTTCTTAGTGACACGACCGTGTCGATTCATTGTAAGCAATCGCACCAGTGAGAGCACTGACAGCCACTGCCGCATCTTGCAAAATGCGAGCAAGAAGAGCTGGTAAGTTTTAAAGGAATAGAGCTAGAAAAAGGCTGCTTTATGCTCTTCCAATACGCATTTTGAGTAGTTTTTCATGGTTTCTTCAACATGACTAGGGTTCATTCCTACCCCAACAATGTGCAGAGCTAAAGCTCAACAGGAAGCTTCAGACAACCGGCTAATTGTTCTTCCAACAACAGCATGGAAATTTCTTCTTTACTCCTAGTTCAATTTATTCACACCATGTTTGATGATTATCTAATTTTTGTTTCTTCCATCAGCTTTCTGACTGGTCTGATGTGGCGCACCACGAATTCCTATCCCTGCCTCTTCACCTCGGAGTAGCACTTTCGCTCTACGTGCTGAGTGTTTTTGCTAGATGTCATTTTCCAATTTCTGTTTTTCCCTACGGTTTTTACTCTACAGCTTCCTCAACTACCATGTAGGTTACTACGTGATGTCCTGTTGTTCTGGTCCTTCCTGCCATTCTTTTTCACATGTTCCTCTTCTCGCCGAGTCTGCTGAGAGCCTCGGCATTTATTACTCCATGTAATTTTCAGCGTCTTTCTATAGCACCACATCTCAATTGCTTCGATTCTCTCTCAGCTTTTCCCACAAAAAAAATGGTTCAAATGGCTCTGAGCACTGTGGGACTTAACATCGAAGGTCATCAGTCCCCTAGAACTACTTACACCTAACTAACCTAAGGACATCACACACATCCATGCCCGAGGCAGGATTCGAACCTGCGACCGTAGCGGTCGCGTGGTTCCAGACTAAAGCGCCTAGGCAGACTACGGCCGGCGCTTTTCCCACAGTTCATTATTCATTTCCATAGAATGGTGTGCCAGAAATGTAAATTCTCAGAAATTCCTTCCTCAAATTAATGCCTGTGTTTGATACTAGTAGTTTTCTCCTAGCCAGGAACGCCCTCTGTCAGTGCTGTTCTGCTTTTTATGTCATACGCCCGTCCGTCATGGGTTATTTTTCTTCCATGTTAGCAGAATTCCGTAAGATCAATTCTGATTTTATGTTTATCGCTATTTTAATTTCCGCTGTTTCTCATTTTTTAAAGTCTTGCTTCCATTGTCAAGCGCAACATCAGAACTACCATTCTCGTACCTTTACCTCTCCTAAAGTCAAATGGATGGTCATGTAATGGATCCTCCGTTTCTTTTCCGTTCTTTATGTCGGCATCTTGGGTGCATGAACTATTACGCTAATTGTGCGAGAATCTCCACACTTTCTACAAACCAACTTCGTCTTTAGATTGCCACTTCCCTCAATGATTTTAGAAAATCCGAAGGACTTCCGCATTATTTGATCGCTGTTTCTCAAACGCTGTGTTGAACTCTAACGAATTATATTACTTAAAATCCTGTCAAAAAGGAAGAAATATCGGGGTTTAACATCCCGTCTACAACGAGGTCATTAGAGACAGAGCAAAAGCACGGGTTAGGGAGGGAGGGGCAAGAAAATCGACCGTTCCCTTTCAGAGGAACCATCCCGACATTTAGTGAAATCACGGAAAACTTAACTGGATGGCCGCGCATAAAAAAATTGTAGTTTGAGAATGTACGCTTAATTATTATACGTGCTAACATATTACGGTGGTTAATCTCTTTGCGATTAGGTGAACATTAAAGTTCTGGTCCAACAGTTTGTTCGTTACGGTGGTAATGGCTTATTTCTCACAGTTTCGGAGGAAATAGGAGCATTTCGTTGAAGTTTGTTTTCATAGTTAGATACTCCATGTATCCTTTGGAAGCAAAAGGATTATACCATTTAATAATTCGGAAATTCGTATAAGACTGCCGGTAACCACTGGTATAGAAATTTTATTAGGTCCTGATAATTAGTTCCGTTACGTATTTTATCATTGCGGGCTGCTATTGATTTGTTCCTCTATATGTCGTAAGTTGTATACCTGAATTTTATAACTGACACATATGTGCATGTCGAGAAGTTGTCTTCTTAGAGACCCTCTAAACAACATGAGGAAGGGCGACGTGGCTTGCACTAAGTAGTGCCCAGGCTACAGCTCAAGAGGAACACTTTTCCTTTCTCTCCCCCGCTTACACTGTCTCCTTTGATTGGCAGAAATCGCGTCGCACATTTCAAGCCATGTTGCGCTCTACCATTACGTATTTTCGGAAGTTTTGGGTGAAATAATGACACGGTACTGTGCTTTCGGGAGCAGCTGTAGTGGCCAGAGAGGGGGGGGGGGGGGGCGTTAAGAGTCCAATTAAGGGGGGAGATGTCGCGAGAACAATTTTTCCGCGTTAACGTAAATCATCTTAAAGTCGACGACAAATGTCATGAAATAAAACGTTAGTGCTTTAACGTCTACAAATTCGTGATGTACGTTACTGTATAATAATCCTCTATTTGTCCAGACACTAGAGAACTGAAACCGTGTGACTGAGACAACACGCCTGTCGTTTCTTTTCGTATTCAATGTTGAATTTTGAAGACTGTTTCAAACTATTCCCATTTCTTTACTTTAGTTTGTGGCTACAACAAGCAAATAACTAAATATAAGAAAAACATAAAGAACATACATTTGCGATTGTGGGAGTGGTTTGTTTTTTATTCCTAGATATTTTACAACTGTAAAATACCCAAATACTAGACACAGTAAAAGGGTTGGACAAAAATATGGAAACTCAGCGAGGAATGCATGCTTGAACATAAATGCAGGTTGCGCTGTTGTATTTGATGACGAAAGCGGCCTCAGTATGTTGCAAGTGTCAGTCACGGTCAGAAGAGTGTTCTGTTCAGTTATGTGTGCATTCGAACGTGGCCAAATTGTTGGGGCCCATATGATGGGTGCTTCCGCAATCAAGTCTACGTGTTTGGTGTTAAAAGAGGCGCCGTATCGAAGTCTGTACATTGAATACAGGCGAAAGGGGAAATATCATCCACTAAATTGCAACGTGGACGAAAGTATGTTGAGTGATACAGACCCTCATTGAAGAGGAATGTGACGAAAAATAAGAGGACGACAGCAGTAAAAGTCACTGCAGAACTGAATGTCGCATTCCCGAACCCTGTCAGCATCAAAACGACACGAAGAGAGCTCCAAAGCAACAAAATTGCAGGGTGAGCTAGAATTCTAAAACCACCTATCAGTGGTGCAAATGCCCGTAGCAGGAAAACCGGGTGCACAAGCCAAGGACTATGGAGCAATTGAAGAAAGTCGCTCGGTCGAATGAGTTTTTTCCATACTGTCTTCAACTTCTGGCCGAGTTTAGGTCCCAAGAGTGAAACATCGTGGGGTTCAGTGATGATTTTTTGGAGCCATGTCGTGGTATTCCTTGGGCCCCACGGTTACTCTGCAAGGTTGCATTACTGCCAAGTATTAAGCGACCATTTTGGCTGATGAGGTTCATACCATGGTGTAATGTTTGTTCCCCAGTGGTGATGCTGATTTACGATGCCTCCTGGGCTGGTTTTGTGAACACGAGGGCGAATTGTGGCAGCTCCACTGACTACCATAGCCGCCAGATCCCAATATTAATGAGCCTTTGTGATCTACTTTTAAGTGTGCGTGATCGCTATCCATCACTATCATCCTTACCTGAACTTGCTCCTTTTTTGGAGGGAGAAAGACATAAGATTCCTACGAAAACCATACAGGACCTACCTGTATTTATCCATTCGAAGAATGGAAGTGCCGCGCGGCATTAGCCGAGCGGTTTAAGGCGCTGCAGTCATAGACTGAGAGGCTGGTCCCGGCGGAGGGTGTGTACGTGTACGTACGTGTGTGTGTGTGTGTGTGTGTGTGTGTGTGTGTGTGTGTGTGTGTGTCCTTAGGATGATTTAGGTTAAGTAGTGTGTAAGCTTAGGGACTCATGACCTTAGCAGTTAAGTCCCATAAGATTTCACACACATTTGAACCTAGAAGTTGTTTTGAAAGTCAGTCAACTGTTTTCTTACACTGTATTAGGCAGGGTAGTATGTTGTGAGTTTTGGTGTTCCCATAATTTTGTCCCCGCTTTGTATACAAAGTGACAGAAACAGTCTGAAAATCTTGTAAGGGTGTTGAGGGATAGGCTGTGTTGAGAATTTCTGAAAGAAATATTAGATACGTTGACACTGAAGTTAGCCAATTAGACCGTTACGCACGAAAATTCAAGCGTCTGTCAAAGATGGCGTCGACAAAAGTGTTCATTTGGTTTCCTAAAACCGAACAAGAGAGCGATACAGAAATGGGATATGGAACCATAGTAAGGGTCGAATCCGAGCCAAAGGAGGAGCAGTCACGTGCGCTATCATTTATGTTATTAGAATAACTGACACTCATTGTATCTGTCAGGTCGTTTGAATTTACGCGAGCTGCAGATTGACTGGCTAACGTCAATGCTAATTAACTCCTAAATGGCGCAACATATCGATTTTTTTCCCTTAACAATTATCTCTCAGGACAACCAATCTGTCTTGCGACACCCTTACATTTTTTTACGGTTTCTACCCACCCTGTATACATTAGTGGTTTTTATTATACAGGGTGTTTCACAATTCATGTTTCACCCTTCTAAAAGTTGTAGAGGGGACTTAGTAGATAAAGTTTTACCTAGGAACCCATGTCCAGAAACTCATCCAACGATGTTATAGTGTGTCAAAGTTATAGGCGCCGGTGCCAGTAAATGTATTAATATTCAGGGTGATTCCATGATATTACAAACTTCCAAGGATGATGGAGAAAGATAAATCCAGGAGTTTGAGATAAGAGTCCCCGTACCGGAAGCGAACGAGTCGAAATGTGTAAGAGAAAACCGTTCTCAGTGGAATACATGTACAGATACTGTTCTTGCTAAGAATGTAGGACATGCAACGTCCATAGGTAGCAGTATGGACCAAAACAAGAATAAATGCCTAGTAAACATGATCTGTAAAATGCATGGCTCACAAGCTATTAGCTCTTGTTGATCTCATCTACTGAATAAGTGATCACAGCTCTTAAGGATCCATTTTAGAGCCCATGTTTACTAGAAATTTTTTCTTCTTTTGGTCCATGCTACCACTACTGAAAGCTGTATACCCTACAATCTAAGCAACAACACTATCAGTACATGTATTGTACTGTCAGAGGTATCGGAACGGTTTTGGCTTACAACTTTCGACTCGTTTGTTTACGATACAGGGACCCTTACCTCAGTTTTATTCACCCGTCTTCATAGAAAGTTTGTAATATCATCATAGAATCACGATTTACATACTTACATTTACAGGCACCGGCGCCTTTAGCTTTGGCACCCTGCAGCTTTGTTGGGTAACGTTTCCGGACTTCGGTTCCTATCTGAAATTTGATCTGGTAAGTCCCCCCTGCAGCCACTAGATAAACTGTGGAATACCCTATATATCGAGGTAGGTGCACCTTTTGACATAAATCATGGTCATCTCAGAGTGCTCGTACTATTCGCTACCATGGTCGCCAGGGTCAGTTTCTGCTCAGTGAGTCCGTCTTTCCTTAACACTCCTAAATGGGTAGTGATCTGTGCGTACTACGCTGTTTTCAAGGACGAGTAATTTTCCCTTAACAGCCACTGTATTCCTGCATCTGGTGGAAATACACTTCTGTAGGTTGTGTAAGGAGGCAGCAACTTCTAGAAATTTTCCAACAGGAACTGGCCAGTGAAAATGCCTAATTTTCTTGCGGAGACTCGCTAAAAGGGATAAATACTAAATTTCGAGCAACGATTAGATGTTCGCAAAACTGGTAGTCAGCCGACACCCCTCGGAGTGGTAGGAGGGAAGAAATGGACCCTGTGGGATAGAGTAGGAAAAGTGTTTTACTTTCTGAAATACGATGTTGTGATCTTTCATGATCAACAAATTTGCTTTTCAAACACTGAAAGGCTATTAGAATCACAATTGCCATGCTTGGTAGTGGGAATATGTTTTTCGGTGTTATCGGTGAGCGTCGTTTTTATTCAAAGGGCACGTGCAGCTGCGTAGGAAGCGACCTCATAGTAGAGCGTGGAGACAAGTATCTTGCGCAGCGATAGTGCCTACTGATGAGATGGTGAATGGTGCCTGTTTCAGTCAATTTTCATGAAATTATTATTTGTAACGATTAACTTGGCTTTATGTAGTTCAGCAGGTTGCTCTTCTGCTGCTTGCTTAGTATACGGTCATGCCTGTGAGGAGGACTGCGTAGGAAACCAACATTGATTTTATTTCCTTTTTATTTTATGTCAGCATCCTATGTCAGCCCTTATACATAACCCTAACAATGGATAGCTCTGTGATGTATGAATGTGTGGATGATTGAAAATGCATGTGCGGTTGTGATTGGTCATGCAGGCTAGTGCGGTAGCAGTGAAAATTTCCAACGAAACTTTGTTCAAATTTTCCACAGTAGACTGGTTGGAGGCTAGAGCAACGGGCACTGGCGCTTTTAGCATCCAACCGACTGGATAAAGTGTCTGGCACCGCGTGTCATTTCGTGACGATTGGGATGTTGCACCAGACCGCAGCTTCTGGAAAATTTTAGGAATTTTCTTAGTCAAGTTTTGACAATATTTTAAGATCCAGAATGAGATTTTCACTCTGCAGCGGAGTGTGCGCTGATATGAAACTTCCTGGCAGATTAAAACTGTGTGCCCGACCGAGACTCGAACTCGGGACCTTTGCCTTTCGCGAGTTCGAGTCTCTGTCCTGCATACAGTTTTAATCTGCCAGGAAGTTTCAATTTTTTAAGATGTTCTGCTTTTGAGCGCACTTAAGATGAAACATTTTGGTAGGGATTCCGGTTAGTCGTTTCGTCTTATAATGTAAGTTATCCCTGCAGTAATTTAATTCAGTTATCAAGGGATTTACGTAGCCAAATTTTGCATGTTTCACAGATTTCAAATTCATTTTTGGAAGGACGACTATCCACCCAGGTTAGGATTTTTCCATCGTCCGCTACTTAATTTCTTAGTTAGAATGAATCGTCACGAGACAGGTTTGACGGCAAGAGCTCGCAATTCGTACGGATTATTCGGATTTTCTTTGATATGGTGAACTAATCTTAGAGTGACTTTTTTCCCCACGTGTAGCAAGTGGTTGAGTTCTCAAGAGCGCTGTGTCCCATCTTTCCGACGACACTATCCTTTGCTGAGAGAATTATCGCAACAGAGTTTGTTAAAAACGCATCACCAGAAAAGAACTCGTTGATAATAGACATCCTCATTTATATAATACAATTCGTTAGTCTTCTCCCCAAGAGCATTCCACAACGCCGTTCCATCTCCTGCGGTTATTGACAATAGCTGTTCTACTTGAGGAATGTCTTTCTAAACAATTAATGAAATTCATTTCCAGATCAGTCGTGCTGAATTCGCTTAGATTCCAATTCGCACTAGAGAGAAATAATTCGCCCAAATTCCATCAAATTATCTTAATGCCTCAGTGGACCTTAAAAATAGTGGTATTTCCTGCTTATGATTAGAAACACAGTGTCTTCGTAAAGTCTACGGTATATGGTGAAATATTTATCCCGTATTTTACCAGAATCGAAATGCAGAATGAGACAGTAATCAGACGACAGAAAACATCAGTGCGTAAAGTATTATAGAAAGGAGAAGCAAATTCTATTTGTTTCCATGGAAACTTGAGTGTGGTGTTCATATGTGACTATTTCCCTATTAACTTTGAACTGTGTTCGTTTTGTTGTTGAGGTGGTTATCGGCGGAAGTCGCTAGGAGCCATCTGGAGGCAGTGTGTGAACCGCCGGCAGGCCAGTCGTCGGATCTCAGTGTCTACCTGACATTTGTTACACAGCTACATGGCTTTGAATTACTGACTTGTGCAGTGATGAGAAGTTTACCCCTGTTTCGCGGATCAGACCGAGGATGGCGATCCCATTATTTACAATAATGTCACGAGTGTAGCAGAATGGAGAAATAATCTGGATCAGCAGAGAAAACGTTTCCGAGTGAATCAGCTGGGTGTAATCGGTCTCGTCTGCCGCACACTGCTGAAAGAACCTGTCCTTTAGCGGTGGACACGAGGAGGGCTTAACAAGACACGACCCACCCCCGGGATGGAACAAAAGGAACACTTCAAGCTTTTTCTGAAGATTACAGTGCAAGAGAGAACTTTTGATCTGTTCTCTCAAATAAACGCTGCTGGGCAAGCATGGTTTCTGCACTAGAAAATGGTTTGTTTAAGCTGATTTATTTTAGATTTCGGTAACGAAGACTATTCTAGAACAGGTATTTCTCCCGCAACTGTTTTTTTTTCCCTGTAAAAACGGCATTTTACGTCCTAATATTGTTTAGTTTTTCCTGCTGCTGTTGAGGATTCGAGCTAATCGGCTTAAAGTATCCTTATGAAAATATTACATATTTTAGCTCGCTGTCGCTACAGGAACTACGAACTCTATTGCAGTCGCTGCTAAAATACTTCCTTTTTCCCTGATTCAAAAGGTTCGCGTTGAAGCTTAATCATCATAGAGATTATTTCTCAAGTGAACAGCCCTTTTTATCAACACATACTAATCGTGCAGGGCTGAATGAAGAATGATTATAAAGGTTTCTCAACCGGCTGCTGACATTGAATGCCGATTTTGCGCTAAATATATTCGTTAACAATTTTAACGTGAAAGAGTCTTCAACTATCATAGGCAAAGAGGCATCGTGGATACCCAGGTTCATACCTACATTTTACGAAGCTGACGTATTAATCACGAACGGGAGGCTCTCTTTTCATATTATCCTATTACAAATACCATTTTATTTGTTATAAAGTACATACTAAGTGGATAATTTATATAGAGTTTTCTCACAGATAATACCAGTGACCAATGCAGAAGTCCACTATATTTGTCAGTTGTACAAGTTGACGTTTTTAAACGAATGTAAGTTCCGAAACGACTGACATATTTGTCATTGTCACCAACTATCATTATCTCAACAATTTCGATAGAAGTAAGTGTCGCATGGGTCACCTGACACATAAAGTAAAAGTAATTTTAGGCGTGTCCAAGGGAATTGTGGGAATCTTGCTATTTGCTGTATTTTCGTGATTTAGCAGACAATACACTTTGGTGACAAAACTCTTGCGATAGCAATATGCACATATACAGGTGGTGATAGTACCGCATACACAAAGTATAAAAATGCAATGCATTGGCGGAGCTGTCAATTGTGAAAGTGATCCGAACAATTTTCGGACGTGATTATAGCCGCACGACGGAAACTAAGACTCTGAGAGAAATAACCACAGAAATCAATGTGGGACACATGACGAACGCAATCGGTAGGCAAAATCTGGCGTTAATGAACTAAGGCACCAGAGGCTCCACGTGAAAGTGTTTGCTAACAGTAAGACATCTCCTGCAGCGCCTCTCCTGGGCTCGTGACATCTGTTGGACCCTAGACAACTGTAAATCAATGGCCTGGTCAGATGAGTCCCGATTTCAGTTACTAAGAGCTGATGGTAAGGTTCAAGTGTGGCGCAGACCCCACGAAGCCACGGACCCAGGTTGTCAACAAGGCACTGTGCAAACTGCTGGTGTCTCCATAGTGGTGTGGACCATGTTTACGTGGAATGGACAGGGTCCCCTGGTCCAAATGAACCGATCGTTGACTGAAAATGTTTATGTTCGGCTACTTGGACATCATTTGAAGTCGTTCATAGACTTAGTTCCCAAACAACGATGTAATTTTCATAGATGACAATGCACCATGCCACCGGGCCACAATTATTAACAGCTGATTTAAAGTACATTTTGGACCATTCGTACGAATAATTGGGCCACCCTGATCGCCCCATATGAATCCCACCAAACATTTACGGGACAAAAACGAGAGGTCAGTTAGTTCACAAAATCTAGCACCCGCAACACTTCCGCAATTATGGACGGTTATAGTGGCAATATGGCTCAATATTTCTGCAGGGACTTCCAACTATTTGTTGAGTCAATGCCACGTCAAGTTGCTCTACTACGTCGGGCAAAAGACATCAGACACGATATTGGGAGGTATCTCGTGACTTCTGTCACCTCACTGTATAATAGTGCTGCTCAGGAAACTGTGGGAATGGAAAGTGACTCGGGGTTGAGTGAGCGTAAATCTTTCTATAAACACATTTATTAGCAATTAAACTCAACAAAAGAGAATGGATGAATAAGGTCAAACACAGCTAAAATAGCCAGTACTCGATGCACAAGTATGCAAAATTTAATATCTAGTACAACAGAACAAACAGTAAAATACTTGGCCCTGCAGAATATCTTCAGTTTTACAATAAGAAGCTGGGCACATAACAACATACCTACAATCCAGCACACAATAAATAATTATGAACATTGCAAAGGAATGGCAAATAAAATAATCAAATACTAACACGACACAAAATCCACAAAATACCACAGCATAAGCACACATACCAAAACCCAAAAGTATCGCTAATACCGTATAATGAATTATGAAAGTAAACTGCAACATCCTTGTACATGTAGAGATAGATAAGAGCTCACCTCTTTTATAAAATCAGCGGGTACATGTACACTATGTGATCAATATCCTGACACCATCAAAAACATACGTTTCTGATGTTAGGTGCGTTATGCTGTCAGGTACTCCACATTAGCGACCTCAGTAGTCATTAGACATCATGAGAGCACAATGGGGCGCTCCGCGGAACTCAAGGACTTCGAATGTGATCAGGTGATTGGGTGTCACTTGTCATACGTCTGTACGCGAGATTTCAGCACAGGAATTCCAATCTGCATCAGGGTCCACTGCAAGTACTATGACAGCTACGCGGGCGGCCGGCCGGCCAGGGTGGCCGAGCGGTTCTAGGCGCTACAGTCAGGAACCACGCGACCGCTACGGTCGCAGGTTCGAATCCTCCTCGGGCATGGATGTGTGTTGTGTCCTTAGGTTAGTTAGGCTTAAATAGTTCTACGTTCTAGGGGACTGATGACCTTAGAAGTTAAGTCCCATAGTGTTCGTAGCCATTTGAACCGTTTTTGAGTTAGGCGGGAGGTGAGAACTTGTATTTCATGGTCTAGCGGCTACTCATAAGCCACACATCACGCCGGTAAATGCCAAACGACACCTCGCTTGGTGTAAGAAGCGCAAACATTGGACGATTGAACAGCGGAAAAAAGTAATGTGGAGTGACGAATCACAGTACACAATGTGGCAATCCGATGGCAGGGTGTGGGTGTGGCGAATGTCCGGTGAACGTCATCTGCCAGCGTGTGTAGTGCCAACCGCAAAATTCGGAGGTGGTGGTGTTACGGTGTGGTTGTTTTTTTTTTCATGGCGGGGGCTTGCACCCCTTGTTGTTTGGTGTGGCACTATCACAGCAAAGACCTACAATGATGATTGAAGCACTTTCTTGCTTGCCATTGTTGAAGACAAATTCGGGGATGGCGATAGCATCTTTCAACACGACCGAGCACCTGTTCATAACTCACGGCCTGTGGCGGAGTGGTTACACGACACTAACATCCCTGTAATGGACTGCTCTGCAGAGAGTCATGACCTGAATTCTACAAAACACGTTTGGGATGTTTTGGAACACCGACTTCGTGCCAGGCCTCATCGACCTACATCGATACTTCTCCTCAGTGCAGCACTCCGTCAAGAGTGGGCTGCCATTCCCCAAGAAACCTTCCAGCACAGCACTGAACGTATGCATGCGAGAATGGAAGTTGTCATCAAGGCTAAGGGTGGGCCAACACCATATTGAATTCCAGCGTTACCAGTGGAGGGTGCCACGAACTTGTCATTTTCAGTCAGATGTCCGGATACTTTTGATTACGTGGTATATATACAGGAAACGTAACAATAATAAACATTAAATGACTTACTATGTATGAAACGACTCAAAATTTAAAAAGTTTACTGAAAGAGAACGGAGCAAGCTTCCTCTGTAGTCTCACTTATAACAATGCGATGTATATTATAACTAGTCTGATCACCTCTCGTCACGCGACAGAGCTACTCTGGGCAAAAAATATGCGGTGGCCACTTTTCCCGTCCACTCACTATCACACCTTCCGCTCCCGATCTTGCTATTAATTGCTAACATACCTAAATAAATTACTACCTCATATTAATTAATAGCACTAACTGCAATATGAGACATGGCCTCAGATGTTTACTAAATATGTTGAATGTTTTTTTTTCCTTCCACTCTTTCCGTTGTTACGCAACAGTCTTAATTTGACTTCATATTACCCGCTACAAACATATAGTGATGTACCACATTTGAAGATCACTGTCTCTATATAGCTCCATTGACGAGAGCATGGTACTTCCGTTTGACATTTATGTCATAGCATATACCTAATGCGAGTTGCGCACGCTCGTGGGTTGTCAGCATTGGAAGACAATAAAATATTCCCCCTCTCTCTTCTAGTAACTGCACAGGGGTCGCGCTATTCACCACTCTGCACTTGAGGTAATCGACAAACTTAATTCGAGGCTGTATTCACCTACATTAATTAAAATTAAGCACGTCTTAAAACCCTACTGTCTCTTTAAGCATATTTGTTTGTTGTTGTTGAGCAAGAAAGGTAAGCTGTTAATAGTAGTTGACGTTTTTGGATTCTGCTGTTAATTTGGAGAAGCGTGTTATAAAATGCTGACGAGAACCGCGAGCCGCTCGAATACTTGATATGGGCCGCAGCCTGACGACCACTGATCTGTAGTGTGTGATGGAGGGTACTTCTGGTAGCACTATGTGAACACCCTTCAGGTTTTCTCGTTGTTTTTGCATAAGCAGTATGTAGGAGGAAGTAATATGCTGTCCATCTCTTCCTGTAACGTACTGTGTCGGAATTTCAGTAGTAAATCTCGGCGTATGAATAACGCCTGTCATGTAGCATCTGCCACTGGAGGTTCTTCAGTGTCTCCGTAAGGCTCTCGCGCCGGCTACATAATCCTGTGTAGGAGCGCGACGCTCTTCGGCAGATCTAATTTATTTCTACCACTAATCCAACCTTGTACTGGTCCCAGGTTGATAAGGATTACTCAAGTGTCAGTCGAACAAGAGTTTTGTAAGCCACTTCTCTTATGGATGAATTACATCTCCTTAAGATTCTCCTTATAAATCTTAGTCTTGCACCTGCATCTTCCTGCAATTAGTTTTATACCGACATTGCTCTTTAGGTCGTTCAGAATGGCTACTTCTAGCTATTTTACGGTACTTACTGATTTCAACAGTTTATCACCGGTAGTGTAATTGTACAGTTGTGGATTTCTTCTGCCATGTATGCGCACTATATTACATTTATTTACGTTCAGAGTCAACTGGCAGTGCCTGCCCCATTAATCAATCTTCAGCAGGTATTCCTGTAATTCGCTACAGTCTTGTGAAGGTCCTACCTTATTACAAAATCAAAATCTGCAGGCTGCATCATATAGATCCCGACCTATCCCCTGGATCATATAAAAAAAACAGTAACGGTTCTATTACACTTCCTTAGAGTACTACTGAAGCTATCTTTACATCTGTCGATTTTATTCTGTTAAGAGTGACATGTTAAGTTCTATCTGCATGGAAATCGTGAATCCACTCGCAAACCTGCTCCGACATTCGGTAAGCGCGTCACACTTTGGGAGAGTGTCAAATGATTCCTGAAGTCAAGCAGCAAGGCACCAGAGTGCCGATGTCTGTCGGGCTCTGGATTTCGTGGAGGAATGGAGCAGAGTAGAATTTCGCAAGATCTCTCTTTTTGCGGAATCCATGTAGACTTGACACAGAAGATTTTAGTTCTCCGAAAACGTCTTAAGATGTGTGCGTAAAACATGTTCCATAAATCTGCAACAGACTGATGTCAATGATAAAGGGGTATAATTGTGTGTATCTGTCCTAGGACCCTTCTTAAAGACTGGAATGATCTCCACGTTTTTCTAGACGCTAGGTATCCTTCGTTGCTCCAGCGACATGCAACAAATGTTGCTGGAAAGGGAGCAAATTCTTTCGCATAATCTCTGTAGAATCTTAGAGGTATCTCTTCTGGTCGTGAAGCCTTTCCACAAAAAAGCTTTCGTAGTTTTTCTTTCCCGCGATAGTTATCTCAATATCTGCCACTTCGAGGTTCGTGCGAATATTGAAAGGAGACTTATTACGATCTTCCGTTGTGAAACAGCTTAAGAAAACCGAAATCAGTATATCAGCTTTCTGTCATATTCCGTTTCGGTGCCAGACTGAATGGTCGATTTCGATACGTTTGTTGATTTTACGCAAGACTAAAAGTTCGTAGGATTTTTAGTCACACTGAATGGCGAAATATTACTTTCAGTGTCACTGAATGGCGAAATATTACTTTCAGTGTCACTGAATGCTTCTCTCACCGCTTCCTTAGTCTCGTTTCTGCTTTGTTCAGCTGTCGTCAGCAGGGTTTTCACTTCTCTTAGATACTCTTTACTTAAGCAATGACTTTCTAAAACGATTAATAAACCACGATGGTTCTCTCCCATCCCTTAAAACCTTGCCCGGAACATAGTTGCCTAAGGCATATTGAACGTTTATTTTGAATTTTATATGTTTGTGCTCCACATTTTCGCTCTCAACACTATATTTTATATTATCTACTCAGATACTTCGCAATTTATATGCTATCACTCTTGATAAGCAAAAATATTTTCCTTCTATTCGTAACATCAGTAGTCATAGATGCTATCACAGCATTATGGTCACTGATACCTCCTTCTACCTTAACTGATTCGAAAAGTTCAGGTCTGTTCCTTGCTAGTCGGTTGAAGACGAGTTGGTTCTCTGTCAGCTCTTCGGACAAGACATTCGCAATAAAATCACATGAGTCCCTGTCTGTGGCGACAGGTTCTATCACACGACTCTCCTGTCCTATACGTGACAGATTGAAGTCTCGCCCTACTACAGTAGCGTGATTGGGGCATTAATTCACGAAATTCTGTAAGTTCTGTCTTACGCGGTCTGCCACTACAGCTCCTGGTGGCACTCTATAAAAACATTCGATTATAAGTTTGACCTACCTTTGATGCTTTAATTTCTCCCAGCTTATTTCCAATATGTGCAACGTTGTGTCAGTAACTGGGGGACGATCTGAATTGTTACACTATCCTAAAATACCAGATACACCAAGATCCCTTGTAAATCTTTTTATTGATTATCGGTTTCGACAGATCTGTGTTGTCGTCAATGGATCTTGTAAGACGTTAACAAGGTTCATTATCTTTACAAACTGGCAAGACACACAGTGATGTGCGTTAATTGTAAAACAACGCGTATCATTATGTGACTTGCAAGTTTGTAAATATCATAAACTGCTGTTAACGTGTCACAAGGTCTGATAATGACAGTACAGATCTGTCGAAATCGGTAATCCATAGAGAGATTTAAAAGCGACCTTGGTGTACCTGATATTTCACAATAAAATAACTAATCATTTCACATTCAGGATCCGTAAGATCATCAATAGACATTATCGAATGTCTTATTACAATAACCACGCAACCAGAACTGGCGTCTAACCTATCCTTATGATGTATATTTCAAACTGTTTTTAGGATTTAGTTGCATTTTATATCCATTTGCAACCAACTTTTTGTTCCTAATACTATCTGATGACTATTACCTTTAATAAGCTATGCTAATTCTGGTACCTTACTCGTTACTAATAGAGTTTAATGATGTCATATTAACCTTTCCTATTTAAGACGCACGTTGTCTGAGAATAATGTGGCTGGTCGATTTCGACAGGCAGTTCATCAGATAGCAGGGGGAGGGGAGGGGAGGGGGGGGGGGGTAGGAAGACGTCCTCTAACCTAACAAGTGCACCTTCGTTTACTGCGCTATTCTGATATCCTTTTCCTGCGTGTAGTGATGTCTGGTGTGTTGAGAGGTGGGGGAGGGGCTACAATTCTCCATTTGACAGCGGAGCGGAGGTCGGGAAATTCGCACCCGATATCGCCGTAGAATTGTCAGAGCCTCTGGTTTAGATCGACCACCTAGCTCAAAACCAGGCTGCGTTGAACTCTGTGTAACGTATCAAAGATAGTGAGCTTAGGCTTCACGAAATCAGCCAACCACCGAAAGGAATCGAGGATGTTTTCAGAACCAAGCAGCAGAGTGTCATTCGTGACGTCGTGAGCCACGATTTGCAGCCTGTTGCGCTCAGTGTGTTAGATAGCCGCTGTCGGAGCTTCTTCCATATCTCGGACGAGACCTCCTGAGAAACATATTGAGTATAAAGTGGCATTCTTTCCCCACCTGCCTGCTATTTCGCGGCTAAGGGGGCCCATTACCTCCTAGCTTTGAAGATCCTAACGACCACTGTACCCTGGGTGGGAAATCGGCCCTCGCCGGACAGGAGTGGCATCCCGTGCTGGCTCGTATTACCAACACTAGCTACCTCGTACCTGTTACTAAGGCCTATGGAGCCAGCCGTGCGGCCACTTTTCCACTTTTACCCGCCTCCAGTACATACTCAAACCCATAACTGTCTGCCATTCACTGTCCCGTGAAAACAAACCTGTCATATGTTGCGCATGGGAAGATGTAGTGACAACAGGGTTACCAGGAGATTCCAACGGCACCAAAGTGTCACAGGTTTTACCACTGGTGCACCAACGCCGTTGCAGTTTTGAGCAGTGTGGGGCACCTGTCGATGGCCGAGAGAACCTCTGGACAATATTTGATACCGTCACACAGTAATTTAGAATGTCCAACAGTGGTCCATATTATGGCTCACACTGACCAGTGTAGGCTACAATAAAGCCTCCGAGTGAGGGACAAGCGCCCTATGGGAAGTGGCAGTGGTGAGTGTTGTAGGAATTCGACCCATAAATATCCAACCTGAATTAAGGCAATGCTACAAGTTGCACAATGTAGACACGTAAAATTCCAGTCCAGCAAGCCAGATGCGTGTGCTTGGAGCATTACCATCCACCAGATTGGACCCTGGGTTGTAGCCACCACGTAACAGTTATACAAAATGAACGGACCACCAATATTACAGACGAATATCCTTATCCCTGATTTGCTGCAAAATTCTTGGTCGTATTGTAAGTTCCAAAAGAGTAAAAAGTTTCTATCCACTAATCACCACGGAGAGCGTCGGGTACGAAACTTGCACTTTCTCGTTAGATATCCTGATAACGATGGACGAAGGGCAACAGAGAGGTTCAATATTCAGAGATTCCCGAAAACCATTTGACACGGTGTACCACTGCAGACTGTTAACGAAGGTACAAACATAAGGTATGGGAATCCAGATAAGTGTATCGAAAACTTCTTAAATAACAGAACACATTATGTTGTCCTAGAGGGCAGAGTTTCCATCAGACAAGAGCATCGTCAGGATTGCCCCAGGGCAGTGTGCATGGGCAGTTCTTATTTTTTTTATACATATAAATGATCTGACGGATAGGGCGAGCAGCAACTTGGAAGTGTTTGCTGATGATACTTTAGTGTATGGAAAAGTGCCGTCGATGAGTGACTGTAGAAGGATACAGGATGATTTAGACAGAATTTCTATTTGTTGTAATGAATGGCAGCTTGATGTAAATTTAGAGAAATAAGTTCATGCAGATCAGTAGGAAAAAACAATCCTTTCATGTTCGAATGCAGTCACGTCAGTCAGATTTCTAGGCATAACGTTGCAAAGCGATGTGAAAAGGAACGAGCGGGTAAGGTCGGTAGTAGGGAAGGAGAGATTTAGGAAACCGCGATTTATCTACACAGGAGACTGCTTATAGGATGCTAGTGCAACCCATTCTTGAGTGAGCACTACTTGACTGTTTGGGATCCCTACCTGATCGATTTAAAGGAAGACATCTAGGCAATTCAGAGGCGGGCTGCTAGATTTGTTACCGGTAGCTTCGATCATCAAGCGAGTATAACAGGGATGCTTCGTGACCTTAAATGGGAAGCCCTGGAGGGAAGACCACGTTTTTATCCTAAACACAATTGACGAAATTTAGAAAACCGGAATTTTCCGGTAACTGCTGAGCAGTCCTACTGCCGCCAACGTATGTTTCGCTTAAGGGACCACGAAATTACGGTTTGTACGAAGACGTGAAGATAGTCGTTTTTCCCGTAGCTCTATTTGCGACTGGAGCGGGAAAGGCAGTGACTAAGTATAGTATAAAGTACCCTCTGCCTTGCATCGTATGGTTGCTTGCGGCGTGTGTGTAATGTACACGTAAATAAATAGTGGAACGGAGGTAGCACAGGCTCACTTTTTATGCAACGTTAGGGCCGCCGTTGATCCAGAGAAAACTCAATCCAGCCATGAACCTCGCAGCTGTCACAAATTCTCGAGAAACTAGGGACCGATTGGTAGGCGGTCTGGGGACAAAGTCTTTCCAACAAGCTGCATCCACCGCACTATCCATGGGCATGTAACAAAATGACATATCAGATGACAACACTAATACCACTCTATCGACCCATCCGCCCAGTAGTGGTAGGACTGTAACATATCGAGAGGAGCTCTAGAAGATCAGGTCATGGAATAACTGTCCCGAGAAAACCAATAATTATGTGTGAACAGCAGCGGTGTGGTTCTTTTATGTATGGAGAATGCATCAGGCAAGTCGGCGAACATAAAGAACAGAGCACCCTTCGCCGACGACGATACACAGCCTAATGGGAGACTTATGGCCCAGGAGCTGCTGCATAGTGGGCAACCAGCGCAGATGTTGGGCTAGTTGCACGTCGCCACTCCCTGGGCAAGAAAACCGATCTTGTGCTCCTGCTCCGTATTGCCCCTGAACGTTTTCTCCCCCTGAACATTTTTCAGAACCGTATCGTAACGTTAAGGGTGAAATTCAGATGCCAGACCACATCGTGCTGATTGTGGATGGACACTAATTTGACAATACTTTCCAACAAGATCTGTGGGCTTCCTTGTCTTATAACCAAACGACTGTGTTCCAAACGCCGACAACAGAGAGTTGCAGCGTTATCCACAAGACCTTCGTCCACACAGTGTTCCGACTACAGTAAATGGTCTCACTGGCCATGCTTGTCATGTGTTTCCGTATTGTCCAGTCAAATTTAATTCTGCACAACGTCATGTCTCAATGTTTCTTTCATGGGCCTCAGAGGTACCGTAAATTATGTACAAGAGTCGATATTCATACCCAGTGCCGCAACGTTCGTTCTTTTACTACCTTAAGGTCCATTTTTATTTTTAAAAAATGTCTTCACATGTCAGTCTTACATTTCATCCAGTTACTTCTGCAAGTTAACTTCTATTGCATTGAGAGGACATACTTGAAACTCACTCCTAGCGATGTCCGTTTTGAGAGACAGTGTCATTCGGGAGGCTGGCTGGCGCTATGGTCAGGTTGAAATACTTCCGAACGCGCGCACAGGTGTGTGTGTGTGTGTGTGTGTGTGTGTGTGTGTGTGTGTGTGTGTGTGTGTGTGTGTGTGTGTGTGTTCAAGGTCTATTAGTGCGCTGGAGTCGGAGACGATATCGACGTAATGCCACTCCGGTGCCAAGATGGCTCTTTTCAAATTTGTTTAGATTTCGGACGTCAGTTATAGCATGCGAGTCAAATAACGAATATGGCAGGCAGCGGCACATAGTGCGGTTCTCTGGGGGTCACAGTATCTGTCATCTAATCCCCCGCCCTCCTCCCCCGCCAAATATAGCTTGATGTCACCCTCACATTTAACGAGCGACGGATGCCGAAAATTTTAATAATAATAATAATTCAATATTTAACAAGCATTATTGGAATGTTATGTGCGGGGACGCCCTTAGTTGCATAAGGTGCTTTTTAACTGTAATGTTTTTATTCGTGACAAACATGTGTTTATTTTTAACAAAGCTGTGTGAAATATGCTACATACTATCCACGCTCCGCCGTGTGGCAGCGCGGTTTGAAGCGCCATGTCACGGATTGCGCGGCCCCTCCCGCCGGAGGTTCGAGTCCTTCCTCGAGCGTGGGCACGTGTGTTGTTCTTAACATAAGTTAGTTTATGTAGTGTGTAACTTTAGGGACCGATTACCTCAGCAGTTTGGTCCCTTAGGAATTCACACGCACATACTATCCAACATGTCAACACGGCATGCGTGATAGTCATAACTGAACAGGACGTATAATAACAAGTTTTGAAGGTATGAAAATGTAACATTTCCATTTCCTCATCTGCAATGGCAAATGTAAATAATCAGTCGTCAGGAATAAATAGTATCGAACGCTATCTTGGCTATTAAAAGTTTCTTCAAAGTAAATACTGATCTCTCCTTCCAGTCCCTACGAGAAATTTCAAACAATGAAATATGTAAAATGTTGTAATATGCCGATAATAATTATTTATTTACATCAGTGATGTACATGTCTTTATGCTAACTTCAAGAATTTGCAATTTAGAGAAATACGTCATTGGAAAAGCATTTGCACAAAAAATCTCAGAAGTACTTGTCTTGCAATCATTTAAAAATTGCAATAGCAACAAACGCTTTGATAACTTCATAAATTATACAGTGCAAAGTCGTGTTGTGCACGAAGCTCACCGTTAACATTATTTCACACAGCACCAAGGGTGTGAACAAAGATTTACAGACTGACTATGTGAGTGCGTAAGCGTTGGAACGCGGTATCTTTCAGTAATTTTCGCTTCTGTTCTGTTCTGTTCTGTTCTGTGAAGTGAGTCCGTCTGGTGAGGTTTTCTTTCCCTTAGTGGATGGACTCTTCCTTTCTGTCATGCCTCACTCATCTTCCTGTTTTGCGTGGCCCACGAACACTGTATGGTTTGTTGTTGGCACCAGGCAGAATCGGCCTGTGAGTGGCCGCCTTTTCCTGGCCGGAATATTTCCCGCAGAAGCCCATGGTCGCCGCCCTCAGGAACGCAACCCAAAAGTACCCTCTTGTAAACATTTTAAATTTTCTTACCGTTCTCGAGACTGTTTTTATGCCTGTAGATACCTCGAAAGATAGCTGAAAAATCTGGAAATTAATATATGCACAAATGAAGCCACATGTAGTCTTTCAAAATGTCTGCGAAACAGAAGCTACATCAGGAGATTGTAAAACAGCACTAATTTACCCAACCCACAATAAAGGAGATAAGGCTTACCTCAAAAACTGTAGAAGAATTTTCCTTCTTCCAGTGACTTAAAAAATTCTTCCAGTGACTTAAAAAATTCTTCCAGTGACTTAAAAAATTCTTCCAGTGACTTAAAAAATTCTTCCAGTGACTTAAAAAATTCTTCCAGTGACTTAAAAAATTCTTCCAGTGACTTAAAAAATTCTTCCAGTGACTTAAAAAATTCTTCCAGTGACTTAAAAAATTCTTCCAGTGACTTAAAAAATTCTTCCAGTGACTTAAAAAATTCTTCCAGTGACTTAAAAAATTCTTCCAGTGACTTAAAAAATTCTTCCAGTGACTTAAAAAATTCTTCCAGTGACTTAAAAAATTCTTCCAGTGACTTAAAAAATTCTTTCAAAAACTTTAAGAAACAGGCTGGAAAGCCAAATGCATCTCCAATTAGGAGAGCACAAAGGAAGGTGTAGAAAAGGACGATCGTATGTGGAAAAAATTTTAAATTTATAATCAGGTATATAAGAATCAGTCAAAAGCATTTATATCCTCAAGATTTTTGAGACGACGACAAATCAGTACAAGTAAAAGACACACAACAGATCCAAAACGCGAATTTAAATTTTCAATGGAACCTCAAGTATTTTTGAGATCAAAATTATTGTAAGACAAGGAGATGGATTGTCCCCAGGTGTTGTTCAGTTCTATATTAGAAAAGGGTAATGAGGGAATTAAGCAAAAGAATGGGGGAAGTAATTTAAAAAATCATAATTTGGGGAAAAGCGGACGATCTAAGAAGTGATTGTTTGGCTTTTACAGACAATCTTGCCAACTTAGCTGAATCTGTATGCAATATAACAATGCAGATAAAGCTCCTACAAGAATCAGCTTCAAAAGAAGACCCACGTTCATCTTTTGAAAAAAAAAAAAAGGCATACGACAGATGCGAAGGAGACACCGTAATACATAGATACTGATTATGGAAGAATTAAAAAGACAACAAAATTTAGATATGTAAGTGAAATAATAAAACCAAATGCCTTGTACAAAGAAGCTAACTTAGCAAGGGCAATGAAAATTGAAGTGTCTTTACAATTAACAAAAATCTGTATAACAAGAAATCTGTATCCATAAATGCAAAACTTAGCAACTGCAATACTGTCATCAGACCAGAATGACTTTATGCATCAGAATGCTTTTCTTTAAATACAGCCTGACAATTACGCGAAGTACAAAAGAGAAGAAAAATAGTCAGGTAAATCTTGGGACCAAAATATGCGAATAGGAAATAGAAATTAAGACGAAATAAAAAGGTTATGAAAGAACAGAATGAATGTTAATATATAAATTCACTAAAGAATAGAATAAGTGTTAGACTCAGCGAGGAAGAGAAAAGTTGTATCTGTGAGCACCTAAAAAGGTTCGATAATATAACAAATAAGTTTTAACTTTTTTGATAGAAACTCAAACATCGGTGACGTGGATCAAAGAGGTTAAAGCAGATCTTGGGGAAATAGGAGAATAGAGAAGTTCAGAGCAAAGGTAAAAACTTTCATGGGATTCCAGAAAAAAAATAAGGAAACATAGGCGCAATATGACCAGAATAAAGAAAACATAGAAAAAGACTGAAAAACTATTGAAAAGAAAGAAAGGAGAAAAGAAAATGACGTAAGTTACTTCATGCGGTCCTCAGTAGGCCAAACTAATAAACAGAATATTATTTGGGGTGGTCAAAATCCCCCTCCTCCACTCCTCTTGGATCAGTGCCTTGTATATGGCACGTACAATATTTCTTTGTTTTTAGTCTTTGTCACAGTAGGCTTAAACAAATTGCACTTCATTAACTTCTTTTCACTTCCCAGGGACTCCCCTCGGTAGAGTTAATTACATTAAAAAGTTAAGCTGTATTTAACACTAAGGTTGATAGTCTATTTACCTTCCTCTTTCCTCATAATCTGTCTCAGCCAGCCATCTATAAGGATACCATTGCAAGCTGAATCTTTCTTCATGTACACCAGTCACTGCCAAAGATCAGCGTCGCCTTAACTGCGTGAACTATTACTAGGAGGATACTCCGCAAGCCACCTAATGGCGTACTTTCAGTACAACTGTCTCACCCCTCTCGTTTCTCCCTTTTCTGCGCTCGAATCTTGATTTTGACTGATCCATTATCGGTCGAAATAGGGTTTTCTAAGCTGTCTTCTATAATTCCTGTGCATCCTTTCAATGAATCTGTCTGGTATCTGCATTCGTACGATTAGTCTTACATGGTCGTTCCAATTTAAAATTATCCGTATGCCTAATCTCAGATATGTAATGGACGTGCCTCCTTTCACTGACTGTTCGGCAATGGAATCATCAAACGATGAATCTTTTCGCGTATGTATGCGTAATACATTACGTACATTGAGGATCAAGTGTAACTCCACTAATAAAGCGTCGATACTCTGTAGGTCTTCCTGCATTTTGCTACAATTTTCTGAGGCTGTGACTTCTGTATGTATAACTGCATCATGCGCCGACAGCTTCATGGAGCTTGCGACATTATCCACTAGGTCATTTGTATACGCGAAGCATAGTGACCACCTGCTCAGTTGGCTGTTAATCCACCCTGGAACACAAGACAACAGCGGTTGTGCATGACATCGATTCGACAAGTCCTTGGTGGATTTGTGGAGGTACGGTGGGCCAGATATCGTCAACGCACGGAACTCCCGTAAATTACGGGCCGGTGGTCTCTGGGCGCGGAGCTGGCGCAGGATAGGTTCCCAAACGTATTCCACCAGGTTCAGATGAGACATCAACGTGAGATCTCTATCAAGCTCTTCAACCCATTGTAACACAGTTCCGCCTTTGTAACACGGACAGTGTCCTACTGGAAGACGCCATCCTCATGGGAGACATCAAGCATGAAGAGATGCAAGTGGTCCACAATAAAGATCATCTAGCCCACAGCTGCCATGGTGCTTTCGATTGTTATGAGAGATCCTGTGGAATTTCAAGGGAATATCTCCCACAGCATAATACAGGGTGAGTCGAAAAGGACTTCACAACTTTGGAATAATATAAAAATGTACTGAGATAAATCACGGAATCGTAAATAGATCCTTTTATAGCAATAAACGTAAAGTTTGATTCACGAAAAGCACCAGTATCCCATTCCACCACAGTGAGCGCCAGTGTAATGCACAGTTAAAATGGATACTTTCACTAGCGCAGAGTATGCTCGCTGTGTTTTCATGAAACGAACTCGGCAACAGTTCTCCGGCGAATACGTTAAGGAACCTCAAAGCAGACCTGCAAATTACTCTTGACACAAGAACTTTGTTGAGATGGACTGTTCCCTGGACACGATAAATCCCCAGGTTGCCCACATGTTGACTGTGTATCTGGATATGCTCGAAAACTTTGTAATTCCACAGATCGATTAAGATGATAGAGATGGGATGGTTTACCACCAGCAAGACGGTGCACTGCCTCAGTTTCTCACGGAGTTCGAGGTTTCCTAGATAATTGATTCCTACGAAGTTCGATCGGCCATGAAGGGCCATTTGCAGGACCACCACGTTCTCCAGACATGACACCACTGGATTTCTTTCTCTGGGGTTTCATTGAAGACAATGTGTACGTTCCTCCCATACCAAACAATTTAGCTGATCTGAAGATTCTAATCTACGATACTGTTGTGCAAGTTAAGGCCGATTTGCTGGAATGAGTGTGGCGATAAACGGTGGGATGTTTGCTGCATCACAAATGGTAGTCACATCGAACCAAAACGACCCTTGACTTTGAGGTAGATTGCTACAAAACACACATCTACCGATTCTGTAAGTTATGTCAATAAATTTCTGTATCATTACAAAGTTGTATAGTCCTTTTTTTGACTAACGTTGTACTGTCTCCACTGGTCTGTCTCTGTGACACAGTGCATGTTTCAAGTCCCCCACAAGGGACTCGCGGCTCTTTCGTGAGTTCATGCATACTGCACACGGGGCTCCGAGCTATTGCAGACCATTTTTCCCAGGCTGCATTTCCTTTACCATATCCCTCCCTCCCAATCCTCGCTCCTTCCCCACTGGCCCTTCCTTTCCCCCTATTAGTGTTCTTATTTATTTTGACCAGGCTATCCACCTGGGTCCCTGTATTCCATGCAGTTTTCTTCTTCTTCTTCTTCTTCTTCTTGCTTGTTCTCTTTCATCCTTTTTGGCTCCCCCCCCCCCCCAACCCTCCCCCCTCCCATCCTTGGGGTTTGACCTTCACTTCTAAATTTTCTGTCTTTAATGGTAGCCATCTTGGGAAGAACTCCCCCCCTAGTGTCTTCAGCGTGGATTCATTCCCCACCCCACTTCTTTCCCCACCATAGTACCCCTCCAATCCGCTAGATTACCAACATATGTAGCCAGTCCACGTACTGATACCTGACTTGCAGCCTCCCCATGTATGCCAAGGAGTGGTTGCTTGTTACCCTGGCACATTGTAAGTCACAGGAATGGCTGCCATGCCAGAGAGGCATTGCTGTGGCTGTGGCCATGGGGAGAGTCTCTGATCAGAGTGGGTAGTATCAGGGTGCTTGGCGCATAAAGTGTATAAAGCTTCGAAAATCTGGCCATTCTCAAGTACTCTCTTTGAGTGAAAACAAGTCATCGAATACTGCTTTCTATTACCTTGCAGCCTTTCCTTTCCTGTCTACACCCTGGGAGGCGGTCCAGGTTCGCCATTTTGGGATGAAACACTTTCCTCGCTACCTGGTCTGTACTAGGGTAGACAGGGATTTATTTACAGCCACAGAGCCAATGTTGTTTGTGGAAAATATCAAGGACAAGTACGGAAAAGTGGAGTTTATCAGTAAGATGCGGTCAGGCTCCCTGTTGATAAAAGCTTCGTCTGCCGTCCAATCTGCAGCTCTTCATGCTTGTGCTTGTCTTGGTGAAGTCCCGTTATCTGTTACCCTTCACCAGTCTCTGAATATGGTGCAACCAGTAGGTTTTCGTAGGGACGTTATACTGCAAGGTGATGGTGAGCCGGCCGCGGTGGTCGTGCGGTTCTAGCGCTGCAGTCCGGAACCGCGGGACTGCTACGGTCGCAGGTTCGAATCCAGCCTCGGGCATGGATGTGTGTAATGTCCTCAGGTTAGTTAGGTTTAAGTAGTTCTAAGTTCTAGGGACTGATGACCTAAGATGTTAAGTCCCATAGTGCTCAGAGCCATTTGATGACGGTGAACTCCAGGGTAATCTGGATCAATACAGCAGTTTATTTTGTCTGCCATGTGTAAGAGGGTGATAAAGGCAACCACACCGATACTGGCGCCTTTATTCTGCCTTTCAAGCGAAATACCCACAGAGAGGTCAAGATTATATGTTACCAATGTGACATCAGGCCGAACGTCCCAGCACCCATGAGGTGCTTTCGGCACTTGCTTTTTGTGGATAAGTCCTCCCACTGTAAGGTAACTGTGGACATCCATTCAATGAGAAAAACTGCCTGTGCTCCGGCACCTGTGTATGTAAATTGTCATTGCCACTACTCTCTACGCTCACCAGTTCATTCAGCTTTTTTCTGTCATCAGTCTTATGATTGGTTTGATGCGGCCCGCCACGAATTCCTCTCCTTTGCCAACCTCTTCATCTCAGAGTAGCACTTGCAACCTACGTCCTCAATTATTTGCTGAATGTATTCTAATCTGTGCCTTCCTCTACAGTTTTTTCCCTCTACAGTTCCCTCTAGTACCATGAAAGTCATTCTATCATGTCAGTATGACGGATGTCCTGTCATACTGTCCCTTCTCCTTATTAGTGTTTTTCTCATATTTCTTAACTCTCCGATTCTGCAGAACGTCCTTATTCCTTACCTTATCAATCCGCCTAATTTTTAACATTCGTCTGTTGCACCACATCTCAAATGCTTCGATTCTCTTCTGTTCCGGGTAGCTGAATTCTTTAACTTCATCTACTTCGTGACCATTAATCTTGATAAGTTTTTCGCTGTTCTCATTTCTGCTACTTCTCATTAATTCTGTGTTTCTTCGATTTACTCTCAATCCAAGCTGTGTACTCATTAGACTGTTCATTCCGTTTAGCAGATCATATACACTCCTGGAAATTGAAATAAGAACACCGTGAATTCATTGTCCCAGGAAGGGGAAACTTTGACACATTCCTGGGGTCAGATACATCACATGATCACACTGACAGAACCACAGGCACATAGACACAGGCAACAGAGCATGCACAATGTCGGCACTAGTACAGTGTATATCCACCTTTCGCAGCAATGCAGGCTGCTATTCTCCCATGGAGACGATCGTAGAGATGCTGGATGTAGTCCTGTGGAACGGCGTGCCATGCCATTTGAAACCTGGCGCCTCAGTTGGACCAGCGTTCGTGCTGGACGTGCAGACAGCGTGAGACGCCGCTTCATACAGTCCCAAACATGCTCAATGGGGGTCAGATCCGGAGATCTTGCTGGCTAGGGTAGTTGACTTACACCTTCTAGAGCACGTTGGGTGGCACGGGATACATGCGGACTTGCATTGTCCTGTTGGAACAGCAAGTTCCCTTGCCGGTCTAGGAATGGTAGAACGATGGGTTCGATGACGGTGTGATCATTGCTTGTACAGCCCTCTCGCAGTGTCCGGAGCAAGTATGGTGAGTCTGACACACCGGTGTCAATGTGTTCTTTTTTCCATTTCCAGGAGTGTATTTTGTCTTCACTTTCACTCAGGATAGCAATGTCATCAGCGAACAGTATCACTGATATACTTTCACCCTTAATTTTAATTCCACTCCTGAACCTTTCTTTTCTTTCCATTATTACTTCCTCGATGTACAGATTGAGCAGGACGGGGGGGGGGGGGGGGGGGTGGAGACGAAGACGACACCCCTGTCTTACACCCTTTTTAATCCTAGCATTTCGATCTTGGTCACCCACTCTTATTATTCCCTATTGGCTCTGGTACATATTGTATATTTCCCGTCTCTCCCTATAGTTTACTTCTACTTTTCTCAGAATTTCGAATATCATGCACCATTTTACATTGTTGAATGCCTTTTCCATTTCGACAAATCCTATGAACGTGGCTGTATTATTGTTTAGTTTTGCTTCCATTATCAACCGCAACCTGAAAATTGCCTCTCTCGTGCTTTTACCTTTTCTAAAGCCGAATTTATCGTCGTCTAGCGCATCCTCAATTTTCTTTTTCATTCTTCGGTATATTATTCTTGTCAGCAACTTGGTTACATGAGCTGTTAAACTGGTTGTGCGATAATTCTCGTACTTGACCGCTCTTGCAGTCTTCGGAATTGTGTGGACGATATTTTTTCGAAAGTCAGATGGTATGTCGCCAGACTAATACATTCTTCACACCAACGTGAATAATCGTTCTACTGCCACTTCCCCCAATGATTTTAGAAATTCCGATGGTCTGTTATCTATCCCTTCTGCCTTATTTGATCTTAAGTCCTCCAAACCTCTTTTAAATTCTAATATTGGATCTCCTCTCTCTTCTAAATCGACGCCTGTTTCCTCTTCTACCACATCATGTAAATCTTCCCCCTATAGAGGCTTTCAATGTATTCTTTGCACCTATCAACTCTCTCCTCTGCATTTAGCATTTGCACTCTTAATGCTACCAGGAAGGTTGTATTGACTTTACAGTATGCTGAGTCTGTCGTTCGACAATCATTTCTTCACATTTTTCATGCAGCCATTACATCTTAGCTTCCCTGCACTTTTTATTTATTTCATTCCTCAGCGACTTGTATTTCTATATTCCTGAGTTTCTCGGAACGCTTTGGTACTTCCTCATTTCATCAAACAAATGTAATAGTTTCTTCACGGCTGCCTTCTTTGTTTTTCTTTCCAGCTTCTGTGATTCCCCGTTTTAGAGATGTCCATTCCTCTTCAACTGTATTGCCTACTGAGCTATTTCTTACTGCTTCATGTAGAGAACTTCAAGCGTATCTCGTCACTCCTTAGTACTTCGTACCCCACAGCTTTGCATAATGATTCGTCCTGACTAATGTCTTACACTTCATCCTACTCATCACTGCTATATTGTGATCTGAGGCTATATTTCCTCCAGGGTACGCCTTACAATCCAGTACATGATTCCTGAATCCCTTTTACACTATGATGTACTCTAATTAAAAACTTCTTATGCCGGAAGTCTGTGGCCACCAAAGCTGATTATTAATCAAATTTTTTAGGCAGTGGCAGGATTCGAACCTGGGACTGAGGACGTTTTGATTACCAATCAAAGACGTGACCGCTTTTTTCGTTTTTTTTGTTTTATTTCATTTTGTTCGTTTTCGTTCGTTGCATCTGATCGGGGCGGACGTCGTAAGACACCATTTTTAAGTTCGTTGTTCAATAGTAACTCAGTTTTTCTATTACAGAGGGCAGATAACCCTCTGTCGCTAGACCACGAAGAAAGAACAGAAGATCCAAGAGTATAAATCCCTGGATCATCTGTCTTACACTGAGGCTAGCCAAAAATGACCTATTGCATCCCCACCTTCCTCTTCCTTAGCCCAGTCCTGTCCCTCTCTTCTCTCCTCCCTCCCTGCAGTTCCCTCGCCCTCCCCTCCCCACCCCTCCCACTGCCCAGCCAGGGTAGCATTCATCTCACGCTAGGTGAGGAGAGCCCTACGTCATAGTGACGTAACGCTACGTCATCGTGACGTTAATAAAACTTAATCGACTTCTTGAGTACGTATATCGGTCTTTGCAGTACCACAGAGGTTGCATAGTAACATGGAAGCTAAATGTAAATACACTCCTGGAAATTGAAATAAGAACACCGTGAATTCATCGTTCCAGGAAGGGGAAACTTTATTGACACATTCCTGGGGTCAGATACATCACATGATCACACTGACAGAACCACAGGCACATAGACACAGGCAACAGAGCATGCACAATGTCGGCACTAGTACAGTGTATATCCACCTTTCGCAGCAATGCAGGCTGCTATTCTCCCATGGAGACGATCGTAGAGATGCTGGATGTAGTCCTGTGGAACGGCTTGCCATGCCATTTCCACCTGGCGCCTCAGTTGGACCAGCGTTCGTGCTGGACGTCCAGACTGCGTGAGACGACGCTTCATCCAGTCCCAAACATGCTCAATGGGAGACAGATCCGGAGATCTTGCTGGCCAGGGTAGTTGACTTACACCTTCTAGAGCACGTTGGGTGGCACGGGATACATGCGGACGTGAATTGTCCTGCTGGAACAGCAAGTTCCCTTGCCGGTCTAGGAGTGGTAGAACGATGGGTTCGATGACGGTTTGGATGTACCGTGCACTATTCAGTGTCCCCTCGACGATCACCAGAGGTGTACGGCCAGTGTAGGAGATCGCTCCCCACACCATGATGCCGGGTGTTGGCCCTGTGTGCCTCGGTCGTATCCAGTCCTGATTGTGGCGCTCAACTGCACGGCGCCAAACACGCATACGACCATCATTGGCACCAAGGCAGAAGCGACTCTCATCCCTGAAGACGACACGTCTCCATTCGTCCCTCCATTCACGCCTGTCACGACACCACTGGAGGCGGGCTGCACGATGTTGGGGCGTGAGCGGAAGACGGCCTAACGGTGTGCGGGACCGTAGCCCAGCTTCATGGAGACGGTTGCGAATGGTCCTCGCCGATACCCCAGGAGCAACAGTGTCCCTAATTTGCTGGGAAGTGGCGGTGCGGTCCCCTACGGCACTGCGTAGGATCCTACGTTCTTGGCGTGCATCCGAGCGTCGCTGCGGTCCGGTCCCAGGTCGATGGGCACGTGCACCTTCCGCCGACCACTGGCGACAACATCGATGTACTGTGGAGACCTCATGCCCCACGTGTTGAGCAATTCGGCGGTACGTCCACCCGGCCTTCCGCATGCCCACTGTACGCCCTCGCTCAAAGTCCGTCAACTGCACTTACGGTTCACGTCCACGCTGTCGCGGCATGCTACCAGTGTTAAAGACTGCGATGGAGCTCCGTAATGCCACGGCAAACTGGCTGACACTGACGGCGGCGGTGCACAAATGCTGCGCAGCTAGCGCGATTCGACGGCCAACACCGCGGTTCCTGGTGTGTCCGATGTGCCGTGCGTGTGATCATTGCTTGTACAGCCCTCTCGCAGTGTCCGGAGCAAGTATGGTGGGTCTGACACACCGGTGTCAATGTGTTCTTTTTTCCATTTCCAGGAGTGTACTTGTTTAGAAACGAAGTTACAGCAGTGAGGTGGTATGTTCAGCCCAGTTGAATTAGTTATTAAGCTGGAATCCCAACAATTTTTGATGTTACTGTGTTTTTCTTGAACATAATGAATGTCTGAACGAAGGAACCATGATGTTGTTGTTGTGATCTTCAGTCCTGAGACTGGTTTGATGCAGCTCTCCATGCTAATCTACCTGTGCAAGCTCCTTCATCTCCCAGTAACTACTGCAACCTACATCCTTCTGAATCTCCTTAGTGTATTCATGTATTGGTCTCCCTCTACGATTTTCACCCTCCACGCTGCCCTCCAATGCTAAATTTGTGATCCCTTGATGCCTCAAGACCTTCTTCTAGTCAAGTTGTGACACAAACTTCTCTTCTCCCCAATCCTATTCCATACCTCCTCATTAGTTACGTGATCTACCCACCTAATCTTCAACATTCTTCTCTAGCACCACATTTCGAAAGCTTTTATTCTCATCTTGTCCAAACTATTTACTGTCCACGTTTCACAACCATACATGGCTACACTCCATACAAATACTTTCGGAAACGACTTCCTGATACATAAATCTATATTCGATGTTAACGCTTTCCTTCCCATTGCCAGTCTACATTTTATATCCTCTCTACTTCGACCATCATCAGTTATTTTGCTCCCCAAATAGCAAAAGTCCTTTAGTACTTTAAGTGTCTCATTTCCTAATCTAATTCCCTCAGCATCACCCGACTTAATTCGACTACATTCCATTATCCTCGTTTTGCTTCTGTTGATGTTCATCTTATATCCTCCTTTCAAGACACTGTCCATTCCATTCAACTGCTCTTCCAATCCTTTGCTGTCTCTGACACAATTACGATGTCATCGGCGAACCTCAAAGTTTTTATTTCTTCTTCATTGATTTTAATACCTACTCCAAATTTTTCTTTTGTTTCCTTTACTGCTTGCAGAAAATACAGATTCAACAACACCGGGAAAGGCTACAACCCTTTCTCACTCCCTTCCCAACCACTGCTTCCCTTTCATGACCCTCGACTCTTATAACTGCCATCTGGTTTCTGTTCAAATTGTAAGTAGCCTTTTGCTCCCTGTATTTTACCCCTGCCACCTTCAGAATTTGAGAGAGAGTATTCCAGTCAACATTGTCAAAAGCTTTCTCTAAGTCTACAAATGCTGGAAACTTGGGTTTGCCTTTCCTTAATCTTTCTTCTAAGATAAGGCGTAAGGTCAATGTTCCAACATTTCTACGGAATCCAAACTGATCTTCCCCGCGGTCGACTTTTTCCAGTTCTTCCAGTTTTTCCATTCGTCTGTAAAGAATTCGCCTTAGTATTTTGCAGCTGTGACTTATTAAACTGATAGTTCGCTAATTTCCACATCTGTCAACACCTGCTTTCTTGGGATTGGAATTATTATATTCTTCTTGAAGTCTGAGAGTATTTCGCCTGTCTCGTACATCTTGCTCACCAGATGGCAGAGTTTTGTCAGGACTGGCTCTCCCAAGGCTGTCAGTAGTTCCAATGTAATGTTGTCTACTCCCGGGGCTTTGTTTCGACTCAGGTCTTTCAGTGCTCTGTCAAACTCTTCACGCAGTATCGTATCTCCCATTTCGTCTTCATCTACATCCTCTTCTATTTCCATAATATTGTCCTCAAGTACATCGCCCTTGTATAAACCTTCTATATACTCCTTCCACCTTTCTGCCTTCCCTTCTTTGCTTAGAACTGGGCTGCCATCTGAGCTCTTGATATTCATACACGTGGTTCTCTTCTCTCCAAAGGTCTCTTTAATTTTCCTGTAGGCAGTATCTATCTTACCCCTAGTGAGATAAGCCTCCACATCCTTAAATTTGTCCTCTAGCCATCCCTGCTTAGCCATTTTGCACTTCCTGTCGATCTCATTTTTGAGACGTTTGTATTCCCTTTTGCCTGCTTCATTTAGTGCATTTTTATATTTTCTCCTTTCATCAATTAAATTTAATATTTCTTCTGTTACCCAAGGATTTCTACTAGCCCTCGTCTTTTTACCTACCTTATCCTCTGCTGCCTTCACTACTTGGTCCCTCAGAGCTACCCATTCGTCTTCTACTGTATTTCTTTCCCCCATTCCTGTCAATTGTTCCCTTATCCTCTCCCTAAAACTCTGTACAACCTCTGGTTTAGTCAGTTTATCCAGGTCCCATCTCCTTAAATTCCCACCTTTTTGAAGTTTCTTCAGTTTTAATCTACAGTTCATAACCAACAGCCTGTGGTCAGTCCACATCTGCCTCTGGAAATGTCCTACAATTTAATACCTGGTTCCTAAATCTCTGTTTTACTATTATATAATCTATCTGAAACTTGTCATTATCTCCAGGCTTCTTCCATGTATACAGCCTTCTTTTATGATTCTTGAACCATGTGTTAGCTATGATTAACTTGTGCTCTGTGCAAAATTCTACCAGGCGGCTTCCTCTTTCATTTCTTTGCCCCAGTTCATATTCACCTACTACGTTTCCTTCTCTCCCTTTTCCTACACTCGAATTCCAGTCACCAATGACTATTAAATTTTCGTCGCCCTTCACTATCTGAATAATTTTTTATTTCATCATACATTTCTTCAATTTCTTCGTCATCTGCAGAGCTAGTTGGCATATAAACTTGTACTACTATAGTAGATGTGGGCTTCGTATCTATCTTGGCCACAATAATGCATTCACTATGCTGTTTGTAGTAGCTTACCCGCATTCCTATTTTCCTATTCATTATTAAACCTACTCCCTCGTTACCCCTATTTGATTTTGTGTTTATAACCCTGTATTCACCTGACCAGCAGTCTTGTTCCTCCTGCCACCGAACTTCACTAATTCCCGCTATATCTAACTTTAACCTATCGATTTCCCTTTTTAAATTTTCTAACCTACCTGCCCGATTGAGGGATCTGACATTCCACGCTCCGATGAGTAGAATGCCAGTTTTCTTTCTTCTGATAACGACGTCTTCCTGAGTAGTCCTCGCCTGTAGATCCGAATGGGGGACTATTTTACCTCCGGAATATTTTACCCAAGAGGACGCCATCATCATTTAATCATGCAGTAAAGCTGCATGCCCTCTGGAAAAATTACGGCTGTTGTTTCCCCTTGCTTTCAGCCGTTCGCAGTACCATAACAGCAAGACCGTTTTGGTTAATGTTACAAGGCCAGATCAGTCAATCATCCAGACTGTTGCCCCTGCAACTACTGAAAAGGCTACTGCCCCTCTTCAGGAACCACACGTTTGTCTGGCTTCTCAACAGATACCCCTCCGTTGTGGTTGCACCTACGGTACCGCTATCTGTATCGTTGAGGCACGTAAGCCTCCCCACCAATGGCAAGGTCCATGGTTCATGGGGGGAGGGAAGGAACTATAATGAAAGAAAAAAGAAACGCTTTCAGTCATTTTTTAAATCCGATGAATCGTTCATAAATCATGTGTGAAATAATTGATTAATAAGCTCTAATCCCAGGAAATGTGAGATGTTATTGTGTGTTTCATGAACATAACGAATACGTGAACAAAGGAACCATAACCACAACGAAAGCAAAAAACCATGGGTACCGGTAGTCATTGTTTTAAAATCCGATCAATTGTGCATAAATCATGTGGAGAGAAACGTGAAATAGCGAGAAATTAAAGTGTTTCGTATTTTTATAAAAGCCAATGGATTGTAGTTGATTCTTCTCAGCAGAAACGTTAAACCGAGAAATTAATGTGGTTCCAAAGATAATTCCGAATGTTGCTGGAATTTTAATTTTGCCTTCATGTTGCAGATCAACTAAGAAAATTTATCTCTTCAGAAATAAATTATTGCTGATGATTATAATGTAGAATGTAACTTGTTTATAACAGGTGTCATTATTTTTCTTTATTCGATGTATACTGTGACAAAACAATGATTTTTTGTCTATAATTGTTACATTTTAATATTTAAGCAGTATCTTCTATAAAAAAGTAAGTTTCCTAGTAGGTGCCAAATGATGTTGAAGACTGTCAAAATGGTTGAGCTACCTGACAAAATAACCTCAACAGCCCACAGTTTTTAGTAGCACTAAGTGATGTTTCATATACATGGTATACATTTTGTTGTTTGGCACGATTTCTATAGCTATTTCCATATTGCCTAAGAATGATACAAAAAGTAGCTGAAAATGGCAACAGCACTCACTGCTTTGAGTTGCTTAAAATGCTGGTAAATGTGGCTTGCATGTCATTCTTTTTTCACAGTATACAACGTATGAAGAAAAATGTGTTACAACAGGTCAGTAAATTATAATCATCAGCAATAATTTAATTCTGAAGAGCAAAAGTTTGTGCTGATTTACAGCACGGAGGCAAAATTAAAATCCCAGCAATATTCGGAATTATTTTTGGAACAAAAAAAATGGTTCAAATGGCTCTGAGCACTATGGAACTCAACTGCTGTGGTCATCAGTCCCCTAGAACTTAGAACTACTTAAACCTAACTAACCTAAGGACATCACACACATCCATGCCCGAGGCAGGATTCGAACCTGCGACCGTAGCCGTCTCACGGTTCCGGACTTTGCGCCTAGAGCCGCGAGACCACCGCGGCCGGCTTTGGAACCACATTAATTTCTCAGTTTAACGGTTCTACCCAGAAGAATGATGTACAATCAACTGGCTTTTATAAAAATACGAAACACTTTAATTTCTCCCTATTTCACGTTTCTATCCTCATGATTTATGCACATCTAATCGGATTTTTTTTAAAAATGAGTAGACGCAATTTTTGACCGTCGTTATTGTTATGGTTCCTTCGTTCAGACATTCATTACATCAAGTAACATCCAAATTGTTGAGATTACAGCGTAATAACTAATTCAACTGGGCTGAACATACCAGACAACTGCTGTAACTTCGTTTCTACACATGCATTTACATTTGGCTTTCACGTTGCCGTGGGACTTATGGGGTACAACTGCAAAGATCGATATACGTACTCGCCAAGTCGATTTAGGTTTATTTACGTCACGATGACGCAGCGTTAGGTCACTATGACGTAGGGCTCTCCTCACCTAGCGTGAGATGAATGCTACCCGCCCAGCCATAGAAGTGCCCCCTGTTCTTTGGCGCCTGCTAGTGATAAGGATTCCCCCACTCCAGGACCCCTCCCCGTCATTTATCATGCTAGAGGCCTGCTATCACGACTCGGCCACAGGACACACTATTTCTGAGCCCGATGGTCGCCCACTGTCTTTCGCTTCCAGATCTTGCAGAAACCTATTCTCCCTCTGTGCCCTTCACTCTGAAAGAGAAGGAACATAAACACCAGGACAAAGCTGCTCTGGTGTCCTTGGGAGTGCCATCTCTCCCCTCAACCTGAGTCTGACATTTTATTTATGGATGTCACCCTGTGTCCTGTGACCCGGTGACATGAACTCCCTTCAGCTTCTTTATGTCCAGCCTGGACACTCTCCAAATGATAACCCAGTGAAATTGCAACAAATATTACCTTCACCTACAGGAATTACAGTAAAGTATTTCTTCTTATTCTGCATTCTGTCTTGCTCTTCAGGAAATGCACTTCTGTGATGAGCACTCTCCAACATTTCATGGTTATCGAGCATTCTGTCGGAACTGTGCCAATCACAAGATAGCATCTGCACTTTGGTTCGCACCAATGTCATTAGTGAGTGAATCCGCTTTCGTACCAGCCTAGAAGCAATAGCATTATGAGTGCAAACGGCCCCAGCAATCACCTTTCACAATGTCTGCCTGCCTCCAGGTAGGCGACTTCCTTATGTTGACCTGCCTACCTTAATACAGCAACTCCCTCCCTCATATTTCCTCCTTGGGGACTTCAATGCACAGCACGTCATATGGTGGAGAGCCACTTCGACAGGTAGGAGTCTTCTAATTGACCAACTTATTACAAACTTTGATCTGTCTCCCCTCAACGATGGTTCCCCTAAACACTTCAGTGCCGCTCTTAGTACCTTTTTGATATCGGTCTCACATTCTCCTTCCTTGCTCTCGTGGCTTCCCTACATTAGTCACCCTTTGATGATCTTTGTGACAGCGACCACTTTCTGATGATCTGTCGCCAGGCACACAGGCCCCCACGTTGGGCATTCTGCAGAGCCAGCTGACCTTCATATACATCTGCTGTCCACTTCAACACCTCTCTCATGGATTTCATTGATGGGTCATGGAAGAAGTCTGACACTGTTCTCCATGCCGCTGGCACTGCTATCCCACTATCCACAGGTCCCCCCCGTTGTCGACCTTTTCTGTGGTGAACCAAGCATGTAACAGTCGCTATCCAGGACTGCTGATGGGAGCTACAACGATACCCTTCACAGATCAGCCTTATAGCTTTTAACTATCTCCAGGCTAAAGTTCACTACCTTATTAAGCAAAGTAGGCAGGAAAGCTCGGAGCGCTGTGTTTCCTCCCTGGGGGGGAGGGGGGAGGAGGAGTGGGGGTGTATGCCTATTCATCGCAGGTTTGGTCCAGGCTCCTTCACCTTCTGGGCTGCCAGCAACAATAAACTGTCCAGAGTCTTATCTTAAAGGGTGCTCTGTGTACTGGTGCATCAGTCATTGGAGAACACCTCGTAGCGCCTTTGCAACAGCATCAGCGTCCTTTTTCTTCCTGACGAGTTTGAGAAACCCCGTTTCAACCTCCACCAAACTGAAGCCCATATGGACATTTACTGAGTGGGAAATCTTCCAGGCTCTTGCCTCTTCACATGACACAGCCCCAAGCCTGGATTCCATCCATAATGAGATGATCCAACACTTGGACATTACACAATTGCAAAATCTCCACAGGATCTTCAACTACATTTGGCTCACAGGTGCCTTCCTCTCGCAGTGATACCTGTCCTTAAGCCTGGGAAGTACCCGACGTCTTTCGACAGCTACCGCCAAACTAGCCTGACCAATGTACTTTGTGAACTGCTTGAGACGACAGTTACCTTCAGATTATGTTGGGTACTCAAATCTCGGGATCTTTTATCCCTGTATCAGTGTGGTTTCCGTGAAGGACACTCTACAACTGACCATTTACCCAGATTGAAAACAAGCTTCAAAGGGCTTGTAACCTCTTTTGGGCCAGCGATTACACTGGCGTTATGTGTAGACAATTTTGGAATCTTGTGCAGCTCCCCCTTGGTAGGGTCTACTGAAGACCAGCTCCAAGGTGCCATCCATCGGGTCTCTGTGTGAGCCCTCTCCCAAGGCTTCCTGTTTTCTCCTCCAAAACGCGGGTTATGCATTTTTACTGTCAACCCACAGTGGACTCCGATCAGTGCCTAGATGTTGTTGCACATTATCATTTATTGGGTCTTATTTTTTATAAATAGCTTATTTGGCTGAACCAAATTCGCCATCTGAAGACTGCCTGCATGAAGAAGCTTAATGCTCTTTCCCTCCTGGCCCATACATATTGGAGTGCAGACCATGCTATTCTTCTCCATCTGTACTGTACTGTGGTTTTGTTCAGACTAGATTATGGTTGTCAGATTTATGGCTCGGCAGCTCCTTCCACTCTTAAACTACCGTTATTATGGGATAAATTTGGCTGTCATTGCCTTTTGCACTAGTGTCGAGGACAGTTCCCTCTCAGAAGCAGTGATTCCTCCTCTACAAATACAATGGAGCCAACTCCTGGTTTCTTATGCAATCGCCATTCAGTGATTCCATGACTGTCCCATGTACCCTGTCCTCTTTGAAAACGAGTCTCCCTCCTGATACCCACCTTTGGGTGGGAATGCCAGTTAGAATGGATCTCCATCTCCACCTCCATTCATTTGACATTGCTCTGTGTATTTCCTCCCATAGCCTCCCCCCTCCCCCCTTGGATGGTGGCTCAAGAAAGAATTAGGGCCGACACATTCCAGGGTCCTAAGGTCTCAGTCACCCCTATGATATTCCAGCGTTTTGTACAAGTATGTTACATCCTTGAAGAGTTCCAGGTTGTTCCCACGGTTTTCACTGATGGTTCTAAAATAATAAATAAGGCAGGATATGCTTTTACGTCTCCTACTGGCATGGAACACCATTTACAGCTGGGATCATGTACTGTGTTCGCAGCAGAGCTGCTAGCCATTAACAGGGCTGTCTATTTTGTTGCTGAGGTCTCTTTCCTCTTTTCCCTATTCCCTTTCATGATTCCAGGTGCAGATATGCAGAGATATATCAGATCTCTCCTTTTTCCCAAATGTGGAATGATGTCTGATGCACTACTGCTCCCAGTAATAAACTCCACACAAGCAAGGAGACTACTGCAGTTTGGCGCCCATACTTCTGCTCATATCAGTAGTAGTCCACTATCTTACGCCTGTATACATTAGTCGTACTAGGTTCAGCCATTGTTTTGTCTTACATCACGAGCCACTCCCACAATGTGATTGTGGAGCAAGACTGATGATATACCATATATTTGTGGAATTTCTTCTTCTTTTGGCCCTTCGTACTGGCTATAGTCTTAGAGATTCCTTGTCTTTAATATCAGCACAATTCACAAATGGTTGAACCAGTCCTCGGCTTCTTCGTGAAAGTGGTTTTCATTTTCAGTTATGAAGTTTTGCTTTGGTTCTTGATTAGGGGCAGGGTGGTCGGCCCACCCTTTCATTCCTTTTACTGTGTGTGTGTGTGTGTGTGTGTGTGTGTGTGTGTGTGTGTGTGTGTGTGTTTAGCTCCCTCGCTTTATAGTTTCCCCCCTCTGACTGGATCCGCCCACTTCTAGCGGACGCCTCTATCATACGCAAGTAACTTTCAAATAGCGAAACTGATGATCTCACTGTTTAGTTCCATAACCCCCCCTCCCTCAATCAATTAATCGATCTGTCATGTTTGGAGCAGCTGTTCGCCTGAGTGACAGCATATATGGGCACGACATGATGTAAGGAAACTTGATTACCGGACGAGACGACACATTCCCATTGATGCCGGTTCCAATACTGGTTCCTGAAGTCGTAATGTGTGACGTTGCCTCAACAGGGGTATACGTAAGAGTTGTATACTGCGCCGAATGAAGTGTTCTGCAACATTTGTTCCTGTGCCGCCATTGTGTTATGTCGTCGTGTCTGCCACAGATCGCCCAGTGTGCTGCATTACAAAGCAAGCACTTATGTGATGAGGCATGGACGTCCGACACCTCTTCGTCAACTGGTAATTTCATCGCCCTTCGACCACTTTCCATAGATGCTTACGACAGTAGCACGTGAACAGCAGACCAGCTTAGCTGTTTCCAAAATGCTCGTTGCAGCCACGTTTCCAGATTGAGTTTCTGAAATTCCCCTATTTCAGACATAAAAATTCCCCAAAAGATACCATTTCAGCAACGTTACCCAAATATCATAAACCTACCTGTTGCTTTAAACTATTTTCTATAAGCGTTGGTCCCTTGAATAGGTAGCATTACACGTTGAGCCGTAAAATTATGGTATACATCAAAAAATTATATTACATAAACTAAAACTGTTCATAAAAACAATTGCCCGACCAGAAAAATTACAAAAAAAGTGGTCTAGGAGTACCACGTTTGCTTCCTTCATGCTTTTTTCATTGTTCTGTTGATTTACAATTAGTTTTCCCCTGCGTGTACCTTACTTCACTGCCAGTTTTTGGCCGTAAGGGGGGGGGGGGGAGGGGGGAGGAAGTAAAGTTCTTGAAGACGAGGCATTACTACAGTGTCCTAGCTTAAATACGAGTCAGGACTAGGCTAAATTCCGGCACCAGGTTTCACCCTCTCCCTTTCATCATCATCATCATCATCATCATCGTACAACGCGCGCACACACACGCACACACACACGCACACACACACGCACACACACACGCACACACACACGCACACACACACGCACACACACACACACACACACACACACACACACGTTACAAGTATTGTAATGGAGCGTGTTACAAATAAAGAAACGATAAAATATGGAGCGTGTTACAAATAAAGAAACGATAAAAGGAAAGGTGGATCAACTGAGTTGAAGAAAGAGTGAGGGTAGTGAATATCTATCAAACTATGCGTTGTTTGAACTAAAATATCAGAGATGGCGTTAGTAGGAAAGATAGGCAGATTAAATACTTCCCCAATTTCCCCATTACCGAAATTTTCTTTCCCAAAAATTTTCCTAACGTTTCGGTTTCCCCAAAGGTCCCCCCCCCCCCCCAAAAACAGTATTTTTACCCAAGACTGTGAAAAGAAAAACAATCTGGAATTGTTGCGTTGTAGAGCGATGGGCCCATGTTAGTCACTTAACGTAATACGTACGTAACAATGTACTGAAAAAAAGTAACAAATTCGTCTTCAGTTTAGGCAATACTCATTTATTGTTGCGTCTCAGTCGCATATTTTTTAAATTAGATTACGTGTTCCGATCACTCTGGAATATGTTCAGACATAAGTCGTTGCGTCAGCAACTCATGTTCTCTAGTCAGAAACAGATATCAGAGTACTTAGATCTGAAGACGATCGACAGCGATCGAAACATATAATCTAAATAAAAAAAATATGGAACTAAGACGGGACAATAAACGAGAATTATCTTAAATATCTATACAGTTGCTGAATCTCTCAAGACGATTATGTCGATTATAGTGAGAATTCGTCTTCCTTAATTCAGACACGATACGCTTAAAATACACCAAGGATATGATGTCGATCTATTCCTGGAAATAATTACACGTACAAGAAGTTACGCCGCAGCAGCTAATCGCTCTCTGCCGAATACTCTCTCCGCCTTTCTCCCCTTCCCTCGGTCGTGGCCACTCGGCTGTCGCTGGAGACGTTTTGTAGCGGCCTAATTACGCTGTTTGTGACGAGGCCGTGCGAGGTGGAGCGCGCCGAGCCAATGGCGGGGCGCCGCTTTACGCTGTGTGTGTGTGTGTGTGTGTGTGTGTGTGTGTGTGTTGGACTGGGCGGCGGCCGAGGTGGTGGCGGCAGTCGTTGACCGCGGGCGGTCATCGGCCGCCCCTGCCGCTACCCCGGCAGCCTCCGCTGGCGGCAGGTAGTCGCGGCGCTGCCCGCGGCTTTTTGCCGCCGGCCAGCCAATCATCCGCTGCACGCGCTTCCTTATTACAAGCCTCGCCGGCGATAATTTATGTGAGCCGCCGGCGGTATGAGAGTGTAGTGTGTGTGTGTGTGTGTGTGTGTGTGTGTGTGTGTGTGTGTGTGTGTGTGTGACCGTCCGCATGACGGAATGCAACCCCCGTTCTTGCGAGCCGGCCGTGCGGACGCGTAAACAACGGAGCGCCCAGGTGGCTCGCCAGGCCTCTAACAAGGCGCGGGATAATCACCGCTCTTCTGGCTGCCTCTCAGGATTGTTTCTTTCTCTGGTGGCGAGACGAGGGAAATCAATTTTGATCCTGGGGTACATGCAACACTTCGCCTCCTAACGACGTGCTAGTTAATTTCACACCATTCGCTAGCCGTAGAATTGCGACGTGGCTTGTTCCGGTATATGCGAGATCGGCGAGAGGACTCTGCTGCTGAGTGTTTTCCTCACCCCAATTCGTTTCAAAATAAGTTTACCAGCTCGCATCAATGTCGCAACTTGACCAAAACAGTCTTTTACCACCCATATCCGGGCTCCGAAATTAGTAGCATACATGTGATTTGTCTACATCTGTACTCCACAAGCCACTTTTCTGACTGGTCACCAATGGCTTGCGGCGTAACGATCCATCTCAAGTATCGTGCGAAGTGGAGCTGTGCTTAGCACACTGGACTCGAATTCGGGAGGGCGCCGGTTCGAACCTGCGTCCGGCTATCCTATTTTAGGTTTTGTGCCATTTTCCTAAATCGCTTCAGGCAAATGCCAGGATGGTTCCTTTTCAAGGGCACGACCGATTGCCTTCCACATGCTTCCCTAATCCGAGCTTATGATCTATCTCTCATGACCTCGTTGTCGACGGGACACTAAACACTACTCTCCTTCCCTCCTCCTTCTCATACCTCGTTCCATCTGGTCTGTTACTGAAAGAGTCCAACAAGTGAAACGTCCCCTTACAAAAAATTATGAATGACGGTGCAGGTAGACTTCCACGTTATTTGATACAAAGACAGCTGAGCAAAACTGAAAGTACTCAGACAGTTCTCTCTTTACTTATCCTGATCATCACTAAACTGACACACGATATTTTTTTAGCGCAACGCAATCTGACTTTCAATAACCCTACAAAAGAATTGCCCTGACTAACAATAACCTATAACTTTCATGAATCACTTACCTCACAAAAATCTTCGTTACTCGAACTACTGCAATTGAGCGAGCGCCACTACTTCCAGCAAATACAAGATTCTAACTACTGAAGGCACTAACTACTGATAGGCATAGTTAGCAAATCAAATACAATATATTTACCTAAATAATGTTCAAAAGTCATCATATATATACATCTATCAATTTATGACATCCATCTTTACAAATTTCCTTTTTCTGGCGGTCACACGTCCAGATCGTCCGCTTATAGTAACCTCTCAAAACTCTGCCATCTCTCTCTCTCTCTCCATATCCACCACTGCTGGCGGTTCACCTCCAACTGCGCAATGCTACCCGCTGTTCACATTCAGCTGCCCAACACTACACAAGCGAATATTCCAACAACGAGTCGAACCAGCCACAGACTGCACACAGCACAGTCAGTGATTTTCATGCACAGCGCTACGTGGCGTTACCAACATAAAAACCTAAACAGCTTACTTACACAAGGAATATTCTTGCCGCGATACATTACCGCATTTCAATGTGCTAACACTGCAAGTTGTCCCTTACATGACATTGCTTGTGGAGGGCTTCAAGAGTTGTACTAAAAGAACCAAACACCGCAAGAAATGCCTGGACATAAATACGCTGTTGTATCTGGTCACGAACGGCACGTACAGTACTCTGCAAATGTCAGCCGTGGTCAGAACAACGTTCTAAGTAGCTGTGAACGCATTATGCCGGAGCTAAGTGCATTCGGACAAGGGTAAATTGTAGAACAGTGACTGCTCCCGTGACATAGTCGAACATTTCGGTTGCTCAAGAGGCATTCTACCGAAGATTCATAACACATACAAGGAAAGCAAAAAACGATCAAGTGCTAAGTCAAAACGCGGATGAATGCGAGTGTCGAGCGATCGTGACTTTGGTCACTGAAGAGGATTACGAAAAGTAAAAGGACAGCCGCAAAAGTCACAGCCGAGCTCAGAGCCACACTTGCGAACCCTTTCAGCACCATCGCGATACGAAGGGAGTTGCAGAAGCAGGGAACTCCAATACCGCACGTGACTGATGGAAAATGCCCTTAACAGAAAACGTGGTGTCGAAGCCAAAGAACCTGGACTATGGAGCAATGGAAGAAAGTAGTTTGGCCGAATGAGTCTTGTTCAACACTGTTAAGTTTCTGTCAAAGTTTACATCACAACAGTGGAAGATGGAGGGAGATCGGTAATGATTTGGGCAGCATATCATGGTGTTCCAAGACCCCTGAGGTTGCTCTGTAAGGTCGCTTTACTGCGAAGTACTATGTGACCATTTTGGCCATCCCATGATCCAGTGTTTGTTTCTAAACGATAATATTGTGTTTCCACAGCTCGAGTAGTGCAGGACTGGTTTTGTGAACACAAGTATGAATTTTCGCCACCACACTCACTAAATCTCAACATTATCCGACTCTTTGAGGTCTACTTCGGAGAGAAGAGTGCGCGATGACCATCCACCACCACCATCGTTGTCTGAACTTGACACTATTCAGTAGGAAGAACGGCATAAGATTACCTCTAATACCACATACGATCTACATTTATCCATTGTGAGACGATGGGAAACTCTTTAATGCCGGCGGTTTTCCTTCACCGTATTGGACATGGTAATGTGATGTGTTTTTGGTATTTCCATATTTTGTCTCACTGTATATTTAACAAACTCAGAAGTACATCTTATCAATCTGCACTTAGTGGTTGACTGATTGCTTCAGCAGAGGCCTATTTACCTCATATCTTCTTCACATGTCTCGTCCCCATTGGAACTATTCTCTGTAGAATGCGGTTACGAGCTCGTATTTTCTTCAGTGAAAATTCAGTGTGGACGTTGGCTTCACTAGTTATGTCACTAGAATAACCTTCAAAGTCTTCATCAAACCTTATTTATTTGCCCAAATGAAAGAAGGAAAGACTTTGTCTATATGATAAAATCAACGCTGCGAGAAAGCCAGTGGAAAACCTTACATTAATATAATGAACACCTTATCTCATAATATCGAGCACCGCAAATGTTATACATAATATCACTGTCTCTACTTTCACGGCTTCCAATATCAAATCGAACTTACAGAAATACAGCTCGTCCATTCGATCACCAGTTGAGTGTTCACATCACCAATTACCGAGCTATATACACAGTGATGACTACTACTAACAAAAAAAATGGCTCTGAGCACTGTGGGACTTAACTTCTGAGGTCATCGGTCCCCTAGAAATTAGAACCACTTCAATCTAACCAAGCTAAGGACATCACACGCATCCATGCCTAAGGCAGGATTCGAATATGCGACCGTAGCGGTCGCCCGGTTCCAGACTGTAGCGCCTAGAACCGCTCGGCCATTCCGGCCGGCACTACTACTAACAGCTCCGAGCTTTCGCGCACAGGGCGCATTCTCGTGATGGCTCGTCCACCTCCGCCCCAAAATTCGTTATGTTAATGTAATTCATTTTTGTCTTTTCAAAGTTAATTGTTAATAAATAATATTCCAATTATAAAGCCTCATCGTGGGTAAAGACTGCAGTATTGTCTCCATGAAGTCACATTTTTATAGACAAATCAAAGGAACAAAATCATATCATAAAACCTGTAATAAATGGACTATCAGATCATGACATGCAGCTCCTTGTTTTAGATGTAAATTCTAAGCAGATTATCAAGACTGCTAAATCTGAGTACAGGAGAGTATTCAATCAACCAAAAATTGAGTGTTTTAGAAAACTGCTGAAAGATGTGAACTGGAAAAATGTGTATAGTGCTCATGACATGAATAAAAAATATAACACATTCATGAACAATATCGGTACCATGTTTGAAAACTATTTTCCTCTAAAAGTTACTCAAATTAAACAGAAGTCTATAATAAAACCATGGATCACAAAAGGAATAAAGATTTCCTGCAAGACAAAAAGGAAAATGTACCTGTCGACCAAGGATAGCTCCAATGCTGATGGTTTAGCTAAATACAAGGAATACTGTAAAGTATAAAAAAAAGTAATTCAGACATCTAAACAAATACACTACGAGAAGAAGAGAGCAATGTCAGGGAACAAAATAAAAACAATATGGGATATAGTGATAGACGAGATTCGTAGAACCAGAAAGGAACAGGAGCAAATAGCACTAAGGGTAGATGACACATTAGTAACCGATGGGCATACTGTGGCAAATCTATTTAACAAGTACTTTATATCCGTTACTGGTAGAATGGGATTGTCAGGATCAGTAAATAATGCCCTTGAATATCTGAAACTAGCCTTTACAAATAGCTTTAGGTACATGAATATGTCACTCACATCACCAAAAGAAATAACTTCCACAATAAAATCTTTAAAAACAAAACATTCTAGTGGTTACGATGAAATATCAACAAAGTAAATTAAGGCATGTTCTTGTGAGTTTAGTACAATTCTAAGTTACTTGTGTAACCAGTCAATTATAACTGGGACATTTCCTGACTGGCTGAAATATGCAGATGTTAAGCCTCTATTCAAGAAAGGGGATAAAGAGATGCTATCAAACTACAGACCGATTTCACTTTTGCCAGCATTCTCAAAAATTTTAGAAAAAGTAATCTACAGGCAGCTTCTCAACCATCTGACCACAAATAACATATTATCAAGAACACAGTTCGGATTTCTGAAGGGTTCTGATATCGAAAAGGCTATTTACACCTACAGTGAGAATGTGCTTAATTCATTAAATAACAAGTTACAAGCAGCAGGTATTTTCTGTGATTTGTCAAAGGCATTCGATTGTGTAAAGCACAACATCCTTTTAAATAAATTAGACTTCTATTGTGTCACAGGCAGTGCTGCAAAATGGTTAAAGTCATACCTCGCTAACAGGAAACAAAGGGTGTCAGTGCAAGGGACTAGTGAATTAAGTCATCAGTCATCATCAGAATGGGAAGAAATTACATGTGGTGTCCCACAAGGATCCATCTTAGGGCCATTGCTTTTTCTTGTGTACATTAACGATCTCTCATCAGTTACACTGCCAGAAGCAGAGTTCGTTTTGTTTGCAGATGACGCAAGTATTGCAATAAATAGTATGTCGAGTGTACTTCTAGAAAGATCTGCTAATGATATTTTCATGGATATTAATAAATGGCGTAAAACCAACTCACCGACATTAAACTTCTAAAAGACTCACTACATGCAATTCAGAACCTGTAAGAGGTTTCCACCCATCATATGCATAAAGTACGAAGAAGAGCAGATAGAAGAGGTTGACAGTCGTAAATTTCTGGGATTACGACTTGTAATAAATTCAGTTGGGAGGAGCACACCACAGAACTGCAGAAACAACCTTAACAAATCTGTATTTGCAATTCGAGTGTTAGCAGACATTGTTGTTGTTGTGGTCTTCAGTCCTGAGACTGGTTTGATGCAGCTCTCCATGCTTACCTATCCTGTGCAAGATTCTTCATCTCCCAGTACCTACTGCAACCTACATCCTTCTGAATCTGCTTAGCGTATTCATCCCTTCTTCTGGTCAAGTTGTGCCACAAACTTCTCTTCTCCCCAATCCTATTCAATACTTCATTAGTTATGTGATCTAATCTTCAGCATTCTTCTGTAGCACCACGCTTCGAAACCTTCAATTCTCTTCTTGTCTAAACTACTTATCGTCCATGTTTCACATCCATAAATGGCTAAACTCCATACAATGACTTCCTGACACTTAAATCTATGCTCGATGTTAACAAATTTCTCACCTTCAGAAACGCTTTCCTTGCCATTGCCAGTCTACATTTTATATCCTCTCTACTTCGACCATCATCAGATATTTTGCTCCCCAAATAGCAAAACTCCTTTACTACTTTAACTGTCACATTTCTTAATCTAATTCCCTCAGCATCACCCGATTTAATTCGACTACATTCTATTATCCTCGTTTTGCTTCTGTTGATGTTCATCTTATATCCTCCTCTAAAGACACTGTCCATTCCATTCAACTGCTCTTCCAAGTCCTTTGCTGTCTCCGACAGAATTACAATGTCATCGGCGAACCTCAAAGTTTTTATTTCTTCTCCATGGATTTTAATACCTACTCTGAATTTTTCTTTTGTGTTCTTTACTGCTTGCTCAATATACAGATGGAATAACATCAGGGAGAGGCTACAACCCTATCTTACTCCCTTCCCAACCACTGCTTCTCTTTCATGTCCCTCAACTCTTACAACTGCCATCTGGTTTCTGTACAAATTGTAAATATCCTTTCGCTCCCTGTATTTTACCACTGACACCTTCAGAATTTGAAAGAGTGTATTCCAGTCAACATTGTCAAAAGCTTTTTCTAAGTCGGCAAATGCTACAACCGTAGGTTTGCCTTTCCTTAATCTTTCTTCTAAGATAAGTCGTAAGGTCAGTATTGCCTCACGTGTTCCAGTATTTCTACGGAATCCAAACTGATCTTCCCCGAGGTCGGCTTCTACTAGTTTTTCCATTCGTCTGTAAAGAATTCGTGTTAGTATTTTGCAGCTGTGGCTTATTAAACTCATTGTTCGATAATTTTCACATCTGTCAACACCTGCTTTCTTTGGGATTGGAATTATTATATTCTTCTTGAAGTCTGAGGGTATTTTGCCTGTCTCATACATATTTCTCATGGTAGAGTTTTGTCAGGACTGGTTCTTCCAAGCCCGTCAGTAGTTCTAATGGGATGTTGTCTACTCCCGGGTCCTTGTTTCGACTCAGGTCTTTCAGTGCTCTGTCAAACTCTTCACGCAGTATCGTATCTCCCATTTCATCTTCATCTACATCGTCTTCCATTTCCATAATATTGTCCTCAAGAACATTGCCCCTGTATAGACCCTCTATATACTCCTTCCACCTTTCTGCTTTCCTTTCTTTGGTTATAACTGGGTTTCCATCTGAGCTCTTGATATTCATACAAGTGGTTCTCTTTTCTCCAAAGGTCTCCTTAATTTTCCTGTAGGCAGTATCTATCTTACCCTTGTGAGATAATCCTCTACATCCTTACATTTGTCCTTTTGCCATCCCTGCTTAGCCATTTTGCACTTCCTGTCGATCTCATTTTTGAGACGTTTGTATTCCTTTTTGCCTGCTTCATTCACTGCATTTTTATATTTTTTCCTTTCATCAATTAAATTCAATATTTCTTCTGTTACCCAAGGATTTCTACTAGCCCTCGTCTTTTCACCTACTTCATCCTCTGCTGCCTTCACTACTTGATCTCTCAGAGCTACCCATTCGTCTTCTACTGTTTTTATTTTCCCCATTCCTGACAATTGTTCCCTTGTGCTCTCCCTAAAACTCTGTACAGCCTCTGGTTCTTTCAGTTTATCCAGGTCCCTGCTCCTTAAATTACCACCTTTTTGCAGTTTCTTCAGTTTTAATCTACAGGTCATAACCAATAGATTCTGGTCAGAGTCCACATCTGCCCCTGGAAATGTCTTACAATTTAAAACCTGGTTCCTAAATCTGTCTTATCATTATATAATCTATATGAAACCTGTCAGTGTCTCCAGGCTTCTTCCATGTATACAGCCTTCTTTTATGATTCTTGAACCAAGTGTTAGCTATGATTAACTTGTGCTCTGTACAAAATTCTGCCAGGCGGCTTCCTCTTTCATTTCTTACCCCCAATCCATATTCACCTACTACGTTTCCTTCTCTCCCTTTTCCTACTATCGAATTCCAGTCACCCATGACTATTAAATTTTCGTCTCCCTTCACTATCTGAATAATTTCTTTTATCTCATCATACATTTCTTCAATTTCTTCGTCATCTGCAGAGCTAGTTTGCATATAAACTTGTACTACTGTAGTAGGTGTGGGCTTCGTATCTATCTTGGCCACAATAATGCGTTCACTATGCTGTTTGTAGTAGCTTACCCGCATTCCTATTTTCCTATTCATTATTAAACCTACTCCTGCATTACCCCTATTTGATTTTGTGTTTATAACCCTGTATTCACCTGACCAGAAGTCTTGTTCCTCCTGCCACCGAACTTCACTAATTCCCACTATATCTAACTTTAACCTATCCATTTCCCTTTTTAAATTTTCTAACCTACCTGCCCGATTAAGGGATCTGACATTCCACGCTCCGATCCGAAGAACGCCAGTTTTCTTTCTCCTGATAACGACATCCTCCTGAGTAGTCCCCGCCCGGAGATCCGAATGGGGGACTATTTTACCTCCAATATATTTTACCCAAGAGGATGCCATCATCATTTAGTCATGCAGTAAAGCTGCATGCCCTCTGGAAAAATTACGGCCGTAGTTTCCCCTTGCCTTCAGCCGTTCGCAGTACCAACACAGCAAGGCCATTTTGGTTATTGTTACAAGGCCAGATCAGTCAATCATCCAGACTTTTGCCCTTGCAACTACTGAAAAGACTGCTGCCCCTCTTCAGGAACCACATGTTTGTCTGGCCTCTCAACAGATACCCCTCCGTTGTGGTTGCACCTACGGTACGGCTATCTGTATCGTTGAGGCACGCAAGCCTCCCCACCAACGGCAAGGTCCATGGTTCATGTTGGTGGTGGGGAGGGTTAGCAAACATAGGCGACATAAAAGTGAAAAAGCTTGCATACTTTGCCTACTTTCATTCCATAATGTCATATGGTATAATATTTTGGGGTAACTCTTAAAGTCAAACAAAAGTTTTCAGAGTCCAAAAGCGTGTAATACGTATTATTTGTGGAGTAAACTCACGGACGTCTTGTAGAAACCTCTTCAAAGAACTGGGTATACTAACTACTGCCTCTCAGTATATTTACTCCTTAATTAAATTTGTCCTAAATAATATATCTCTTTTTCCAACAAACAGCTCAGTTCATACTATACCACCAGGAACAAAAATGATCTGCACAAGGACTTAAAAGTACTTACTTTAGTTCAAAAAGGGGTCCACTACTCAGGAACACTCATCTTCAATAATTTGCCAGCAAACATAAAAAATTTAGTTACAAATAGAGATCAGTTTAAAAAGAGCCTGAAAGACTTACTAATGGCCAACTCCTCCTACTCCATTGACGAATTTTTTAATAGAAACAAATGTGTTGTATATATTTATACTATTAGTATTGTTATTTCAGCTTAAAAAAAAGTGACATATTCCACATCCACGAGGACCTCCTCAACACGGATCTATGTAACGAAAAACTAATCTAAACGCATCTCGCCGCCAATTTTGTATGAGAGTTCGTACTGTGTGTTGTAGTTAAAGTTGCCTTTCTCTGTGTGTCTATGCTCTCCAAATATTAACAGAAAACCTCTCCGTGATGTACGACGACCTGTAATGTTGAAGCATTAATTTGTTCTGAAAGCGATATATATATATATATATATATATATATATATATATATAAAGACAATTTAAATAAAAAGAAATAAATCAGTTTATATTTGAACATTTATTTTGGCGTTGATCATTGTTCTGTTAAAATTTCAGCATATTAAACTTGATTCATAACTAAACTGGTGCCTTATTTAGGATTGTAAAAATGAGAGTTTGTAATCTTACTGAACACATCAAATATGGAGCCAAGATTGGGAGACTGCATACAACACTATTCATAAAATGACACGAAGAACATTGAAACATATGCAAGAGGAAATTAACCACAATCAACCGATTCAATTTTCACTCAAAGAAGTTACGCTCATAGCGCAATCCTGTCCGTCATGAAATTAGCACACAATGGTATACTAAATTCATACTAACTCTGTGTGTAATCTTCCCGAAAACAATATCTGAGGGCTACTTTGATGACTCCACTACATGCTTCACGTGTTCCATTTTGTTTACACAAAGATTGTAACTCCATAACAATTTTGATAATTAAAATAAATTACATCGAAACACAAATTACAAAAGAAAAACCTCGATCTGGTTACTATCGTCTTACTATTAACCTGATGGGTCAAAGAATTGTATAAGCACGTGGTACTGGTCTCATAAAGTACACTCCACGTGGGTTGAACATAAAGAAAAGTTGCTATATTGAAAAATATTGTCAAGACGAGACGTTATAATCTCACGCACATTCGCATTTAAGATTGATGATCTTAGTTAGAGTTACGGATCATCCACACGTGGTTCCACTTCACTCACAAAATAGTGACAAAGCAACTACTGGAAGATATTCTGAACTTCACACTCGAATTACACTGCGTTGCAATTTAAAACACATTAGATATTTTAGATCTAAACCTGAAATAATGGTGATTAAATTTTCAGTTAGGCTGAACTTAAGAAGTTAATTGTCCTACGGACTTAGCAGAGACGCTCGCAGCGAACAGACTGCCCGTGGGCCCCTACCAAGGGTACTTCCAAATACAAAGCGGAAGTGACCAGAGGGGCAGCTTCCTATACCAACATGACAGGGACGGACAGGATCATACTAAGGATAGAAACCTCTTTGCTTTTAGAAAGCGTAGCTACCTGTTCGTACGTTGGTTCTACTGGTGTCTAGCAGACAGGCCTGTCTGCTACCATCAAGCATGCAACTAGAAACACATTTGCTCATTCATCCTTTCACACAGAAGTGAAGGGGGATGACAGTATCTTATCATATATAGTATATAAAAGAAAGCGGATGTAGGTTCCGTATGAGACTGTATCACATGAATTACATATAAATTGTTTTAAAGTGTAGTAGTGTGGCAGATCGTTCTTGTTTATGTGTAAAAGTAACACGTTCCACTGCTCAGTCTCCTCCCAGATAGTCAGAAACACCACTGTAAATTTAGAAGAGGAATGTATGTCGAAAATGACAAGTTTTAAAAAATTAACATGAAAGGAATCCAACAGAGACCTTTCAGACTCTCTTGCAGCTTCTGCAACTGGAGTTGGATGAGCATTTCGGTGAGTCTTTCGCGCCAACTAAAGGAACCTACGACGAACACATTGCTGTTATTTCAGGGGCGGCCATGTCTTGCCAAACGTTACGTGTACAGTGTTTTCTGGCCCAGTTTGTCAGTCTTCTTTGCTCGCTATAATTATAATTATAATTTCTTTACAAGGAACATACAGCCAACAACGGATAAAGTGGTACGGAAATATAATCGTAAAAAAGCGAAGTAGCACAATATTACGAAATTAGCATGCAAACACACTGTTAAAGTAAAATAAAACCACAGTTAGACAAATACCAGACAGACAGCGGCAGTTATGACGAAATTGGAGCAAAATTACAAACAGCACTATACAGCAACATTATGACAAACGTGCATATGCTCTTATAGTAAAATACGAAGCATGAAAGGGCAATACTGTACATCATACAATAAGCTCAAGAGAAATGTAGCATACAGACAGACGTAATTAAAGTAAAAGAAAAACCCAAAATGATAAACACAGCACAACCAACGATATGTATAATAGTGTTAGTAGGACAGTGACATAAAATGCACAAGAGAGTAGTAATGAACATTTAATCTACAAATGGAGGTCTGCACGCAAATTAAAACACACAATTACGCACCCGATTACGAACTGGGCTTATGTCATGTGAAAATGAAGACCACGGCAAATCGTAAATTAAATTTGGATGCCGGTTGCTTTCAAACAGTCTGTGAGCAAGTTATATTTATCAAAACGGTGGAGTAAAACAAGAATACTAGTGGGGAGGGGGTAACCTCTCGCAACCAATTTCTTACGCAAGCTTGATTGTGCAGTCGCGTAATGTAACATATCAATATGATTTGGTTAAGATCCGCTAATGCCGTTGGGGCGTTGTCGAAGTGTCCAGACGTTATAATCTTCAACCGATATACAGGGGATACACAAAATTTATTAATAAGGGATTACCCCCATTTGCCCGTAATATAGCTGCGATTCTGCTTGGAATACTGGCATACAACGGTTGTATAGCCTCCAATGGAATGTTATGTCACTCTTCGATCAGAACCTCTTCTAACTCCTATAGTGACGAAGGAGGCGGCAATATGCTCCGGAGTTTGCGCTCCAGTACCGCCCACAAGGGTTCAAATTCAGATGGCTCTGAGCACTATGGGACTTAATATCGGAGGTCATCAGTCCCCTAGAACTTAGAACTACTTAAAGCTAACTAACCTGGCCAGGGAAGACGCTGCAATTCAGTTGTATGCTCCTCATACAACGATTGTACTATCCTGGATATGTTAATACGTGCATTATCGTCCTGAAATATGGCATCATTCTTAGGGAACAACATTTGAATCATGGGGTGCACCTGATCACCTAAAGTGTTCACACAGTCGTTGGCTGTAACACGGCCTTTGAGAGTAATGACATATTCACCTCGATGCTTAACCGTTGGAATCAGGCAATCAGGATTTGTAGTCTTCTTTTGGCATTCTCCAGAAGTAAGCCCGGCGATGTTGGAAATTACGAAAACGTTGACTCTTCTGAGCAAATGACGTGTTTCCACTGATCAGCCGTCCAGGATTTATGCTCCTGACACCATATATTATGCTTCTTTGCCTTTATTGTCGTCACTAATGGTTTCGGTATAACAGCTCGTCCATGAATATTCACTTTATGGAGTTCTCGGCGGACAGTGTAGATAGATATGAGGTCTCGAAGAGGGCTATTGAGCTCTGCAGTCACTTTAGCCGCCGTAGTTTTGTCTTGTTCTGACACAGTTTGTATTACACTCCTGGAAATGGAAAAAAAGAACACATTGACACCGGTGTGTCAGACCCACCATGCTTGCTCCGGACACTGCGAGAGGGCTGTACAAGCAATGATCATACACACGGCACAGCGGACACACCAGGAACCGCGGTGTTGGCCGTCGAATGGCGCTAGCTGCGCAGCATTTGTGCACCGCCGCCGTCAGTGTCAGCCAGTTTGCCGTGGCATACGGAGCTCCATCGCAGTCTTTAACACTGGTAGCATGCCGCGACAGCGTGGACGTGAACCGTATGTGCAGTTGACGGACTTTGAGTGAGGGCGTATAGTGGGCATGCGGGAGGCCAGGTGGACGTACCGCCGAATTACTCAACACGTGAGGCGTGAGGTCTCCACAGTACATCGATGTTGTCGCCAGTGGTCGGCGGAAGGTGCACGTGCCCCTCGACCTGGGACCGGACCGCAGCGACGCACGGATGCACGCCAAGACCGTAGGATCCTACGCACTGCCGTAGGGGACCGCACCGCCACTTCCCAGCAAATTAGGGACACTGTTGCTCCTGGGGTATCGGCGAGGACCATTCGCAACCGTCTCCATGAAGCTGGGCTACGGTCCCGCACACCGTTAGGCCGTCTTCCGCTCACGCCCCAACATCGTGCAGCCCGCCTCCAGTGGTGTCGCGACAGGCGTGAATGGAGGGACGAATGGAGACGTGTCGTCTTCAGCGATGAGAGTCGCTTCTGCCTTGGTGCCAATGATGGTCGTATGCGTGGCGCCGTGCAGGTGAGCGCCACAATCAGGACTGCATACGACCGAGGCACACAGGGCCAACACCCGGCATCATGGTGTGGGGAGCGATCTCCTACACTGGCCGTACACCTCTGGTGATCGTCGAGGGGACACTGAATAGTGCACGGTACATCCAAACCGTCATCGAACTCATCGTTCTACCATTGCTAGACCGGCAAGGGAACTTGCTGTTCCAACAGGACAATGCACGTCCGCATGTATCCCGTGCCACCCAACGTGCTCTAGAAGGTGTAAGTCAACTACCCTGGCCAGCAAGATCTCCGGATCTGTCCCCCATTGAGCATGTTTGGGACTGGATGAAGCGTCGTCTCACGCGGTCTGCACGTCCAGCACGAACGCTGGTCCAACTGAGGCGCCAGATGGAAATGGCATGGCAAGCCGTTCCACAGGACTACATCCAGCATCTCTACTATCGTCTCCATGGGAGAATAGCAGCCTGCATTGCTGCGAAAGGTGGATATACACTGTACTAGTGCCGACATTGTGCATGCTCTGTTGCCTGTGTCTATGTGCCTGTGGTTCTGTCAGTGTGATCATGTGATGTATCTGACCCCAGGAATGTGTCAATAAAGTTTCCCCTTCCTGGGACAATGAATTCACGGTGTTCTTATTTCAGTTTCCAGGAGTGCAGATCACGAAGATCTCTGTCATTTAGTTTTGATGAGCGCCCACTATTACGTTTACTCGATGACGTCTTTACATGTTTTTTGTAGGCTGTCATGATTGTTGAAACAGTTGCTCTTCAAACATTCAATAATTGGCTGCCTTGGTTACTGATGCTTCAGCTAATCGGGCCGCCACGATCTGCCCTCTTTGGAACTCTGTTAGGTCTTTTATTGCATGTCGACTTCGGCCGCTGAATGGAAATATGAAGTGTGTACTACTCGATAAACAACCTGCTCTGATGCCTAGTCCGTACTGAACACGCACAATGTACGTCGACACGTGCCTTTCCTACGTTGTTGATCCTCACACACGACCGTCCCATTACTGCCACTGTTCACATTATTTTGCCTATCCCCTGTAGGTCCGTGCGATAACAGCCGTGCCTAGCCTCAAGCGAATGGTAGAAATCACATGACGTCTGCGAAGCTGCAACGAGACGAACCGTGGCGAGAAATTAGGTTGTTTGGCCGCCGGGTCGCCGCCCCTAGAGTGCTGAGAGACATGCCATTACCGAGCGAGGTGGCGCAGTGGTTAGACACTGGACTCGCATTCGGGAGGACGACGGTTCAATCCCGCGTCCGGCCATCCTGATTTAGGTTTTCCGTGATTTTCCTAAATCACTCCAGTCAAATGCCGGGATGGTTCCTTTCAAAGGGCACGGCCGACTTCCTACCCCATCCTTCCCTAATCCGATGAGACCGATGACCTCGCTGTCTGGTCTCCTTCCCCCAAAACAACCAACCAAGACATGCCATTCACAGTTCCAAGCGTGCTAAGCAGCCTTTCGTGTCGTCCATGTGACATACATGTAAGGGACAAGCGTTCGGTGGAACTGGCTCTCTGTAATATTCCTCTTGGCGAGGCAGTCAACAGTTTCATCGTGAAGAATGCCATGGTGAACTTTGCTCGGTGTCGCGAATAAATTGCAGTACGTTACGCGTTGAGCTGTCGTTGTGTTACAGAGAGCTGTGATATTGTAACATAGGTAACGAAGTTGCCGCTGGTTAGATTCATGTCTTTTGAGGCCCGGAAAGCCTCCACACACAGACCGCTTACACAAATATCTGATCGAAAGAAACCAGAGCTGCGTAGTATGTGATAAGTGGGAAGCTTTTACACCGAGGAGCTATGTGAAAGCTTAAAGGTTGGGAAGGCATCCGGATTAACAAGAGTTTCCCCAGAGGTTGTGGAAACGTCGCACTAGCGTATACATACGACAGCTTATTCGACTACAGGGATTCAGAATTAGACACCGCCTTCGACGTCGTCTCTGCGCTACCCTGCGCTCGGGCCGAGACAGATTTTCGCGGCACCCAGTTGCACAGGGTAGATAAACCTCTCTCTGTTTTCTCAGTTTCAGCTATATTCTCAGCACCTCGTATGCCTGCTGATCTTCATAAGCCTCCCTTTGTACTTCCTTTTTAGAGATACGAGGGTGAGTCAAATGAAAACCTAAAATTTGTAATAACAAATCGAAATTTCGCGCCGTTATCCTGTAAGTTGGTAAGCGTGCTACAAACAGCGTGCAGAATGGCCTGTAGGTGGCAGCATAGTGCAGATGCACACATACCGTCGCAGTCTCAGTGTAAAGACGGCCGCCCCACTTGCAACTTGCACCAGAGAAGAACAGCGTTCTGTTGTTCGGTTTTTGCGTAGTGGAGGTGTGAAACCTATTGAAATTCATCGACGAATGAAGGTTCAGTACGGTGATGCATGTTTGTCACAGCAGCAACTCTACGAATGGAGTAGGAATTCGCAAATGGTGTGACTTCAGTGGAAGATTCTCCTAGTCCAGGTCAGGCACAACGAGTTGTGACTCCACAGAACACTGCAGCAGTTGATGCCATAGTGACGGAAAACCACCGAGTGACACTGACAGACACTGCAGCGTGTTTACAGATTAGTCATGGGTCAGCACACCACATTGTGCATGATGTGCTCCAGTACCACAAAGTGTCTGCAAGATGGGTGCCACAGCAGCTGACTCCTGAAATGAGAGAACGACGTGTTGATGCTTATGAAGAACTTCTTCGGTGCTTTGAACGAGAAGGTGATGGCTTCCTTGCAAGAATCGTTACTGGGTTCACTTCCACCAACCGGAAACGAAGAGAGCGACCAAGAAATGTCGCCATTCCTCATCACCAAAATCAAAGAAGTTTCGAACAGAACCATCAGCAGGGCAGGTTATGTTGACTCTCTTTTGGGACGAAAAAGGCGTCATTTTGGAGCATTACAAGCCTACAAGGACCACTGTCACCAGTGCAACATACACAGATCTCCTAAAAAGTCTTCGGCGGCGTGCAATCAGATCAAAGCGACGTGGATTGCTGTCAGCAGGTGTCCTTTTGCGACATGACAATGCAAGGCCCCACACTGCCGGTACAACAGTTGCAACAATCACAGACCTGAGTTCTGAGTGTCTTCCTCATCCACCATACTCACCAGACCTTGCCCCAAGTGATTTCCATATGTTTGGATCATTCAAAAACGCAGTGGGAGGAAAGAAGTTCCGTTCTGATGAAGAGGTACGCTACGCGGTGCATGAGTGGTTGTGTGGACTACCAAAAGAACTTTTTTCTAAAGGAATTTATGCACTTTGTAAGCGCTGGAGGACTTGCATTGAGCGTGGGGGAGATTATGTTGAAAAGTGATGCAGCTTTGTACCACTTCTGCACAATAAATATTTTAAAAAATATTTAAGGTTTTCATTCGACTCACCCTCATATGTTTCCTTTGCGTGCTGTGTTCCCTGGTCTGAAACCTTTTCAACTTGCAGCTGTATCTCCAGAGAACCATGAGTTGCTTCTGGAAACTAAACATCAAGCTCCCTCATTCATGATCCGCTCGCAAAAAATCACAGACGCGACATCGGTCCTTCTCGGAACAGCACGACGTTTCATTTAGCACTGCGGTACGGCGTATTGCTTTGGGCACAACCCTCTGAGTTGGGCAGAATCGTGTTGCCAGCGTCGTTTAACATTCGCTATTTGTTCATGGTATGAAGGACGTTCACACGCACAATTGCTGTTTCCACAAAAAGAGGAAGTCTAGCGATATGTCGTCGCGGTCCTTTGAAATGAATGGGAATTACAGAAGGGAGGGTTGAGAATTCTCAGTTCGCATAGCGACAGCTACCGAATATTTGCTATTAAACGACTATACAGTGTCATGAAGAAAGAATTTAAAGATCTAGTTGACACTGAGAGCAACATACTATAACTATCGGCAGAGAGGATTCATTCTTCTGTTGTACGAATAGTTAAATTTCTGAAGTCATACGCATTATTCCATTTTCAGTTGCAACCGTCTTCAGGGGAGCTGTGCAGAGAGTATGGAGACTTCATGTGTTACTGCAAAGTACAGTACGTTGGTTAAGTCACGGAGCATGCCTGAAATAATTTTTCGTTTTAAAACTCGCTATCGTTGAATGTATGAAGGAAGAAGGAGAGCAGGAACGAAAATTAGAATTGCAGACTTCTCATTTGAAGTGAACTTGGCTGCGCATAGCCCACCGTAAGACATTGTTACATAACTTTTTTCTGGTTTGATGGGGAAACATTTAAAAAAAAAAATCACGTTGTGGAAGGGACGCATTCTGACAAAGATGGTCCACTGCTGTTTCTGAGATTGTTTGCCGTTCCAGATTCATTCATTCATTTCCGTGTCCGGTCAGCATTTCCAAAACATAGCAGCTGCAATAGCTTTGTCATTTCCTTCATAAACATCTTGTTTTGTGTACGGGTTGTCCAGAAGGGGCATAGAAGTAGGTAGCTTGGATCTTCTTCAGCCCCGCAGTCGCAAGAGGTGTCTACACTCGCTTGAAGGATTTCCCATTTCTTCAGGTTGGTCTTGCATCGGGGGACTCCCACTCTTAGGCAGCTGAGGGACCTCCATACAGAGTATTGTAAGGTTTGCGCCAGGAGCTAGTTCTTCTTTTGGTGAGCTCTTCCATGTTGCAAGACGAATTGCCTCTGGTGTTCCCTCCAGTCCTAACAAGGAAACTCCTGCGGGATTTAAGGCGGGATCTTGCTGCCTGATGACCATACAGAGGATATCGGCGGTCATTCTCCAGCTTTTTTCTCTCATTGTCTGCAGCAATGTCCCTCCGGATATTGGGTGGGGTATTCCAACAATAGGATACAATTTCTGCACTACCGTTTCAGATGAAAGCACCGCTGTGTGTAAACTGGTGTAACTAACTGACGTGCAAGATAATCCCAGTTTTAATGACAAATCTTTCTACCTTAAGACTGAACAGGACGTCTACATTGCTTTCCTCAAGTAGAGTTACCAAGTTCTCCATGTATTGTATTGTATTGTATTTATTTCTGAGTTCCATAGATCATTGATGCGAGTGTATCACTAGTATGTAGAACATGTCAGATTATTACAGTAATAACCATATCTAAATGGTCATGAAGCATACAAACTAAATTAGATGTAAGCACATACGTGAGGTTCAAGTGTTTAAACAACAACACAGATTATACCAGTAATAATGATTACACAAATAAATTATAAGTCTTACATTCTCATACATATAAAAAGCATTCTGTCATCAATTAATTAGCCAGTGTTATGTAGTGAGTTCTTATAGGAATGCTTAAAATTAAAAACATTGTGCTAATTGTTATACACTATCAAAATTCCTGTAAAGAATTGAAAGAACTATTCAAAACGAAAGTTCTAGCTGTTTTTTGAATTTATTAAGATCCCCAATGACTGATTTAACATGAAATGGAAGTTAATTGTATACTTTTATGCTTCAATAATCTACTCCTTTCTGCACCATGCTGAGATTTTATATCTTTGTGAAAATCGTGCTTCTTGTATCATGATCATTATATTCACTGTTTGTTTTGTAAATTGTATGGTTATTGTTCTCAAAGCACAGTAGTGAAAAAATGTGCTGAGATTGCATGGTGAGGACCCCGAGCTGTTTGAATAAGTTTCTGCAAGAGTATCTGCGTTGCACTTGAGCCATAACTCTGAAGACTCTTTTCTGCACAATAAAGACTTTGTTTGCTCATGACTGGTTAACCTAAAATATTATCTCATGTGTCATAAACTGACTGAAATATCCTAGGTATGCATTAATTGTTTCCAAGCAAATGGCAAATGCTGCTGAATTCAGTCTTTTACATGGGTCGTTGATGTGAACTGACCAGTTTAGATTGTTGTTTATGTGTAATCCAAGGAATTTAGGAGATTCTGCTCTCAATATCACTTTGTCACCACATTTTATTTCAGTATTTTCCTGTTTTTTATTTGCTGCTTGAAACTGAGTGAACTGAGTCTTGTTAACATTGAGTGACAGACCATTTAAACTGAACCAATCTAGAACCACTTTGAATACAGTGCTTGCAGTGTTCTCTATAAAGCAGTTGTTTTTTTGTTAGTCATAATGGTTGTGTCATCAGCAAAGAGGGTAAAGTGTGCTTTTGTGTCATACAGCATGGCAGGTCATTGAAAAAGATGAGGAAAAGTAAGGGGCCAAGTGCTGACCCCTGTGGCACTCCACAGTTTACTGTGCCCCAGTCAGAGCAGACAGGTGCCATTGCAGAATTGTTCAATACAACATTGTGCCTTCTGTCATCTTAGTCGAGCCACATCCTCGTATTGTATGGAACTGGGGACCCAGAAATGGAGGAGAGGCTTAGTCCCCCGTCGTAGCCCCACAGTGGTACACAACCCCACAACAGGCTACATCCGTCCACTCACCCCACCGCCGCTCCACACCGAACCCAGCTGCCTCCATAATGAGGTTGCAAAAGTGCTACAATATTTTGATTCATATACACTCCTGGAAATTGAAATCAGAACACCGTGAATTCATTGTCCCAGGAAGGGGAAACTTTATTGACACATTCCTGGGGTCAGATACATCACATGATCACACTGACAGAACCACAGGCACATAGACACAGGCAACAGGGCATGCACAATGTCGGCACTAGTACAGTGTATATCCACCTTTCGCAGCAATGCAAGCTGCTATTCTCCCATGGAGACGATCGTAGAGATGCTGGATGTAGTCCTGTGGAACGGCTTGCCATGCCATTTCCACCTGGCGCCTCAGTTGGACCAGCGTTCGTGCTGGACGTGCAGACCGCGTGAGACGACGCTTCATCCAGTCCCAAACATGCTCAATGGGGGACAGATTCGGAGATCTTGCTGGCCAGGGTAGTTGACTTACACCTTCTTGAGCACATTGGGTGGCACGGGATACATGCGGACGTGCATTGTCCTGTTGGAACAGCAAGTTCCCTTGCCAGTCTAGGAATGGTAGAACGATGGGTTCGATGACGGTTTGGATGTACCGTGCACTATTCAGTGTCCCCTCGACGATCACCAGAGGTGTACGGCCAGTGTAGGAGATCGCTCCCCACACCATGATGCCGGGTGTTGGCCCTGTGTGCCTCGGTCGTATGCTGTCCTGATTGTGGCGCTCACCTGCACGGCGCCAAACACGCATACGACCATCATTGGCACCAGGGCAGAAGCGACTCTCATCGCTGAAGACGACACGTCTCCATTCGTCCCTCCATTCACGCCTGTCGCGACACCACTGGAGGCGGGTTGCACGATGTTTCGGCGTCAGCGGAAGACGGCCTAACGGTGTGTGAGACCGTAGCCCAGCTTCATGGAGACGGTTGCGAATGGTGCTCGCCGATACCCCAGGAGCAACAGTGTCCCTAATTTGCTGGGAAGTGGCGGTGCGGTCCCCTACGGCAGTGCGTATGATCCTACGGTCTTGGCGTGCATCCGTGCGTCGCTGCGGTCCGGTCCCAGGTCGAGGGGCACGTGCACCTTCCGCCGACCACTGGCGACAACATCGATGTACTGTGGAGACCTCACGCCCCACGTGTTGAGCAATTCGGCGGTACGTCCACCCGGCCTCCCGCATGCCGACTATACGCCCTCGCTCAAAGTCCGTCAAATGCACATACGGTTCACGTCCACGCTGTCGCGGCATGCTACCAGTGTTACAGACTGCGATGGAGCTCCGTATGCCACGGCAAACTGGCTGACACTGACGGCGGCGGTGCACAAATGCTGCGCAGCTAGCGCCATTCGACGGCCAACACCGCGGTTCCTGGTGTGTCCGCTGTGCCGTGCGTGTGATCATTGCTTGTACAGCCCTCTCGCATTGTCCGGAGCAAGTATGGTGGGTCTGACACACCGGTGTCAATGTGTTCTTTTTTCCATTTCCAGGAGTGTATTTGTGTGAAAGACTTTTTTGGTTATGAAACTAAATAGGTCACGATTACGAGGCAAGTTGAGTGCGAAACTCTTTCACATTTTCTGTGTCTTTCTGTATGTATATATGTACCATATAAAAATATTTCGGCTTCAATGTGTCAAAAGTAATTAAATACTGAAAGTTACTTTTGTTTGTCATATATGATGTTGAGAAATGCGCCATATAAAACCAACTCGCGACTGCACTACCATTTAAATGCGGCGCTCAGACAGCGTGACAGCTCAGATAGCGTGGCGTGGCGGTGGGGGAAATCCATAGCCACGCTGAGCTCTTTTGCACTCGCGCCCGGGTACGGGCTGCGGCCCGAAATCTTGGCCGCCCTTGCCTTATTTTAATCTTCTCTATTTCCCCTGTCAGTTATACTTGGTAACTGTCCCAGCTGCCGAATAATGCTAAATTATAGGTAGAATGAGGGTTTTTAAAGCTATCTCCTTCGTGGGCGAAGTGCATTTTCCAATGAATCTGACTGATGTCTGCCTTACCTGCGATTAGTTTCATGTCGTCGTTCCACTTGCTCTCGCTTCGTATGCGTACTCCCAGATATTCAATTGAGCTGACTGCTTCCTGTTATTATTCTGCGATACAATGAGTCTTTCCGCCAGTGTCGCATTTGATTATGTTGAGGGTCAGCTGTCAATTCTTTCACCATGGGTCAATCTTGTGCAGGTCTTCCTGCGTTTCGCCGCAGTTTTCTAGCATTGCGACTTCTGTGCGTGCATGACCATCTCGTGGAATTCCCTGCTCAGCCCGCTAGGTCATTTGTATACACTGTGATTATAGTTAAACTTTCGCTACTTGAGCCATTGCTGACGGAAAACTATATACCGTGTGGGTACCCATCGTTATAGGATTGGTGACCAGACACTGCGCTGCAGGACTTGCGTTGTTAGTATCATAACCTGCCGATATGTGCCGGTGGTGGTATGGCGACTTAGGGCTGAACACGAGGGTGAGAGTGCGCGACACTTGTAGTCAGTCAACATAGGTTTGCTGCTGTTCGTGACTATAGGCACACTGAAGGAAAATGGAGAGTCATCTTTCCGCTCCGGGGTTTATGTACATGCTTAATTCGGAAGTCCAAATTAACTGGCTATTGGGAATTTCTACGGGGAGAGGCTGACGTCCAACGGCGCCACAAATTCTTGACACAATTACTGTTCCCATGAGTGAGGATACTGGATGCAATGTGTGATCTTCAAGCAGTGGACGAGCTGTCACGAAAGCGGAATATTCCATGGTCCACCGTTCGAAAATTGTTGAGAACAGCTGCGAAATGGTTTCTGTAATGCGGTTCCAGGCCGTCGTGGACGTAGTCAGTCATCACACTGAGCAACGTTTAAATCTGGGACATAAACATGGCACGCTCTTTATTTCTCTAACGCATGACTACTCGTTTCTCGTGGGGGTGCTCTCAAGCGGCGAAAGTTTAATTATAAGCACCCTGTATAATGTGAAAGTAACAGTCCTACAACGCTTCTTCTGGGTACACACGGAGATACTTTTCCGCGTGAATGTTTCTCTCGGCGAAAAGCAATACGTCGCGTTCAGGCTGTTAGGAACTCGTCATTCAAAAAACACACAGCGAATCTAATATTCCGTACGTTCGTATTTTATTTACTAGGCGACAGTGCAGAACTGTATGGAACACCTTCCGCAAGTCAAGGAATACGCCGGTGTCTACTGCTTTGTGGATCCCGTGGAAGAACACAGCGAGCTAGGTTTCGCCGTCCCGTTATTTGCAGTTTCCACATTGATTCCTACAGAGGACATTTCCGTCTCGAGAATTTCATAACAAGCGAGCATAAAATGTTAGACGATTTTTCATGAAAACACGAACGACCTGCATAATTTTCCAGTCGCGGGAAACGCTTCGCTCCACCAGTAACCTATCGCCCATTGCTGCGACAAGAGGAACGAGATCCTACACACACTCTATGTAGACATGTTTAAATTACCCATCGAGTCCAGTGGCCTTTCCTCTATCGAATAATTTCAGTTGATTTTATATTCCGCGTTCTCTTATACCGATTTCTGACATTTTGACGCTCGTGCGCCAATTTAAACGTTGAACCGCTGTTTAATTTCGTTGGTGAAACAATTTTGAAAACTGGAAAATAATATTCCAGCTTTCTATTATCCTCCGCTTAGATGCCATCATAGTCAAAGAGCTTGTGGACGAATGGCTTTGAACCATTTACTGATCTAACACAAGACTAAAACTCCTTAGGATTTTCTACAGACTAGCAGATAGAACTTTACGCTTGAATTCGTAAACACTTCATGCCTACCTCCTCTTAGCCTCTTGGCTTCGTTCAGCTTTCGTTTGTCTATTAGGCTTTGACTGGTTTTCCGTCTGCGTAGAAGGTCTTTGCTTTCGGAGCAGCCTTTTTGTTAAGGCTGTCGAACGAACGCCGACAGGTCTTTCTTACTGCAGCATGATGTGGAAGTGTTCTGAGGAAGTGAACTCTTCTGTTTGTGTGGCTCTTGCTGGAAGACTCTCTCTTCCTTTCCTTTATGATGTTTTAGTTTTTCTATACTTGCGGTTGTCCCAACAACCCACCATCGTGGACAGAGTCATGAAGTAACTGTTCCTGTTGCTGACTGGTTTTGCTTTTTTTCCTTCGAGGTGCAGGTGAAATTTTCCTGTGCTGCTACAATGTGTGAGTTGCTTGACTGTTCGTTACTGATGCTCTGCGTTGTCAGTGGATAGACGCAGTAAACCCGGCCAGCGCAGTGACACTCACCAGTGCGGACTGTGGTCGAGGTCTGGAATGAGTGAACTCTGAGGGTCCTCGGCTTTCTTGTAGAAGGCGATGGCCAGCTGCTGGAATCTCCCGCACAGTGGCTGGACGTCAACGACCATATGGGTGCCCTCCGTTGGCAAGTCGCGCAGGAGGTGAAGTCCTGTCCTGAGCGACCGAATCTGAAACGTCTGCAGACCCTCGAGGTTGGATGTGTTCCGTGTCGTCCCACACTACGGCCGCGTGTTCGAGAGGAGGACGAATAACGGCTTTTACTCCTGGGAGGCGTCGAGAAGGTGTTCAGCAGTCAGCAGTGGGTAGACCAGTCTGAGTCTGCCCGTGCCTCGCCCCTGACGATATCGTTGTGTGTGAAACTTCCTGGCAGATTCAAACTGTGTGCCCGACCGAGACTTTCGCAGGACCTTTGCCTTTCGCGGGCAAATGCTCTACCATCTGAGCTACCGAAGCACGACTCACGCCCTGGTACCTCAGATGGTAGAGCACCGCGAAAGGCAAAGGTCCTGCGAAAGTCTCGGTCTGGCACCCAGTTTGAATCTGCCAGGAAGTTTCATATCAGCGCACACTCCGCTGCAGAGTGAAAAACTCATTCTGGACCGTTGTGTGTGGTAGCTACGTAGGTGGCGGTCCGGCGTGACGCCCAGGTATTTCGCAGGTACCGGGACTGTGGGCGCGTCGTGCTGGTAGTGGGGCCCCGCGACAATTAGTGCGTGTGACCTCCCGCCGTCGTATCCGAGGTGCCACTTTGAGGGCGTCGGTGGTCGTCGGTAGGCGTCGCTACAGCGCCCCAACGCATCTGCTACGACTGTAAATCGCCCTGTTGACTTGTTCCGTGCGCTCCCGATCGACGGACAAGAGAGCGTAAAGCATTGGGCCATCGACCGACAGGTCTTTCCTATCCCTAAAAACTTTGCTCGGCGTCTACCTTTCCTGTCTGTCACAATTTCTATCGGTAGCTACATGTCTAACGCATAGTGCAGCCTACTATATTCGTGAACTTTGTCCGTTCATTCACAAGACTTTCGGTCTCAGATATCAATGTTTCATGTTGACCGCTCAAGTAATCTGAAATCTGTTTCTTGTCGCTCTTATTAATCAGAAATATCTTCTTACATTTCTCTACATTCGTATTTACTTGACATATACACTGATGCTATGGTCGCTGATTCCCTGTTCTACGTTAACTGAGTCGAAAAGTTCGGGCCTATTTTTAACCAACAGATCTAATATACAGGGTGTCCCAAAAAGAATGACCCGATTTTAACTTGTAATAATATTGAGACAAATGTCAATAGGTAACTGAAACAGCGCTAGATGTAATCAGCATGGTCTAGAGTTTCAGAAAAAAGTCCACTATATGTCGCTACGAGTGCAGTTTCCTCAATGCCAACGTGCCTCAACGTTGGATAGGGCGTACAGGACTGCGAGACCAGGCTTTACACTCTTGGCCTCCTAGTTCCCCTGACTTAATACCATGTGATTTCTTCCTGTGGGGATATGTTAAGCAATGTGTTTACGTTCCTCCCTTATCTCGTGAAACTGATGAACTACAAACCACAATATCAGCTGCTGTAGCTTCAGTGGTAGAAGACACCTTACGCTCAGTTTAGGACGACTTCAGCTATCGGCTAGATGTCGTCCGTGCAGCCAATGGAGGACATATTGAACATTTATGATGGTTTTTATAAACATCGGTCCTTTATGAGTAATTTAGTATGCAAATTGTTGGTGTTAAACCCTTCTTCCCAGCAAATAATTCTGTTTAAAATCGGGCATTCTTTTTGGGACACCCTGTATTACCAGCATGAGTTGGCACCCACATTGATCACTTCTCTCCCAATCTGCAGCTGGTAAGCTGAATTCTACTCCAAGTGCTACAACATGACCAATAAATTTACATACGTGATCCTCTAAGTTATCGAAAATGGCTCTGAGCACTATGGGACTTGATTTCTGAGGTCATCAGTCCCCTAGAACTTAGAACTACTTAAACCTAACTAACCTGCCCGAGGCAGGATTCGAACCTGCGACCGTAGCGGTCTTGCGGTTCCAGACTGTAGCGCCTAGAACCGCTCGGCCACTCCGACCGGCTCTAACTTATCCCTCATATGTTCCGCCACTCCCGTTCCTGAAGCAAGGGGGAGGGAGGTCTGTGGCAGCTCTTCAGCAAGTCATGATAGTACTATTGCATATCTACTACAAAATTTTTCAAAAAAGTAAATTTTCATCTGAGATCCCATAACTGAAACAATTATGACGAAAATGCGCTTAAAGAAAAGAAACTGTGTAATAACAACGTTCAGTTGTAATTATTTTTATTTAGAAGGTATTTTTAAGGCAATGGTAACATTTATCTTCAATAAATGGTTTCCTCCATTCCCACGGGGTTCTGGGTTCGATTCCCATTGGGGACAGGGATTTTCACCTCCCTCGACATGACTGGGTATTTGTGCTGTCCTCATCATTTCATCATCATTCATGGAAAAGTGCCGAGATTGGACTGAGCAAAGGTTGAGAATTTGTATGGGCTCTGATGACCTTGCAGTTGGGCGCCACGCAAACCAATCATCATCATCATCATCATCATCTATCCAATTCAGTGTCTCGCCATTATAAAGTTTTGTCCTGGATGAATGCTTGTCTTTCTTTGACTTTCATGTCAGTTTTCGGTACGGACCCAGAGCCGACACTATTTAGTCGAATATAGGTGCCTGTAATCTTCTCAAGTCACTCACATGAATGCACCTGTAAGAATAAGTTGATTCAAACAAAGATTTAAGCTACAATGAAAACTATCGCACGCATTTGTCGTTCTCCAAAGTGTAGATCTCTCGCCTGCCTAAATATGTCCGCGCTCCTCTATGGGAAGCGCCTATTGCGGAATTCCTGTCCACTCGACTACACTACAACCTGCGCACGCCACGTAATACTGCCCGCAGCTGCGTTTGTCTTCCTTAAAATGAGCTAGTTCATACTTTGTCTGAGGCGTGGTTGCGTGGTACTAGCACGTTGTTAACACACCATTCTCACGATTAATGCCGACCGGCACCGCGACTCCTGGCAATGGCCTTCAGGTCAGGGGCCCTTATTCTGGCTGGTGGGAACCGTTGGGAGTGCCTTCGACCAGAGCAGGCAGCATCATGGCGAATATCCTGCACAGTGAATAGTCAGTGACCGTAAGGCTCTGGCAGTCTTTATAGATAAACCACAGTATTTCAGGGCGAAGCGTCAAGGTCCAAAGAGCTTCCCTTCTTTAGCGAAGCCTTGAGCGAAAAGCAAAATCTAGCGAACTACACGAACTCACTTCCCCCAGTTACTAGTCTGCACCCAGACGGCTGATGGAGGGTTCTTTGTATGTACTAAAGCTGCTAGATAATAACGAAAACGTATTTGGAGAAATCCAACCCCTCTGTAAACTACGAAACTCTTCTTTCTCTTGTGTCTTTATTCCGCATCGGCACAGGGTCGATATGGCTAATTTAAGGGGTGGCTGGATGCTACGCCGTTTCTCCCCCCCCCCCCTCCCACCCTGCCAGGGCATAATAGTATATCCCAACAGTCTGCGTATAGTGTTAGTAAGCGAGAATTTCCTAAATGTTTGCAAATCGTGTAACTGAGGTGGGACTTGGACACCCACCCGATATTCACCTAGTGAACCTAAAACCACAAAGACGTTACCCTGTACTAAAAAACACTCCAGGCTCGACCTTCACACCACCCCTCGTCGTTAATCTGTCGGGAGTATTCGGTCCGGGGCGGCCCACCTTCCTATTCCGGAAGAGGCGATTTTAACATGCACAGCTATCAGGCGGGTAAACTACGAAATGGTTCTGCCTCAACTACAACATCGGCTCCTACTCACTCTTGAGCGTCACTCTCTCGCAATGAATTTGATCACATACGTGTCACTGCAATACTTATTAAGAGTCTGAACCTAATTCAGGGCCAAATTTTTCACAAGGATATAACGCTGCAGGCAGACGAGGAACTATCGGAAATTGTGGAGAAGCGCGGGATCCGCTATCTACGTCGTGTACGTCGGGGGGCTGCGAGACAAAATACTGGTACAATTCCTTAGTAGTGGCCGGTTTTTTTCCGGCGCTCTCAACCCTTACCACTTCCCAAGTCTGTTCATTAGCTTTGGCTGTTATGAAGTCGCCGGGGACAGAACTCTGCACTCTCTCTCTTTCTTCGTTTTCTTTTCTTGTGTTTTCCACGTGAAGCTTTTTTCTGTCGTCAGTCTTCTGACTGGTTTGATGCGGTCCGCCACGAATTTTCCTCTCCTGTGCTAACCTCTTCATCTCAGAATAGCTCTTGCAACCTGCGTCCTCAGTTACTTGCTGGATGTATTCCAATCTCTGTCCTCTACAGATTTCGCCCTCTACAGCTCCCTCTAGTACCATGGAAGTCATTCCGTCATGTCTTAACAGATATTCTGTCATCCTGTCCCGTCTCCTTGTCAGTGTGCTAAGGACTTGTAATTGTTATTCAAGACACTGTTGAACAAGAGGAATAACAGAAGTAAGCAGGAATAAGAATTTAGCGAAGAATGCCATCATACCAAGCTGTATGCTGAGTCAGCACTTATTAATTTGACGTCAGGTACGGGTCCAAGGGAGACAAGAGTTCATGACACTTCCCCCACTAATATAAACAAATTAATGATTATATTAGTAAAATATCCACCGCGCCCGCCCGCTCCCTCTGCCTCTCCCCCCCCTCCCTCCCCCCCTCCCACCCGTCCTCCCCCTCCCATAAGATCCGAATTCTGGATCCGCGCCTTATTGACGTCTAAATTTTGCTGACTGTGGCCCACAATCGAACACGAAGAGTTCATTTAAAAGTTTCCTTTCTTCTATATAACGATTCTCACAATTAGGAACAGATATTGTGCTCGCTTTTAATATAAATATGGGCCTCTTGTTGGAGAAGTAATTATTGAGATGTAATTTTTAAGAACCTCCTTTCTTGTCTGGTGTTTCCATAGCTAAACACATCAAGGCAGGTGGCTCAGTGGTAAGACGATAGCCTCGTATTGTGTAGGACGGCGGTTCAAATACCTGTCGAAGCGTCTAGATTTGTGTTCTTTGCGGCATCAATAAACCTCATAACGTAAAACTTGGGGATGGTTCCTGTTGTGACCAAACGAAAATACTGTCGCCTGGCCTTAACTGTGTTTTTTTTATTGCTCTGGAAAAGGCTCATTAAACTAGTACACATGAAATATTAGTTCACTTTATTACGCAAATGAATTAAAGGTCTACTTAACTTTGACACATTTCTTTGCACAAGAGTACTAGATGATTTACAACTGCCATTGACTATGAAATGGTCACTTGATGCATGAGGATGATCAGTTTGTAGGGCGCTCAACTGCGCGGTTATCAGTGCCCGGACAAATTCCCAATCTTTGCTCAGTCCAATCTCGCCGCTTTCATGAATTATGATGAAACGAGGACAACACCAACACTCAGTCATCTCGAGGCAGGTGAAAATCCCTGACCCCGCCGGGAATCGAACCCGCGACCCCGTGCTCATGAAGCGAGAACGCGACCGCGAGCTGCGGACTCGATGCATGAGCTAACAAACTGTTCTCTTGGTGTACACTATTTGACTGTGAGAACAGTACAAGTTCATCTGAAACTTTAACTACTCGTTGGGCATACGCTGATGTTGATTGGGCTAACTTTTGCATGCTCGACACTATACTGACAACATCGAGAGGTGCTGTTATGCTGAGAGGGGCTGCACGGTCTTCAGGAGTATCCCCGATTGGTTGTTGCGGATTGCAGCAAGTCCTCGCTAATGTTTCTGGTATCGATGTACGTTGCCAACTTTGATGCGACACCGCGATGTCTGGATGATACCACAGTTCCTTTGTGAGGGTCTTACTGATTTCCTACCCCACTCTTTCCCAACTGAAGTTTCGATCCGTCTCTAATGGCCTTGTCATCGACGAGACTTTAAAACCGAATCTTCCTCCCTTTTTTCGCAACAGGTAATCTGCCTTTTTTCGCAACAGGTAATCTGTCTTGAAGACGACCACAAAGAGACTGGTTCTTTTTCCAGCGACGACATTGGGGGTTACTGTTGACACGAGAAAAAACGACATGAACAGCTAACGTATCGCTGCATTTAGGTGAGAAGAATAGTTAAATATCGTTGCCGCTAGAAGAATCGTTTCCCCGTTGTGCCAGTTCCGTGCTATTACTGCTTCACTGCGGCGAGATAACAAGCGCATAAGACGCCCACAGTTTGTTGCAGTGCACGGTGCATTAATTCCGGTATTCCCTCGCGGTTGCCGCTCATTTCGTAGCCTCGGACAAACACTGCTGCTAGATAATAGCAGAGTGGCGTGGCGGAGTATTTACCGGTCGTCAGGTGGTTACGTGCTGGTGGCTGGCTGTAGCGAGCCGCTGATTTCACGGCGTGGCAGCTGCAGCAGCAAGAAGCCGGCCCTGGCAATGACCCGCGGCCGCCGCAGCCGCCGCCGCCTCCTCCTCCGTGTTTGCACAGCGGCCGCTCCACCGCTCTTTGTGCCGCCTTTTTGCTTCTCTTCTCGGCGCCAGATTGGCCGCGCTATTTATACAGCGGCCCCGGGAACTACCTCCATCGATAGGCTCAGAATCCGTACAGGTGCTGAAGAGGGTGGACCGACCGATCCCAGGTCGATGGTACGGGGTCATTCAGAGCGTGCTGCTAGATAGTACATAAATCAATAAAACAGTTGTCAACATTAAGTACAACGGCTGCAGTACGCTGTTGACGAGTAAAGTGATAGTTCTTAAAAGAACTGTCAATCAATCAGAATTTTTTATCAGTCTCATAAGTGACATAATTTAATAGAATAGTAGACCTATCTGAAATTATAACATCTACGAAGAATAACTACTTAGAGCCACCAAAATTAGAATTGCCTGCTACCGCCTAATGAAGAGAAGCAGGACTTAGGGAAGTTCAAGAAAACTAATAAAACTACGTACAGTATCAACACAGAAGGATAATAAAAGAATAGAGACTTTTCAGTATTATTATTATTATTATGTGCCTTAGGGTACATCTATAGAAGACAGCATCTTAATTGGGTTCTCTAGGGTTATTTCTGTAAGCCTTTTTCACCAGAGTTAGGAACTAGGAGTTCAAATGCCGGTATGTGGAAGATGTAATTTGGACATTGGGACTGGGAAGCTTGACTTGAAACATTGGAATTGGGTCATTGGGATTGTGAAGATGGAATTTGGACACTGCGGTTGCGACCATGAAACTGGCACTTTTGGGTTGCGACAGTGGAATTCGCTCACAGGTGCTCCAGCAGTCGAATTTGGACACAGGGGTTCTGACAGTCGAATTTCGATTCAGCTGTTCTGATAGAGTGCTGATGCAGTGTTTCCGACTGTGGAGTTCGGACGCAGGGGTTTCCGACTGTGGAGTTCGGACTCAGGGGTTCCTGATAGGAACAGGTGCACAGCATTGTGAAAGATGATCTGCAGATGAAAACGTAAAGAAAACTGTGGGAGATTACTTAATGCACGTGCTCCACTAAGGACATTTCAGACTCGAGTAGTAGAAGTAGCTGTAACACAATTTGAAGGACAACTGGTGTTGCGTCATAAACGATAAACTTATGCTCTATAATGCAATATCTACAGCTGTAGATGACATTACCACCCAAGTACACTGGTAGATAAGGGAAGACATCAGAGACGGGGAGGAGCAACTGTAATACATAAATGGTGCCACGGCTCCGACAGAATATTTCATACATCAGTGAGTTATCCGATACTCTAGGAATTTGAAATCAGTGCATATTTTTACAAGTAATACTACATGGAGGTGACAAAAGACATGGGAACCTCTGAATATCGTATCGGACCTCCTTTTGCCCGGTGTAGTGCAGCAACTAGGCGTGGCATGGTCTCAAGAAGTCATTGGAAGTCCCTTGCAGAAATATTGAGTCGTTCTGCCTCTATAACGGCCGACAATTGCGAAAGCTTTGCCGATGGAGGATGCTGTGGACAAACTGACCTCTTGATTATATCCATACATGTTCAATGGGACTCAAGTCGGGTGATCAGAGTGGTCAAATCATTCGCTTAAATTGTCTAGAACGTTCTTCAAACCAGTGTCAAAGAATTGTGGTCCGGTGGCATGACATCGGTGTTTGGGAATATGAAGTCGATGGATGATTGCAAATGGTCTCCATGTAGCCGAACATAACGATTTCCAGTCAACGATTGGTTCAGTAGGACCACAGAACCCAGTCAGTTCCACGTAAACACAGCCAACACTATTAATGAGTAACCACCAAGTTGCACAGTGCCTTGTTCACAACTTAGGTCCACGGCTTCATGGAGTCTGCGTCAGATTCGAACCCTACCATCAGCTCTTACCAACTAAAATCGGGACTTATCTGACCAGCCCACGGTTTTTAAGTCGCCTAAGGTCCAATCACGAGCCTGGGATAGGCGCTGAAGGCGATGTGCTGTAAGCAAACGCACTCGCGTCGGTCGCCTGCTGCCATAGCCCATTAACGGCAGATTTCGACGCACTATCCTAACGGATACGTTCGTCGTACGTCCCACATCGATTTCTGCGGTTGTTTCACGCACCGTTGCTTGTTTGTTAGCACTGATAATTCTACGCAAATCCCGCTGCTCTCAGTCGTTAAGTGAAAGCGGTCGTCTGCTGCGTAGCCCATGGTGAGAGGTAATGGCTGGAATGTTCTCTTCTCGGTACACTATTGACCCTGTGGATCTCATAATATTGAATTCCCTAACGATTTCCAAAATGGAATGTCCCATTCCTCTATTTCCAACTACCATTCCGCGTTGAAAGTATATTAATTCCCGTCGTGCGTCCGTAAATACGCCGGGAACCTTTTCAATGAATCACCTGAATACAAATGATAGCTCCACGAATGAACTGCCCTTTTAGACCTTGTGTCGCGGTACTACTAGCATCTGTATATGTGCGTAACCTTGGCCCATGACTTTTGTCACCTCAGTGTAAACATCGTTACATCAGCGAAGTAAATACAGAAAACATAAACTTGAGAGTATTTACTAATATTATGAAGATGGCATCTGTTCTTTCGGACATGTCCGAAAGAACAGATGCCGTCTTCATATCGTTTAAGGCTAACCGGCTGATGACCTTCAGTGCGGATGCACACGATTTGCCTGAACTCTTACGGGACTCCGTGGAATGTCTGCCGCGGGTAATGGGTATAATGGCAGGGGCACTACGAATGTAGTGTGCAGACTATAAGTTGAGAATGTGGGTCCCACGGGGAGCGTGCCGCCGATAAATCCCTGCTGTCACACTATCCTCTGTGCCCTCGGTGGCTCAGATGGATAGAGCGTCTGCCGTGTAGGCAGGAGATCCCGGTTTCGAGTCCCGGTCGGGGCACACATTTTTAACTATCCCCGTTGATGTATATCAACGCCCGTCAGCAACTAATGGTATTGATTTAATTGTAATTTCATATTTACAAATAGGTTAGCAAGAGACCAGAAAATAACGAAAAACCATATTTTATAAAGCTTTTCGCTTAAGGACTATTTGCATATGAGGGTAGTATACAGGGTGTCCCAGGAGGAATTATCAGTATTCAGGGATATGGCAGGAACGATCATATGAATCAAAAAGCTTCGTGTGGGGAAATTCCGAATGGGCCCCGTGATACGACATATTTAATGTGCATTGTTATGTATACGTTGTTGTAACACATTCACTTAAAAGCATTTCGTGCACGTCATGTTACAGCTCTTGAACACAATAAATGTTGGAAAGTCATGTCTCGACTTAAGTTTTTTTGTGCACTCCTGGGTGAATGCGTTGCGTTGCTTGTATGAGTGCCTCTTTCCAGTCCCAAATGAGGACAACAGCATCCATGATGCGGCCAGTTGGTTCATCTCGTGTATTTTCCTTTCGTATGTGCACCCCAGGCTTAATCCAATTCCATAAAAAAAAATCCATTGGCGTAGGCTCTTGCGACCGTGGTGGCCATTAATCGCCCTACCACGCCAGTCCAGCGATTACCGTAAGAAAGGTTGTGATATTCCCTTACATTTCTGGTAACATGAGGAGGGGCTCCATCATACTGAAAGTACACTGCAGTCCACGTTGCATGTTCAAGGTGTTCAACAAACGAATGTTCCCAAAAAAAATCAAGTAAAAATTCTGCCCCGTCATTCGTTATTTTAAAGTGGCTGAACGTATCGACATGTTACTGACCATGCCTCACCAAACATTAACCGTAAAACTGACTTGGAAAATAGTTTTCACTGTAGGTTGTGGATATTCCCGCGACCATCAATGATTATTGCGTGTGTTGTTTATTCCCTTCGGTGTAAACGTTGCTTCATCAGCGAATAATATATATTGAAGCAAATGACGATTGTCATTTTACCAGTGATAAAATTTAAGTCGTGTGGCATCGTTGTCAATGTAAAGATTGTGGATAGGCTGAATGTGAAAAGGATACGAGTTTTCCGCAAGTAATGTTCGCATACACGTGAGACACTGGTAGGTGCAGAAGGTTATCGCATGCTGGTATCGGGATTACGCTGCACCGTCTCAAGAAAAATGTGGCTGTTCCTTCGCAGGTTGTTTAACTACACGTTCAGAAGAAACATGGGAAACTGGAAGAATGCCTGTTTCACACGATGTGCTGAAAACTCTGGTTAACAGTGTACGATCAGGAATTGGACGTGTGGAAAAGCGCCGACAGTACTCTTAGACTTGAGGGTCTGAATCAGAGGCTCAGACGGTTTTGCGACCGTGTTGGCTGCAGATTCCTTGACTTGCGCCATAGGGTGGTGGGGTTTCGGGTTCCGCTGAATAGGTCAGGAGTTCACTACACTCAGCTGGCGGCTACACGGGTAGCGGAGGCTGTTTGGCGTGGATTGGGCGGTTTTTTAGGTTAGAAGGCCTCGGGAAAGTACGGGGTGGGCTGCAATGTCAAAGGGTGCATGGCAAATACAGGACGTGCTTGGATCAAGGAACAGTCGGAATTATAGTTGTAAATTGTTGTAGTTGTGCTGGAAAAGTCCCTGAGCTTCAAGCGCTAATAGAAAGCACAGAAGCTGATATAGTTACAGGTACAGAAAGCTGGCTAAAGCCTGAAATAAGTTCTGCAGAAATTTTTACGAAGTCTCAGACGGTGTTCAGGAAAGATAGATTAGGCAGAATTGGTGGTGGAGTGTTTGTGTCTATCAGTAGTGGTTTATCTTGTAGTGAAGTCGAAGTAGATACTCAGTACGAATTGGTATGGGTAGAGGTTATACTTAACAGCCGAATTAAGTTAATAATTGCCTCCTTCTACCGACCCCCAGACTCCGATGATACAGTTTCGGAACAGTTCAGAGAAAGTTTGTCTCGTAACAAATAAATACCCCACTCATACGGTTATAGTTTGTGGGAACTTCAACCTTCCCTGTATGTTGGCAAAAATACTTGTTCAAAACCGGTGGTAGGCAGAAAACATCTTCCGAGATTGTCCTAAATGCTTTCTCCGAAAATTATTTCGAGCAGTTAGTCCACGAACCCACGCGAATTGTAAATGGTTGCGAAAACACACTTGACCTCTTAGCCACAAACAATCCAGAGCTGATAGAGAGCATCATGACATACAGGGATTAGTGATCACAAGGTCGTTGTAGATAGGTTCAATACCGTTTCTTCCAAATCCATCAGAAACAAACGCAAAATAATTTTATTTAAAAAAGCGGATAAAGTGTCACTAGAACCCTTCCTAAAAGACAATCTCCATTCCTTCCGAACTGACTATGCAAAAGTAAACGAGATGTGGCTCGAATTCAAAGATATAGTAGCAACAGCAATTGAGAGATTCATACCTCATAAATTGGTAAGAGATGGAACGGATGCCCCGTGGTACACAAAATAGGTCCGAACGCTGTTGCAGAGGCAACGGAAAAAGCATGCGAAGTTCAGAAGAACGCGAAATCCCGAAGATAGGCTAAATTTACAGACGCGCGAAATTTGACACTGACTTCGATGCAAGATGCCTTTAATAGGTCCCACAACGAAACATTGTCTCGAAATTTGGTAGAAAATCCGAAGAAATTCTGGTCGTATGTAAAGTACACAAGCGGCAAGACGCAGTCAACACCTTCACTGCGCAGTGCCGATGGTACTGTTACCGACGACTGTGCCGCTAAAGCGGAGTTATTGAACGAAGTTTTCCGAAATTCCTTTACCAGGGAAGACGAATGGAATATTCCAGAATTTGAAACACGAACATCTGTTAGCATGAGTTTCTTAGAAGTAGATACCTTAGGGGTTGCGAAGCAACTCAAATCGCTTGATACGGGCAAGTCTTCAGGTCCAGATTGTATACCGATTAGGTTCCTTTCAGATTACGCTGATACAGTAGCTCCCTACTTAGCACTCATATACAACCGCTCGCTCACCGATAGATCTGTACCTACAGATTGGAAAATTGCGCAGGTCGCACCAGTGTTTAAGAAGGGTAGTAGGAGTAATCCATCTAACTACAGACCTATATCATTGACGTCGGTTTGCAGTAGGGTTTTGGAGCATATACTGTATTCAAACATTATGAATCACCTCGAAGGGAACGATCTATTGACACGTAATCAGCATGGCTTCAGAAAACATCGCTCTTGTGCAACGCAGCTAGCTCTTTATTCGCACGAAGTAATGGCCGCTATCGACAGGGGATCTCAAGTTGATTCCGTATTTCTAGATTTCCGGAAAGCTTTTGACACCGTTCCTCACAAGCAACTTCTAATCAAGCTGCGGGCCTATGGGGTATCGTCTCAGTTGTGCGACTGGATTCGTGATTTCCTGTCAGGAAGGTTGCAGTTCGTAGTAATAGACGGCAAATCATCGGGTAAAACTGAAGTGATATCAGGTGTTCCCCAGGGAAGCGTCCTGGGACCTCTGCTGTCCCTGATCTATATAAATGACCTGGGTGACAATCTGAGCAGTTCTCTTAGGTTGTTCGCAGATGATGCTGTAATTTACCGTCTAGTAAGGTCATCCGAAGGCCAGTATCAGTTGCAAAGCGATTTAGAAAAGATTGCTGTATGGTGTTGCAGGTGGCAGTTGACACTAAATAACGAAAAGTGTGAGGTGATCCACATGAGTTCCAAAAGAAATCCGTTGGAATTTGATTACTCGATAAATAGTACAATTCTCAAGGCTGTCAATTCAACTAAGTACCTGGGTGTTAAAATTACGAACAACTTCAGTTGGAAGGACCACATAGATAATATTGTGGGGAAGGCGAGCCAAAGGTTGCGTTTCATTGGCAGGACATTTAGAAGATGCAAGAAGTGCACTAAAGAGACAGCTTACACTACACTCGTTCGTCCTCTGTTAGAATATTGCTGCGCGGTGTGGGATCCTTACCAGGTGGGATTGACGGAGGACATCGAAAGGGTGCGAAAAAGGGCAGCTCGTTTTGTATTATCACGTAATAGGGGAGAGAGTGTGGCAGATATGATACGCGAGTTGGGATGGAAGTCATTGCAGGAAAGACGTTTTTCGTCGCGGCGAGACCTTTTTATGAAATTTGAGTCACCAACTTTCTCTTCCGAATGCGAAAATATTTTGTTGAGCCCAACCTACATAGTTAGGAATGATCATCAAAATAAAATAAAAGAAATCAGAGCTCGAACAGAAAGGTTTAGGTGTTCGTTTTTCCCGCGCGCTGTTCGGGAGTGGAATAGTAGAGAGATAGTATGATTGTGGTTCGATGAACCCTCTGCCAAGCACTTAAATGTGAATTGCAGAGTGGTCATGTAGATGTAGATGTAGACAGCAGTAGGAGCACTGCCATCGCAGAAGCGTAAATACACTCCACTGCATATTCGTGTTTAGTGTAGATGTGTAGTATTTTGGCCACCGCCTGTTCAAACACAGCTAACGGAGCCTTCTCCCTGATACGCCCTCAATCTATCACACTACTTCACCCACGACACACCACGGGTAACTGCGCGTTCGACGGTATAATTTAATGACAGAAAGGCATTCCGAGTAAAGAAGTTAAAACAACGAGGTAGGTTAGGCTTCAATAACACGTCAGAGAAGTTGTGCGGTAAGACAATTGGGCGTTCCCGTCATATCCCTGAATTTTGACAATACCTTCTGGGGCATCCAGTAACCATGCTTAACAACGAACATGCACGGTATACAATGTTAATAATTCAACAGCGCAGAGAGATCAATGGTGCTACGTATAATGTAATGTTCAAACACTTGTAGGAATAACCCTTTGTCTCTTAGTTCTGTTGTACGAGCATTATGCGCCGTCCTTGTAAAACCTGGTTAGGCTCTTAACGATACAGAGTTGTATCACAAGTATATATTCCTAGCCCCACATTCATACATTCATGTACTCCATAGCAGAAGAGGTTTACAGAATATAATTTTCAATGCTTCTGTTTTTTCACTGTTTTTGTTTTTTGAATATATCTGTGATACCTTCAGTAGCTCTACTCTTACAGACTTTCGTAAGTTACAGTTGTACTTAAGACTTCGTGTTTTATTTGGCAGACATTTTGAAGATGGCCTGAGGTCGAAACGCTTCAGTACAATAAAACTGAACAATTAGCGACCAGCTCATTTTTAGCGACCCATTTAGCAATGACATGAGAAGTGCTCTCAATGCTACGAATACATCGTTATTGTTTATATGGTGTTAAAAACTCAGGATGTAGGTTTCATTGAGTACAATTGTAGTTCTAGCCGCGATGCGCTACTAAGCTATCCAGGTAGGATATCTTTGCATGCCTAATATACTGGTGGTGAGGATGCAAGCAAATCGACGCAGTGAAAGAGCAGATAGAGGTCTGAAATTTTGCGCAAGCGTGAATTCCGTTTTGTTGGTGCGTGGAATTGCAGCTCCAGCCTTTCGTACATCTTTGTTCCAAAACTTTGCGAATATGTTACTAGATAATTTTCGTTGGTTATTTCTTACAGTTGGGAGGGGAATTGTAAAGTAGAACACTATCGATTAACAATGCCAGCTGAAGATACGCTGGTACCCAAGAGCTTTTCTAGGACCTAAACTGGACAGTGAAGATGGGGGGGGGGGGGGGGGCAACATATGCCTTTGTTCCGTATTATTACGCAGAGAGAAAGAGAATATTGACACACATAATTTACATAATAGGAAACAAAGTAGGTTGGTTAGTTCCACTGCAGGATTATCACAGTATTTAAGCTATATTTCGATGCTCTGCTTATTATTTGTTTTTGCACGGTAATGAATTTCACGAACAATTTCTGCGAGTAAAGATTTTAATGCCACATTTCATTAATGAGCTTGAAGCTAAAAAATCTGTTGATAACATATTGCCAGCTTCGAAATCTAGTAGTGTTGATTTGTTTTATATATTTTACCTTCAGTACACAACTCTCTCTAGGACCATCAACTAAATTTTATTTCGCGTGCGAAAAACAGGCAATTTGTCAAAGAAAGTCTTCTACCCAAAATATACCCAGTTACTATACTTTGAACTGAGACATGTCAGTTTATTTTCTTCAAAAGGCTGTATGCTGTCAGTATTTTTTGACCCAAGATGAATGAAAGGCAGTTATTACATGATGGCGAACAGCAGCTATATTCTGTCTTGAATATTGCGGAATTCGACATTGAGGTTATTAATGCTTCTCAATTAGTGATGGATTCCTGTAAAGTAGGAGTTTCTTGAATTTAAATACGTATAAAATACTTTATGGTGGAAATTCTGAAGGGATGGATCTTAAATACACTCGAACACTGATTTCAGTCATATATGGCCTCACTCCCGAATTAATTTGACAAATAGACGATCATTTATTAAACATTTGCCACAATGCCTCGACTTGCATACATATATTCTTCCTTCCATAGCAGTGTTATATCGATAATCTTTGACATTGTAATATTGTTTCTCTGTTTTAGTGTAACAAACCGGACACATGCTGCGTAGCAATTTCGACATTCGGCGCTCACTTCACGCCACCTTCCACACCTACAATACATTTTCATTGTCCATTACTGTGAGTAACCAACCAGTCCAACACGCTGGGGGGGGGGGGGGGGGGGGGACACTTTCAGTAGTCATCTCCCAGTTCTTCTGAGCTCAGACATATTAATTAATCTGGACGTTACAGTTGTTATTGTCGTTTATTGTGGTCTTCAGTCCAGAGACCGGTTTGATGCAGCTCTCCATGCTACTCTATCCTGTGCAAGCTTCATCATCTCCCAGTACCTACTGCAACCTACATCCTTCTGAATCTGCTCAGTGTAGTCATCTCTTGGTCTCCCTCTAAGATCGATTTTTACCCTCCACGGTGCCCTCCAATACGAAATTGGTGATTCCTTGATGCCTCAGAACATGTCCTACCAACCGATCCCTTCTTAAAGTCAAGTTGTGCTTCAAACTCCTCTTCTCCCCGATTCTGTTCAATACCTCTTCATTAGTTATGTGATTTATCCATCTAATCTTCAGCAGATTTCTTCTGTAGCACCACATTTCGAAAGCTTCTATTCACTTCTTGTCCAAACTATTTATCGTCCATGTTTTACTACCATACATGGCTACACTCCATACAAATACTTTTAGAAATGACTTCCTGATACTTAAATATATACTCGAAGTTAACAAATTTCTCTTCTTCCGAAACGCTTTCCTTGCCATTAACATTCTACAATTATATCGTCTCTACTTCGACCTTCATCAGTTATTTTGCTCCCCAAATAGCAAAACTCCTTTACTACTTTAAGTGTCTCATTTCCTAATCTAATTCCCTCAGCATCACCCGATTTAATTCGACTACATTCCATTATCCTCGTTTTGCTTTTGTTGATGTTCATCTTATATTCTCCTTTCAAGACACTGTCCATTCCGTTCAATTGCTCTTCCAGGTCCTTTGCTGTCTCTGACAGAATTACAATGTCATCGGCGAACCTCAAAGTTTTTGTTCTTCTCCATGGATTTTAATTACTACTACGAATTTTTGTTTTGTTTCTTTTACTGCTTGCTCAATATACAGATAGAATAACATCGGGATAGGCTACAACCCTGTCTCACTCCCTTCCCAACCACTGCTTCCTTTCATGCCCCTCAACTCTTATAACTGCCATCTGGTTTCTGTACAAATTGTAAATAGCTTTTCGCTCCCTGTGTTTTATCCCTGCCACCTTCAGAATTTGAAAGAGAGCCTTCTAGTCAACATTGTCAAAAGCTTTTCTAATTCTACAAATGCCCGAAACGTAGGTTTGCCTTTCCTTAATCTATCTTCTAAGATAAGTCGTACGGTCAGTATTGCCTCACGTGTTCCAACATTTCTACAGAATCCAAACTGATCTTCTCCGAGGTCGGCATCTACATTACATTCGTCTTTAAAGAATTCGCGTTAGTATTTTGCAGCCGTGACTTACTAAACTGATAGTTGGGTAATTTTCACATCTGTCAACAAGTGCTTTCTTTGGGATCGGAATTATTATATTCTTTTTGAAGTCTGAGGGTATTTTTTCTGTTACATTTTGCTCACCAGATAGTTTTGTCAGGGCTGGCTCTCCCAAGGCTGTCAGCAATTCTAATGGAATGCTGTCTATTCCCGGGGCCTTGTTTCGATTTAGGTCTTTCAGTGCTCTGTCAAACTCTTCACGTAGTATTATATCTCCCATTTCATCTTCATCTACATCCTGTTCCATTTCCATGAGATTGTCCTCACGTACATCTCCCTTAATAGACCCTATATATACTGCTTCCACCTTTCTGCTTTCTCTTCGTTGCTTAGAACTGGGTTTTCATCTGAGCTCTTGATATTCATACAAGTGGTTCTCTTTTCTCCAAAGGTCTCTTTAATTTTCCGGTAGGCAGTATTTATCTTACCCCTAGTGAGACATACATCTACATCCTTACATTTGTCCTCTAGACATCCCTGCTTAGCCATTTTGTACCTCCTGTCGATCTCAGTTTTGAGACGTTTGTATTTATTTTTGTCTGGTTCATTTACTGCATTTTTATATATTTTCTCCTTTCATCAATATATCTTCTGTTACCCAAGGATTTCTACTAGCCCTCGTCTTCTTACTTACTTGATCCTCTGCTGCCTTCGCTATTTCATCCCTCAAAGCTACCCATTCTTCTTCTGCTGTATTTCTTTCTCCCATTCCTGTCAATCGTTCCCTAATGCTCTCCCTAAAAGTCTCTAAAACCTCTGGTTCTTTAAGTTTATCCAGGTCCCATCTTCTTAAGTTACTACCTTTTTGCAGTTTCTTCAGTTTTAATCTACAGTTAATAATTATTCATTTACTTTTGTGGACAACTGTGTTCACAAATGCTTGTACAATTGTGTGATTAGCAGTATGAAACAGAATTTAATGAATTTGTGTGGTGCAAGATATGCTTTCTGTCTCATTTATTTAGTCATAACTTCCTTAAATCTTTGTTGGTAGTTTTCTGAATTTTTTAAAAGTGCTGTGTGTTTCTTGAAACCAAAATAAGGCCACTGTTTGCTAGTTACAAGTTCGCCGCACCATACGAGGGCGTGCTGAAAAGTAATTGTTTTTGTGTGAAAACTCTTACAGCTTTGTAAATGAAACAAGCGTTATTAACACTCTACATCTGTGTTATCCATACTATATTTTTATTTCTCAATATAATCAGCTTGGCGACCGATACATTTCTTCCAATGAGAGACCAGTTTGTTAGTGCCGTCAGTGTAGGAAGACTGACTTTATTAACGAAGCCTAACCTCACCTGTGTTTGCACAGCTTCGTTACTATAAGAATAAAGTCCTCAAAGGTGTTCTTCAAGTTTTGGAAAGTGCTGAAAATGGGATGGACGCCAATCCGCATAACAGCGCGTGCTTCCAAGTTGGTGACAAGAATAATATAAAGAAGAATGGGAAAGAAAACTGATGATTTGTTACAGAACAATGGGTTTGGCTTTAGAATAGGTAAAGGCAGCTGAGAGGCTGAAAGTTTTCTTAATGAAGATAATATAAATGTTGTCGTTCATTAAAAATTTTGCTTACGTCGGGGATGTATGGAGGATGATCGATGACAGTGAACGCAAAGCGTCGGATTAAAGCAGGTGCCGCAGTGCTCGTGTGTGGTCTGTAATGGTCACACTGAGGAGATAATGCTCCATGTGCGTACTAATTCTTCGAGTTAAAAACTCGATTATAGCGTACTGTTTCTCACACACTGACATAGTTTATAAAGAGATAAGATATCATACATAGACAAACATGTGAATGCAAAAATAATCAGCAGTCTGTTACGAGATTGATGTGGGAGTATGCAGACTTTTACCTCTGGATGTGCCCATTCTCATAAGAAACTGAAAATACATGGAAACGATTCGTGGAAAACAAGTAAATATCTGAATAAGATACATCTGTTGTCATTTAACATGAACAATGATAGAAAACTGCGTTCTTTTACAGTGGTGTGTTCTAAAGAGATTCTCCAAAAAGTGCTAGACCCGGGAGCGACTTTATGGAACTTGGAAAATAGGTGAGATGGGTCGCTATAAACGGAGCTGTACGGGCAAGTCATTAGCCGAGCCTGGATAGCTCAGTCGATAAGGTCACTGATCGCGAAAAACGACGTCTGATGTTCAAATCCTAGTCTGGCACACAGCTTCAATCCGCCATGAAATTTTAGTGCAATGCACATTCGGTTGCAAAGTGATAGATTCTTTCTGGGGATGTTTATAGTTGTCACAAAATTCATGTAAACAACGAAATATTACAATTTAGAGTAGTTATTTGGGCGAAGCTGTAGGAATCAATGGAGGGATTGGCCATGGGGAGAGGGGGCGGGTAGGGGATAGGAGGTTGAGTGTCGGAGACTAGGGCGCAGTAAGACCCAGAGCTGGACTTAGCTACAGGCTACTGACAGCAGAATCCAATCCACGTTTCAGGTTGACACGCTAGGGAAAGAATGCAGATGCGCCAACGATGAGCTGGTATTTGCATCTGCTGGGGTATCCTGCTGTTGCGAAGAAAAGGAGTCCCACCTGGCGAAAGCACAATGCGGCGACGTCGACGCTTCTCAGAGGTGTAGACACTGAAACGGCAAGTCACTGCCTCGAATTGATGGCCAGAATGGCGTTAGCACGTTCTCCCTGTGAATCTCATCCCGACGACGGTCACTGACCGGTCTTGTAACGAAGCGTATTGTTAACAAATTCATTGTTGAGCACAAAGAGCGACTTTTATCGCTGCGTCATCGAGATTTGTTCTAGATCAGAATGGCCTCGTGATCATTACTGTTCTTCGGTCGCCCCTCTGTTTGGCAAGCGATAGAAATGGGTTCTGTGGTAGAAATTAGGCATTTCGAGTTACGCCAGGCGCCTTATTTTTCTCAACGAAGAATTAACGATAAGTTAAGAACAACAGTGAACCTAACAGCAGCGCCTCTTTTGCAAAAAAATGCACGCACAACATGGTTATTGACTTCTGACATCTTTCTTAAATGAATCTTAGGATATCTACAATAGGTGGATGCTTTGTGATATAGTTACAGTACACAGAAGTGGGTTCTGTGGTAGAAATTAGGCATTTCGAGTTACGCCAGGCGCCTTATTTTTCTCAACGAAGAATTAACGATAAGTTAAGAACAACAGTGAACCTAACAGCAGCGCCTCTTTTGCAAAAAAATGCACGCACAACATGGTTATTGACTTCTGACATCTTTCTTAAATGAATCTTAGGATATCTACAATAGGTGGATGCTTTGTGATATAGTTACAGTACAGGCTGCATTTGCCGATCATTAATTACGATCGTCTACATAACAAAGGCATCTTTCCTACAGGACGACTAGGGATGTAATTAATAGAGTAGTTCAACGATTCATAACCAACGTCATGTGGCCACATTGTTAATTTTGCTGCAATATAAGATCACCACCATTAAGTGATAATTCAGTGTATATTTGACATACAGAAGGAATTATTTTAGTGCGCTGTAGCTCTGCGGTAGGCTAGCAACGTTTCATTGGACCTCTTCCGACAGTCGAGCAACAATTTCGATACAGCATGACATTTGAGTCCATCTCTAAGAACGAGAACGATATCTTCACTTAGATTAAGTAGGGGTGCCTGTAATGTATGTATCTGTTCAACGCTAAACATGAACCAGATAAACTAAAACATTTCTATATCGTGAGGGAGGGATTCGAAGGCATCGCTTATTCTCTATTCTCATAACATTCCATGATAGCCAAATGGTGAACTACCGCCTTGGGATTGTTGGCTACATTTGATGAGAAACGTAACGCGGTATGTGTCATCCTTCAAGTGAAATTACGTAATGAAAAATGACTTCCAAAAACCTATGATTTTCAGTAGCGTCAGAAAATTTGCACAGATTAGTTCTACATTTCACATCGCTAACATTCTACATATCAAAGTTAATCTTTCTTTGTCGAAGCCTTGTCCCGCAGTTACGCAGGGTCGGCCATGGTTAATCGGATGTGGCATGTTAAGTTTTAAGTTTAAGGGGTGGCCGGATGCCCTTCCTGCCGCACCCCGTACCCCCCCCCCCCCCCCCCCCCCCGGGGAAGGAATTAGTGTACCCCAGCTGTCTGTGTCCAATATAAGCTATGGAATAGTGAGAATGTGTTGCAAATGTCTGCTAGACGTGTAACTGAGGCGGAACGTGGGGACCAGCACGGTATTCACCTGGAGGGATGTGGAAAACCGCCTAAAAACCACATCCAGACTGGCCGGCACACCGGCTCTTCGTCGTTAATCCGCCGGGCGGATTCGATCCGGGCCGGCGCGCGTTAGCGCTCTCGGATACGCTGGCGGGTACATATCAAAGTTATTGTCCTTTTTAATGCAGAGGTCACAACTATGACATTATGCAGTTGCAAATTTGAGTTTATTACCTTCTGTGGATGATGACATGAACGTGTATCCTTACAAATCTTTCTGCTTCCTTGAGGTTAGGTACTCCTCAGGAGAAAATTTCAGGAAACCTGTAAGCATTATTTTTACGGGATAAGTGAAAGGTTCAACATCTTGTCTGATCTTAATATTCTGTAAAGTCTTCAAACGTGGCATAAATGTATGAGTTATGGACAAGGCCTTCCCCAAAGTCCACAGCTGTAACAAAAGTATTTTGTAGGCAATATCTTCTTTTAACGGGGTATGTCTCTAAATTGATGAGATGGAGTAGTAGTAGTAGTAGTAGTCGTCGAATGTTCTGAATTTCTTTAATTTGGGTAAAAATCTATTTCTGGGTTACAGAAAGTGTTATTTCACTACCTTATGTTTCCTATTTGTTTTAACTTATTCAAATAATAAGCATATACACACTGTCCAATCACATAAATGTGACCACCAGACAAAAATTTGAATAACCTCCTTTTGCAGTACAGACTGCTGTGTGACGCGCAGGAATACTGTCAGTAAGGTACTGGAAGGTACCTGCAGAGATGTGGAGCCATGCTGACTCCAGTGACGTGGCCAGCTGATTTATCGGTTGAGTATCGATGGCCCGAACAGCCCATTCGAGGTAGACCCACGGATTTTCGATTGCGTTTAAATCCGGGGAGTCTGGTGGCCAGGGGCGCATGTAAACTCATCTACACTCACCTACACTGCGAGCTGCGCGACACCTTGAACTGTGCTGCTGGTGAACGCCATTGTGCCAAGGAAAAACAACCTGCATGTGGGGGAGGGCACGGTCCCCCAGGATAAGTGCACACTTCCTTTGATCAATTCTGCCTTCCACAATGACGAGATCATGCAGGGAATGAATCTGGTAGCCCAGACCCTTCTGACGATTTTAGTAGGGTGGTTGCTTCCCGACGTTCACACCATACATGCCAATGGCCATCTGTCTGATAGAGCATGAAACGAGATTAATTGAAAAGACCACCTGTCGCCACTCAGTGGATGTCCATTTGTGGTGGTGGCGAGCAAATTCCAGCCTTCGTCGTCAACAAACAACAGTCAGCATGTGTGCATGAACCAGGTGCCTGCTGCGGAAGCCTGTACAGTGCAACATTCGTTGCGGACATATAGCTGGTTGCTCCTTGCTACATCTGGGGAGTCAGCTGCTCCACATCCATCGTACACCCTGTCACGGCTTGTGGTGAGTCGCCTTCGCGTCAGTTTTGGATAGCGTCATTTTGCCATGCGTGCTATACTCTCGAGCCTCGTGATGCGGCATAGTCCGCTCTTGTTAGCAGAGTAAACGTAACACATAAGCTATGTCCGGTCACGTCCACCTCGCTGGTAGCAAGAATTTCCAGGCCTACATCCTACTTGATTTTTAACCCTGTTTTCTATCGTTCGCACCTCCCTTCCCCAGGGGAAAATTTTGTAAGCTCGGACTCCCGATGTTAAAAAATTTTCGATCTCTACGTGCTGTGCCAGTGAGACTTGCCAGACTTCATTTTAAAACATGGTTTCACATTATACACTCTAATACAAGTTCTGGTATGATTTTTTTTTAGTAATTTAATTGAAAGCTTTGTTGCTTTGGTAAAAGTAAAATTGGTTCTTTTTGTCGTGACACAATGAATTACTATTAATCACACCAGATTTGTCGGAGAACAGCAGCAACTTGTGTAATTGATCCAGCTTTAAGAAATTCTGTTACCTTTTAGTGGAAAATTCGTGCGCTATTCTCCGACGTTAGAAAAGTCGTGGTGTTCCGTTCGGAGCAGGAGGCGGCTGTCTTTTCTCATTCGCGATATCGAAAATTACTAAAAAAATGAACAGAAATTTTTTCGGAGGAAGATCGCGCGGAGAAAACAGACAGAAGTTACATGAAAGAAACCTAAGGGACCAACTAATTGGATTTGTACGAACATATAAACGGAACTGAAAGAACTTGGAATAAATACTATAACGATGTCGTCACGACAGCCTCCTGTTCCGACAGAACACACGCTGGATCATAAGCTGCAGAAATCTTTTAAACAGAAAATATTATCACAAGTATAATTAATGAAAATAAGGTTGAGAGATTTTCTTTGAAATTAAATAAACTTCAAGGCTTCAAGTATTATATTATGAAACGGAAACTTACATTAACATGGCCACCCATTGTGGCGGTGGAGCGAATATTCATGATACACATTCTCGCTTGTTTGTGGCTACATATATTTTTAATCACTTAAACTCTTAAAGTTACATTGATTATATCAGTATGGAGCACAATACTTTTGCGTCTGACTCGCAACACATTCACAGAAGAGCAGCTAGAGAGCGGCGCGGCTCCCTGCTGAAGTAAAAATTGGCAATTGTTTTTTTGAAACATAGGTGCGTCGTTTTTTTTACTGATCGATAGCAGCGTATAACAGTTTATAGCTATCGTGATATTCTGCGCTTTTCAGGAGCGAGGTAAAGATATCTGGTTACAACATTCATTGGTATATGATAAAAGTTCGCACATACTGACGCGAACACAGAAAAAAAACTTTTACATGTTAAAAATCGCAGTGATAAAGGCTGTAATGTCACAATGCCTCTCATGTGAGGCATGATGATTCCGGAAGGATCATCAGGACTCACATGTAGTTTCAAGACATTACTGCGTTTTATCATCTGTTTACTTTCGTTCTAACATAAAATTAGAATGAGTTTGTCATCTAGTTATTTTATGCTTTCAGTACAGTTATGAAAACAAAGTCTTTCAGTGTCTTTTGTGCACTTTGGCACTTCTCTCAAAAAATGGCTCTGAGCACTATGGGACTCAACTGCTGTGGTCATTAGTCCCCTAGAACTTAGAACTACTTAAACCTAACTAACCTAAGGACATCACACACATCCATGCCCCAGGCAGGATTCGAACCTGCGACCGTAGCAGTCGCACGGTTCCGGACTGCGCGCCTGGAACCGCGAGAACACCGCGGCCGGCCGCACTTCTCTCAGTTCATTGTAAGGTGTCCTTGCACTGTTATTTTAATTGCTATTACTGTGAAACAAAATATGACAAAAAATAATCTTAAGTCTAACACACACAAAGATAAATGAATAATACTCTATATAGAAAACAAAACATGTCAGTAGACAAACATACACAGATACATTGAAATAATTACTTAAACAGTCCTCTAAAATTGTCTGTGACCTGTTTGGTCTCGTAATGTTTTTTATCCGTTTCATTAGATTCTTTTAGAATGTCGTTGTAATCAGGACGTTGCACTTGACACTACACTGTACACTTTTATTTGTCACGCGGTCACTTAACCGGAGTCTGGAACGTCTATTCTTGTTCGGTGAGCGGCGTCGTCCGAGAGGTCACGACCCTGGGTAGCGTCTTTTTTGTATTCGCTCGTGTTGCCGCTCTAGTGTCTCGCATCAAGCGTCATGTCGTTTACATACAAATAAACAGAAAGAAACCTGTGTTAGGTTCGAGCTATAATCTAGACTTACAGGTAAAGGTTTTATAGGATTCTGGACGGGATTGATAACCTTCCCTTCCAGTTAACGTTTCAGTGCTCAGTAATGCCTTGTCTTTATTTAATTATCCATCGTAAAATATCCGACGTGACTGATTAAATGGAAATTAATTTGAAGCTAAGACTTCTCTTTTTACAGAATAAATAAAGTTCATAATTAAGTTTCACTGTGATAGCTTTAGCAATGTCTCTTGCGTAGTTGTGAGACGGAAAACATTCTAAGGTCAATGAAACGCCTCCACAGCGCGCGCGTCGGTTGTGTTTCAAATTTTAATTGTTGAGTCCAACTGCAAGCAGCTCCGCGCTGTTGCCGGTTACTAGTCCAGTGCAACACGCGCTCGTGCATGCTCGTATGAAGTTTAACGTGTGTCACTCGCGCTCTGCTAAGATGAGAACTCGCGGAAAACACACGTCTAGTGTCCTTTCCTCATCGTCGATCGGCGTATCGAAAACTTGGGTAGAAAATACCACCGTCTGTTTCGAGGATTTCACACGACAGTCCCCGCGACCTGCCGTGCTGCTTACACACAGGTAAGTGAAGCCAACGTTTTACATATAGTTTGCAAAATGTTTTGCTGTGATCGCTGTCACTACCTGCACTTGCGTCTTCACACGTCACTGCACACGTATTTTGTACACTTTATCACTCGCATTTTGTTTAGAACGTTTTAGTGTCTGCAAATTCACATCTCCCATCTCACATTGCGATTTCAAAGTTCACAGTTCAAGTTACTCACAGATAAATACATTACAAGATTAAACAATGCCCATAAATTACATACATTTCTTAAGTTTGCTTACAGTCACAAAATTCTGTTAACCTTTTCAGTCACGCCACGCCGGATTAGCGTATTGAATACCACTACTTGTGGATCAGGGCACGATTATTTCGGTTATTCTCTCTCCCTTTTACAAAGGGAAAATTTGTCTTAAAACAAATCTTTTAAGCAGCTTGTTATTTCGTTTCTCTTCAAAATTTAGTGTCACTGTTTATGTAGAGCACAGATTGAACAAATTCTGTCTCTACTGGTCGAGCATACTCATGCATTTCTCTCCGGAAGATTCATGCTTCATAAAGTTACTGGCTGCAAGTACTACTCGCAGAATGTATTATAATCTCTCAACATTGCTACTCACGATACGCGATTAGAACAAAACTTTCGCTAACGGATCTGTCCCACAAATTTCGTTTACACTTCAACCGTCTAAAGAGCACTCAGATGAGCCTGCCAAATTCTAATCCTCAGTTTTTTTAGTGGGATAGGATGGGGAAGTGGAAGAGGAGAGGATCAAATATGAACATAAATACACTATATACATATACAAATTCTAGCACAACTACACTAGGATATTTTTTTGTGACCTTAGATGCATGACATGCGTCACGTGTGCCTTCGAGTGGCTATTCTTTAATCTAATATCAGATCTTAGTTTTATTATTATAATGTGAGCCATATCTGGTGACAGCTTTCTAGTTTCTCACGCTTCCTTCTGGGCGATTGTCGGGCTTGGCTGTGAAATAGCTAATTACTTTAGTGCATCTTACATGTTTAAAGAAGAAACGTTTACCATCAGGAATACTTCAGACTTGTCAGTACGACGTATATGTTTCCATGTAGTGGCACTCTCGACTACATGACCTAACAGCTGTTGTAAAACAGAATAAAGGAAATGCTTTGTTGCTTAGCTATTAAATCTTTATCAGGCTTACTGTTCGTAGATGATACTTTGAATCTGAGATTGAATCTCCTGAAAACTATCAAATACTACGTGATACTCTCTCTATCTGTTATTTACTGCTTTTGACAGTTCAAACACTTCGCTACACAAATCTGTTTAATTCTAAAGATCGCGCTAACAAAAGGTATAGTTCGGGCGGTGTTACAATAACGCACAGTTTACACGCAATAGGCTGTACTCTGTACACTTAAAACTAACATTCCATCTTGAGGGCTGAAAAAGAAATTGCTTAACCTAATATTTCACATACATATATATTCATTGGAGTTGGAAGGTGGCAATCTGCTGCTTCCTTTCGTATCTCCTTTCACCAATAACGGCATTCCTCAATGCCAACAGCCAACTTGGACTGCTTACACCTATGACTAACTTAAAACTAACTGAGAATCTGTCCTCTCAAATGGAATGTGCTTTCTTTTTCGTACGCCATAATAAATCAAATCTTCAATCACCTCCATAGTTTTTCGCCAAAGTGTGAGTACTCGTATTGGTGTGTTTGAATACCTAAGTGTTACACAGGTTAAACATTAGGCTAATGTTCCTTTGCTTGTTACTTTGCCTCGTTATACTTCTTGAGATCCTGGTGGTGATACAATCCTTTAATTCTGCCAGATGCTCGATCCGCTATTAGATAACATGCTGTATGTGGTTTTCTAATTACTACAAATGGTCCGTCGTACAATAGCCTCCATTTCCGATTTCTTTTCAACAACTTCGATGGCTTAAAATGTGTCCGTAAAAGTACTTTTTCATTAATATCATATGTAAGAGCCCTAGATACCTTCTTGTCATAAGACTTCTTGCGTAGATTCGCCTGTACAGCTAAGGATGCCAATGCTTGCCTAAGTTTTGCATCTAAATCTAATTCTGGTTCTACAATTTTAGGTATGGGATCTAACCATTCATTTCTTTCCCGATGACTCGTTATTAATTCCGCAGGTGTAAATCCAGTTGAGAAGTGTGGAAGATTGTTGACAATCTGCTCGAATGAAGATACAAAGTCAATCCAACGGCTTTGTCGATTAGGTATGTAGGTTCGAATGAATCTATTGAACTCTTTGAAGATACGTTCAGTGGGATTAAATTGCGGTCTGGAACGAGATATAAGTATTTGTTTGATGCAATGTCTGGCAAGAAAATTGCGCCATTGTCTGCCAGTGAAATTCGATGCATTATCTGATAGAATGGCCTCCGGCTTGTCAAATCGAGAAAAATAGTCTTGTTCGATTCGACGGATGATCGGAAGTGCATTGGATGATTTCACTGCATAAAGTCTCACATGTTTTGTGAAAAGATCAACAATGCGACTAGGTATTTCACCCTTCCCCTCCCTTGCGGCAGGGGGCCGGCGAGATCAAGGGCCAGAACTTGATTTGGACTCTCAGTAATAATTGGATTCAGAGGAATTAGGTTCGAATGGTTGAAGGGTTTTGCCCACTGGTAGATAAGACATGTACTTAACAACTTGTGGATTTGATGGTGCAAGTTTGGTACATAGCAATACGCAGAAATCTTTCGTTTGCATTTTTCAGGTCCATAATGACCCCAGGAAAGATGTGTGTACCAGATAAGGTGTTCAACGTATGCGTGTGGTATACACACACACCATCTACCAGAGAGGAGAGAAGTTCGATGGAATAAAACATAGTTGTGTAGTTTATAAAATTTGGACAAGTGGTGATCGGGTTTTGTTAGAAGAAGTTGTTTGACCTTACGCCATTTGGGATCTGTTTCTTGAAGTATACGCATCTGCTTGCAGAGCTGAAGGAAATACTTTCTATGTAGTGGATCTTTCATTAGAAGAATTCGGTAGTTAGACATCTGCTCGATAAGTTCACTGGACTCGGGAAGTCCTTGCGGCATGCGTGACAAAGCATCCGCGATAATGTTGCTTTTACCCTTGATGTATACTATTTCGAAATCATACTCTTGCAAGAAGAGACTCCATCGTGTAAGACGAGGATGAAGAAGTTTACACGAGAGCAAGAAACTAAGAGCTTGGTGATCAGAAAAGACCTTAATTTTCCGACCATGGATGTAGTAATTGAACCTTTTAAAGGACCATACAACGGCCAGAGCCTCCACCTCTGTCTTCGAGTATGACCTCTCATATTCTGTGAGAACCCTACTTGCAAAGCTGATAACTCTTATCTCTTCTTTTCCATCAATTCTATATGAAACAAACAAGAACCAAGCCCCTGAAATGAAGCATCTGACGAAATACAGAATTGTTTATCCATGTCTGGATGGAACAAAATATTGCTGTTAAGAAGTGCTTGTTTAATGCGATCAAAATCTGCCTGACACTCTGGCGTCCAATGCCAGTGAGTATTTTTCTTTAGAAGATCATGCAATGCTTGACTGTTCATCGATTGGTCCGAAATAAACTTTCTGAAAAAGGAAGTCATTCCGAGAAAGCCTTTCAACTGGCGTTTAGAAGAGGGCACAGGAAAGTTTTTAATAGCTGCTAGTTTGTCTGGATCTGGGGTAATTCCCTGTGATGATAGAAGATGTCCTGAAAATTTAATCTCGCTTTTACCAAATTTAGACCTATGTGGATTAGCTGTGACTCCATAGTCAACACACCTCTGGAAAACTTTGCTTATTATGTCTAAATGTTCTTCCCAAGATTTCGTAGCAATCAGTAAGTCATCAACATACATTGTTACTCGATCCAGCAGTTCAGGTCCTAATACATGATAAAGTGCAGCTATGAATACGCCTGAACTCACATTCAAACCAAACGGAACTACTTTGAATTGGTATGATCTACCTGCAAATATAAACGCTGCATATTTTCGAGACTGTGATGTCATCTTGACCTGCCAGTAGCTCGATCTCAAGTCTACCGATGTGAGGAATTTTACTCCATGAAACCTTTGTAATTGTTCATCCATAGCCTCAGGTCGAGTTCTTATTGGAATAATTATTTTATTTATGTTTCTTGCATCCAAAACTATACGTACACTACCATCCTGCTTCAAAACTGACAATAACGGACTACTGTAAGGTGAGTCTGATGGTTCAATGATCTCCCACTTAAGCATTTTACGTATTTCATTTTTCACAGCCTCGCGCCTTGCATACGGGACAGAGTACGTTGTCTTGCAAAAAGTAGAATGGGGGAGCGACCTTCATGTCATATTCGTAGTCACGTATTACTCTAGGTTTCGAAGAAAAGACATGAAGATACCTCATAAATAAGTGCAGTAAACCTTGCCTTTGTCTGTAAGCAAGTTCACTTGATTCGCTTACTTTATTCAAAATCTCTTCTCTAGTCGGAAGTCCGTCATCAGTATCAAAATCCGTCCAACTGTTATCCTGTCTTGTCATGTGTGCTTGGTTCAAAAACATTCGCTGTACCAGTCTGCGTACCTTAACTTTGTGCTCAGTGTTGACTCTTTTGACCTTGCCGCGCAACAATTGCAGCGTTACCTCCTGTTCACCTACTCGGATTGTACAGATACCCTTTTCTATATCAATCACTGCCTTATTCTTCCTCAGGAACTCCATTCCTAATAAGCATGACACTGACAAATTCTTAACTACTAGAAATACACACATGAAAGAAGTAGAATTAATCCTTGTCGGTACCTGAGCTTGCAAATTGACTCGCTGTGATAAAGATCCTACCGCTCCTGTTACTGAACATCCTTGTACTGGTGACGTTAAAATTTTCATCCGTGCAGAAACTTTCTTAAACATACATAGTGATAAAGCATTTACGTTTGCACCAGTATCAATAATAGCATCTATTGGTGTATTGGCTATGTAAATTTTAATCATTGCTTGTACTTCGTCTTTCCATACGTCATTCAAGTCTGTCTCAATATTTTCCTGCAACAAATCGTCTCTCAAATCAGTGTCGCGATCATAACGTATTACGTTAAGTCGTTCAAGGTCGAGTTTGCCCCCATTATGTCCCGCAGCATCCCCAAGGAGGCGAAAAGGTGCTGCCTTTAGTTTTCCGCTTTCTTGTGATGCGACTGATTTGATTCTTCTGTCACATCACTTGACCATTCTCGCAGGTTTTTTACCCATTGTGTGTGTTGATTTGTATCAAACCCTTGTTGGTACTGCACTTGGTTACCAGGCTGAAAAATCGATACTTTACTTGCCTGCGTAAAATATACCGGTGGATTGTATTGTTTTCGTGGTTTATTGTTATTGTATCTTAAAGTCCTGTTGTGGCGTGTACTGTTGTTGTTGCATGAATGGTTGTTGCTGAGACGTGTATTGCTGTTGTTGCTGGTGTTGTGGCTGCCCACAGGGTTGTGGTGGAGGTAGCTGACCTCCGCGATTTTGATCGTTGCAACGTTTACCCTTGTATTTTTTCCCATTGTGGTAGAAGTTACTACCGTTATTATTTGATTGGTATGGGGCATTCCCGTAATACTGTTGCTGCGTGTTGTATATTGGATTGTACCGTTGGTTGCCGTAATGCTTGTTTTTGTATTTACCATTACGGTAACCATTGTTTCGGCCTCTATTGCGGTTATTGTACTGTTTGTTTCCGTATTGTGTTTCGTGTGAACCATTTCCATTACTACCGTTTCCATTCGAATACGTGCCTGCGTTGTTGTTCTTACGGTTAGCATTCGCAATCGCGCCTTCGTGTATAACATCGAGCTAATCAAGGACGGATAAAAATGCGTCCTGATCTTCCTCTGACACGTTCACTGCTTTTTCGCGTATGGAAATGGGTAGTTTTGACTTAAGAATCATAATAACATCTTTTGTTGTTATGGGAGTGTCCCAATATTGTATCTTTCTCAAGTACTTTTCAAAGTACCGGCGAAGTCCGCCACTGTTCGAATGGAAAGGTTCGGCGTTGTAGACCTCTTTGCGTAGGCGTTGCTGAACACCTGCGCTCCAAAATTTGCTTAAAAAGTTCTTCTCAAACTCGCTAAATGTTTTGCACTTATCAACCATCTCGGTTCTCCATATAGCACTTTCTCCTTGTATGTATCCGGTAATGAATTGTATTCTCTGTTTGTCATTCCAGGCAGCTGGAAAGACTCCTGAAAAGTTTTTTAGGAAAACGACTGGATGAATAGTTCGCTTTTCCGGTTGGAATGGTTGAAAAACTGTGTTTCAATACACTCTCCTCTTTCATGAGGGTTGTGAGTGTCAATTGTTCAGTGTTGTTGTTGTGTGAATCGTTAAATTCATTTTTCGGTCGCGGAATGTACTGTAGTGTGTTGTGTTGTTGTGTTGTCTGTTATTGATGTTCATCTGGTTCAAAAGGTAGTGAGTGTTTCCCATCACTCTGGTTATCATAATGTAGTGTTTGAATTTGCTGTTTCAGGTCGGACATCTCATCTGTTACTTGCTTCCGCCATTCCGGCAAATCCCGGGTAAACACTCGTCTAATTTGGCCTAGTTCAGTACAAACAGTGTCTCCTGAACTGCCGGGTGCAGATAATATGTCTAAGGTTGCGGATTTAACAACATCTTTCAAGTCACGCGTAACCTTCTCCTCGACAAGCTTCTCTTGTACATAAATACATTCTTTGTAATGTTCGGTAAGTGCTTTAGTGTGCGAAGCAACACTACTGTTAACTCTTTCCTCAATAGTTCGGTCCGAAATGTCATTCGCCATTGCACTTACTTTTGATTCTACAGTGGCTACCGCTGTCGCTAACTCGTCTACCTGTCGTGCAACTGTTTTATACGCAAGTTTTACCGAATCGGTTTCTTAGCGACACGCTTCGATTTGAGTTGTGAGATTCTGACCAATGTTATCAATTTTGTTATCCAGATTGCTTGTCTGTGTTGTCAAAGTGGTTACTTGCGCCGTGACGTCACCCTTAACCGAATCTTATCTGTGCTGTGAGAAAGCCTACTTGCGTAGTGAGGGTACCTACTTTCGCATCAATGGTGGTATTTACGTCATTCCTAACTGAGTCAATCTGTGCTGTGAGAGAGCCTACTTGCGTAGTAACTGAGTCAATCTGTGTCGTCATATCAGTTTTCAACTCTGATAAAAACTTGTCTCTGTCTTTCTCACGTTGTTCGCGATCACGTTCACGCTGTTCCCTCTCCTGTCTGTCTAGTATCAATTCCTGTAACATTTCGACAATGTCAATTGACACCGTTATCGGGGAGGTGGGTGTTTCCTGCTGAGTGTCGTCCACGTTAGCTACCTCTTGTCTGTCGTCTGTCCTGGCCGTCGTTCCGCGTGAGCGGAGTCGGTAATGTTTGTTAACAGTGCCCTCGCTTTCGTCTGCAGAGTTCGCGCTCCATTGTCCGTCCGCCATAATGATATTCAACTATTGCCAACTTAAAATGGGTACTGCCAACTGAAATTCTGATTGCCAGTTATTCTTGCCGCGCAAGTTAAAGTCGCGGCGTGTTCGTCAAATGTCTAATGTTACGTGGGTAATAACTGACACACGTCTGTAGCAAAAAGACAAGATGGAGTCAACGCCGTTGAAACAATTGATTGCCAACGCTGTTACACAAAAAAGACTGAAATGGCATCCATCTTGAACTTACACGAGAATACTAACTACAGTATAAAACAAATAGTCCAAGCTAAAGGTTACAGAAAATGTTAAAATATTTACGTAAAAAAAGCGGTTTTTTACGTTAAATTACAGAAAGGATAGAGTGAGGTCGAATTTGAAGGTCAAATGAGCTACTCTTTAGACAGCACTATGGCAAACGAAAATTTGGTACTCACTCGGCGTTGTCTTCAAAATTGCAAATCTGCGTCTTATTAAATCCCCAATACCGCGTCCTTCAATATTGCGTATATTTATTGCCCATCCGTAATTTTATGCAGCATTGTGTTCCAAAGAGCTATACATGAAATAAGACAATCATATATTAGTACCGTGACACTTTCAATTTTTAGTCAAGTTCCTGTTCGGGCGCCAGATCTGGTATGACTTTTTTTTTTTTTTTTAGTAATTTAATTGAAAGCTTTGTTGCTTTGGTAAAAGTAAAATTGGTTCTTTTTGTCGTGACACAATAAATTACTATTAATCACACCAGATTTGTCGGAGAACAGCAGCAACTTGTGTAATTGATCCAGCTTTAAGAAATTCTATTACCTTTTAGCGGAAAATTCATGCCCTATTCTCCGACGTTAGAAAAGTCGTGGTGTTCCGTTCGGAGCAGGAGGCGGCTGTCTTTTCTCATTCGCGATATCGAAAATTACTAAAAAATGAACAGAAATTTTTCGGAGGAAGATCGCGCGGAGAAAACAGACAGAAGTTACATGAAGAAACCTAAGGGACCAACTAATTGGATTTGTACGAACATATAAACGGAACTGAAAGAACTTGGAATAAATACTATAACGATGTCGTCACGACAGCCTCCTGTTCCGACAGAACACACGCTGGATCATAAGCTGCAGAAATCTTTTAAACAGAAAATATTATCACAAGTATAATTAATGAAAATAAGGTTGAGAGATTTTCTTTGAAATTAAATAAACTTCAAGGCTTCAAGTACTATGTTATGAAACGGAAACTTACACTAACATGGCCACCCATTGTGGCGGTGGAGCGAATTTTCATGATACACATTCTCACTTGTTTGTGGCTACATATATTTTTAATCACTTAAACTCTTAAAGTTACAATGATTATATTAGTATGGAGCACAATACTTTTGCGTCCGACTCGCAACACATTCACAGAAGAACAGCTAGAGAGCGGCGCGGCTCCCTGCAGAAGTAAAAATTGGCAATTGTTATATTGAAACATAGGTGCGTCGTTTTTTTACTGATCGATAGCAGCGTATAACAGTTTATAGCTATCGTGATATTCTGCGCTTTTCAGGAGCGCGGCAAAGATATCTGGTTACAACATTCATTGGTATATGTTACAAGTTCCCACATACTGACGCGAATACAAAAAAAAAAACTTTTACATGTTGAAAATCGCAGTGATAAAGGCTGTAAGTCACAAAGTACATTGTCATAAAAATAGAAACCTCAGTAAATTGTCATAAAAATAGAAACCTCAATGTAAGTACAACTGACGTTTGGTTGTTTGTTGTCCACACAGACCTGTCATGGTAACTTCCACATTACACTTCTATATCACTCTTTTGATTGATCGCAGTTCACACAACAGTACAAACTTTTGGATTTCACAATTCAAAGTCCAGAGCTTTACCTAATATTACCAAGGTTTCATATAATATTACACATAGTACAGACCTCTTTTTTAATGTATGATCACTTTAATATTTCATACACATAGTTTGCAACACACAACACACAAGAAAAGAGTAGGAAATAGGTTACATAGAATATTATACAACATAGTTTTATCATTCAACTTCAAATTACACTTGCACATAATTTTTAAGTTGTATTTTCATCTCCTATCTGTTTTTGATACCAACGGCTCCGCTGTATTTGCACGTGGTTCGATTTGTTTAGTGGGCCGTGGCGTTTGACTTTGCTCTCTCCACTCTCTCGATCGGGGAGAGGAGTACGTCGCCTATACTTCAATTCATACTCTCCACCATCTTCCTCCTCTCCACACTGTACAGAATGGAGGGAAGGAGCGAATCGGACACTTCTTTCACGGCGGCTATCTGTTAACACCGTATTTGTCACACACACTTTAGCACAACAGTTTCCTCCTACTTCAGACATTCTTCAGCCACTCCCTCGACAACACTTACAATAGATACATGAACAACACATTATAATAATTACAACTAGGGTTACTGAATCTGCGTATCCCCACACGGAATACATACTTTGTGACCATCCTCGGAAGGTCGTTCGCTGCTGGTATTCTATTTCGCTTTGTAGTTAATCTATTTTGTGACTTGATATCTTTAGGTCATCTAAGTGTCTTACAGTATGTTCAGTGGGTAACGATACAGGTATTTTTGTGACCTCCTGCTTCTCCTTACTTATCATACAAAAGTCTATATCTAAATTTAACATAGGTACTATGTCATTCTTGCTTACATTAGTACTAATTACATGGTCAGCTTGTAGCATGGCTTGCGCACCATATCCTTTGCACTGGCTTGTAAATGTTAATTCTTCTTCTTCTGTGAAGTTTGGAAGGTAGGAGACGAGGTACTGGCGGAATTGAAGCTGTGAGGACGGGGCGCGAGTCGTGCTTGGATAGCTCAGTTGGTAGAGCACTTGGCCGCGAAAGGCATAGGTTCCGAGTTCAAGTCTCGGTGCGGCTCACAGTTTTAATCTGCCAGGAAGTTTCATATCGGCGCACACTCCGCTGTAGAGTGAAAATTTCATTCTGGAAACATTTCCCAGGCTGTGGCTAAGCCATGTCTCCGCAATATTCTTTCTTTCAGGAGTGCTAGTTCTGTAAAGTTTGGAAGGTAGGAGACGAGGTACTGGCAGAAGTAAAGCTGTGAGGACTGGGCGTGAATCGTGCTTCGGTATCTCAGTTGGTAGGGCACTTGCCCGCGAAAGACCAAGGTCCCGAGTTCGAGTCTCGGTCTGGCACACGATTTTAATCTGCCAGGAAGTTTCATTCATTGTCTTGTATCTGCGTCCAGATATTTTCATTCAGTATGATACACTTTTGATTGCAATCTTTTGGAACTTCTCTTATAGGCTACTGCATACGAGCTTCACATCACTCGTGGTCATACGTGGACATTAAAACAAACCTGTGCTTGCAAATCTGACTTCTCAGCGTGATCGTTTTACAGTGTAACTGGTCACGGGACAGAAGCGCGTACTGTCGTTTCGCATCATCAATCAGCAAGTACTTTTTCTCAGGGTCTATATAAGCCAACAATTTCTTTACCTGATTAAACTCCGCGGGTAATGGCCATATTTTATGTAACGTATATACGTTACTATCCACGAGAGGTACATTTAACACACAACTTAACGTAGTGCCGGCAAGAACTACATCTATATCTATTATACGACGCAACAGATACCCTTGGCACTTCGTGAATTCAACGGGGAACTTTTTGTCTCTTAAATCTTCTTTTATCAGTTCTAAATACTTGACCACCTGTACGGGGTTAATCAAGTGTGGTTCTAATAGACCTTTCTGCATGTTCACTATTGCAGAGACTAAGTAGTCGTATTCCCTCCCGAGTTCATTGAACATACTAGTAATCTGCATTATTTGCTCTGTAATAGTTAAGAGAATCAGGGCATGTTGTATCTACCTATTAGTGCTATTCTTATAATCCTCTATATGCATACTTACTTTTCTTATTGCTTCTGCAATTATCTTAGTGTTCTTAGTTACCGCGTTAAGTGTTTGATTCACTCCTTCAGTGACGTTCTCACAATGGTCACTTGTTCTTTGGACAATCGTAACAGCTCTCTCTGCTGTTCCTCGAGTACGTCTATTTTGGCTTCCAAGAATGCCGCATCATCGTCTAATGTGCCAAACAATACCTTACTTGCCTCCCCTATAAAATTTAATATTCCTCTTTTGACACTCGGTCGTTCATGCCTAGCCAGCTGATCAACCAACTCTTTCGATCTAGAAATTTTACTCAGATGCCATTTTACCGTTTGCTGTACATTCTCGCACTCTCCAGTGTTTAACTTTGCCCGACTCAGCTTACTGCCGGCCGCGGTGGTCTAGCGGTTCTAGGCGCGCAGTCCGGAACCGCGCGACTGCTACGGTCGCAGGTTCGAATGCTGCCTCGGGCATGGATGTGTGTGATGTCCTTAGGTTAGTTAGGTTTAACTAGTTCTAAGTTCTAGGGGACTGATGACCACAGTAGTTAAGTCCCATAGTGCTCAGAGCCATTTGAGCCATTTGACTCAGCTTACCCATGCGGTGTGTTACCTCTCCAAATTTGTCATGCAGTTCCTTGAGGTTAAAATAGCTCACCACTCTCCATGTTGTGCTGTGCAAACTCATGCTGGCCTGGTTGTTTTAGTAAATCTCCGGCCCTGACTGAAATTTTTGCACTCGTACATCTTGCGGTGGCGCTTCTCGTCCCACGAGGCTGATCTGCAAGATACTCCCGACTATCGCTGTCACCCACAGTGCCTTCATCCTTGACATCTGTAATAGAAACTTACTTGTCCCTCTTCTGCTCCTTTATCGCCTGCGGTCCTTCTTTCTTTTACATCACGTCTTCTAGTAGAATGTCCACATTTCCGTTCAGTAAAATTCCTTCAGCCTATTAGCATGCACTTTTATACATTTCTTCCCTTTTAGTCTAATTACTACGTTAGGTTCTTGCACATCAACCACAGTAAATAGCCCTCGCCATTGGCTATCTAATTTCCTCTCGTCATACAGCAATACGCGATCATTCCTTCTAAATTCCCTCGGCTTTTGTGTTTTGTCATAATTATTCTTGTTTCTTTCTTTGCTCACTTGTGTTGCCTCGCGGACATCTTGGTGTAACATTTGTAGTCGCTGTCGAATCTCCGTTACGTAATCATCATAATTGTAGACTACGTTTGCTGGTTTCTTTTATAGCCATTCCGGCAAATTGCACTTCCTGTCATAGAACAATTCGAATGGTGTGCATCCCGTGGTACTATGAGGAGTAGTATCGTACACAAAACATGCGAATGCAACCCATCCATCCCAATCTGTCTGGTCCCGGTTCACATAGTGTCGCAGCATCTCCGTCAGGGTACGGTGTGTACGTTCTGGCGCTCCATTGGACCTCGGATGGTTCGCTGTCGTTTGTATTTTCTCTATTCTCAGTCATATGCAGACTCGTTTCCTGGTGTCGCCTATCAAATTGCTTCCCATGTCGCTCTACAGAGCTGTTGGGATCCCAAATTATAAAATAATGCTTTCCAACAATTTTCGTGCAACTGAATCAGTGTCTTACCGAGCTATTGGTTCGGCTATTATAAACTTCGTAAGAGAGTCTTGGAAAGTCAAAATATATTTGTGCCAGACTGGGTAATGGGTAATGGACCTACTATATCAATATCACAGCGCTCAAATATAAATTCTTGGGTCAGAGTTAGCTCTAGTGGTTGCTTAGTCCTAGCTTGTGTGATCTTGTTCTTTTGGAAACTTTTGCATGTCCATATGAACTTCTCTATGTTGGCTTTAATACCCGGCCACGTATAGTACTGTTTTATTCGTCCATACGTCCTTCACATTCCATTATGGCCTCATATGAGAGATATGTGCATCTGCCTTAGAATTGCCAATTTATCCTCTGCACTCAGAACATCATCTTCGTTTATCTGGGATGTGCTACTGCCTCTGCTTATCTCGGTAGCGTCAGCTGTCTCTTCGGGGTCTGCTATCTCAGCCGTCGCCTCTGTCACCATTATCTCGTCGCTATTCGATTCCTTGATTGCGGTCTTAGTTGCGGCGTCCCCTCGCTTATCTTCGTGCCTGTCAGTCTCATTTGTATTCCTCTTTGTAACCTGCTTTGTTTGTCACCGTCTTGTACACTCCGAATGCGTGATAGCGCGCCGGCTTTCCTTCCTTATATATGATTTGGTAAGCGTATTCTTGCAACTTTAACCGAAGCTTCATTAATCTTGACGATGGATCCGTAATGCTACCTGACCACATCAGTGGTTTATGGTCCGTGAGTATCCTGAAATTCCTTCCAGAGAGATACGGTTGGAAGTATTTAACTGCCCATACTATGGCAAGCAACTCTCGCTCTATTGTACTGTAATTTAATTCTGCCTTGTTGAGAATACGTGATATGTATGCAGTTGGTAAATCCTTTCCCATTGGACCTTGACTCAAATATGCCCCTAACGCTTTCTTACTGGCGACAGTCGTTAACAGAAACTCTTTAGTGAAGTCTGGATACTGTAGTATCGGTGGCTTGGTTAAGTTCTCTTTCAGTGTTTGAAACGCCTCTTCCTGTGCTTCAGCCCAAACATACAGAACTCCTTTCTTTAAGGGAAGCCGAACGATGAAAATGACGAAATTAACATTTTTGATTCTTTTTCATTATAAAATTATTTGGAATTTTCTGCATAAAACAAATCAAGTTTCACCCTTCTAAGTGAATTCTATGTGTTTTTTATCGCTGCAAAGTTGACGCGTCGCGTAAACGGTTGTAGCGACTTCGTGTGTTGCCTCTGATGGCGCCGCTCGCTGGCTGCAAGCAGGCTATCTTTGCGGAATTAGACAGTGTTTTGTTTTCCAACGCTGTATGGCTTTCTCTCTGTGACAAGTGACTGTTCATATCGGTAAACATAAACGCTATACCGTGTGTGTTGACTTGTGGCGTTTGCTTTGTGTTGTTTAGCTGTTCAATTTTGCATATTTGACGAATTTTGCTCGTACCTGTTTTACGTATTTGGTTTGTGGATATCAATATCCCCCGTTTCAGCAATCGAGTGTTTAAGAAAAGGCACAATGAGTGGAAGAAGAACTCTTTTATTGTTTCGAAGGGAGATGCTGCTCAGACTGCTTTACCGACTACTCCAAATGAATGTGATAGAACTTCTTCCAGCAAGAAACTTTGTGACAGCAAAGAAAAATTTGAAAACACTGAAAGTGACAGTAATGATGTGAATGAAATAATTAACATTTCCTTGCTCTCTAATATTTTGAAACATAACGATTATGACAAGTTTCCAAAGAAAGAGGACTGGAATTGAAAATAACTTCACACATTGGTTTGGCATGTAAAATGATACTGAATTGTAACAAATGTGCTGCAGAAGTCTCCTTTCCTAATTCTAACAGTATTCCTCGTAGTGGTAATAGTGGAAAGAAGGTGTATGATATAAATTTTAGGCTAGAGTATGGCTTGCGTTGCATTGGCAAGGGCAATGCTGCAGGGACAATGTTATGTGGAATTATGAACTTGCCAAAACCACCAACCAAGTTTGGATTTTATAATGAATTGGTGGGATGATCTGCTGAAGATATTACTCAAGCAACACTGAAGAAAGTAGTTGAAGAAGCTGTGACAGATAATGGGAATTGTAGAGAATTAACTGTTGCTTTAGATGGATCATGGCAACGTAGGGGTCATAAATCTATAAATGAAGTTGTGACAGTTACCAGTGGAGACAGTTGCAAAGTAATTGAAGTTGCTATTCTCTCAAAACATTGTAGATGTAATGGCAATACCAAGGACGAACATAGTGAAAGTTGTGAAGCAAATTTTCACGGCACGAGTGGAGCAATGGAAGTAGAGAGAGTTAAAGCAATTTTTTCCAGATCACAGGAGTGGTATAATGTACGATACACTAACTATCTAGGTGATGGTGAATCTAAGGGATATAAAGCTGTAGAGGAACTCAAACCTTATGGCAATGAAATTTACATTAAAAAGCAGGAGTGCATTGGATATGTGAAGAAGCGCATGGGGGCTCTCTTGCACCTAAAGCAGACATTAGGATCCCAATAGGCTTAGTGGTGGTACGACCCTTGGAGGAAGAGGAAGATTGACAGACGAACCAATTGATAGATTGCAGAGGTATTATGGGTGTGCAATTAGGCATGGAGCATATGAGGAGAGCAGTATGGTCATTATTTTTTCATACTGCATCAACAAATGAACACCCACAACATGCACTGTGCCCCACAGGTGATGACTCATGTTGTAAGTACCAATCAGGAAAGGAATACGCCTGTAAAAAGTTTACCAAATGCTGTAATTGATGTAATGAAGCCCATATTCAAAGATTTATCACAGCGAAGTTTATTGGAAAAGTGTTTACATGGAAAAATACAAAATCCAAATGAAAGTGTAAATAATTTAATTTGGATTAGGATTCCCAAAAGAATATTTGCACAAATAAAAACATTGCATTTTGGAGTGTATGATACAGTGGCAACATACAATGAAGGAAACATTATCAAATGTGATGTGCTGAAACGTTTCGGTTTCCAACCAGGACACTACACCATTTCCACAATGCATCTAATTGATGAAGAAAGACTGAGATGTGCAGGAAGAAGAGACAAAAGCCTACAACATGCAGCAAAAGGGAAGAAAAGACCAGTGAAAAGGAAACTAACACTGGAAAAAGAAGAGGATGCTGATAATCCATCATATGTGGCAGGAATGTATTAAAAAACTTCATAATCCTTTTCCTGTAACTTAAAAAGTTTCATGTTTGAGGAACATTTTCTCAAAAATTACTAACAGTACATCAATGAAATTTATACACAATATTGTTTACTTTCTTTCCTTTATTTTTATGACAAGTTGTAAAAAAATATTGTATAATTCAAGAGTTATAGAAGAAAAAGTGCAAAATTTTAGAAAAAAACATAAGCATCTGTATAAAAATATTGTAAAACAAAACCAATAAATATTTCTTAACATGTAATCCAAATTTCAGAGCAATATGTTTAATGGTTTTAGAAAAGATGTTCTTTCTATTTGCTAAAATTAACATGGAGGAGATGGATTGTTCCGGCTCTCCTTAATAGTTCGTGTAGGAGTTTTGAAATTTTGGTAAAGTTGCTCAAAAATCGTCGGTAGTATTAGATCATGCCCAGATAACTTTTTAAGTCAGCAGTTGTCCTTGGCTGCAGATACTTTTCTATCGCTGCTACTTTAGTGCGATCGGGTTTCAGACCTTCCGCTGTGAAAACGTAACCCAAAAACTTACGTCCGTAGGAATTCACATTTGTCGACTTGCAATTTTACGTTTGCTTTCCGTAAGCGATCAAATACTTCAAGTCATACATTATGGTCAACAAGTGACTCACCCAAGACTACAATGTCGGCTAGGTAAATGAACACCTTATTTCTCTGTACAGCCGTCAGTATGGTATTCATTAAACGTTGAAATGTGGATGGAGCCGTGTTCAGGTCCATCACCATCCTATTGTATTCAAAATGGCCTGTAGGTGTGCTAACTGCCGTCTTTCTTCGATCCCTTTCGTCTATCAGGACTTGATAGTACCCTTTCGCGAGATCTAGGGTTGAGAAATGCTTTGCCTTCCCTAGGCTATCTAGTATTTCATCAATTCTGGGCAGTGGGTAGACCATATTCAACGACATATCATTTAATTTCCGTTAATCGACAACCACTCTCCACTTTTGTGTGCCACTAGCATCAAGCTTCTTCGGTAGTAAAAACAGAGGTAAGTTGAAAAGACTGGTACTCGTTGATATTATGCCGTCTTCCAGCATGCCATCTATTTCCTTTTTCAGTGCTTCCTATTGTGCTTGGGGGATTCGGAAAGGCCTCTGATTTACGACTGTACCCTCTGCTTCAGGTACTAGTGGAATGTGATGCTTCACTACAGTGGTGTAGGCGAGCGCGTCTCCCAGTAAATGAAAGACATCATTATACGCCAAACACAACTCCTGTATGGCTTCTTGCTCTTCTTGGTTTAAGTGCTCTACACGCATGTTTTCTTTCAACAAGTTCTACCGCGGTTTTCTCCCGCCTTTCTTTCCCTGCGGTGCACATCGGATTTTACAACTGCTCGGTGGCAGAATTCGTTCCACTAATACCTCCGGCGCAATAAAATGGATATTCATCACACTTGTTATGCACATCCCGTCTCGGATAGTCACTATGGCTTCTGGTATATAGACCCCTGGTCTAATCTCTTGTTTCGGAATTACTGCTTCACTCCCTTGTTTTCTTGTCGCGCGACCTTTTATAAATCTTTCTTCTCGCGGCCCGATTCTTATTTCTTCCGATTCCTCCGGGGCTGGAGACAGGTTGCTCCTACTCGTCGTGACCTTACATTGATTCTTTGCTCTTCGGAGTGGCCATTTACTTTGCTTAGCTTCATTTTCCTTTGGTTTCGTACAACCCTCTTGGGATGGCGCAGGCGGCGGCCGGCTGACAGGCCTCTCTGTGTGTTTGTCTTTACCAATACCCTCGTTATCTACGCGGAATGTGCCTCTATCGTCCGTTTACGTTGCAGCAACTTTTTCTGTGCATGCAGTGACCTTGGCCGGCATCTTTACAAACAAGTAGGCCAGCCCTTATCTACAATGTCAGTATAGAACTGGGGATTAGCGATCAAGTTAATAGATCAGTCAAGAACGCTCGGAGATTATTTCTGCTAGATATGGAAGATAAGCAGTTGTTAACATCTCATTTACACAGTAAATTGACATCACTGAGTTCAAGCAAGACAGATGTAGAGAAATAATGGGAAAAGTTTAAGCATATTGTAAATCGTGGTCTGTACAGTTACGTTCCTAGTATCTGGATAAAGGATGGAAAGACCCACAATAATTTAGTAACGAAATTCGTAAGATGCTGAAGAAGCAAAGCTGTTGCACTCTAGGTTCAAAAGAGGACGCACAAACGACTCATACGTCTGTGAAAAGATCTGTGCTCGAAGCATACAACAGCTACCACCGTCACACCTTAGCAAAAGTTCTAGCATAGAACCCGAGAAAATAGCTAAGCGGGTCTAAGGCTTCCATTCAGTTCCTTGTTGACCAGTCTGGTGTGGCAGTTAACGATAGTAAAGCGGAAGCCGAAGTTTTAAATTTCAAATTCAAGAAATCGTTCACGCTGGAGAAGCGTACAAACATACCGTCACTTGAGCATCGGACGGACTCCCGTATGGACGACGTATAATAAGTATACCTGGCGTGGAGAAGTAACTGAAAGATTTGAAAACATAGAAATAACCAGGTCCGGATTTTACAGAGAATGCTCTACGGCATTAGCCCCTTACCTAGTTTGCATTTATCATGAATTTCTTGCTCAGCACAAAGTCCGAAGCGACTGGAAAAAAGCGGAGGTGACTCTAGTATTTAAGAAAGGTAAAAGAAGGGACCCGCAAAATTACATATACCAATATCCCTTACTTAAGTTTGCTGCAGAATCCTTAAACAAAATGGCTCTGAGGACTATAAGACTTAACATGTCATCAGTCCCCTAGAACTTAGAACTACTTAAACCTAACTAACCTGAGGACATCACACACATCCATGCCCGAGGCAGGATTCGAACCGTTGCAGTCACGCGGTTCCGGACTGAAGCGCCTAGAACCGTTCGGCCCTTCCGGCCGGTTATCCTTAAACACATTCTCAGTTCGAATATAATAAACTTTCTTGAGGCTAAGAAGCTTATGTCCACGAATCAGCAAGGTTTTAGAAAGTATCGCTCGTACGAAACTCACTTTTCTCACATGATATACTGAGAAATATTGAAGAAGAGCAACAGGCAGATTCCGTATTTTTAGGTTTCCGGAAAGCATTTGACACTGTGCCCCATTGCAGGCTGTTAACGAAGGTACGAGCATATGGAATAAGTTCAAAGATATGTGAAGCCTGGAAGGCTTAAATAATAGAATGCAGTGTATTGCCATCCATGGCAAGTGTTCATAAGAGACAAAGGTATCGTCGGGAGTGCCCGATGGGGAAGTGTGGTAGGACCACTATTGTTCTCTATTTACATAAATGATTTGACGGACAGGGTGGGCAGCAGTCTGCGCCTGTTTGCTGATGATGGTGTGGTGTACAGTAATGTGTCGAAGTTCAGTGACTGTAGAAAGATACAAGACGACCTAGACAAAATTTCCAATCGGTGTGACGAATGTTAGCTAACCCTAAATGTGGAAAAATATAATTTAATGCGTATGAGTAGGAAGAACAAAACTGCAAGGTTCGGTTACAGTATTACTGGTGTCCAGCTTGACACAGCCAAGTCATTTCAATATCAGGGCGTAACGTTGCGAGTGACACGAGGTGGAACGAACATGTGAAAACTGTGGTAGGGAAGGCAAATGGTCGACTTCGGTGTATTGGTTCACCTGTGAAGGAGACAGCATATAAGACTCTGGTGCGACCTATTCTTGAGTACTGCTCGAGTGTTTGGTATCCGTACCAGGTCGGATTGTAGGAAGATATCGAAGCAGTTCAGAGGCGGGCTGCTAAATTTGTTACCGGTAGATTCGAACAAAACGTAAATGTTACGGAGATGCTTCGGGAACTCAAATGGGAATCCCTGGAGGGAAACCGGTGTTCCTTTCGGGAAACATTATTGCGAAAATTTAAAGAACGGGCATTTGAAGCTGAGTACCGAACGAGTATACGAGAAATCAGGGCTCATACGGAGGCATACAGTCGTTTTTCCCTCTCGAGTGGAGCAGGAGAGGAAATGAAAAATTGTGGTACAGGGTACCCTCCGCCACTCACCTTACGCAGAGTATTTACGTAGATGTAGAGCTGTGTCAAGCGAGTGAGCGCTGACGCCTTACTGCCTGTTGATGTTGTCGGCAGGGAGTTGGAGCAGCTGGCCGGTGCGCGGCCGTCGTGGCGCAAGGTGACTGCGGAGGGCCTGGATGTGGACTACACGCGGCTGCTGACACCTGCGCTGGCTGATGCCGTGCTGCACGAGCTGGAGGCGGGACTCACCTACTTCACAGGAGACCTGGCGCGCGTGCGCGTCTTCGGCCGCTGGCATCCCATCCCGCGACAGCAGGTACCGCATTGCACGGCACGGCACCTAACCTCGCCAGTTCCCAATGCTCTCAGGCGCATACTGGTGATATACTGTGTAAGGTGTCAGGCAAATCCAACACCTTCCATGAAAACCCTGACGTGATAAGCAAATCCAGTACTATGTCACATAGCTCCGAATAAATCGTGACATTAAATTAACCAAAATAAGACGAGTAACGAGTGAGCAAATGGAATACCACAGACTAACACAAGAATGCCTAAATGCATGTCGTACCTTCCCACCGCGAGACCGACGCAGTTCCGAGGGGAGAAACGAGAACAGAAGCCGAGAGCAGAACCGTGTTAAGCTAGAAGGCCCTACGATAAGGGACGGACTAGACACCCACGTCGCCAGCTAACCACTAGAGCACACCACCCGCACGTTTTAGCGTGAGACCTTTCCGCGTCTCTGTTACGTCAAGGACCCCCCCCCCCCCCCCCAAGCCCATGTTAAAAGCTACAGTCCTCCAGAAGAACAGTATAGATCTTACGATAACGCTAAAAAGACCACACCACCTGCAGGTTTTAGCGTGAGACTTTTTCGCGTCTCTCTTACGCTGCAAACTTAAAAAACATTGCCCCACCACGAAAAGTATAACGTTTCTCATTGGATAGAATTTTTGTAGGCGGAGCTTAAGGTTAGCATTGAGACCCCGATTGGTCAGATGAAAACACATCCAGATAGTTTTTCTTTTAAACCAACTTCGGTAAATTGTAGTAAGGAGAAGTTAGGAAAGAGTTGCTTCCGAGATGGCAAGGTGAGCGGAGCTGTGCTGCCCGCCGCTGCCCTGACGCTGCCTAAACACCGACAAGGTAATGAACGCACGCGATGCCGCATTTTTGAGCGCATAAGGCTTCACTCAGAACTGCAGAAGTCTCATCTGTTACACTCCCTTTTTGCGTATTACTAGTGTCGATCGTCAATTAAAGCTCATGGTGTTCACATTTGCCACTTGAAGTAAAAATCTGAAACGCGATGTTTTTTCTGTTATGTAGTTATTGAGAAGCCACAATCAGCCACTGTAATTTACGACAAGTTAAATAAGCAATTAAAGATAATTGAGGGTCACTGTAGACCACTTTGATAGTTTTCTCTTTTGTGAAACTTAATTTAAACCTAGATTATAGATGTGATATGGCATCCATCGATCCATTGTAGAACTTGGAAACCCATTCAGGGAATATTCGTTCACATTTTTGTTGAACACAGTTGGTTTTTACCATCCTGTATTAAAACATTTCCTTTTATCAATAGTGCAATTTATAAACGATGTTTTGTGAGTAGAATAAAATTTCCAATGGTAAACTTAACTGCTTTTTCGACGTTATTTTACCAGCTAACTAAAAATAGGAAAGCCTTGAACCCCTTACACTACATTTAGTTAGTATTAAGATTCTTTTACAGGGAGTGCAGTGAAGCTGACGCTGAAACCATTAAGTATTTGGTTATATCATCGCTAGTCTCACTGAACTCTTCTGAATTCTACATGTCATGTGTGGTCTGGCGTCTCCTTACCAGCAACAGGTCCCAGGTTCAAACTAGTCAATTCCCTGAACAACATGCTCAGAGCGTCGTTGCGCGAATGTGGTAGGGAGACACGATATAGAACAAACAGACAGCACCATGAATATTTAGAACTGTTTATAGTGCATGTTTCATCTGTTCAACGCTTCACTTCCTCCAGCAACACATACGCACTTATTCAACATATACATTCTCCACACATACACAATATATCAACTTTAGGATGGGACAATGTTCTCATCAAAAGATGTTGTCCCAGAAATAAATTAATGTGGTTCCTATCCCCCAGCCTCGAGCAAGGTTTTTGGGAGGTTTCCCTTGGTTGCAGGACGTAAGCCCTCTCACTTATTCCCAGTTGCGATCCCCCATCTTCCCCTGTTATCAGCTCGGGTAAATAGAACCACGACTCTCCAATGGGCTGGATCTCTAACAGCCTACTCAACTCCTAGAAACGGAGAATAGAAAAAAAATGTTTCGCATCAACTATGCTCAGAATGGTTCGTTCGTTCTGCGGGCGGGGGTAGGTGGGCAGAAACTTTTTCGTCAGAAACGGCAATCACTGCAACAGTTTACAGCCAGTGTTGCCTGGAGTCCTGCAGGGCTCGGTTCTGGGCCCTGTGCAATGTTCAGTGACATTCCCAAGCATGTGGGAAGGGAAATCACTCTGAGTACTGATGACACTGCGCTACTCAAGGACTGACCACCTCATAAACTTCATTGTTAGGTATCTACAGAAACATATGGACAAAATCAGGCAGTGGTACACTGTCTGGAAAGTGAAAATCAATCCTAAGAAGACCCAAACAATTACATTCACCACCAATCTCAAACTACCAACTCACCGTTGATGGCACAGACTTCACATAGTGTGACTCAAATAGTTACCTTGGTCTTACCTTACCCAAGAGATCGAATTGGAGGTGGCCAATAAGGTTTGGGACCTACAATTATTTTACCAGCTGTACCCGATCTTCCTGCAGTAATGCTTTATCAGCATCGCAGAATTGACTATCTTGCCCGCATCTCGTAGTCGTGGGGTAGCGTTCACGCTTCCCACGCCCGGGTTCCCGGGTTCGATTCCCGGCGGGGTCAGGGATTTTCTCTGCCTCGTGATGGCTGGGTGTTTGTGATGTCCTTAGGTTAGTTAGGTTTAAGTAGTTCTAAGTTCTAGGGGACTGATGACCATAGATGTTAAGTCCCATAGTGCTCAGAGCCATTTCAACGATTTTTTTTACTATCTTGAGGTGAAGGCGTACTTCTGGCCATCACGTATGGTTCGGAAGCGTGGTCAATGGACGCCAACACGCACGTGAAAGGACTGCAGACTGTTTGCAACGAAGTATTACGAGTTACAACTGGCACTCCAAAATACACTCTCAACACACGCATCAGGTAACACTTTGGACAACCTATCAAACCAGTCAAACTTCTTGTACGTGAACTATTACTTAATTACTCAACCCCGTAAGTACATAAGGCCAAGAACCACCAAATTCGCTCATCAACATTTACAAGTGGCCCTCACAACACTTTAGGAATACGATGAGATTTACGTACTACTCCAACAGTAATGCAATACACAGTTCATGTCATCTCATTTTTCACATCATCTGTAGCACAGCTAGAAGTCGGAAGGACATGATTTCCCGTAGACATTTTTCCTAGTTTGTCTGCCAGTACACGTACACTTTCCCTGTACTGGCCTAAGTTCGTTCGAGTAAATTCCAGTCTGATACACTGACAGGGAACTAAATGATGAAAATGTCTTAGGTTTCCAGTATTACAACGCTGAGACACCGCGACGGTTCGACGAGTGTCATAGTCAACACCTTCTGAAGATATGTAGAAATATTGCTGATATGACTGTATTTAAACGCTTGTAGGGGGGGGGGGGGGGGGCGGCGCCTCCCTGCACACAAGTGTAGGCGACGTGGTCGTCTGATGTCAGCGGATGCAGTGAGTAGGAGGGCGGATGGACTTCATGTGGTTCAACCGGCAATGTGGTTCGACCGGCAGCTGCTTCCGAATTTCCGAGTTGGCATTCTTCACCGGCCCCGCCTACTGTCCCCTGCTGGGCGCCCTCTCGGTGTTCAGCCAACTAGATCTGCAGATAACGAAGAAATTGATGAAATGTATGATGAGATAAAAGAAATTATTCAGGTAGTGAAGGGAGACAATAATTTTATAGTGACTGGAATTCGAGAGTAGGAAAAGGGAGAGAAGGAAACGTAGTAGGTGCATATGGATTGGGGCTAAGAAATGAAAGAGGAAGCCGCCTGGTAGAATTTTGCACAGAGCATAACTTAATCATAGCTAATACTTGGTTCAAGAATCGTGAAAGAAGGTTGTATACATGGAAGAACCCTGGAGATACTAAAAGGTATCAGATAGATTATATAATGTTAAGACAGAGATTTAGGAACCAGATTTTAAATTGTAAGACATTTCCAGGAGCAGGTGTGGACTCTGACCATAATCTATTGGTTATGAACTGCAGATTAAAACTGAAGAAACTGCAAAAAGGTGGGAATCTAAAGAGATGGGACCTGGATAAACTGAAAGAACCAGAGGTTGTACAGAGTTTCAGGGAGAGGATAAGGGAAGAATTGACAGGAATGGGGGAAAGAAGTAAAGTAGAAGAAGAATGGGTAGCTTTGATGGATGAAATAGTGAAGGCAGCAGAGGATCAAATAGGTAAAAAGACGAGGGCTAGTAGAAACCCTTGGGTAACAGAAGAAATATTGAATTTAATTGATGAAAGGAGAAAATATAAGAATGCAGTAAATGAAGCAGGCAAAAGGGAATACAAACGGCCCAAAAATGAGATCGGCAGGAAATGCAAAATGGCTAAGCAGGGATGGCTAGAGGACAAATGTAAGGATGTAGAGGCTTATCTCACTAGGGCTAGGATAGATACTGCCTACAGGAAAATTAGAGATCTTTGGAGAAAAGAGAACCAATTGCATGAATATCAAGAGCTCAGATGTAAAGCCAGTTCTAAGCTAAGAAGGGAAAGCAGAAAGATGGAAGGAGTATATAGAGGGTCTATACAAGGGCGAAATGGAAGAGGATGAAGATGAAATGGGAGATATGATACTGCGTGAAGAGTTTGACAGAGCACTGAAAGACCTGAGCCGAAACAAGGCCCCCAGAGTAGACAACATTCCATTAGAACTACTGACGGCCTTGGGAGAGCCAGTCTTGACAAAACTCTACCATCTGGTGAGCAAGATGTATGAGACAGGCGAAATACCCTCAGACTTCAAGAAGAATATAATAAGTCAAATTCCAATGAAAGCAGGTGTACACAGATGTGAAAATTACACACAGCTGCAAAATACTAACGCGAATTCTTTATAAACGAATGGAAAAACTGATAGTAGCCGACCTCGGGGAAGATCAGTTTGGATTCCGTAGAAATGTTGGAACACGTGAGACAATACTGACCCTACGACTTACCTTAGAAGAAAGATTAAGGAAAGGCAAACCTACGTTTCTAGCATGTGTAGACTTGGAGGAAGGTTTTGACAATGTTGACTGGAATACTCTCTTTCAAATTCTGAAGGTGGCAGGAGTAAACTACAGGGAGCGAAAGGCTATTTACAATTTGTACAGAAACCAGATGGCAGTTATTAGAGTCGAGGGGCATGAAAGGGAAGCAGTGGTTGAGAAGGGAGTGAGACAGGGTTGCAGCCTCTCCCCGATGTTATTCAATCTGTATATTGAGCAAGCAATAAAGGAAACAAAAGAAAAGTTCAGAGTACGTATTAAAATCTATGGAGAAGAAATAAAAACTTTGAGGTTCGCCGATGACATTGTAAGTCTGTCAGAGACAGCAAAGGAACTTGGAAGAGCACTTGAACGGAATGGACAGTGTCTTGAAAGGAGGGCATAAGATGAACATCAAAAAAGCAAAACGAGGATAATGGAATGTAGTCAAATTAAATCGGGTGATGCTGAGGGAATTAGATTAGGAAATGAGACGCTTAAAGTAGTAAAGGAGTTTTGCTATTTGGGGAGCAAAATAACTGATGATGGTCGAAGTAGAGAGGATATAAAATGTCAAGGAAAGCGTTTCTAAAGAAGAAAAATTTGTTTATCTCGAGTATAGAATTAAATGTCAGGAAGTTGTTTCTGAAAGTATTTGTATGGAGTGTAGCCATGTATGGAAGTGAAACATGGACGATAAATAGTTTGGACAAGAAGAGAATAGAAGGTTTCGAAATGTGGTGCTACAGAAGAATACTGAAGATTAGATGGGTAGATCACATAACTAATGAGGAAGTATTGAATTGAATTGGGGAGAAGAGGAGTTTGTGGCACAACTTGAATAGAAGAAGGGATCGGTTGGTAGGACATGTTCTGCGACATCGAGGGATCACCAATTTAGTATTGGAGAGCATCGTGGAGGGTAAAAATCGTAGAGGGAGACCAAGAGATGATTATACTAAGCAGATTCAGAAGGATGTAGGCTGCAGTAGGTACTGGGAGATGAAGAAGCTTGCGCAGGATAGAATAGCATGGAGAGCTGCATCAAACCAGTCTCAGGGCTGAAGAGCACAACAACAACAGCCTAATTAGGATACAGCTGGGATGCTTGCACTCTTGGTGATTTAGGGTATGGAATATTTCCGTGGTTAGTCTCTCAGTTTAAGCAAGCAAGAAATTAAACCAACGCGAAATGCTCATCAGCGTCGATTGAATTTCGTGATGACAGAGAGAGAGCAATAGTGGAGAGAGACTTTGGTCAATTGAAGCAACGATTTTCAATCATCGGCGACTGAGTAATACTTTCTTTACAGAGAGTCCACAAACTAACAGTAACGTGTGGTGTACTGCACAACATGTCAAAGCACCTGAATGGTCAGTTTCACTGTCATTTGGAGGAAAGGAAAGTGAAAATTCTGACGAAGAGAAGGCTACCGACAGACAGCTGAAAAGCAATGGAAGCAAGGTTCGTGGTGAACAGAAGCGGCAGCAAATGCTCGGATTTATTTAGGTATTTTTTTATTGGGGTAACTGTGTGCCATATAAGCAACTTGTAAGCAATGTAGTTACAAATGAGTCTCCTAATTACCAAAAAATATAAGAGAACTGTACAAATTGTATGTTTAGTTACTTACTTTGGACACCAAAGAAGGAAATGGAAATGATATGATAATACGAAAGTAACAACACAATGTTTACGTATCACGCTAATAATTAGTTTGAGAACATTTGTCCTGCGCAATTTTTTCTAGCTTTTTCTTTCCGCTCTCTGGGTGAATGTTTTGTTACCCAATTATTTCAACAATATAAATATCTGAAGTTGGAGTAAAGACAAATTACCTGTTTCTCCAGTTGCATGTGCAGCAAGGGCTTTCACTCCAGACAGAATATATCTTGCCGCGAGGGATTAGCCGACCGGTCTAAAAACGCGCTGCGCTCATGCACTGTGTGGCTGGTTCCGGCGGAGGTTCGAGTCCTCCCTCGGGCATGGGTGTGTGTGTTTGTCCTTAGGATAATTTAGGCTAAGTAGTGTGTAAGCTTAGGGACTGATGACCTTAGCAGTTAAGTCCCATAAGATTTCACACACATTTGAACACTTTTTTTTTTTTAGAATATGTCTTGAGGTTGCGAGCGCTGTTGTCGCAGGAGCAACAACTGGGCACGTACCTACCAATTGATGATTCCCTCTGATCTTCATTTCTATCGCAGTCTTTAGCATTATTTACTACGTGCTTGACACCAACCGTAATAGCTCCTGGAATCTTTCTAAAAACAGTATTGTCTTTCTGGGAAGAGTTCAAAACTTTAATTGGGTTATTTCCTGTTTCCGTCAGGTCGATTTTCTGTTTTATTTGACTCTTCATATTAGTGAACAGTTTATTAAGCTGTGCAACACTATACTATTTTCCAGTTCTGTTGTAGTACCTGCGCAATAGTATTTAATTCGTTCTTCTTTTCTGATACTACCTTTGGTATTCTAGATTTTTGTAACATAATCGTGTGTTCAAATAGCAAACTGATCAACATTGCTCTGTGAACTGTGGTCTTGTCAGCAACGCCGCCTTCACTGGAAGACATATCGATAATTGGATCTTAAACCAGTGTGAACTGCGGGTCACGATCCCCTTCACGCAACTAACGTTTGGTATGTAGGAAAAGGTCGATAGGCTTGGAGGGTGGTGGGCAGACACAACATAGCTGCGATTTCTCGCGAACGCTGACTCACAGTGAAAAATAAGATGCATCTTCTTTTATCAAACCGTGTGGAATGTACTTTCATTTTCCGACTGAGCTCTATACCTAGACTTATCTTCGAATTATTCATTTAAGAAATAATAGGTGCTAAATCTAAATCCTAGAGACTACGCATCACTCAACATGTTAGAAATGAGAAACAGAGATCGGAAATACTATAATGTTAAAAGAGGATTTATTTGAGTTTCTCTGAGAATTGCGTCGTACTGCTTTATGATGTCAGCATCTGGACAGTGTGCTTCAAACCCTATGAGTATGAAGCAAATTGGAGAGGAGCAGTAGGTGAGGTGCCCTTGTGAGAATTGTCCCCTGTAGGAAAAATAGCGTATCTTTTGTCTCCTTCTTATTCGTACTGGTGCGCAGCACTTTTTTTTTTGTCATCGCACTCTTAAGCTGAAATTCACTGCACTAGATTTGAACGACACCTTTGTGCACGTGGTGTGCGTCAGCTGGGGGGCTTTCCTCGTCGCAAGCGGCGCGCGCCGCTCGCCTTATCGATAGGGTGGTTAGCACAGTAAGGCCCTGTGGCGGATGGTGGCAACTCGTCCTTTACAGATACGGGTCAGTGCAGGTCTTCTTCCTGAACTGTCAGCCATTAAAACTGCGACCCAGGGAGGATAACAAGTAACGGTATTATATCTACAGCGCATTTAGAGTATAGTGGAAAGAATACATTATTAAATTTCTGTTCCGACTCTGACAATGTTGAGTGGTTATGGAAAAAGCTCAAGGCAATAGTAAAATGCGTTTTAGACAGGTACGTGGCGACTATAACTGTGAGGGACAGGAAAAACCCACCGTGGTTCAACAACAAAGTTAGGAAACTACTGCGAAAGTAAAGAGAGCTTCGCTGCAAATTTAAGCGCAGCCAAAACCTTTCAGGCAATCAGAAGCTATACGATGTCAAAGTTAGCGTAAGGAGGCACTGAATTCGAAAGTAAAATTCTATGTACAGACTTGAGAGAAAATCCTAGGAAGTTCTGGTCTTACGTTAAATCAGTAAGTGGATTGAAACAGCATATCCAGACACTCTGTGATGATAATGGCATTGAAATAGAGGATCACACGCGTAAAGCTGAAATACTAAACACCTTTTTCCAAAGCTGTTTCACAGAGGAAGACCGCACTGCAGATCTTTCTCTAAATCTTCGCACGAACGAAAAAATGGCTGACATCGAAATAAGTGTCCAAGGAACATAAAAGCAACTGAAATCACTCAACAGAGGAAAGTTCACTGGACCTGACGGGATACCAATTCGATTCTACACAGAGTACGCGAAAGAACTTGCCCCCCTTCTAACAGCCGTGTACTGCAAGTCTCTAGGGGAACGGAAGGTTCCTAGTGATTGGAAAAGAGCACAGGGAGTTCCAGTTTTCAAGAAGGGTCGTCGAGCAGATGCCCAAAACTATAGGCCTATATCTCTGACATAGATCTGTTGTAGAATTTTAGAACATGTTTTTTGCTCGCGTATCATTTCTGGAAACCCAGAATCTACTCTGTTAGAATCAACATGGATTCCGGTAAAAGCGATCGTGAGAGACCCAATTCGCTTTATTTGTTCATGAGACCAGAAAATATTAGATACAGGCTCCCAGATAGATGACATTTTCCTTGACTTCCGGAAGGCGTTCGATACAGTTCCGCACTGTCGCCTGATAAACAAAGCAAGAGCCTACGGAATATCAGCCAGCTTTGTGGCTGGATTGAAGAATTTTTAGCAAACAGAACACAGCATGTTGTTCTCCTTGGAGAGACGTCTACAGACGTCAAAGTAACCTCTGGCGTGCCACAGGGGTGTGTTATAGGACCATTACTTTTCACAATACATGTAAATGACCTAGTAGACAGTGTCGGAAGTTCCATGCGGCTTTTCGCGGACGATGCTGTAGTATACAGATAAGCTGCAGCATTAGAAAATTGCAGCGGAAAGGCTCTTATTGCAGAGAGTGGCAACTGACCCTTAACATAGGCAAATGTAGTGTATTGCGAATACATAGAAAAAAGAATCCTTTATTGTATGATTATATGATAGCGGAACAAACGCTGGTAGCAGTTACCTCTGTAAAATATCTGGGAGCATGCGTACGGAACTATTTGAAGTGGAATGATCATATGAAATTAATTGTTGGCAATGCGAGTGCCAGGTTGAGATTCATTGGGAGAGTCCTTAGAAAATGTAGTCCATCAACAAAGGAGATGGGTTACAAAACACTCATTCGACCTATACTTGAGTGTTGCTCATTAGTGTGGGATCAGTGCCAGGTCGGGTTGACAGAGGAGATAGAGAAGATCCAAAGAAGAGCGGCGCGTTTCGTCACAGGGTTAATTGGTAACCGTGATAGCGTTACGGGGATGTTTAGAAAGCTCAAGTGGCAGACTCTGCAAGAGAGGCGCTCTGCATCGCGGTATAGCTTGCTTGCCAGGTTTCGAGAGGGTGCGTTTCTGGATGAGTTATCGAACATATTGCTTCCCCTACTTATACCTCCCGAGGAGATCACGAATGTAAAATTAGAGAGATTCGAGCGCGCAAGGAGGCTTTCCGGCAGTCGTTCTAACCGCGAACCATACGCGACTGGAACAGGAAGGGGATGTAATGACAGTGGCAAGTAAAGTGCCCTCCGCCACAACACCGTTGGGTGCTAGCGGAGTATAAATGTAGATGTAAATATGAAGGTGATCTGAGGGCATACACTGTGCGAAATTTAGTATACAGAGGTGTTACCTCTGGTGACAATGGTAGCTCTAGCACGGCTGGGCATAGACTCGAAGTGAGCTGTTGTCATTACAACTTTATACTACACTCTAGCCGAGAAACCAGACATTGCTCGGATCAGAATATATGGTCTGATTCCTCTTTCTTCTTGTGTTTCATTCGTTCGAGCTAGTTTTCTTCCTTGCGAATTCACATAAGAGTGTGTGAACACAGTTTTATGCTTTGACATTTTGCCTAGAAACGAAATTACGTAAAGAGTAATATCAAATCTTCCACAGTAGCTAATAGAAGTACGATACGGATTCTACTCACGAGTAATAATGCAAAAGAAGAATGAGCTAAGTGATTGACGAATGTGTGCTAAATTCTGAAGAGAATTATATTCGCGAAGAATAAGCGAAATGTTATCCGAAATCACTGTAGCACAGTGTAACATAACAGTCGGAACACTCCGTCTGGTTTTTTGTTACACACAGGAACAGCGGCGCACCAGGCGGCCAGCAAGTGACACTTCTGGCTACGTTATCGGATGTATGCGAATACTATCCGTGTGTACTGCCATAAAAATGGACGATAACTGAAAAATTACATTGCATGAAGCGGTGAAAAATGGCATTGCATTAAACGGTAGATTACAGGACAGTTTATTTATCATTTCCTTGTAACATATGAATGCTTACTGCAGCACGCCATTTTCATTTAATAACAAAAAATTGCCATAAAGTCCAGAAGAGGGTAAAGTTAATTTCGCGCACTCAGGCTTTACAGCGCGACTCCTCATATGCCAATGATAAAAAAATGTCTTTCACAGAATTTCGTCCGGCGACTACATCCGGCAGAAAAAGGACGTTAAAGAGTGGCAATCTGGCAACACTGTAACCACATGTAAGTTAACTACCTCTGTCAGCACACATCAATTGTTCTGTAGAGTTGGTGCAAGTGATATAGTTTTGGGTTAGCATGCAGGAGAACGATGGTTCGATCCTGGGTTTAGGCACTGTTTTTTTATTTGGCAAATATAGTCCAGATGGTACAGTATCTGGCCTCTTAATCGTCAACAGCGATTGCAGTGGGTCCTCTATAAAACATTTGCGCTTACATATTACAATCGTAGAAATGGAAGATTGGTCAGTTTGAAAGACGCCGTTTCCACGTCGCGGACGTGACTTTGTTCGCACCACTTCGTCTACTAGATGCGAAACCTGCTTTCTTTGTACCCTCCTCCAGAGGTCCCATAGATTAGTACCAACTCTTATTCTTGCCTCATCCAGGTCCATTACATTTCATTAGGGCCTTACGTTACCACTAGGACTAACAACGTGCTTTGCGAATAATGCTTTGCGTTGTATGTGTTACCACAATGGTCCTACTAATCATGCCTTTCAACATTGAGTCTGGTGACAGCGTGCTGTTTTACGTTATTATTATTATTATTCTATCGATGGGATTGTGGAAACATCACGTCTATTACTGTTAGTGAAACAGTGTAATTCGAAACCGAACATTTCAGAATTAGCGGTGACGGGATGAATCATGCAGAACAATATCTGTCAGAGGGGTAATGCACCTTAAGTGGAACAGCGCGCAGGACTGACGGCATGTTTATACTGTATGCGCTCTCCACCAGACGGTGACTAGTTGCAAGCAGAGTAACGCGCCCGTGACAGACTCCAATGTACATGCGTACTCATTCGAATTTTCTCATTGTAAACCTCTATACCAGTGCTGCAGACGTATGTCACACACAAACGATGAACGTGTGTGTATTTTTCTGGTCCTTGGTACATCTTATAACCGGACTGGTGTCAAATGGTTCAAATGGCTCTGAGCACTGTGGGACTCAAGTGCTGAGGTCATTAGTCCCCTAGAACTTAGAACTACTTAAACCTAACTAACCTAAGGACATCACACACATCCATGCCCGAGGCGGGATTCGAACCTGCGACAGTAGCAGTCGCACGGCTCCGGACTGCACGCCTAGAACCGCTCGGCCGCCGTGGCCGGCGGACTGGTGTCGCCGCTCTTGAATTTGGTGATAGACGTCATGGTCAACGCCATCTAGATAAAAATGTTTCGTAACTTGGAGCTGTGCCATCTAGAGTCAGGTTCTCTCCTTCCACCATCATGTGAGAGAGGTCGTCCACGGACTCGCCGTACTCCAGGTATTGAGGAAGCTATTCTGGAGGCCATACACCAAGAACATCAGCGAAGTACATGCAGCGTAGCAGGGCAGCTTCGTGTCTCGCAACGCACGGTTGTTAAACTGCTTCACGAGCATGGGCTGCGCCCCTATCATTATGCTTTCACGCAACACCTGCATCCTGCTGATCGTCATCAGTGGATCAATTCTGTGAATGCTTACAACAACGACAGAAAGCCAACGACGGCTTCGTAAACACCGTAATATAGTCGTGTGGGAGTCTTCAATAGACACAATGCTCACCATTGGTGTGAGGTTGACCCGCACGTTACCGCGACCGTGGATGTCAAGTTCGCTTTGTTATCAACGTCTGGCCGCAAAATTGGGCCCCTACATGTTGCCTGACCGGTTGACTGCACGAAGGTATCATGCGTTCCTCTCAAACTACCTGCCTGATGCGGGGGAAGATGTTCCAGTACATGTTCGGCAGAGGACATGGTTCCTACATCTTGGTGCACGTCCATATTCTGGAAATAATGTGCGACAGTATTTGGACAGAACATTTCCAGGGAAATGGCTCCGAGGTGAAGGTCCAGTTGTATGGCCACCGCTTCACTTGACCTAAGTTCCTGGATTTCTTCCTGTGGGGACACCTGAAGGAGCTAGTGTACTCTCTACTCTGCCGACGAATGTGGAAGAATTGGTAGTGTATGTTCATGTTGCTCTTGTTTCTGTGGACGCAGCTTTCCTGCGAAGGGTCCAGAGCGGACACGCAGGGAAGTCGCTTTGAGAATCTGTTTTTCTAAGGACAACGTATACTGTTGTGGGGGTCATGCGGACATTAATATGAACATTATTATCGTCACTGGATGCTAATGTGCGGCATCTGAACGCTCATATTACATGTGGTACAAATGACAAGTAGATATTGTGTTATTGTACTTTATCATCTTTAGCATCTCGAAATTGATACTGTTTTTATAGTTATTCTGTCCGATGACAGCCGGCCGGAGTGGCCGAGCGGTTGTAAGCGCTACAGTCTGGAACCGCGAGACCGCTACGGTCGCAGGTTCGAATCCTGCCTCGAGCATGGCTGTGTGTGATGTCCTTTGGTTAGTTAGATTTAAGTAGTTCTAAGTCTAGGGGACTGATGACCTCAGATGTTGAGTCCCGTAGTGCTCAGAGCCATTTTTTGTCCTATGACAGGTCATTTGTTTAAACTATTTCTTATTTGTCTAACCACCTGTTTGTTGTATTCACCGTTACAAAATGTTGTAAATATAGGATACATGTGACATAGGAAACGGTGTGTCTTACAATATGAAATGAAATGTCAGAATGAAATTAACAAATAAAAAATGCGTCAGCTCCCAGGATTGAACCGTTGACTTCCTGCATGCTAACCCAAAACTGTAACCGTTGCACCAACTGTACAGCGCAACTACTGCGTGCTAAGAGTGGTAGTTACCACACATGTGATTACAGTGTTGCCAGATTGCCACTCTCTAACATCCTTTTTCTGCCGGACGAAATTTTGTGAGAGACTTTTTTTTCGCTGGCATATGAGGAGTCGCGCTATATATATCGGTAGCAGGCATATATCTGCCGTGTTGAAGTCGGTGGCTGTATAAGACTGTGTGTTGCTCGTTCTGTCCTGACCAGCTCCGGTACAGAGGGTATCTGAATGTTGCTCTGGACAGCACGTTCTCCAGGTCTCTCGCACTTTTGAAAACACCTGGTCATGGGTTTCTGAGACTGGCACGGCATCACTCGCCAGCCTTTGAGTTTGATAACCTATATCTATGTATAAAACGCTTGCGTGTGTACGTACTGGCAGACTTTTCTCCAAGACCACCTCACTGCCACCAACTCGTCCTTCTGTTCGTAGGTAGCCCTTGATCTCATGCAATTAGTAAGGGAGATTGGTCGCGGTGCGTGATAGTGGGCGATTGTGGCGAACAAATGTCTGCAGAGTATGGAGCAATACACTCTGTGACTTACGAACTTTGCAGTAAATGGCAAAACGCGTTTATCGTTTCATTCGTCCACAATAATACGAAGCTTGTGCGGTTTCATCATTCACATTTCAATAACGTTTTCGTAATCGCACTTTACCGACGATCAACAGAGAAACAAAGAAAAAAATCCAGACAGCCAAAAAAAAACTCGTAACCAAAAAATGAATAATCTAACGGTACACTACAATCACAGTCTAACGTAACAGGCGCGGCACACTCTGGTGTGGAAGTTGTTATTGTTTGGCCGGCCTTTGTGGCCGAGCGGTTCTAGGCGTTTCAGTCTGGAACCGCGCGACCGCTACGGTTGCAGATTCGAATCCTGCCTCGGGCATGGATGTGTGTGATGTCCTTAGGTTAGTTAGGGGACTGATGACCTCAGATGTTAAGTCCCATAGTGCTCAGAGCCATTTCAACCATTTTGTTATTGTTTGATTGTTGGAGCGGTTCTGCCACTCCAAGCAGTGAGAAAGCAGTCAAGACATGTGTCGTTAGAATAATGAAAGTTTTATTTATTTTTCTACCTAAGTATCGAAATAGTTTTATATTTTTGCGTTCAGTGCATAACTAAGTTACAAAGGGACATGAATTATCGCCACATACACTACTGGCCATTAAAATTGCTACACCACGATCACGTGCTACAGTCGTGAAATTTACCTACAGGAAGAAGATGCTGTGATATGCGAATGATTAGCTTTTCAGAGCATTCACACAAGGTTGGCGCCGGTGGCCACACCTACAACTTGCTGACATGAGGGAGGTTTCCAGCCTCATACACTAACAGCAGTTGGCCGGCCTTGCCTGGTGAAACGTTGTTGTGATGCCTCGTGTAAGCAGGAAAAATGCGTACCATCACGTTTCCGACTTTGATAAAGGTCGGATTGTAGCCTATCGCGATTGCGGTTTATCGTATCGCGACATTGCTGCTCGCATTGGTCGAGATCCAATGACTGTTAGCAGAATATGGAATCTGTGTTGATCAGAAGGGTAATACTGAACGCCGTGCTGGATCCCAACGGCCTCGTATCACTAGCAATCGAGATGACAGGCATTTTATCCGCATGGCTGTAACGGATCGTGCAGCCACGTCTAGATCTCTGAGTCAACAGATGGGGGCGTTTGGAAGACAAAAACCATCTGCACGGACAGTTCGACGACGTTTGCAGCAGCATGGACTGTCAGCTCGGAGACCATGGCTGCGGTTACCCTTGACGCTGCATCACAGACAGGAGCGCCTGCGATGGTGTACTGAACGACGAACCTGGGTGCACGAATGGCAGAACGTTATTTTTCGGATGAATCCAGGTTCTATTTACAGCATCATGATGGTCGCATCCGTGTTTGGGCGACATCGCGGTGAACGCATATTGGAAGAGTGTATTCGTCATCGTTATACTGGCGTGCCATTGATTACACGTCTCGGTCACCTCTTGTTCACATTCACGGCACTTTGAACAGTGGATGTTACATTTCAGATGTGTTACGACCCGTGGCTCTACCCTTCGTTCGACCCCTGCGAAGCCCTATATATCAGCAGGATAATGCACGACCGCATGTTGCATGTCCTGTACGGGCCTTTCTGGATACAGGAAACGTTCGACTGCTGCCCGGGACAGCAAATTCTCCAGACCTCTCGCCAATTGAAAACGTCTGGTAAATGGTGGCCGAGCAACTGGCTCGTCACAATACGCCAGTCACTACTCTTGATGAACTGTGGTATCGTGTTGAAGCTGCATGGGCAGCTGTACCTATAGACGCCATCCAAGCTCTGTTTGACTTAATGCCCAGGCGTATCAAGGCCGTTAGTACGGCCAGATGTGGTTTTTCTGGGTACTGATTTTTCAGGATCTATGCACCCAAGTTGCGTGAAAATGTTATCACAAGTCAGTTCTAGTGTAATATTTTTGTCCAACGAATAGCCGTTTATCATCTACATTTCTTTTTGGTGTACCAATTTTAATGGCCAGCAGTGTAAGTATAAAAGCATCCGAATTTTACCCATTCATTGGCATAAGGTACAACTTATTCCTGAAGTAATGCTTTCGAATACGTGCAATACTGCAGCTTACCTCGCCGATAAAGAGGTGAAATAAGAATATATTTCATACATGCACAGCATATATTTCTATTGTTGTCTCTAATTGTGATAGGCACTTATCTTGACACGTAAAGAAAAAAGAAAAAAAATGGAATCTAACAATTCCCTCATTCCTATAGTTGACTCGACTTTGTGATAATGAAGTTTCTTATACATGTAATTACTTTTGCTCCAAAAGCAGATATGCTGGAGATTGTCGCCGTTCGTGGCTAACGTGTAGTAACAGTCGTGGAATTTGTTTCTTCCCTGTCACGAAATATTTTTATTTCTTTTCTGACGTTTCATTTCGACGTCTATCGGTTTTCCCTTCAACTACAGGTGTGGTGGCTTATGTGGTATGTTAAACAATATAGGTATTATATTTCATACAGGTTTCAGAAGTTCCATATTCAATGAATTGGGCTGGATGTGTAACGAACAAAACTTCGCGTTGTTGGGTATAACAGATATCGCCATCTATGCGAACCAAGACTGATCTTTTTGTGTACTCAGTGTGCACGCCAGGTGCTGGGCCAATATGACGATGACGAACGCAGTCTGGCACCGCTCGTTTTCCTCCGAAACCTCCACACGTGCTACGTTTACTGTGGTGCTGTACGAAGAACTGGGACTCGTCCGAAGTGGCGACGCGGTGCCGCTCTCGTGTCCAGCGCTGTCGTCAGGATGAACGTCCTGAAGGAAAGCCGCAACAGTGGTCGCCGCCGTACTGGCAGCCCGTGGCGTTGCGCAGGTCGTCGCGCTCTCCTTGTGGACACCTGTCTTGCCACAGACAAGGCCATTTCCTGAGTCAAGCTGTATGACGTAGCTGTGCGTCCTGCACTGCCGACAGCACAACATGTTTCCCTCCTCGGGATGAGCTGGTACATTGATATCTTCCAGGGCGTTGAGTACGGCCCTCTGAAGCTATGATTCTATAGTGTCACCAGCGCGGACAGTGAGTGATAAGCCGCAGTCTGGATAGGCCACGATCCTGCCGCTGTCGAATTCCTACACGTGCTCGTAGGCGTTTATCTTTCTCAGAAGAGGCGTAACATCGAGTCAACATTCCAACGTGATTTCAGAGAAACGTGCTGCGTAATCTTTGCTTATATACACCATTTTGATAGCTTTCCTAGTTTGCGCGGTTGCGCTGAAACGCTAATCATTTCTATATCCAAACACAAAGTACACTTCATGACAGTTTCATATTTGTTACGTACCGCCTTCGTTGTGCTGCAGTTTTAATGATTATCACTGTATAATCTGCATGGTTTACCGTACAACGAACCTTTCTCCTGATCAGGATATCCAAGAAAGCAATGTATTCATCGTAAATGTAACGTTGTGCGCACCCTGTGTAGATGGTCGAAAAACTCATCCAGCGCTTGTCTGTTCTCTGTATGCACCACGACTGCGTCATCGATATAGCGAAAAAGTTTTGGTAATTTTGATCTTTGGCAACACTGACAACAGGCTAATGTGTGGTGGATACAAACTACTATCTTCTATTGAGACTGAACTTCTAGTGTGCGGGAAGTTTATGATTCGATTTTGACTTTATTTAGGCGTGAGCAAGGGCTTAGGGTCGTGGTCCGTAAGCCCTATTGCAGAGTTGGTTTCTGTGATTAGTTTGTACGTTTATTGGGGTGCCTCCACAACTGCGCCAGGCACTTTTACCCGGTACCATTGTTCTGGGGCGATTGAGCCTGTGTTTTCCTGGTGCCTGGTGTTTGGCTGTAGCGCGTCAATCTTGTCCAGAAGTGTTTAGGTTTTATCCTGGTTTGGTCTTAGATAGGTGCCACCTGTAGTTCTTGGCGTAAGTCGTTGATTCGGACCCATCTAGGGACACCAAAACGAATATTGAACACCTGTTCTGCGTCACCTGTAGTAGCTTGAGATTTGTGATGCTAGTGATCCACCACACTGAGCAGCCGTTGGGTGCAGGAGTTGTGATAACAGGATCCTCTTAGACTAGATGTGAAGTTTAAAAAGTAATTTGCTGTCCAAAGTTGCATCTAGATATTTGATTGGCCCAGGTGATTTCTTGGTTGCGGAGAAAAAGTCTGTCACACAGCTCTGGACGTCGGCGAGTGAAAATGATCGCTTTAGTTTTTTCAGCGTTGAGCCTAATTTGGTTCGGTTGTTGCTCATTCTTTCAATAAAGTGAGTTACCGTTGTAATCGCCCTGTGGCAGCGGTGATTCTTCGGCTGCTCGTCACTAGGGCATCGTCGTCCACAATTTGTGGCAGCACCTGAAAATCTTTTACATGTACGGTAAAGAGTGTCGACGATAAGAACGGTCCTTGCGGGAGTCCGTCCCGTAGTAGTTTGTAGCTTGGCCGTTGTCCGTCACTCTTCACCACGATCCGTCGGGTTTGTAAAAAGATGTTAATTAGTATGAGGCAGTAGTTCGGAATTGTCTGCAGATCAAGTTTGAGAAGCAACTTACCTCGCCTTACCTGTGACACCTGGCTGGAAACCCGAGAGCTTTTCAACGATGCTATACGCCGGGAAAATTTACATTCAGGAAATTACATGTCTGAGAAACCGCTTGTATTTATGCAAGGGAAACTTCCTTCTAGATTTTTCCTGCTCCTCCTCGTCTTCCCTCGTCTCTCTTTTACTGGTAAATTTGTAACGGCCGCTGCTAATGCGTTGGAAAATGGTGTGAAACAAATCGGAGACGATTATTATGCCGCCCGCGAGTTGTCCATATTTCTCGCGTGACCCGGCAGCATAGCGCTGAGAGTCATGAAATCATTCGTTCAGGAAACAACCCATTCAAGCTAAGCGCAAACTGCAAGCGAAGTCATACGACTAAAGCGTCACATGACTTCATACAACCTGAGTCTACGACATGAGCTCGCACATTGCACGCGTATTCGTCAGACTGTCGCATTTTTTGCAATTGGCGTATCTTTTGGATTTCTTCCTCTATGACATTTCACTGAAGCTGAGGCAAAGACAAGAGAATCTCTTGTACATTAGAGTACGTCTGGAGTAGTAGCTTAGTAAGTTCAGCATGTGGACGTCTAGTCATCACCATCATGTTCATATACTCATAAACAAAAAATATTGTTGCTAAATATCATATATCCTTAAGTTATTTGTGCCGTATTTTTCGTACTTATTATTATTTGGCACAAAGCCTGTAAAAGATGCCACGGCAGAGGATGTTGTTGTTGTTGCTGTTGTTGTTGTTGTTCTTGTTATGGTCTTCAGTCCTGAGACTGGTTTGATGCAGCTCTCCATGCTCCTCTACCCTGTGCAAGCTTCTTCATTTCACAGTACTTACTGCAACCTACATCATTCTGAATTTGTGATCCCTTGATGCCTCAGAACATGCCCTACCAACCGGTCCCTTCTTCTTGTCAAGTTGTGCCACAAACTCCTCTTCTCCCCTATTGTATTAAATACCTCCTCATTAGTTACGTGATCTACCCATCTAATCTTCAGCATTCTTCTGTAGCACCACATTTCGAAAGCTTCTATTCCCTTCCTGTCCAAACTATTTATCGTCCATGTTTCACTTCCATACATGGCTACACTCCATACAAATACTTTCAGAAACGACTTCCTGACACTTAAATCTATACTCGATGTTAACAAATTTCTTTTCTTCAGAAACGATTTCCTTGCCATTGCCAGTCTACATTTTATATCCTCTCTACTTCGACCATCATCAGTTATTTTGCTCCCCAAATAGCAAAACTCCTTTACTACTTTAATCGTCTCATTTCCTAATCTAATTCCCTCAGCATCACCCGACTTAATTCGACCATATTCCATTATCCTCGTTTTGCTTTTGTTGATGTTCATCTTATATCCTCCTTTCAAGACACTGTCCATTCCGTTCAACTGCTCATCCAAGTCTTTTTGCTGTCTCTGACAGAATTACAATGTCATCGGCGAACCTCAAAGTTTTTATTTCTTCTCCATGCATTTTAATACCTACTCCACATTTTTATTTTGTTTCCTTTACTGCTTGCGCAATATACAGATTGAATAACATTGGGGAGAGGCTACAACCCTGTCTCACTCCCTTTCCAACCACTGCTTCCCTTTTATGCCCCTCGACTCTTATAACTACCATCTGGTTTATGTACAAATTGTAAATAGCCTTTCGCTCCTTGTATTTTACCCCTGCCACCTTTAGATTTTGAAAGAGAGTATTCCAGTCAACATTGTCAAAGCTTTCTCTAAGTCTACAAATGCTAGAAACGTAGGTTTGCCTTTTCTTAATCTTTCTTCTAAGATAAGGCGTAAAGTCAGTGTTCCAACATTTCTACGGAATCCAAACTGATCTTCCCCGAGGTCGACTTCTTCCAGTTTTTCCATTCGTCTGTAAAGAACTCGCGTTAGTATTTTGCAGCTGTGACTTATTAAACTGATAGCTCGCTCATTTCCACATCTGTCAACACCTGCTTTCTTGGGATTGGAACTATTATATTCTTCTTGAAGTCTGAGGGTATTTCGCCTGTTACATACATCTTGCTCACCAGATGGTACAGTTTTGTCATGATTGGCTCTCCCAAGGCCGTCAGTAGTTCTAATGGAATGTTGTCTACTCCCGGGGCCTTGTTTCAACTCAGGTCTTTCAGCGCTCTGTCAAACTCTTCACGCAGTATCGTATCTCCCATTTCACCTTCACCTACATCCTCTTCCATTTCCAGAGGATACTGCGGGTGAATCATCCGGAACAAAAAATCATTATCTCCCGTTCAGGCTGAAGCACCCCAACGAGATGAGAATGTTCGTTGTTAAATGAACTGCACGTTTGGTTTTCGCCGCTGACTCGTGATAAAGTATAAACAGCCTCGTCTTCTTGCATTCCCATCAGAAATCCCAGCAACGTAACTTCTTAAGTTTTGGTTACGTGTCGTAGAAACGCAGAAATTTCACGTTGGAATCGTGTGATTGTTCTTCGAAGCATTTTAGTTTTTTCTTCTTTTTCCAGTGGCCTTTCATCCAAGGATTCGTCTTATCTTTTTTACGTCTCCTTTTAGGATACTTGATTTTTGAGTTGGTATTTGATGTTGTTCTTCTGAGGAAGGAAATGGTGTGTTCATTTTTTCACAATCGGGGACTCTGGCGCGTGCTGTAAAGCAGCTTCATATTCTGTGTCGTCATATTCCCAAGTATTTGGTACGTTAGTCTTTGAATTCCATCTTAAGCTATATTACAAGAACAATGTCTTTAAAAAAATAGGCTAGTTGTCATCAGTCTCAACATTTGCTGCGTCACCGTACTCATAAGTCTTAAAACGTCTCTTATTGCGTTCCTTTTTTCACTTCGTCAACTAAAACAAACTGAAAACTTCTATAAGGATTTACTGTTCTGCAACATACTAATAGTTAATACAAGCGTGTCTACACACTTAATCTAATGTTTTTTTCTGAAAATGACTCATCTTGTAAAGTTTTCTCTAATTAAAGTCACTTACTAGTTAGGTTCATTTCTGAGGAAACCCCATCCACACAGTTCTTTGACGGTCACGACAGTGGCAGTTTTCATCACTTTGGTCCCATAACGACTTGCATTTATAAATTATACGAATAAACTTCTCGGTATCCATCTTCCGTAATAGGCCGGTGGTATTACACCGCTTCTAAAATGTTAACTAGGTAGGATCTGGTCGCTGTCACGTGTATACGGAAGCAGTCGTACGACTGATTTGCTTACAGTGTTACCTCTTCCAGTGCTATGCTCGCGTTGGGACTGTTGGAGCGACGCCGTGCGATTTAGGGGCGACTGAAGGTAGTAAGACTACACTGACAAAGTTCGCGCACACTTGGTCTGTGGGGAAATTCGTTTCCCCGCTACATCTTTTCTTCCGGAAGTAGTAGCAGAGCAGAATGCGTAGGAGAGCTTCTGTGAAATCTGTACAGTATGTAAAGTAGGAGAGAGATACTGGCGAATTCAAGCTTTGAGGACGGGTCGTGAGTCGTGACTGGTTAACTCGAATGGTAGGAGCTCTGGCTGCGGAAGGCAAGATTGCTGACTAGAGTCCCGGTCCTGCACAGTTGTAAGCTGCCAGGAAGTTTCAAAACAGCGCACACTGTGCTGCAAAGTAAAATTTTCGCTCCAGAATAAAATTCAGTGGTCAGTTGCATATATGTAGGACAGACAGGGAGGGTACTTAAAACCCGCTTTCGTTAGCACTCGCTCAACAAAGACGGGTAGAATTCATGTAAGTCAACTTCTGCAGAACAGCTCAAAATCGAGACACACACACATCCTTGCTCAACATGGAAATTTTGCACAGAGTTGACAAGGACTACTAAATGAGCCTTTTTACAAGAATTTGAAATACGTAATTATTTCCATCTACAATCAAAAGGTTCGTTGAATGATCAAGTTCCATTAAAAATGACACTATTTTGATTGCATAGCATCTCTTACAAAATGTGAAAATTAGCCCATTCCTTTTATATATTTCAACTATGTTCCACATATTTTCCGACGTTATATATAATAATTTCCTTGTATACCTTAGTTATACTCTTTATATGCTTTTTTGTATGTTCCTTGCTGCTGGTACAACAGCCTGACAAGTTCATAGATATGATTCAGTTACCGTGAATTATCACTATCTTAATCTGTATTTACAACAGTGACATAGAATATGTACATTTTTGGACATTTCAAAGCATGATGCTTCTGTGAAGGTATTGACATTTGCTAACCACTAGTAAGTTAGTTCCTGTAATACTCTTCTCATAATTTACATAAATGCAGGCCCAAAGTCTAAAATATGCTAAGACGACAAGTTAATTTGTCGAAACCGATAAAGATAAATAAAAATATACATAAAACTGACGACTGAATTTCATTTTGAAATACATACTACAGTTGCTGAAAAATAAGTCATGAATTAAGTTAAAACTTATTCGTTCCGAATAGATTTCTTTTCGTTTTCTGCATGACGTCCCATGAATTCTACTGTGCGGAAAATTTTCATAGTATTCAACTCGACACTTGTTTATTTTGTTGTTGTTTCTCAGATTTTCCCCAGGTTTATGGGAACTGTTGATACCACTCTGCCCGTAGTTCATGGGATTTTTATCACCAGCGCCACTCACACTCATTAATGTGTCCTTTAGCGCTCTGTTTCGAATAACCGTTGGTAGCAGCGCGGACGGTGATTGCAGGTGGCGTTCGGAGACGCGGGCCTGAGCTACAAGTTCTCCGGGCAGACGCTGCCCGCCAGCCCCTGGCCGCCGCTTCTGCTGGGCATGCGCGATGCCCTCAGCGGCCTCACCGGCGTGCGCTTCAACTTCGTCCTGGTCAACAGGTAGGCGCCGTAGCTGCAACACAGGGCACACACCTCGGCTTAAATGTGGCTGGCAAGGTGATACTATGAAATATCCTTGTGCCTGTGATGTTAGGCAATGTGAGTTTTACGTTGGTTTCGGCAGTAAATAAACGCGATGCTCTGTCACATGCCGTATTTCAGCAATAAGGCATGTTAGCACCCTCCATCCACAGGCCGTTAGAGAGGATCCGTATTGCTTAATGAATACCCTCTGAGGATGGCAGCAAATAATTCCGTCGAAATCTTGTGTAATGTGTAGGACGCAGTTGAATATAGCAATACAGTTGATTTTTTAAAGGTTTTGCCTCTAACCCATGAATAGGTACAGTGATATACTGTAGGAACTAGAGCTTCTGACATAGCAGGAACTCAGAGGAAAATGATACTTGTTAATGGAGAGCACTGCGACAAAAATCAGAGGTTACAGGTCTCGGCCAGCCATTTGACACCATTAGGAACATGCTGTAAGCGGCGACGTAACGGTCCCATTACAAAGTTAACGTAAGTATTAACTACTACATTTTGAAATGATTTTGTGAATGTTTTGTGCAAAACAGTGAATTAAAAGAAGATGAGGGAACTAACATTTGGTTTTCTCACCAGCAGAATTAAATGACTGCTTTTATGAAAGCAACTGTAAAGTGTTATACCATGAAAATAGCTACACTACTGAAACTGTACAACCGTGAGAAAGACAAGTTAACAGCATGTTTCATTGCAGATCACAATAGCTGGCGCAGCAGACCATTGTTATCAAAAACTCAGTGAAAATGGTATTGGCGTTTCCTAGCTCCAAGAGTTAACTTACGATGTCACAAACGTATATAATACTTTATTTTTCAATTTTATATCATTTAATGTGTTGTCTTCAAGGTATGACTCTGTGCTCTCATCGATATGACACTGGTTTCTGCCGCCAAACGCCCTATTTTTGAAGCCACAATGTTTCCCTAATATTGAAGGAGAGATGTAGAGCATACCTCAGGCAGAAGTGTTTTAAACCATGTTGTATGTCTTTCATGTTTTGATAGTTTGTGTGTTGTGTTTCTGTAGCAGGTTTTGAAAAAGAGTCCGACATTCGCCTAAAGGCCTTGCGAAAAGCCATTTAAATACCGCAACCACGAGTAAAAACTATATCCACCTCATTAATCTGGAGCTTGGATCCCATCAGAGCCTTGCTCAGCATTATTCCACACAAGTGAGCGCGAAACGCATTACACTGTAGGAATCGGTGTTACGTATGTCAGTCGAAATGCTTCCTGTTATTTGCAGTCTAACGATGGCGCATATGTGTAGCTGCCAAAAATTTCAGTATTTAACTTCCTGTGTATGGACATATTCAATAGCACTTTATAACAATAAAAATCTTGAATGCAATAGTCTCTAAGTAATTGTGGTACGTTTCTTTCTGGATCTACCGTACTACAGTAACGCTAAGGACGCTGTTTTGCGAGGTAGACTAGTGCGCCAGACTTGGATCGAATCCGTCGGATTAATAACCATCGGTGGCTTGAGTGACCGCCGGTCGTTTTCTCACTTCCGTCTCAGGAACATTGTACGAAGGCAGTTAGGAGGGCGAGGAACAGAGTTGACTTCCTAGTCTCCCCTTACACTGACGTCGGACTTCACTTAGGGGCTGCAGTCAGAGGCACAAGTGTGAAGTCGGCGATGGGCAGAAAATGACTCGGCTAGAGCGGAGCCTGCGGTATGTGATAGCGCTGTAAAGAAACAGTACCTGGCTCCTTACGCTAGACGCATTCGCTTTTATTTTAAAAAAGCATCATCATTTGTATCTACTTGCTTTCGTTGTGACACATTGTCCTATGCAAACTTTTCTACAGGGCGTCATTTTGCAGTTTGAATCTCTGGCTTTTGAAATGTGTACTTGCGTAATTTCGGTGACTGTGCCTCAAGTTCTTGCTGCTGTTGTTGATTTTGATGTTTATTATTATTATTATTATTATTATTATTATTATTATTGTTATTATTATTATTATTATTATTATTATGGTGAAGATGAGTATCACCGGCATCAGTGTCATGTGGAACTTTCGAATGTAGCCATGGATGTTGGCGCAAAAAGTGGCGATCACAAACTTTGAAACGTTCTCTCCTTGCTGACCAGATACTAGTTACAAACATTCTTTTCACTGCCATGTTTAGAACTGGGCTTAGTTGGACATTTCCGCTGCTACATCCACATTTATAATCCACAAGTCACTTCACGTTGTGTGGCCTAGAGTACTTCCAACACCTCTGACGCTTCCTCCCCTTTCCTTTTGCAGCTACGAACGGTACGCCGGAAACTCAGCGGTAAGTCTTCGCGTGAGCTCAGACCTCTCTCATTTCACCTTCATGTCTTTGCGCGAGGTACACTATCTGATAAAAAGTATCCGAACACCCCTATGTAATGCAGAATTGATCATTCTGTCGCGAGACGCAGATCCGCCAGCATACAAGGAGGCTGGGAATATTGTGTTGTCACTAGAGAAGCGGTAACAGCACTGTGAGTCGATCAGAAGAGCTCACTGACTTCGAATGGAGACTAGTTAGTGGATATCACCTGAGTAACAAATCAATCAGGGACATTTCAACCCTTATAATGCTGCCCAAGTCATCTGTTGGAGATGTGACGGTGAACTGAAAACGCGGAATAATAACCCACACCAGGCAAACATGCTCTGACGGACAAGGACTTTGTGTGGTTGTTACAAAAATAGCATGAAATCAGCGGAATCAAACATGCGTGGGTCACAAAGAGGTACCAGCAGTCCAGTCAGCACCGTGACTGTGCTTTAGGGAGTTGCAAAGAACGAGGAACAATGGTCGAGCAGCCACATATAGGCAATGCTAAGCGCCACTTGAGTGGATGTAAAGACCCACGCCTCTGTACGGTGAATGACTGGAAACGAGTGATTTGAATGAATCGTGCTCTATCCTGTAGCAAAGAGACGGAAGGAGTTTGGTTTTGCCGAATGCCTGAAGAACTCTTATCTGACATCATGCGTAGTGCAACAGTCAAGTACGGAGTAGGTGGTGCTTCTGTGTAGGAGCGTTTTCCGTCATTAGGGTGTGGTCCACTTATTGCACTTAAGGGAACGTTACGTGCCGAAGGACGGGAATTTATTTTGTAGCATTTTGTTCTGCGTCTAGCAAAAGAACAGTTCGGAAACGACGACTCATTGTATCACAATGACGAAGCACTCTGCCATTAAGTAGCATGTGTGAGGCAATGATTTGTGGACAATAACATTCCTGAAATGGACTGGATTGCCAAGAATCTCGACCTGAACTCTGTGTAACACCTTTGGGTTGGATTAGAACATCGACTTCGGAACAGACTCCAGCGTCCTATATCAGTACCTTCCCTGGATTCAGCCCTTGAAGAAAAACTGTCATTCCCCCCACCGTCGATCAGATATTGTATTGCTATTCTTTGTATCTTTTCCATTTATTCTGTCAATCCTGCATGGTAAAAGTCCCATTTCACTACAATTATCAAGCTTTGCAGCTCCTCTATATGCAACGATATCATCCTCAAATAGCCTCATGAAACTGCCGACGTGATCCACTATGTCATTTACACGTATCTGCTATGAATCCATAACAGTCATCCGAGGTACGCCTGGAGCTGCTTACCTCTCCATTAACACGCGCTGTCTTCTACTTGGTAGGAACTTTTCAACCAATCACAACCTGGTCTCATATTCCGCACGCTCATACTTTATTCATTAGGCGACAGTGCGGAGGTACATCGAACGGCCTCTCGAAGTCAAAGCACACGGCGTCACCATATAATTTCAAATATAAGTTACTTCAACGCAAAACGCGATAATGCGCCGTCTCTGCCATACTTTGTTGAAGTAAAAGCGAAACGCATGTAGTGAAAATTAACGGAAATGTACTATTTCGTCGAAAATTGACTTCAGACCATAGCATGTTGAAAATACAGGTTGATTCTTATATTAAAGTGAAAACCAGAAAACAGTGCTATTTCCTAAGGTTCGTCATCAGACAGCTACCAGTATTCACGTTTAAAATTATGTTAGTGACCCAGAAGTAACTTAACTCTTAACTTAGTGGTTTACACTGTTTTACCCGCCGTTGGGATAATTACAATAAAGTAGTACTTTTTCTTCTGCCGGTTTTTGGCTGTAAGGCACCACCGCCAAAGCAAGTTTCGCCGCAAGAAAAATCAGAGAACAGAACATGCGTAACATAGGCTATAAGAAATTTCAATCGTGAGAAGCCATCTGATGACGAATCTTTCGATTCGAAAACGGTGACGATGCAACTGAAAAAAAAGTGATTATAAACAATGGCTGATTGCTGTAGTTAGTTTATTGTCTCTTTCTTTAACGTACCGTTTTCAGAGACTTAATTAAATGCAGGGTGTAAGTGAAAGCTTCCCTTCTTACATTCCCGCAGTCACTTCCGCGGTATTTGTCGCTTCTATGTATATACGTTGAACGCCGTTGTCGTAGGCAGCCCGTTATACCTGCCTGCTTCTCTCCTCTGCCGCGAAAAGGCGGTAGCCGGCGGTGTACCGTTTTCCATTTATTGTTAACGGGGCGATACATTCGCGAGCCGGCTGTTACTCATTTTATGGGCGCAGTTAAATTATCGGCAGCTGATGGAGCAATTCGCCTGTAGATTGCTTGGCGTGTCGTCGCCGGCGCGGCGCTGAACAGTTACAACGCGTCCTCGTCAGGGCAGACGGTCTGCTGCGCCCATCACTTCATACACGAGCTGCTCTCCAGTCTCGGCATGACACCTGAAACGTGATGTCCTGCTGCTGATACAGTCTTACGTTGAAACCTGTGAGAGTATATTAAAACGGTTACGTTTGCAATAAGTTCATTGATAACAGAGGAGACGTTAAGTTTTTGGCGGGGGGCTGTAAGGCTTTTAATTAGAGTCTCGAAGGAATGCAAATACCTTTAGATGTCAAAAACAAGTTCTTAATAGCTGGTTCTTCCATGTGAATGGAACTGAATAGGAAAAAATGCAGGCCAGGAGCAGTAGGGAAGTTGTATCAAGCCCATGCTACATATCGACTATTATTGCTTCTTACGAGAAGACATCTACATCTACATCTGCATCTACATCTACGTGATTACTATGCTATTCACAATAAAGTGCCTTCCAGAGGGTTCAATGAACCACCTTCAAGCTGTCTCTCTACCGTTCCACTCTCGAACGGCACGCGGGTAAAACGAGCACTTTATTTTTTTCTGTGCGAGTCCTGATTTCTATTATTTTATCGTGATGATCATTTCTCCCTATGTAGGTGGGTGCCAACAGAATGTTTTCGCAATCGGAGGAGCAAACTGCTGATTGAAATTTCATGAGAAGATCCCGTCGCAACGAAAAACGCCTTTGTTTTAATGATTGCCACTCCAATTCACGTATCATGTCTGTGACACTATCTCCCCTACTTCACGATAATAGAAAACGAGCTGCCCTTCTTTGTACTTTTTCGATGTCATCCGTCAGTCCACCTGATGCGGATCCCACAACGTACAGCAATACTCCAGAATAGGAAGGACGAGCGTGGTGTAAGCAGTATCTTTAGTAGACCTATTGCACCTTCTAAGTGTTCTGCCATTGAATCGCAGTCTTTGATTTGCTCTACCCACAATATTATCTATGTGATCGTTCTAATTTAGGTTATTTGTAATTGTAATCCCTAAGTATTTAGTTGAATTTACAGTCTTCAGATTTGTGTGACTTATCGCGTAATCGAAATTTAGCTAATTTCTTTTATTACACATGTGAATAACTTCACACTTTTCTTTATTCAGGGTCAATTGCCACTTTTTGCACCACACAGATATCTTATCTAACACATTCTGCAAGTCGTTTTGTTCATCTGATGACTTTACAAGACGTTAAATGACAGTATTATCTGCAAACAATCGAAGACGGCTACTCAGATTGTCTCCTATGTCGTTAATATAGGCCAGGAACAATAGAGGGCCAAGAACACTTCCTTGGGGAACGTCGGATATTAGTTCTGTTTTTCTCGATGAATTTCCGTCTATTATTACGAACTGTGGCCTTTGTGACAGGAAATCACGAATCCAGTCGCACAACTGAGGCATACTCCGTAGGCACGCAGTTTGGTTAAAAGACGCTTGTGAGGAGCGGTGTCGAAAGTCTTCTAGAAATCTAAAAATATTGAAACAATTTGACATCCCCTGTTGATAGCACTTATTACTTCATGAGTAGAAAGAGCTAGTTGTGTTTCACAAGAACGATATTTTCTGATCCGTGCTATTTGTCAATAAATCGTTTTCTTCGAGGTACTTCATAATGTTCGAATACAATATATATTCCAAACCCTACTGCAAATCGACGTTAGTGATATACGCCTGTAATTCAGCGGATTACTCCTACTTCCCTTTTTGGGTATTTGTGTGACTTGAGCAATTTTCTAGTCTTTAGATACGGATCTTTCTGTGAGCGAGTGGTTGTATATACTTGTTAAATATGGAGCTACTTTATCAGCATACTCTGAGAGGAACCTGACTGGTATACAATCTGGACCGGAGGTCTTGCCTTTATTAAGTAATTTAAGCTGCTTCGTTACTCCGATGATATCTACTTCCATGTCTCTCATCTTGGCAGTTGTTCGTGCTTGGAATTCAGGAATATTTACTTCGTCTTCTTTGGTGAAGGAGTTTCGGAAAACCGTGATTAATAACTCTGCTTCAGTGGCACTGTCGTCAGTGACTTCACCGTTGTTATCGCGGAGTGAAGGTATTGATTGCGTCTTGCCAATGGTGTGCTTTATGTTTGAGCAGAATCTCTTTGGCTTTTCTGCCAGATTTCGAGACAAAATTTCGTTGTGGAAACACAGCCGCTGTTTGACAACGGCAGAAAAGACACAGTTAAATTTCTCAAATGTGCACTGATATGGCTCCAGAGTTTACCCAACCGAACCATTAAGTTGTCTGCTGAACAGAAAAGTAATCTTGGAAAAGTGTATGCCTAAGCTACGCAAAAAGTTCAGAGTTTGGTATCTTCCTTTTCTCAATACATGTCAAAGATTTTTGTGGTACGTCCCTGTAACACTTACATGGTTTTATCCTCCCCCTTTATCAAAGTGCGAACTCTAAGAATGTGTTTTCTGGCGCCTCACTTCTGACTGATGACACTTCTTCGTCATCAGTATTCGCAAAAAGATATAGGCCAGGTAATTTGCGAAGAGTGGAGTCACATGAAAAGTTAGTATGTCTAAAATGACAAGAATTCTAGAAAGTGATAAGTCATGGTCAACATGGGGTACTTCGGAGTGGCTAGCCCACGTGGCTTTCGGCTTACCCAACTGCTGAGGCGTTCCAGGCCGCTAAAGTCAGCCATTCACAGGTTACAGAACGTGCTGCCGACAAGAGATGGGTTCGCCGACAGAACCGCCAAACCACAGTAAGCTGAGTATGGGGAAGACCATCCAGAACGAAAAGGGAAAAACGGAAGGACTAACTATCTCGAAAGTAGTCGGGAACAACGTCTGAAAGAAGCAGCATAGCCGTTGTCTGAGGACCTACGTCCACAGCTCTTGAGAGAAGTAAAATACTGATAACAGTGAGTGCACACTTACATTTCATATCGTGCAAAATTATAAAGTTGTCAAAGTTTTATGAGAGTGTTGCTATTGTAGTTCTTAATCAATTGCATGACACATGTAAAGCTCAAATTATCGGATAAATGCTTTTCAAATTAGCTGTGTCTCTGACCTGCAACACTGATATGAATAAATTATTATATCAGTTAAGTATCCGCTCACACAGGCAAAACAAAACCGCTTCGCCAGGCAATTTCAGTCTTACGATTTTGGGGTCGCTGAGGGTGGGAGCAATCTGAAACAGAGAACATTTCATTTATTTATTTGCTACAATTACCTTACTATCTACGTAACAGTCTGCGGGCAGTATTGTTACTAATACAGTTCTACTAACACAATCACACTATTGTCACAGTGTGTTAACAATTGGAGTTTCCTATTAGTTCTTTATCATAAATACGGATTATAAAATAAAATACAAATATTGGAAAACATAAATAAAAAATCGTGAAATAGAATACAAATAGTAAAGAAAAGTGTGTGGGAAGTTAGTGAAAGAGAAAATTTGTCCCGGAAATCGTAGCTGTTTCAGTGATGAGGGCTCGGGAAAACTTCAAGCCTGTCCTCACTGAAATAGCTTTAAATGTATTTGGTTTTACAACTGATATCTTTTGCTCTACATGATATTTTTCATTAATTGTTACGAATTCATCGTAATCTAATGTCAGTTACACAATTTTGTATACTATTTTATTTGTTCTATTGTTAGGTTCTGTTGTATCACATTCGCCTTTCGACCTTGTATGGATAATTACATCAAATTTTGAATGTCACGTTCACTTTCTACACCTGTTGTTTCATTCGATTCAGTGTCAGTGTCTGTTTCGTGGCACATGTTTTGTTGTCGTGCTTGTGTTGCGTTTTATTGTGTTTGGAAATATGGTCTAGTTTGTCTGTAAGCTTCATGGAGAGTTTGACATACGTCATCTGCTAGTTTGTTCACTATGTAACATTTGTTCTGATCTCTTATAGTGTTTCCTAGATCTTATAATTCTTCATTCGGTCTGAGGTGTGTTAATGTGTCATTTTACAGTAGCCCTAGCTGTTTCTCCATACCCCTGCTCACCGCCAGGCCCTTGTTCGCTTGGATGAGATTTGTATATGTGTTTTGTTCTTATTTCCGGATTGTACAGTAGATAGTTACTGCTGATATTTGTAGGATATTCAGTACGTTTTATCTGCCTTTTATATAGCTCTTTATAGGTCTGGCACTTTGGACCCCCGCCCTTAGCGCAAGTTCTATTTTTATATTTGCAAGGGGTGCAGCCCACAGCTTTTTCCTGGCGACATTCTGGTTTCTTATGGTCTGGTTTGACACATCTACCGCAAACTGGCTCTTAATCACAACGTTTGGTCCCGTAATCATATCCCCAACATTTAAAACATTTTTGGACTGCTACAAAGTCTCTGATGCGAGATGACTAAAATTGTCTGTACGCTCTCTCGCATTATAAAAGCAAAAATCTGAGTCCTGGTGTACCTCAAGTAAATTGTTCACAGTTCTTTTGGCTCTAGGCCCTGTCTTGAAATTCTTCTCTTGTAATATGCTCACTGAGGTTTATTTCATAAAGATCGTCAAGGGATTCATAAGTTAGTGACGCAGGACCCTGATTTACTGTTATTAGTGGCCTTAGTTTTCGTAACTCTTCGCATCGAATCTTCCTTTTGTGTGCCAAAGTTTCTATTTCCAGACTCACAGTGCTTTCTGGTCTTCTGATCGCCTTGATCTTTATCTTCTCCTGCCTTGGATTTATAGTTTTTGTAATAGTACCTCGAACAAGTGTGGCATTTTTATTTATTTCTGACTTAAAAAGTAGTACGCTTGTCTGTTTCGCCTTTGCCTTTTCATACTTTCTTCTATCGTATTCTTTGGCTTTACCTTGTGGCCTGATGCTGCTGCTGTGTCGAATGACTTTGGAGTAGTTTTGCACTCATTTCTTAGTCTATCTTTTCCCGACTTCAGTTCAGCAGTTTCGTTTTCCAGACGTTTTATTTTGGCGAGAGTGCCCGGTAGCTCGCTACTGCTAGGTCCCTTGGCAGTCTGCCGTTGTCAATTCGAAGCTCATCGTTTTGGCAAAGGGTCATATCTTACTCCTAAAAGATGCACCTACTGTAGTCGATTTTTTTTCTTTCTGAGCTTTTCTTGAAATTCTCCCATTATGTCTTCGCCTACTCGTTCCATGTTGGTCTTCATGCTGGCACTTTTTGGTACTACATCTTCTAACGAATTTGTGCGTCTGACTGCACGTTTTGTTCTGCCGCTCAGCGTTCCAGAACCATCGCGCCAGTGCGACATGACTGTAAGCTACTAATCCAGCGGACATAATTTAGGTCTTAAAACCCTAAAAGTTGGCGTTGTAGACGCTACAGAACCTCGAGCTACCTACTGCGGCCGCTGGCGTATTCAGTCGTGTAGCGCACGCATTGAGAAAACCTGCAAACAGCTGTTGGTAAGTTTTGCTGTAGTCGTCCTGTGCTGAGTCGCCCGCGGCTGGCAGGAACGGCTGGGCAGCTGGAAACCCGTGACGCAGCACTGGTCGCTGGAATCCGCACACTGCTCCCTCAGCTCAGCTGACGATGCGTGACGCGTGACGTAGCACGAGCCGGCTGGTGCTCAGCACCGAGGGGGGACGGCGACACCCTTATTTAAACTGTTTACCCCTTCAAATATCGCGCTCTATGTCAAATATCACTTCTGCCACTTGTGAGAGTAAGTATCAGCTATTAAATACCACTTCTAACACGCCGAAAAGACTACTTCAGCGCGGAGTCCATATCAAGCCACTGTAAAGCCGGTGGCCATTTTGGCCACAAAGAAAAACAGCTAACACGAAGTGCTCCAAACGGTACCGACATTTAACGATCAGTACTTGGGGGCCAACTGCCAACTCATCACACCCGTGCTGTGGCTGTTCTATAGGGGGGGCTCATGACGTACTAATTTATGTAGATACCAACAAATAAGAAGATCGGTACATTTGCAGTGTGAGGTACCGCTCTCCACCCCCAAACCCTTCCCAACGCCACTGCTAGAATAAGTGGTCACTTGTTCAAAACATTCTTATTTAGAGACGCGTTTCGGGCACAGACTCTCGTCAGAGCATCGGAAAGAAAAGTCTTCATACAAGGTATGGAGTCACATGTTTCAGCCTTTAGCATCAGTACTCAACTATATCATAATCGCAGGCCTCCTGCGCGACATTATGTCGCACCTTACAATGTCAGTAATGGTCCTTGAGAAAAAAATAGTTGACGAAAACTGGGTTAGTGGGTGACAGTAACTCGCATGTGATCGATACCTCCGAGATAACGATGCCGGCGAACATCTTTGGGTAGTCACACTAAGCGACCTGCTCGCGATCGTCGCCAGTGATCACCAGGCTACCTGCATGCAGAACTCTGGTCTCTGAGTGTACAACTTCAGCACGCCTGTGGACTCCTGTCGTTTGCATCGTCCGCCAAGTTGAACTAAGGCAAAATGTTGGCATCATCCTGTGTATAATTAAGGGTTAATTATTCAAGTAACTTTCGGACTTTTTGCCGTTCTCGTTTGCTACCCTCCAAGATATTTTGACTAAGTACCGGCCAGTCATCTTAACCGGAATCATCGAAGACCGAAAAAGACTTACCCTGTCCCGAAGTTTACTAGCGAGCTGCGAATATTCTGCGCATGTTGTAAGATCAAGTCTTGGTGACTACTGACCTAAGGGCAGTGGCCCAACTGCAGAAATAAGCTGTTTGGATTGTCGTTTGCTGTGGCTGTCTGCGAACTCTGTTTTCTTCGTTTGGAATAAATCGTTGACATGATGGGGTGCCACGCATTGTGCAACTGTTACCCACTATCACAATTCGTCACGCACGCCACTGAATGGTCAACACAGCAGGATACCGTGCGAGGAGACCGGGTTCGATTCCTGGCCGGGTAGGAACTGACTGTTGTGTTGTCTTCATCATCATTTCGTACTCATCGACACGAAAGTCGTCGAAGTGACGTCAACTGAAAAGACTTGCACCAGGTGAACCGTCTACTCGACGGAAGACAGTAGACATTTCCATTTCCACGGCTCATCTCATTTTCCACTACGCGTACTTCCATGCGTTGTTTATAATGCAGTCCCAAAAAGATTTTCCTGTGTTAGATATTATTATTTAATCCTACTCCTCTGAATGTGCAGTGTAGATAAAATGTTCACTAATAACAGATTTGGCTTCATTGCAAAAGGCGAGAGCAGTGTTGAATTTCGGGGCAGCTTTCTTCTGCGGTATGCGTCGTCTGCCCTATGTAAACATACTCCACTGGCAAGGTTCTTCGTAAATATCAGCCTTCCGCAAAAAAAAAAAAAAAAAAAAAAAAAAAAAAAAAAAAAAAAAAAAAAAAAAAATGTCCTTCGCTGATCCCACGAGGTTTGTAATCGTAGATGATGGGCGGAAAACCAGTTTAACTTGAAATTTCCAGGGGATACTGCCTATCTTGAATGAAGTATTCCAAAATATGGAAGAAAATCTACGTATTTTGTCGGCAAGGCCTCATTAGTATGCACGTCCTGGTTTTAGAGTCTGACTAATGAAGCCCTGTTAATCTGCTGAGTAGTGTGTCCATTTCCCTCTGAACACTGTCTTTAGGAGTCCAAGCACTATGGGCAAACTATCTGGATTTGAGACCATGTAAGCTGTGTGTGCAAGCATTTTAAAGCACACTCTTCGTTTCCGACGCTTCATGGAAACTCAACGGCTGTAAATACAAATCAATGTGAGTGAGCTTATGATAAACTGAATGTCCCAAAGAGCCATCCTCAGTCTTCCGCCGAAGCAAAACATACAGGAAGGCCGGATACTCTCTATATTACACAGTGAATTGAATGTTCTTGTTGAGTTGAAGTAAAAACTCCATAAATTTATCATCTCCATGAGGCCTCACTGTGAAAGTGTTGTGCATCTGAAATGCCGTTTTTCCGATTGTGAAACTTACGGCATTTACTGTAATGGTTTCTAAAACAGGGAACTGTCAGATAAGCACAGTATTGGAATACTTCATTAGAAGATATAGACGCGACCAAAGTAAGTAATTCCTTTATGCGAGCTACGAATTTTACAACCTCACTTGTGGTTTTGCTGCAAATATTACAGAGAATTTGCTACTCCGAATATACAGTCTGAGACAAAAAATTAAACTCCCAGAACACATGGTCTGATGTGAATGTAACTTCGTACACTGACACACCATCGGGAGGTATGTGGGTGACTAGATTTGTAACTCTCTGACAGGCAGAACAACCACCAGAACCCTTTAATGCTGTTCTTTTTTAGCATTGTTACTAGGGTTGGTAGGGTATGTAAGGCGGCGTGAACGGCGCCCGTATTGAGTGATCACTGTGAAGGCAGCGGAGAGGCTGCGTATTGTGAGACTGGTTCATCAGCACCTGACGGGGATGCAAGGGGCTTCACGTGCCTCCAACTGGCCAGCCGCTCTCATCGTGATATATCTAGATTCGTGGGGCGATACCGAGCGAGGCGGCGCAATGGTTAGCGCACTGGGCTGGCACTGTGGAAGGCGACGGTTCAAGCCCGCGTCCGGCCATCCAGATTTAGGTTTTCTGTGAGTTCCCTAAACCGCTCCAAGCAGATGCAGGGATGGTTCCTTTGAAATGGCGGGGCTGATTCCCTTCCCCCATCCTTGACACAGGCCGATCTTGTACTCCGTCCCTTATAACCTCGATTTAGACGGGACATTAAAACCAATCTTCCTCCTCCTTGGAGCGATATTGGACTGCATGTCAACCGGATGGCAGGCATGCTCGTCTTCATGGATCCAATCAACCACGTATGACCACCACAAGAGGGGGTCGTCGTATTGTGCACGAAGCGCATCGTCACACCTTCACATCTGCGCCTCCAATCCGAGAGCAAATAATGGACTGACTGCAGCATTCTGTGTCATCTCGCAATATTGGTGGGAGACAAGCAGCGCCTGGACTAGGGAATTACCGTCCCAGGCATAGACTGCTTGTCACCACAACAACACAAACGGAAGCGTTCGGAGTGGTGCTGTGGTCGGGAAGCACGGACCACTGCCGATATATGGCGTCATATTGTATTCAGCAATGAATCACAGTCGTGCATTACTCCAGATGCCATCGTCGACGAGCATGACAGCGACCTGGGGAAGGTCCAGTTCTTCCGTTGTTTTGCAGAGGCGTAGTGGTGTTACTCCTGGTATCGTGCTGTGGGACCCATTGGGTATGATGTGTCGTCACTGCAGGCAGTGGGTGAGGGAACTGTGACGGCACGACAGTACCTCACGTCACGGACAGCCTATATTGTCATGTGCTACCTCCCACGCGGCTGTAGCGTGGCGTCATTTTTTAACAGGACGGTGCTCGTCCACGTACGGCACGTGTCTCCATAAAGTGCCTGCCTGATGTTTAGGTACTCCAGCAACCAGGAAGGTACCCAAGGCTGCTTGTGGTAGAACATATAAGGGATTAGCTCGGGCCTAATCTCCGTCTGAATGCCAGAATCCAGGATATCAGTGACAAGTTAAAACAGATGATTCATCACTGAAGTGGACGTGGGACCGTGGCTGATCATAAACTTGTAAACAAAAGTAATATCAACAGCAGTACTTTTTATAAAATATATTAATTACGCAACCAGTTTTGACACTACATCTTCAGGCCCCTATGCTAACTGAATGGTGAAATCCAATCCTCGGTGCATTAGGACAGGTACCATGTGTCTTGGCCGGCCTCGTGGATATCTTTTTACATGCTCTGTGCCCTCCAGCCATCTAACAACAATTGTCTACAGCTGTAGTTGCTGTTAGATGGCTGAAGTGCACACATCGTGTGAAAAGTCCACGAGGCCAGGCAGTACACATGGTACCGGTCGTAATGCACCGACGATTGGATTTCACCGTTCAGTTTCCATAGGGGCTTGGAGATGTAGCGTCGCAACTGGTTGCGTAATTAATATATTTTATAAAAAGTACCGCCGTTGGTATTTCTTATTTCTACAAGTTACACCAGTTGTTGTCCCACTCGCATCAAGAGAAGATACAACGGCTTCATGACACCCTTCACAACCGAAACAGTACACGAATCCAGGCCAGAAGCGATGCAACGTCATAGTGGTAAATGGGTTCATATTGTCAGCTTGTTTGTAAATTTGACTCGATTTTGTTTTCAATGAAATAACATCACGTATCCTCACAATCCAGACAGTCCATTTCGTTTCCTTCCCCCCTTTTGGGTGCTTCTCTTTTTAGGCAGGCAATGTATTTCGTGTGCTCTGTATCTTACTGCGTATATTCTGTATAAAACTGGCAAACATTTGCAACACTATTCCCGAAATCCGTTATCACACTGTCCTGTTGATGTACCTCTGTTGCGTAAAATAACTACCTGTAAAACTTAGAAGTGCACATAATCTCTCTGGGAAACTGATATTTCAAGGCTTTTTGAGTGAAACACATTGTCGCATTTCCAGTACAGGTCTCTATGGCATTGAGTGGCAACATAACTACTGGTGGGCAGCGCATGCTTCAGAAACCAAGTATATGAAGTGTATTTCATTGTAGATTGAGAGTTTATACTTCATCAGTCTCGGTCCGGCACGCAGTTTTATTCTGCCAGAAAGTTTCACATCATCGCACACTCCGCTGCAGATTGAAAATTTCATTTTAGTTCTTGATTAGTTTATTCGTTATTTTTATTCAATCACGAGAAAGATCGTGAGGATCCCTGGAAGGTGCATGGGTTGTAGCATCACACAAGAAATCGTGTTTCCGAGGTCAACAGTGTCTACGGTGGATCTTCAGTGACAATTTTACCATACAGGTAAATACCAATGAAACTGTATGTCGAGATGATGTCGCATTGCATCCGCAGAGCCGTACCAGGCGATCGTCAGATGTCAGCCAATTTGAACAGGTGGCATCAGGATCCCATTTCTACCACGACTGTATAGAGACGAATGCTCGCACACACTTCAACCGTCGGCGACTGACTCATGTCAAATTGCAGACACCTCGACAAAGAGCTCAGCGGCTGGCATAGCCTGCCACCATCGTCCCTGGAAAATGGAACAGTGGCGGAGTGTAGGAATTCCGATTTGATTTGCATCCATTTGATGGGTGAGTGAGAGCTTTCGCATGCTCCTTGAAGCTATGGATCCTGAATATCCAGGCAGGAGTTAGCACAATAACGGTCTGGGCTGTGTTTGCCTGCCCACAACTAGACCCTGTTGTCCGGCTGCTTGGACTCATGACAGGTGCACCTTATGTGGACATTCTAGAAGACCGTCTTCATCCCTGATCGAAATGGCTTGTTTCAGCGGGACAGTGCAAAGTGTCACCATTCTCTGATTGCACGCAATTGGCCTGTAGAATGCTACAGTGTGTTCACAACCATGGCTTGGGACAGGCACATCGTTCTATCTTAACAGAATCGAGAAATGTTTGGATGGTGTCAAAACAAGGACAAGAAGAAAGGACAGGATGACAGACATCTGCTAAGACATCAGGAAACAACCTTGATTGTGCTAGAAGGAGCAGCAGAGTGTAACAACTCTGGAGGAAAAGGGAGATTGATACACATCGATCGTTGCAAATACTACTCTGAAACAAAAAGACTGGCACAGGAGAGGAATTAATGGATCGGATCAAACCAATCAGAAGAATGAAGGGTAAAAAATAGTACAAATGTAGACTTCCGCTTCCGCAGGTAAGTGGTTAGCGGGGTTAACTGTCATTTAGGGGACCCGGGTTCGATTCCCAGTACAGCCAATGTTTTTTTCCTTGGTGGGAGGTCATACGGTATGCACTCATCCTCGTCAAGCCGACTGAGGAGCTACTTGATGGATTAGTAGCGGTTCCAAGATCGTGACAACGGCCGAGTGAGCCGTGTGCTGACCAAATGTCATTCCATGCCATATCCGATGACGCCATTTGCAGAGGACGACGCTGCCGTCCGTAGGGGCCGGTTGGCCCGACTAGGCCCAGAGCGCGGAACTTTCGTTAAGAATGTATCGTATGTTTAGAAATTTATGTCACTTTGTATTTTGCATGTTACTACTAATAATAAAAACAATACAGTTAAAATCCTACAACTCTACCCCAAATATTTACCTTCACAAGTTCTTAAAATTAATTCCGTTTTGAATTCTATTATACGTTGAATCTCTGCTGGTTTCTGTAAAACTCGAGTTACCGCACAGTCTGCACCTGTTAAGTTTTATAGTTGTCCAGATAGAGCCAGATACTTGTGTTGGAGTTGGTAGAAGCCGAGTCGCTGTGTATTACTGAGTTGGCCGGTTTTCGAATATATGATCCACACCATGAACGAGAATTACAAAGTACACACGACTTAATTTCTGTAGACAAAAACAATAAATAACATATTTCTTCCAATTTCAGTAATTAATAGAAGGTACAAAGGACATTGTTAATGTACAAGTATGAGTTTAGTATATTAGGCAACAATTATTTTTCTTCCTGTTACCTCAAAATGTGATAACGGTAGCTTTTTGATGTGCTTGACGCTTCTGCTCTTTACGTTCCTTTGTGCCCTGAACCTTAGAAGTTCCTTTACAAGATATTTGGTTATCACCCTAATTTTTGAAACTTCCTGACCGATTAAAACAGTGTGCTGCACCAACATTCGAATCTGTGACCATTGCCTTTCACTGGAATGTTTTCTGCCAGCTGATCTGTTTAAGCAGAATCACGGCCCACCCTCACGGCTTTACTTCCATCAGTCCCTCGCTCTTTACCTTCAGGTGAACTTCTGTGAAGTTTGGAAGGTAGGAGATGAGGTACGGGTGCAGTCGGTAGACCACTTGATCGTGAACGGCAGAGGTCCCATGTTCGAATCCGGCTAGGAACACAATTCTAAGGGGCCAGGAAGTTTCTAATCAGCGTACACTCCGCTACAGAGCAAAAATGCACTCCAAAATATTATTAGTTGCCCCGGAGTCAGGGTTTCTTTATGCAGGTTGAAGATCCACATCTAGACGGACGATGCCATTGAAATCGCTTTTTAGAGAGCACTGTGGTACGGTATACAAGGTACGGTCCATGTATCATTATGAAAGGAACATGCCTCTACTTGGGTTCATATACTGGAGTTTCTTCTTCTCTCGAATTGCTAAACACGACGACCAGTGTCCATATTGTCCCAGTCCCTCTGCCACGTACAGGTTCTCCAGCACTGAAGCTGCACGGTATCCGTTTTTTTTTTTTTTTTTTTTTTTTTAAATCACCAGTTCTCTAGTTATACCTCACCTTGTCAATGCCCTGCTTTTAATAGCAATGCTTCTATTGGTGTTGTGCCAAATGCTCGCGTACAACTTACAAGCGCAATTCGCTACACACGTCTTAGGTGCATTGTCACACGTTGACAGCACTCTCACGTCGACATATCCGAGAAAATATGCACAGGAAATACACTGAATAGCGAAAAGTCACGTGGAAGCACACGAGATGTGATGATAATAACTAGCATCTCCCCAGCGACCTCCCAGAAACGTTGAGACATCGGGTCTGCTAGGTTTTGGAGATATTGATTCAAGCATCTTGCAGTGACATCCACAACGATTCTTCCTCGCATATTCTTTAGAGAACCACCATATTTCTTACATTATCAGTCCCCAGAATTTTCAACATGCTTCTGTAGCATCACGTCTCAAATGTTTCTATTCTCTTCTGTTCTGGTTTTCCCACAGTCCATGTTTCACTACCATGCAACTGCGTGCTCCAGACGTAAATCTCAGAAATTTCTTCCTCAAATTAAGGCCGATATTTGATAGTAGTAGACTTCTCTTGGCCGTGAAAGCCGTTTTTGCCGCTGCTAGTCTGCTTTTTATGTCATCTTCGCTCCGTCCGTTTTGCCTAGACAGCAGAATTCCTTAACTTCGTCTACTTCGTGATCCCCAATTCCGATGTTAAGTTTCGCGCTGTTCTCATTCCTGTACCTTCTCATTACTTTCATGTTTCTTCGATTTACTCTCAGTCCATAGTCCTTACGCATTAGACTGTTCATTCCAATCAGGAGACCCTGTGATTCCTCTTCAGTTTCACTGAGGATAGCAATGTTATCAGCGAATCGTATCATTGATATATTTTATCCTGAATCTTAATTTCGCTCTTGAACCTTTCCTTTATTTCCATGATTGCTTCTTCGATGTATAGTTTGAACAATAGCGGCGAAAGACTACATCCTTGTCTCATATCCTCCTTAATCCGAGCACTTCTTTCTTGGTCTTCCAGCGTTATTGTTTCCTGGTTCTTGTAAATATTCTAAATCACCATTCTGTCCCCATAGCTTATTCCTACTTTTCTCAGAATTTCGAACATCTTGCATCATTTTACATTGTCGAACATTTTATTCAAGTCTACAAATCCTATGAACGTGTCTTCATTATTCTTTGGCCTCGCTTCCAGTATCAAGTGTAACGTCAGAAGTCTCTCCGGTGCCATTACCTTTCTTAAAGACAACCTGATCTTCATGTAACATATCCTCAGTTTTCTTTTCCATTCTTCTGTACATTGTTCCTGCCGGCAACTTGCATGTAAGAGTAGTTAAGCTGATCAGTATATAATTCTCGCACTTGTCAGCACTTGCAATGTTCAGACCTGTGTGGATGATGTTTTTCCGAAAGGCAGTTGGTACATCGTCAGACTCATACATTCTACACACCAACGTGAATCGTCGTTTTGCTGCCACTTCCCGCAATTATTTTAGAAATTCCGATGGAACGTTATCTACCGCTTCTGCCTTATTTGATCCCAATTCTTCCAAAGCTCTTTTAAATTTTCCTTCTAATACTGGACCTCTGTCTCTTCTAAATCGATCCGTTTCTTCTTCTAACACATCAAACAAGTCTTTCCCGTCATAGAGGACTTCCCTGTGCTCTTTCTACCTATGCGCTCTCTCCTCTGCGTTCAACAGTAGAATTCCCATTCCACTCTTAGTGTTATCACCCTTGATTTTAATTTCACCGAAGATTGTTTTGATTTTACTGTGGGCTGAGCCAGTCCTTCTGACAACCATTTTCTTTTCGATTTCTTCACATTCTCCATGCAGCCGTTTAACCTTAACTTCCCTGCACATCCTATTTATTTCATTGGTAAGTGGCTTGTATTTCCGTATTGCTGGATTTCCATGAACATTTTTGTGCTTTCTTCGTTCATCAATCAGCTGGAGTACTTCTTGTCACCCATGGTTCCTTTGCAGTCACCTTCCTGGTAGCTACTTTTTTCTTTCCAACGTCTGTGATTTCCCTTTTAAGAGACGACCACCCTTCTTCAAAGGAACTGCCTACTGACCTATACGTTATCGCATTATCGATAGTCTCAGAAAATTTCGAGCGTATCTCTTTATTCCTTAGTACTTTCATATCCCACTGTTTTGTGCAATGATTCTTTCTCACTAGTCTCTTAAACTTCAGCCTATTTTTCATCATTAGTAAATTGTGATGTGAGTCTTTATCTTCTCCTGGATATGGTTTAGAATCCAATATCTGATTTCGGAATCTCTGTCTGACCGTGATGTAAGCTGAGATTTTGCTGTATCTCCCGGCGCTTTCCAAGAATATCTCCTCTTGTGATTCTTAAAAAGATATTCCCTATTACTTAGTGATATTTATTGCAGAACTCAATTTGTGTTTCTCTTCGGTCATTCCTGCTGCCAGATTATGTTCTCCTATAAGCGTATCTCCTACTGCCTCCCCTAGAAGCGCGTTCCAGTCCCCCATAATCCAATTTTCATCTTCATTTACGTACTGAGTTACTTGTCGATCATCCTCATATACATTATCTCTGTCTTAATCCTCTGCTTGCGATGACGGCTTGATACCTGAACTACTGTTGTCGGTGTTGGTTTGCTGTCGGTTCTGATGAGAACAACCCTATCACTGAACTGTTCACAGTAACTCACTCTTTGTCCTACGTTCCTATTCATAACGAATCCCACTAACCTTACACTATTTTCTACTGTTGTTGATAGTATCCTACACTCGTCTCCCAAGAAATTCTTGTCTTTTTTCATTTTTCCTGACTGATTCGCGACTATATATAGATTGAGCCTCTGCATTTCCCTTTTTAGATTTTCTAGCTTCCCTACCACGTTCAAATGTCTGACATTCGACGCAGCGATTCGAAGAACATGATCCTTCCGTCAGTTATTGAATCTTTTTCTCGTGGTCACCTCCCCTTTGGTACTCGCCTCCAGGACATCCGAACGGAGTAGTAGTCCGAGATATTTTGTTAATGGAGAGGTTATCGTGACCCTTTCGAAATACCGTTACAACATGCGTTTGTAAGACCGGTTGCAGGCAACTGCTAGTGTCAACAATAAACAAACAAATAACTAAAACCGAGCGAGGTGGCGCAGTGGTTAGCACACTGGACTCGCATTCGGGAGGACGACGGTTCAATCCCGTTCCCGGCCATCCTGATTTAGGTTTCCCGTGATGTCCCTAAATCGCTCCAGGCAAATGCCGGGATGGTTCCTTTGAAAAGGCACGGCCATCTTCCTTTTCCCTAATCAGATGAGACCGATGACCTCGCAGTTTGGTCTCTCCCCCCAAACAACCCCCGTGTCTGTATCGGCAGGTACCGAGACGGCAACGACCACATGGGCGAGCACCGGGACGACGAGGCGGACCTGGACGCCGGGGCGCCCATCGCGTCGCTGTCGCTGGGCGCCGAGCGGCCGTTCGTCTTCAAGCACCGCGACGCGCGCCGCCGCGGGCCGCAGCACAGGGACGTCCCACCAGGTCAGCGGCCGCCGCTGCTTATACTGCTGCACCCTGTCTGCTTCCGCTCTCGCCCTTCCCTCGGTGTTCTTGAATCTCTCTGAAGCTGTTGGGAGGATTCGGCGATTTCTTCAAGTGGTAGAGGGAGCCAAGATTATAGTGTCAATGAGCAGCTCACTGTAGAAAATATTACTCGCCACCTCCAAAGACCGCACTGGTGTCTTTGGAGCGCTCTAGAGGGTGTGCAGCTGGCACTAGGCGACCACGTGACCCTCCACCGCTGACAAAATTTATTGAGGAAGTGTCAGTGTGACAGTCAGTTGTAAGTAATCAGCGCACTGACATGGGCCGATGCGCAGACGTAACAAAAAGGCAGAAAGGAGCCGTCGTGCTTGCACGTTCCCATGACCACGCCGTGAATGAAGGTGCCAGATTTTTCGATTATCAATGCGAATTTTCTGTATGAGTATGCTGTGGATACAACCGTCTTCCAATGTGACAACAGACATATTCGCAAGGCTGCGAGCAGACATTGCCAGTGTGACGAAGCTCAAAGTGTCATCCACTCGTAATGGCTTAGAAAATGTCGGGAAGTACGCGGAACAGCGAGTAAAACGTAACAGTTAACATCCACGCAATTTGGTAACTCTACGGGATGTGATCGTGAATGAGTTGCTTTGTGCTAGATATGTCACCTTGGAAACACTTGTGGACTCCTTTTTCCTTGTGCAGCAGATGCCTTTATGAAGGCTAACGTGTCATGGACTGCACGGTCTCTGCCGCCGGAGATTCGAGTCCTACCTCGGGCATGGGTGTGTGTGTGTGTTGTTCTTAGCATAAGTTAGCGTAAGTAGTTGTGTAAATCTAGAGACCGATGACTTCAGCAGTTTGGTCCCTTAGGAATTCACACACATTTGAACATTTTAAGGCTAACGTCGGTGTTACGGGGTATTAGCGTGATGTTTTTCAGGAAAGATTACATGCTATGTACTTCTGTACAAGAGAATTAAGGACAGGCAACACAAAGCCATGGCTGACTCGGGTAGGCCGGCCTGGGGATGGCCGAGCGGTTCTAGGCGCTACAGTCTAGAACCGCGCGACCGCTACGGTCGCAGGTTCGAATCGTGCCTCGGGCATGGATGTGTGATGTCCTTAGGTTAGTTAGGTTTAAGTAGCTCTAAGTTCTAGGGGACTGATGACCTCAGATTTTAAGTCCCATAGTGCTCAGAGCCATTTGAACCATCTGCTTGGGATCGGTTAATTTGCTAATCAGACAGAATAATTCAGCGACAAATTCTAATGTCTCATTTCTTAATTTAATGTCCTCAGCATTGCCTTTTTAAATTTCAAGACTCTGTCCATTCCATTCAACTACTCTTCCAAGTCCTTTGCCTTTAAGAGAATTACGGCAAACTTCAAAGCTTTCAATTCTTCATCAACGTAAGTGCCCTTTCCAAATTCCTCATTGATTTTTTTTTCACATCTTGCTCAATCTTTAAGTTTCAATAACATCGGGGATAGACTACAATCCTATCTCATTCACTTCTCAATCACCGCTTCTCTTCCATGTCCTTCGCCTGTTGTCATTGTATCATGGTTTCTCTACTAGTCGCTCAGTGTATTTTATCCCTAATATCTTCAGAGTTTAATTCTCTACAAGTCGCTGAGTCTATTTTATCCTTGATATCTTCAGAGCTTCAAAGTGTGTATCCCTGATATTTTATTCCTGTTATCTTCAAAGTCTGTATTCCGGTCAACACTATCAAAAGGTGTCCTCAAATCTACACTCCTGGAAATGGAAAAAAGAACACATTGACACCGGTGTGTCAGACCCACCATACTAGTCCGGACACTGCGAGAGGGCTGTACAAGCAATGATCACACGCACGGCACAGCGGACACACCAGGAACCGCGGTGTTGGCCGTCGAATGGCGCTAGCTGCGCAGCATTTGTGCACCGCCGCCGTCAGTGTCAGCCAGTTTGCCGTGTCATACGGAGCTCCATCGCAGTCTTTAACACTGGTAGCATGCCGCGACAGCGTGGACGTGAACCGTATGTGCAGTTGACGGACTTTGAGCGAGGGCGTATAGTGGGCATGCGGGAGGCCGGGTGGACTTACCGCCGAATTGCTCAACACGTGGGGCGTGAGGTCTCCACAGTACATCGATGTTGTCGCTAGTGGTCGGCGGAAGGTGCACGTGCCCGTCGACCTGGGACCGGACCGCAGCGACGCACGGATGCACGCCAAGACCGTAGGATCCTACGCAGTGCCGTAGGGAACCGCACCGCCACTTCCCAGCAAATTAGGGACACTGTTGCTCCTGGGGTATCGGCGAGGACCATTCGCAACCGTCTCCATGAAGCTGGGCTACGGTCCCGCACACCTTTAGGCAGTCTTCCGCTCACGCCCCAACATCGTGCAGCCCGCCTCCAGTGGTGTCGCGACAGGCGTGATTGGAGGGACGAATGGAGACGTGTCGTCTTCAGCGATGAGAGTCGCTTCTGCCTTGGTGCCAATGATGGTCGTATGCGTGTTTGGCGCCGTGCAGGTGAGCGCCACAATCAGGACTGCATACGACCGAGGCACACAGGGCCAACACCTGGCATCATGGTGTGGGGAGCGATCTCCTACACTGGCCGTACATCTCTGGTGATCGTCGAGGGGACACTGAATAGTGCACGGTACATCCAAACCGTCATCGAACCCATCGTTCTACCATTCCTAGACCGGCAAGGGAACTTGCTGTTCCAACAGGACAGTGCACGTCCGCATGTATCCCGTGCCACCCAACGTGCTCTAGAAGGTGTAAGTCAACTACCCTGGCCAGCAAGATCTCCGGATCTGTCCCCCATTGAGAATGTTTGGGACTGGATGAAGCGTCGTCTCACGCGGTCTGCACGTCCAGCACGAACGCTGGTCCAACTGAGGCGCCAGGTGGAAATGACATGGCAAGCCGTTCCACAGGACTACATCCAGCATCTCTACGATCGTCTCCATGGGAGAATAGCAGCCTGCATTGCTGCGAAAGATGGATATACACTGTACTAGTGCCGACATTGTGAATGCTCTGTTGCCTGTGTCTATGTGCCTGTGGTTCTGTCAGTGTGATCATGTGATGTATCTGACCCCAGGAATGTGTCAATAAAGTTTCCCCTTCCTGGGACAATGAATTGACGGTGTTCTTATTTCAATTTCCAGGAGTGTATAAAAACCATGAACGTAAGTTTACATTTCTTTCACCTATCTACGTTTGCATCTACACACATATTCCGCAAACCATCGTACGGTATGTGGTGGAAGGTACGTTTTATCACTGCTAGTCATTTCCCTTCTGTTCCACTCGCAAATGGAACTAGACTGTCTTCCTCCGCACCTGCCCAAATTCCTCTTATCTTTTGTTCCCTCTTATCTTTTGTTCGTGATCCTTTCTGGAAATGTACATTGGCGGCAGTAATATCGTCCTGAAGTCAGCTTCTAATGCCGGTCTCTAAATTTTCTCAATAGCGTTCTCAAAAAGAACGTCGCGTTCCCGTCAGGGATTCCCATTCGAGTTCCTGAAGCATTTCTGAACCACGCGTTGATCGCACATACCGTTAAACAATCCAGCAGCCCGCCTCACTTATGCATATATGCCACATTGCCCTAAAACTCTCCCAACTACAATCGTTACATGCTCGTTCCACTTCAAATTGCTTTGCAACGTTACGCGTAGACACTTAATCGATCTGTCTGTCAAGTAGCATACTAGTAATGCTGTATTAGAATGTTACGGGACTATTCTTCTTAGTCATCTGCATTAACTTACGTTTTTCTACATTTAGAGCAAGTTGACATTCGTCACACCAAATAGATATTGTGTTTAAGCGATCCTGTACTCTCAAACACTCACTCAACTTCGACACCTTCCCGCACGCCACAGCAAACAGCTGCAGATTGTTGCTCATATATCCGTCAGATCATTTATTTATATAGAGTAACAGCGGTCCTATCACACTTCACTGGTACACTCCTGATAATAATCTTGTCTGTGATTAACACTCGCCGTCGAAGACAAAGTAAGAAATCGTGTTACTTAAGAAGTCTTCGAGCCACTCTGATATCTGGTTATGTATTCCATAAGCTCATAGCTTGGTTAATGGGCTGCAAAGGGACGCCGACTCAAACGCTTTTCCGAAGTCTAGGGATATGGAACCACTTCTCCGTAGTTCGTAGGATATCATGCCAGGAAAGGGCAAGCTGAGTTTCACACGAGTGAAACTTTCTAAAACCATGTTGATTTGTGGACAAAAGATTTTCCGCCTCAAGGAACTTTATTATATTCGAACTAAGGATATGTTCAAGAATTCTTCAGCAAACTGTTGTTTACTTTTGATGGCCAGTTCTTTTACGCTTCTTATATATAGGACTCAGCTGCGCTATTTTCCAATCGATTAGGTCTTTGTGCTGAGCGCCAGATTTGCGAAAATGCGAGCTAAATAAGAGGCGAATGTCTTAAAGTACTCTTTGCAAAACCGAATGTGGATTCCATCCAGACCTGGACAACATTGCCTGCCTTCATGTGTTGTGGCAACGGTGGTGTACGGAGGAGGTGGTGCTACAATTTTGGAGTGCTTTTCGTTATTAGGATGCGGTTCTCTTATTGCTTTTAAGAGGGGAAGGATGCAAACACATTTTGCGGAATTCTGTAGTACGTCCAATAGTGGACCAGTTCGGAGACGATGACTAATTGTATGATTACGACAATGCACCTTGCGATAAAGTAGCGTCTGTGAGGCGGTGGTTTGTGTAGAAAAATATTCGTGGAATGGACTAGACTGCCCAGATTCTGTTCGACAAACCTTCTTGAAAACGAGAACGACATGTTACTGGGAACTCTTCGCTCCTCCAGAGAACTACGGTACACTTTCTAGTATAGGCGCAAGTTCTTTCACGCACTTTGTGTAGTATCGCGTAATTTTACATAATATCCAGTGACCCTACTCTGTTAAGCGACTAAGTAACTTTTCCATGCAATGGTAACTTACTTCGATATCTGTCACTTTGTCGTTCGTGCGACAAATTAAAGGAGCTACTGAAGTGCGACCCTTCTATGTGGAATGCTTTTGGAAAAAGCGATTTAGTACTTTGGTCTTTTCTTTTTCATCCTCCGTTTTAGTGCCTTTATGATCACAGAATAGGAAAGATGGCTTCGATCCATTTACTGATTTAACGTAAGACCAAATTTTCTTAGCATTTTTTGTTAAGTCAGCAGGTAGAACTGTACTTTCGAATTGGTTGAACACCCTACAGATGGCTCTCTTCAAGCTAATTTTGGCTTCCTTCACTTTTGTTTGTCTGAGAAGTTTTGGCTACGTTTGGATTTGCAGTGAAGCTCTCTCTGCTTCCGGGAGCAGTTTTATAATGCAGCTTTAGAACCACGTCAGGTCTTTTCCATTCTCACAGCTTTATTCGGCCCATACCTGTCGAAAGCATACTGCCCAAGGCTCTTGAACTTTGTCCATTGACTTTCAAATTTGGTAGTGCTGGAGCTGAAATTATCATACTGAACGCAGAGGTAATCTGAAATAAGTTTCTTGTCACACTCGCTAAGTAGGAACACCTTCTTACATTTCTTTGTATTCCTATTCACAGGCGTATTTATAACTCGAGTCGTACGGTCAGTATGGCCTCGCGTGTTCCTACATTTGTCCGGAATTCATACTGATCGTCCCCCATGTCAGGTTCTGCCAGTTTTTCCATTCTTCTATACATGACTTGTGTTGGTATTTTGCAAGCATGGCTTATTACATTCGTGGTTTATTAATATTCACACCTGTCTACTTTGGAATATCCGATACAGATTTAACTATTCCCGTTCATTGAGAAATTTTGAAACTCACCTTCTCGCTTTCCATTTTCCTCTTTCCCCCTTCCCCTTTTACCTTAAAAACTCTACTGTATATTCCCCTTTTAGTGCTTTTCATGTTACCTAGTCTGGGCCCCATTCATGTACTGTCACTTCTCACTCACCCCACCTCTAGCAATATTTGTTAATGTAGAAAGATTCAGGTTGGCAGTTATTCTAATCAACGTTAAACTGTAGGTCCTCCTACAAGTGAATGAATGGGTAAATGAGCTCAAACGTCGGAGGAAGGCAACGGCATTATAACATTAATACAAAAAAGTCTAGTAAAGCACCATGGTGCTCAAACCAACCCTGGAGTAGATTAAAGCTTTAGCTTTTCTTTAACTTCATTGTAAATAGCAATATTATCTGCAAAAAGACTGAGGTTACAATTAATATTTTCTGTCATGTCATGAATACAGAGGATGAACGGTAAGAGTCTCAACAAGTAGTTCAGTGAGTAAACTTCAGCGCATTTGCGATAACATTAGCGGTAAGACGGGTTATTCGCATACCTCCAATGGGTTTGACGGAGCACTGAATGAGCCAAGTCGGAACAAGGTCCCTGGAGTAGATGAAATTCCCTCAGAATCACCGAGATCCTTGGAACAGTCAGCTACGAAAAAACCGTGCCACCTTGTGTACAAGATACAGGAAAAAGGCGAAGTGCCCCACACTTTAAGAAGAACGGAATAATTATATTCCTAAAAAAGACAGGTGCTGACAGGTGTGAATATTATCAAGCTTTCAGTTTAATAATTCGTGTTAGCAAAATACTGACAAGAATAACCTACAGAAGAATGGAAAAACAGGTAGAGAATGACAACGATGAAGAGCAGTTTGGTTCTGGAGAAACGTAGGAACACTCAAGGGAATACTGACTTATCTTACACAACAAAGTTGTAGAATTCCTCTTGATACTTCACAAAGTAACCAGGTACTCGGGTAGCAGAGTACTTGTGGTGTGCACATGGGTGTCTTCAGATTCGGCAGTAGTCTGAGGTATTCCAATGGACACTCGCCCTTCGACAGCCAGATAGCAAGAGCTGGGGCTACATGCAGTTAGTCTTCTGAAGTACTTTTGAACACGTTTGCAAAAACCGTCTTGAGCAACTAGTTCGACAGCAATGTAAATATTTTAGACCGGGTAACTACAAACAGGCATGACCTTATCGATGGTGTTAGTATACAGACAGGATTAAAGACCACGATATCAAGCGAGAGTGGTTAAGTTAGTAAATCAAATCTAGAAGGCTGGGAGAATATTTTTGCTAGAAAGAGTAGCTAAGCAGTTGCTAGCGCCCCACTTATACAATGAATGGACTTCAGAATTCCATTATGATGGAAGTAGAGAAATTATGGGCAAAGTTCAGACGGACTGTAAATCACACTCTGGAGAAATATGTATCGAGTAAGTGGATTACGGATGAAATGGAGCCATCGTGGTCTACTAATAAAATTCGGGAAATGATGAGTAAGCAAATTCTGTTGCCATATCGGTTCAGAAGACAACGCGCAAATAGCGACAAGCAAAAGTTGCAGAAACCTGTGCGCCTGTAAAAAAGCATGCGCGAAGCATACAACTACCACCGTCATACCTTACCGAAGAGTCTGGCCGGGAATCCGAGAAAATTTTGCTCCTAAGTGAAGTCGCTAAGCATGTCGAAGACTTCTATCCAGTCACTAGTTGACCACTCCGATGTGGTAGCAGAAGGTTCAAAATGGTTCAAATGGCTCTGAGCACTATGGGACTTAACATCTGAGGTCATCAGTCCCTTAGAACTTAGAACTACGTAAACCTAACTAACCTAAGGACATCACACACATCCAAGACCTAGGCGGGATTCGAACCTGCAACCGTAGCGGTCGCGCGTTTCCGGACTGAAGCGCCTAGAACCGCTCGGCCACTCCGGCCGGCGGTACTAGAAGGTAGCAAAAGGACATCTGAAGTTTTATTTCACGTTTAAGGAATTGTTCACGCAGGAGACACGTACAAACATACCGACATTTGAACCTCGCACAGACTCCCGTACGGAGAGCATAGTAGTAGGCATCCTTGGCGAAAAGAAACTACTGAAAGAGTTGGAAACACTCAGGACACAGTAGGATTCATCCAGATTACTCGTTCCAAGTCATTCTCTGCCCAGTGGTGTCGGCCTTCACAGCGTAGCAGCCGTCGCTTGGCACTGGCTACAGGAGTAAGTAGCTTATGAGAAGCTAGTCAACCATTGTACCTCATTCTTTTTAACTCCCTGAACAGGTATTGTTCTCACTGGACTGCTAGTATCACTTTGAAACTCAGGACAAATCCTTTCCGCTGATTTCATGGGATATTTTTTACAACCGCGCTCCGCAGTGCTCTACGGTCCTTGTTCGTTTTGCTTGAGGGATGTTCGGTCTTGGTTTAGTTGTGTTTGTTCCCTCACGTTTCCATTTCACAATCACATCACCAACAGTCGACTTCGGCGCTTCAGACCGAGCTGGGTGGCGCAGTGGTTAGCACACTGGACTCGCATTCGGGAGGACGACAGTTAAAACCCCCGTCCAGCTATTCTGATTTAGGCTTTCCATGATTTCCCTAAATCACTTCAGGCTAATTCCAGAATGAATAAGGCCAGCTTCCTTCCCTGCCCTTCCGTAATCCGATGGGACCAATGACCTCGCTGTTTGATCCCCTCCCCCTTATCAACCAACCATCCATCCAACCAACCAGCCAGCCAAAATATCGGCTCATGGGCCGTGCACGAGCCCGAGTGCCAAAGCCCTTAACCTGACTGGCACGCTTCCCCCGCCGCCACGCCACACTGCCTAAGCCTGAGGAGGGGGAACAGGGGAAATCTGTGAATGCGCCGCATTTAAATGGCACTGCAGTCGGACTGCATACGACTTTGTTTTATATTTCAAATTTCTCAGCGTCAAAGACAACCAAAACGAATTTTCAGTATTATTTAGTTATGTTTGAAATGCTAAGTATATGATATAACTTCCATTTGGTACAGACCGTCAGCGTGCGGAAATATAATTTCAGAGTTTTGCACTCAAGTTGTTACGTAATCGTGACTTATTTAGTTTCCTAATCGAAACATAAATTTGTATGGAGTGTGGCCATGTATGGCAGTGAAACGTGGGCGATAAATAGTTTAGACAAGAGGAGAATACAAGCTTTCGAAATGTGGTGCTACAGAAGAATGCTGAAGATTAGATGGGTAGATCACATAACTAATGAGGAGGTATTGAATAGAATTGGGGAGAAGAGGAGTTTGTGGCACAACTTGACAAGAAGAAGGGACCGGTTGGTAGGACATGTTCTGAGGCATCAAGAGATCACAAATTTAGCATTGGAGGGCAGCGTGGAGGGTAAAAATCTTAGAGAGTCCAAGAGATGAATACATTAAGCAGATTCAGATGGATGTAGGTTGCAGTAGGTACTGGGAGATGAAGAAGCTTGCACAGGATAGAGTAGCATGGAGAGCTGCATCAAACCAGTCTCAGGACTGAAGACCACAACAACAACAACAATGTCTGCTAACACTCGAATTGCAAATACAGATTTGTTAAGGCGTTTCTGCAGTTCTGTGGTGTGCTCCTCCCAACTGAATTTATTATCAAGTTGTAATCCCAGGAATTTAAGACTGTCAACCTCTTCTATCTGCTCTTCTTCGTACTTTATGCATATGCTGGGTGGAAACCTCTTACAGGTTCTGAATTGCATATAGTGAGTCTCTTCGAAGTTTAATGTCGGTGAGTTGGTTTTAAGCCATTTATTAATATCTATGAAAATATCATTAGCAGATCTTTCTAGAAGTACACTCGACATACTATTTATTGCAATACTTGTGTCATTTGCAAACAAAACGAACTCTGCTTCAGGCAGTGTAACTGATGAGAGATCATTGATGTACAAGAAAAAGCAATGGCCCTAAGATGGATCCTTCCCATTTCTTCCCATTCTGATGACGACTGATGACTTAATTCACTAGTCCCTTGCACTGACACCCTTTGTTTCCTGTTAGCGAGGTATGACTTGAACCATTTTGCAGCACTGCCTGTGACACCATAGAATTCTAATTTATTTAGAAGGATGTTGTGGTTTACACAATCGAATGCCTTTGACAAATCACAGAGAATACCTGCTGCTTGTAACTTGTCATTTAATGAATTAAGTACATTCTCACTGTAGGTGTAAATAGCCTTTTCGATATCAGAACCCTTCAGAAATACAAACTGTGTTCTTGATAATATGTTATTTGTGGTCAGGTGGTTGAGAAGCTGCCTGTAGATTACTTTTTCTAAAATTTTTGAGAATGCTGGCAAAAGTGAAATCGGTCTGTAGTTTGATGGCATCTCTTTATCCCCTTTCTTGAACAGAGGCTTAACATCTGCATATTTCAGCCAGTCAGGAAATGTCCCAGTTATAATTGACTGGTTACACAAGTAACTTAGAATTGTACTAAACTCACAAGAACATGCCTCAATTAACTTTGTTGATATTTCATCGTAACCACTAGAATGCTTTGTTTTTAAAGATTTTATTGTGGAAGTTATTTCTTTTGGTGATGTGAGTGACATATTCATGTACCTAAAGCTATTTGTAAAGGCTAGTTTCAGATATTCAACGGCATTATTTACTGATCCTGACAATCCCATTCTACCAGTAACGGATATAAAGTACTTGTTAAATAGATTTGCCACAGTATGCCCATCGGTTACTAATGTGTCATCTACCCTTAGTGTTATTTGCTCCTGTTCCTTTCTGGTTCTACCATTCTCCTCTTGCAGTAAGTACTGGGAGATGAAGCAGCTTGCACAGGATAGAGTAGCATCGAGAGCTGCATCAAACCAGTCTCAGGACTGAAGACCACAACTACAACAACAATCGAAAAAAGGTCATTCACACAAATATGTCAACCGAAATATTGTAGCACTTTTGCAACCTCATTTGGAGACTACCTGACGATCGCAGTGTAGACGTCCAGGACAGTTTTAACGTAAAAACTTTTGTCATCAAAACTGGAATTACATTGCAGGTCATTCAGTTACATTTGCACGTGCTTAGGGATGCTTTCAACTGAAACAGCAAACGGTTCGAAAACAGCTTGAAAACTAAAGCAAGATTGACACCGTCCTCAAAACCTTTATAAAACTAGCCTTTTAATTCCTTTAAGGCCGCAATGAACTCTTCAAACCTCGCGTTTTCTTTAAGGCCAGTGATCTTAGGGAACTAGGCTGTCTATTGTCAGAATGTGTCCCTTGTACAACGCTATTTTCTTTTCAAATGCATCCCCTCTCGAATTAGAGAGAAGTTGCCGTGCAATGTCTTACTGTGGGCAGCGTGCAGTCAAGTCCACTTGAAATGGAAGTCAGCATTCCATTCCGAATGTTCTAATTTTCGTTCCTGCACTCCTTTTTCATTCATAAATTCAACAATAGCCAGTTTCAAAAATGTTCAAATGTGTGTGAAATCTTATGCGACTTAACTGCTAAGGTCATCAGTCCGTAAGTTTACACACTACTTAACCTAAATCATCCTAAGGACAAACACACACCCGTGCCCGAGGGAGGACTCGAACCTCCACCGGGACCAGCGCCTTAGACCGAGTCAGTTTCAAATCGAAAAATCGTTCGGAGCATGGCTCTTGATTTAACCATCTACTTTCAGTATTATATGAAGTATCCATACTTTTCGTTCAGTTCCATTGAAAACCGTTACAAATGACAGTGGATTCATGTGTGTGACTTCAGAAATTATACTCTTCGTACCAACGGTTTCATTGCGTGGTCCACGCCTGCAAATTTAGCCCAAATTAATTCTTGAAGTGCAGAACAATGAATCTCTTCTGCCTATCGTTGTAATTTTTTCCTCTTTCGTTGTCAACTAAATCCTTAAATTCTTTATGCATAGTAACAATGTTTCGTAGAATATGTGCAGTATCCATCTTTTATGCTGAGAAATCTCAGCCATTTCTCCTATCATTCCCATTTATTTTTAAAGGCTTGTGAAGATAGGGCACTAGACCGCCTCTCCGTGTTCAAACAGCCACTGGACCTGTGAACGTCCTTCATACCACGAACAAATACCGAAAGGTAAACAGCGATGACACCGCGATTCTGCCGAACACAGAGTTATGCCGCCCGCAACATGTCGCACCGCAATACCAAATGAAGCATTGTGCTTTTCCGGGTACTTCCGAGAAGGACCGAGCAAAGCCAAGTGACAGGTCGGGTCTTGGATCACACATGGCCCACACGTGCAGCCGTGGCCGGCCCTGGTGTACAAGGAAGATGAACTGCCGTTAGTATCCGGCGTACGCGCTCTTACAGACCATCACGAGCATCTCTTCGTATGTGACCACCAAGCGAGTTGCCGAAGAAAGTCGCACTGAGCTTATCACCACGCTACCAGCTAGTGTTAACCACATCCTCCTTCAACTGCTTTACTGTTGTGGAGAAATCACTTGATTTTTATATTTCTTCTGTGACAAAAAATTTCTAATTAAATATTTTCGACACTGTCATGTTCCAAATATCGTCTGCATAAAGTATCCTGTTATCTTTCTTACATTCTGTTGAGGAAATATGCTCTCATTTCTTTTTTCGTGCCATGTTTGGACATAGTATTTGCCCTATGAGTCACGCTTGACGTAATCCCCAGCAACAGACTATACACTATGTGATCAAAAGTATCCGGACACCCACCAAAACATGTTTTTTTATATTAGGTGCACTGTGCTGCCACCTACTGCCAGGTACTCCACATCAGCGACCTCAGTAGTCATTAGACATCGTGAGAGAGCAGAACAGTGCACTCCGTTGAACTCTCGGTCTTCGAACGTGGTCAGGTAATTGGGTGTCACTTGTGTCATACGTCTGTACGCAATATTTTCACAATCCTAAACATCTCTAGGTCCACTATTTTTGTTGTGGTAGTGAAGTGGAAACGTGAAGGGACACGTACAGCACAAAAGCATACAGGCCGACCTCATCTGTTGACTGGCAAAGACCGCCGACAGTTGAAAAGGGTCGTAATATGTAATAGGCATATATCTATCCAGACCATCACACAGGAAATCCAAACTGCACCAGGATCCACCGAAAGTACTGCGACAGCAGGGGTGGAGCAAAACTTGGATTTCATGGTCGAGCGGCTACTCATAAGCCACATATCACGCTGGTAAATGCCAAACGACGCTTCGCTTGGTGTAAGGAGCGTAAACATTGGACGACTGAACAGTGTAAAAACGTTGTGTGGAGTGACGAATCACGGTACACAATGTGACGATCCGATGGCAAGGTGTGGGTATGGCGAATGCCCGCTAAACGTCATCTGCCAGCGTGTGTAGTGCTAACAGTAAAAATCGGAGGCGGTGGTGTTATGGTGTGGTCGTGTTTTTCATGGCGAGGGCTTGCACCTCTTGTTGTTTGCGTGGTACTATCACAGCACAGGCCTACATTGATGTATTAAGCACTTTCTTGCTTCCCACTGCTGAAGAGCAATTCGGGGATGCCGATTGCGTCTTTCAACACGATCGAGCACCTGTTCATAATGCATGGCCTATGGCGGAGTGGTTACACGAGAATCACATCCCTGTAATGGACTGGCCTGCACAGAGTCCTGACCTGAATCCTACAGAACACCTTTGGGATGTTTTGGAACGCCGACTTCGTGCCAAGCCTCACCGACCGACATCGATACCTCTCCCCAGTGCAGCACTCCACGAAGAATGGGCTGCTATTCCCCAAGAAATCTTCCAGCACCTGATTGAACGTATGCTTGCGAGAGTGGAAGCTGTCATAAAGGCTAAGGGTGGGCCAACACCATACTGAATTCCAGCACTGCCGATGGAGGGCGCCACAAATTTGTAAGTCACTTTCAGCCAAATGTCCGGATACTTTTGATCACATAGTGTACGTGGTAAACTTCAAAGGGCTTTGTAAGTGTAACTACGTGTCTCTACCGTTAAACTTGGAAATAGCTTTATGGTGGTGTTGATCAGTTTTGTGGTGTTCCTTTGCTCCTGTTGTCATCATCCCTTCCTTGAGATGTGCTGGTTTCATGATGATAAACACACTGATCTGCAAAACGTGAAGACAAAAGTAGCTTTCAGATAACTGATCACTGCCAAGTAACACAGCCCACGGAACTTGTATCATACATAGAAAGAATTGTTGCAATATTGTACGAAAGGAGACTGACAGAAATGCGCAGTGAGACGAACAGGAATGACACTTTGTTCAAAGCCAATAATTACACTGAATTCACCACAATTCCATGGACATTGTGGACGATGGGACATGCTTCTTAATAGTGTGAGTGATCATCACGGTGGCACTGCATACTATGCAGTGTGTTCCAAAGGTAGCCATGAAGTTGGTAAGGAATTCTTGTGGTGGTACAGTTTCTTCCTACACCAGCATGTTCCCAACAGCTGGATGGTCGTTGGTGCATGTGGACATATTGCAATATGTCTCCCCAATGCATTACACATGTAATCAGTGAGATGTAAGTCAGAGGAATGGGCAGGCCAATCCGTTTGCCAAATATCCTGTTGTTCCAAGAGCTCGTCCATCTGCACTGTTCGATGCAGCCATGCAGTGCCTTTCATAAAAATAAAGTCAGAGCTGAAGGCACCCCCGAAAAGACACCCGTGGAGGAGTATTACATTGCACAATAACGTTGATGTGTGGGAGTACTGTGTTCACAGATTTCGAGGTTATTAGATCTATATAAAATTACGTATGTATGTGTGTGTTAAACTGGGGACCTAGAAACGATGGTGAGACTTCCTCCCGCCGTAGCCCTCAATGGTTCACAAACCCAAAGCAGACCACCCACGCCTCCGCCACTCCTCACCAAACCCAGGGTTATTGTGCAGTTCGGTCGCGAGTGGACAATCCTCGTTAGGCAATGATATGACGCTAGTTAGTGTTTTGTCCTATGACCATCGCCACATATCCTGAAACTTGAGCTGTCATTGGCTGCTACAGTATCACTCTAGCAGTGCTATGTTTGATTCTGCTAGCATTCAGTTAGCTATGTGAGCATTTGCAAAGTAATTAATCCTGGCTAGCAGAGAGCAACGAGGCTGCAGCGTAAATGTAATGAGTCTCCCAAGGAGCAGCGAGGTGTGATGTGCAACTAGTGACGCTGCAGTATAAACATATCCCTAAGGGTACACTGTTGGCACATTGCATCTCGCTGCTCATTGGAAGCTTGTTACATTTACATTGCAACCTTGGTGTTCATCGAAAGTAATTATGCTGAAGCTGTTCACATATCGTCCTGCTGGAGTGAACTTGAAACAGCCAATCACAGTTCATGTTTCAAGAAGGCCAGCGAGTGCTGCTGTTCCGAACACAGACTAGCTTGATGTCATTGCCCATTGTGTGTCAGAGCGAGTAGCACAGCAAGATGATCTTGTAGCCAAAGGACTTCGACATGTTGTACTTCATATGGGACAAGAACTGTTCGTGCAGGATCGCCCAGACTAGAGGGTGCGAACTGTCGATATATGCTGACATTCTATGTACACTAGTACCAGAATCTTCTTCCAGTTGTTGAAATGCTCACTCTCCACAACAGGAGTATAAACGGTGTGAGGTCTGCCACAATCCACAATTGTTGGCGCTATGGAGACAAAGTCTGCTAGTTGGAGGTAAGGTGACTCAATAACAGTGCACATTCTGGATATTTTTCAACGTACAGAACACAACCTCGGTAGATGATACCATTTGCCAGACCATAATAGATCATCATGACTGCCATTTCCGATGTTGAAATAATAGGCTTCCATTGTGCTGGTAAGTGCGAAGATAAAACCACGCTGTGAAAGCATTTCACAAACTTACAAAAACAGAAACTGGATCCATTAGAACTAATGTGAACACTGTACTTATCCATGGCTGTGAATACAGTTTACACTAACAAAATTAATAGATGTTTACTGCATGCTATATCAGTGTCCAATAACAAAGAAATGTATCCCCATTTGTTGACTGCATCCAATATGTCGGTCACAGGAACGAAGAGCTAACTGTAGAAGCTCTATGTTTGACAGCATCTAAGATGAACAAGTGCTCACAATTCTTAACACTGGAACATCAGTTTTAGAGTCATGTTTACTCAACATTTTTGTCTTCTACATCTACATGACTACTCTGCAATTCACATTTAAGTGCTTGGCAGAGGGTTCATCGAACCACAATCATACTATCTCTCTACTATTCCACTCCCGAACAGCGAGCGGGAAAAACGAACACCTAAACCTTGCTTCTGGCTATACTATCTCTTGATGTGGTGTACTTTTTTTTAAGACGCTATCTGTCAGCCAAACTGGGACTGAACCTCCCAATCCTCCTCCCTCGCTCGAAATCTAATGCTCCATGTGTTGCTCTAAGTGAGTAAGGCAAACAATTGTTTAGATACAAAGGCAAAAATACCAGGTAGAGAGCTGTCGTTTCATGAAGGGCCTGGGAGTTTTTGCCTGCAGCTGGGGCACAACATTTGCAGAATTAAGTATTTTGGGACTGAAGCATTGCACGTGTTGCAGTGAAACTGCTGCTGGAGCACGGCAGCCTGCTGATGATGAATCCGCCAACCAACCGGCTGTGGTTCCACGCGCTGCCGCGGCGCAGGTCCTGCCAGCAGCCGCGCATAAACCTCACCTTCCGGAAGATGCTGCCACAACCACAGCCTGCACAGCGCAAGAGGTCAGCTCCCACCACTCGCTGACCGGTGTGCTTCTATTTCCTGTTACTCTGCTGTCACGGAACCTCTTGACACTGAAGCGCAACTGCTAGTTTAAGTATTTATTAGTCCAAAGAAGTAAGTGTTAATTGATGCAAAGTCATACAGAAAACGAAAAGGAAAATGCATGGAGTTTGCGTTACTATACTAATTCATCACTGTGTAAAACTAGACTGTTCAAAATAAAAACCGTATGATGCACGTAACCATTTGCTGACATTCCTAAAATAAGTTTATCCCGCTATAGAATGTGTAGAACTGTTACCAGGCAATCATGTGATCCTCAGCTGCTGACGTAAGTAAAGGCGAGAAGTAGTGTGTATGTTCCACGCTGTTGTATAACAGTAAGGTAGGTCTATGTGCATGCATCACAGCACGACAGGAAGGAGCTATAATGTTTGTACATGACCTTATTTGTTTATTCTAATCTAAGTAGGGTCATCAGGCCCTCTCTTACATTAGACCTGGGCTCCACACACACACTACCTTTTTTGCATCATAGTTACCTAATACATAACAATTTTAATATGAGAAATAGTATTAACATGAACTGAGTGTCTGTAGTGACAATGTGAGTAAATAATACTGACTATGAACTAACAACGTTAATACTGACAGTACTTGTACTACAGCTGCAGCCAATAATAATAGTAAATGTGATAATAAATAATAATAATAATACTAATAATAATAGTGGCAAATATAAGGAGGATCTATAGGTGTATGAAATGGATGTTTTCCGATACTATGAGCTCTGAGGAAAGGGAATTTTAGTAGAATGCAGCAGCTGCTAAGAATACTCAGAAATATGGAATATCTGGTTGGAAAAAAAATACAAGGGTAAAAACCGTGTACAGTGACAATGGTATTCATTATTATTGCTGTAGTGGATATGTCATTACCTGCCTTCTGAATCTGGAGATGTTCAGTTCTCTAATATAATGCGGGAGGTTATTCCAGAGTCGAGTTACTACTACAGAGAAGTACTTAGAGAAAGTGGATGAACAATGGAAAAGGGCAGAAAGGATTTTGTTCAGATGGGAATAGGTGTTTATCATGTTGTTCAGATAAAAGTGTTAAGGTCGATGAGAGATATGGGGGACAGTGTACACTGATAACATGGTAGAGAGAGAGAGAGAGAGAGAGAGAGAGAGAGAGAGAAAGGAATGTAAATCTCTGCACTTGTCTGCACGCAGCCAGGATAGCTGTGCATATGATCAGTTAGTCAAACATCACACATATAACGAACACGGGTACTTACAACCAGTTCCAGGCACCGTGAGATTTCCTGAAAAAGGCCTTGCAGGATAACATCCTGTGTAACTTATAACTGGATGTATTACTGCTTGTAGAAGGTTCTTTTTCAGGTCAAGAGCAAAGATGCTGATGCCATCTTGCATGTTCCAATTATGAGCTCAGTCCATCTTAGATTTTTGTTTGTTTTTACTTCTCACTCTTTGCTGAGGGAGAGAAGTTGAGTGTCCCATTCAGGACTAAATATGGTAGGGATTCCTGATATTTCGGTTAATGAACTTAGAATGACCATTAAATACCACTTGGGTTTTAGATGGATTGAGCTTTAATTCCATATTATGCGCCAATTTTGATGGTGCACATAGCTTTCCTCAAATCCATTGGTTTTGCTTTTATACATACCTGCAGGTCATCAGTGCACATTTGGTTTTGCAGTAGAATAAAACTAGTAACACATCATTGACATACAATGAAAAGAGAATAGGACCTAGTACTGAATCCTGGGGGCACCTGACACTATCTGATCCCATTGTGACTTTGTAGTGACGGACATGACGCAGTGCTGGCGAGGCGTCAGGTATGAGTGAAACAATTGCACTGTACTTTGCGAGAAATGTAGGCTGCTGAGTATGGCAAGTAAAATATCAAAGTCTACAGTGTCAAAGGCCTTAATTAAATCCACACAGGACAATCGCCTCTTATGTATCCTTGACTGCATCCTGAGTGAAGTTGGCCGATTTGTCAGTGTATCAATGTCGACTGTCCAAATTGTACGAAGGAATGGTGTAGCACTGGCTCCCATGCAGCTCAGTGCAATGAGATACTGTCTGACAGGGACCAGAGACAAGTGCCACACCGTGTCAATGATAGTTCATTTCAAATCCAGTAAGCCTTCAAGACTTGCTGCTATGCCGAATGCAATTTCAACTCAAGTGGTTTCCAAGGAAACATTGCTAAGGGGATTGTGTGCAATGGAGATTTGTAGTGTGATTTCGTGCAAGAGGCCATTGCCCATAGTGACAAAGATGTACGTCTTCAGTGGACCAGACATAACAGAAACTGGTTAGCAGACGAGTAGAGGCTTGCAGCGTCGTCGACGAGTCGTTTTTTTTCCAATTGGCGTCGAGTTTACCGAATGCCCAACGAGGCGTTCAACCTGCGTTATGTGGAGGATATAGTTCAGCCTGAAAGTAACTTCTTTGTCGTTTTGGTCCTGTTTTTCGTACCATGATTTGAGCTCAGTCATCCAGGTTAAAGTGGTTACAGTGAACAGGAATCAGAATTTTTTTTCTATATTCTCCGTTACCAAGAGTTACCTTTTCTCCTATACCGTTTAAAGTGCATGTGCTGTGGATACTCCCGTCTTCCAGGATGACAACAGCCCTGTTCACAGGACTGCACTGGGACTATTTGCAACTGCATGTGGAACGAAGCAGTTAACATCTCCGAAATTTGGTACCCCTATGGAATCTAAGGATAAATGAATAATTTCATGTGGATATGGTGGAAGGAGAAACTTGTACACTCTCTTCCTTGTCGAACTGAGCCTTTACGAGGGCCAGAAGTGATGTTCCATGGTATTAGCTCGATGTGTCCTGGGGGTGATCAGTCCTATTATCTAGGGTGACAGCCATTTCTGAAAAAAGTGACAGCCATGAAATAACCATCAGAATTAACTGAAATGTAGAATCTACAGCAATACTGTCTACAGAATGGATTAAACGTCAAGAATGGCGTTCCAAATCGGTTTTATTGAAGACGAACAAAATCCAGTACATATAAAACATCCCTGATGTCTGTACCTCAGAGCTTATGTTTCAGCATCATCATCGTCTTCGTCAGTTTTCTGCTATATTAGTAGGTCCTTTGCGTCTTCATTTCCTGTGATCCATTCCTTCCTTCCTAATGTTGCTGTACGTGCTGCTATCCATCACATCATCCAGGACCTGAAATATCTTCCGCCCTGGGCTCCTCTTTCCTACTACAACTACCCATCTAAGACTGTGTGTCCAATCCTGTTTCGTTTCCTTCTTTTTATCACATCTAGTAATTGTCTTTGCTCTTCCACTCTTCTCATTATCTCTTCTTTTTCACCCTAAGTGTTCTTTACATCCTCCACCAAGTACACTTGTCAAGGACATCCAGCTTTGCTCTTTCTTCCTTCCTCAGTGTCCCCATTTCAGCACCATACAGTAGGATACTCGACAAAATACATTTTATTCCTCAAATATTTCTTCATACAGATGCAGAAGATTCTCCTTTTCTGTAAAACGTCACTTACGCCACTGCTATTCTGGTTGTAATTTCTGTGCTGACCTTGCAGTTAGTTTCTACCCCTCTTCCCAGGATTTCAAATTTTCGCACATGTTCTAATATCTACATCTCCATTCAGCATTATCTTTACCTTTCTACTTCCTCGTAAAGCGTTGTGCAAAGTTATAAGCATTCTTGTCGATGTGTGGCGCTCGAGACAAATTATGCGATGTATTGATGTGACAATTTAATCGGAAACGGTTTTTGATGGAACCTGGATTAATTCTTTTCTCTGCTACACTATAATATCACTCTAAATGATGGTCGTCAGCCTCGCTTTGGCCCACGAGACATGGTTAAACTTCTCTCCTCCAAAGTCAATAATTAAAAGGCGTATAGCTATCTAACTATTTTTAAGGACTGGAATACCTCATTCACAGCCTCTAACTGGCCCCTAACAACTCCAATTGACAATTTCCACACAGAAAATCAGCAATACAATCCAAAGTCAGTAGGGAAAAGTGACACCAAAACACGCACTCAAAATTGAACGGGAACACATGGAATTTATTTGGTACCAATCAAACGTAGACAATTCCATTTCTTTTATCCAACGCAATCTCGAGCTAGTGAATGGCTCCGCAGTCTGCTCGGAGGCCTCTGTTTATCCGAGCAAGTCCACGCTCACTAATCCGCAACACTAGACGAGAAGCAGAATTAGACATCCACGCACAAGACCACCGTTTGGAATGCTTTGCCGGAAAAGAAACCCCATTGATCATGAAGTATCACAAACTCCTGACCCCAAAAATAGTAACGTCTTAGAAACACAAACAGTGACCCAGAAGGCAAACAGCTTGCCACTTCCACCTCATGGGTGCTGACGGGTGACTCCTCTATTTCGGGAGCTCCGAATCATTCCACGAAATTATCTGATAGACCTTTCAGCCAATCAGAATCAATATGTTGTATACACCAGCTGGCCAACCGCCACGGGTCAGTCACTCGCCCCTAAAATAATCTTAGTCAGCTCCGAGCACAACCCATTTAGGAGAGTTAGCAAACCCTATCCCAATAACTCCAGGCTGAAAATGAACCCTTTCCCCTTTCTTTTAATTTTAGTTCATTTAAAAAAAAATAAGCATCGCCTTTAACCACATTCTGCCCAGCCGTCGGTACAGGAAAGGTGACCTCGTCGACTGTCAAGCCTTAAAAGTGGCCAAATACCACTGATGATGCTGCCAATCTTGAGAATACTGTTTCACTACGGGTCCATTTCGCCTACTTCTCCTCCTTGGGGAACCACCAGTGCTTGGCGAAGATTTTTAAGAACTGGATTTTGTTTGGTATGCTGTTTTCCTATGCTGAGGTTGTGAGAACTGATGAGTACTGCGAGAGAAGGGCAACTAACCCTCCATCTGTGTTCGTTAAATTATCTGAAAGGCAGAGGTGCTTGCCATATGGTTTCCCTGAACTTCTCGCAGCATGGTTGTTTTTACTGTAAGAATCGGTAGACTCGATGATATTGTTTCCACTCGAACAACAATTATTTGCATGACCATTATGTATTTCGTCTGGCCTACTACACCACAGTGGCCTGTTTATAGTTGGCACTGTTCGTCAAACAGGGTGTTTGTTCTTTCTTTTCTCGTTATGCAAGGATTTAACTCATTTGTCGCTCTAGAGAACTCGGTACTAGCAGTATTCGGGGGGCGGGAGTAAAATTGTCTTTCTACAAAAATCTAGTGCATATAGCATTTCACCGTCTAAGCACAAGATTTCTTCCTTGTAAGTATTTATGGTATACATACAGGAACAACCTATGTTCTGAATATTCTTTTTATTCAAAGATATTAACACTGAAATGGAAGCAAACACAATTTTCTACATTCCAGTATTTCACTGCGTTGCCCAGCTACGGCACTTAGTGCATTTCGGGGTCAAATGTCTCCGAACCCAACATTGAGAGCTCTGTGTGTCACAAGAGGAATAATAAAGTAATCGGTAGGGACTGCAGAGCTTTGTAGCGTTCTGTGCGAACCCATAGTCAAACATTGCAGATGGCCTCCTTTATAACCCTTGTGTCGACATCAGTGAGAGAACGACCGTCTGAGAAACATCTTCATGACCATGCTGCTAGCAGAAGCCCAGCAATCAATGTTCTAGTTCATCCTGAACTTATCGAACAAGATTCAAAATTCAAGACTGTGTACAAACCGTAAGCAGGGGTAACTATATGTTCTGGCGCAGGCCCAATTCTAAGCTATAATCTTATTACGCTAACCCACGTTCATTTTCAGTTAATTGTCATAGCACATTGCGTGGTCATAAACAAGCCTAATTGCTCCATGGTTATATAACATCACAAGACTGCCCAATTGCCAAACAGCTTTAAAGTGTGGGTTCTACTCCTATCGTGTGTAATTTGTTAATATACATTCATTTTCAACAAATTTCAACACACACATTGTTTTAATTATTTCGACCTCCCCCCTCACGTTTACATCCAGCCAACTGTTCTAACCCTTTAACCCTCATAAACAGCTCTACTGCAATGCAAGGTTATATGACAATAGCATTTAGCACCATCTCAAGCCAACCTCAGGAATCCTCGGCATAAAATAGACGTAAAATAATAATGTTCAGATATTACCAAAACTTCCGCTGTTGCTGTTGCTGCTACCGCTGCCGCCATACCTTCCGTCCTTCTCCCCCAATGCCAATCACATTCGTCAAACACAGACATAACGATAGGGTTCGATGAAATGCATCTGTAATCGTTGCAACAAATACGTGACCTTCCTACATAAACAATTAGACAAGTCTCACGGCCTCTATGACGTCAGCTTAAACTGCTATCACGTTCAATGAAATAGCGATCTAACAAATTAAATAATTTTATAAAACTCACTCCTACAGCAGCTTCATGTCTATATCTTTTCAACGAATGCTTCCTCAAAAATATACAGAACAAAGCTGGAAGTTACATTCCATATTTGTACATTAATAAACATACAACACAAAGGAGGTATTAATAGACGTCCAGTAGATGTATGCGCCAACGGCCCTGCCGCAGTGGTAACACCAGTTACCATCAGACCACAGAAGTCAAGCGCTGTCGGGCGTGGCTGGAACTTATGTGGGCGCCGTCCGGTAGGCCGAGTGATGATGTCTATCCATATCTTGCAATGGGCTGAGAATGACATGGCGGTCGGCCGGTACCGTTGGGACCTTCAAGGCCTGTTTGGAGGAGTTTATTTTGTTTTAGTAGATGCATGTAAAATGCGTGGGAAAGCGATAACTTTTTTAAAAAAATTTCCTTGCACGTATGACCTGTTACAATTATCCATTACAGGAGGCATCGTTTTCCCCAGTTCTTTGATACATCTATGGAATCGATTACAATCATCTGCCGACTGTTAGCAAGGACCAATAGGTGCAGCACAATAGACAAAATCCCATGCTATTTTTCTGTAAACTTACTCAAAGTTTTTGCTGCAAACTGCAGTTTCATTTTATATGAAGCAAAATGCTTAGTTATGGTTGAAGTCTTCTCATGTACTCTAGAATCCTGTATCAGATAATTGATCTTGGACGTACACAGCATGTTGAAATTCGGCAAACAAAGTACTTTATATGTTGAAAGTCTTCCTTCACTGCCACTACAGAGCCTACGTTAACGACGAGTTATTTAGCATGTGATGGCCGTCCTCACAGGGTGTTGCGAAGAAATAAGCTTTCAAAAGCGACAGTGAGGCTAATAATATGTTCCCTTGCAGTGCATAAATGCTAGTGAAAAAGGAAATTTATGTATAATGGTCGATAGGCAGCATAAATTGCAATATGATAAATAATTATTGACAGCAACTAAAAATCCATTCGGTAGGGGAGGAAATTCTGACCCATTAGCATGAAAAGGTCCGTAGTAGAGTGTATACAATCTACTACTAATATTTCATGTGAATGTGAAATGATAATTCGTAACTGATATTGCTCTTGCAGGTGAGGCTATGGCATATATATTGACAAAAGTATCTGATCCACCAGTTGCACTAATACTATTATATGCCACCATGTATAGTTTGAATAATAGCGACACAAAACTACTTGTTGAAGCAATGTGCTTAGACCTCAATTTTAAATCAGTGATTGCATTTGAAAATCAACATTTTAAAAGCAAAATGACAGTAACGAGTTAAGAGTAGAATCAGTTTTGTGAAAATTCATTGTAAATATCGGCTTTTTTTTGTCAAAGTACACAAAATCCTACAGTGAATTTAGAAAACCATGTTGTGTGAGGTGGTGATTTTCCACATTCTGTAAACTGTTATAATAATAATAATGAGAGTGTTCAAGTGCAGAAGGATACTTCTAAAAACCTGACCAGTTTTAGTTATGCTGTTCAAAGAACCAGTGTCAAAGAAACAATTGACAGCTGTATATGGATATTACATGTGAAAATTTGATGGAAAACATGAGTGAACTTGCAAGTTGTGAATTTTAACAGACAGAGAAATCTATATGTGCATATTACAGTAGCTGTTATACTTTGATATGTGTTACTGTACCTGAAACCAATATATAGGACACTGGAACAGTTTCTTTCCCGCCATGAATATCAGACTTCGAAATACATACATAAAAAGTATGAACCATGCGAATGTTTCCTCCATAAAAACTCTTTACATAATAATGTAAATATCTATCTTTCGACATGTCAACACTGATGAAGCATCCTGTGTGCATAGAGCTTATTGTAAATCACTAGTTTCGTGATACTACTAAGAAAAAGAAGTCAAACTGAAATGGTGCATTTCTACCCAGCTATCCGCACTCAATAATTGTTGGTCCTTCAGATTTTGGTAACAGAAATGTTGTTGTGACACTGCTAATCCACACACATAGACGCCATTTCAACATGTATAAGTATTTTTGAAAATATTATTCCAATGCGAATATCAGCTACGAAAACAGATAGCGACAGAAACTGAAGATATAAAATGCAATGTGATAACATGACTGTAACATCACCTGATGAAGTAAAATCAAACATTGTTTTCATTTCTGAAAACGTAGCTTTCGAGAAGCAGGACCAGATAAACTACTTTTGCTTTGCTAGATATGTCACTAGATTTCTCAGACATATTCAAGAGTGATAAATAGCTGATTCATGATAATGTCAATCTTATTAACACTTTCAAACAGGGCAACACAAACATGAAACACGTTTAGGAAGGTCATGTCAGTACAGATATAACTTTCAATGATTTCAAGAGCATTTCTGCAGATTGCACTGTAGTAAGTATGGTTTTCTACTTACAGATAAACACAAAAACTGAATGACAGAAGAAATTTTCAGAAATGTTTTATAAATATATAGAATAACGTGCACTGACTTCACATATGCAAACGGAGAAACAGGCATTAATAAGTCAAAGCAACCCAAGAGGATGTAGAAACAAAATTTTGTTGATATGAAACTTGTAATGATTGACAAGTATGTTAGGAATCTTAGTACTTGGACAGTTACCATGCAGAAAGTACTTAACATAAAAGTTGATAAGGCTGATGGTCTGATAAAGGAAAAATTAGAAAAAATTATGGAGGGCAATCGATCTGTTAGCTCCAAGGGATACCATCACACATGAAACCATGGTGGGGGAAAAAAAAAGCATAACTACTTTGAAAAAGCATGTATAAGCTGCATGCAACCTCAAAGTCCGTTTATTGCACAGCAGCATGCTGACAAAACAGAAAATTACTGTAGCAAATAAGGCCATTTGTCAAAAATTACTATTGTTGAGAGCAGGACAGCTGAGTAGGTAAGAACATCTCAAAGAAAAACTGAAACCTGTTAGCGAAAACACTGAACGAGTCTCACAAGCATAAAATAAAACAGATGACTAAGAGGATGATGATATGATTGATGAGTTTGTTAACACAGAGACAAAACATATGGTGTCATCAGTGCGTGGCCATATAGGTTAGGTGGTTATAAAATAACACGTATTGGGGGGACAGAATTTACTTCAACATCTGGTTTATTAAACCTAATATATTCAAAAAAACTTTCAACTTATCATTTATGCGCGAGGAGATGTAAAAACTTTGGTGGAAATACTGTGGATGACTCGAGAAAAGCAATGGTGGTATAATAAACAATCATAGTAATAGTGATTGATTATAATTAAAGTGTAGCTACTCAGAGAGATTCAGTGTGGCCTGTAATTATCGTATGGCAGCGAAACCTGGTAGATACACTAATGCGTTAATGTAGAAACGAGTTATGCAGGAAAGAAATTGGTTCCAATTTTGGCCATCAGGTGCAAATCTGGCGTTGTACACTGATTGTATGAAAGTATGACACCCAGGCTGTCACTTGACAAGCCATAATGAGAGTGAACAGTATGGCTAACGAGAAGATAGACCGCGTGCTGTTAGTGAAACTGTTTTATGTGAACACCAGCAATTACAGCGTCTCATTCAGAGAGTATTGGCAACTGAAAGTTCATCGAATGGCTTAAAGATGATGACGATAATGCAATTCGACAACATGAATGAGCTTTGTATGACACCTGGAAGAGGAAGGCATCGTGTCCCGGTGGAAGTTACTGACGAGATTGCTGTAAGTGACCATGCAACACATGCCCCAGGCAATGCCTATACTTGTGCAGTGTCATGACAATCGTCCACTCCATGGTCAACAGTACGAAACATATTATAGCCTGTTTTACAATGGTTTCTGTACAAGATCCACATAGTGCAGCAACTGAAATCTCATGATCCACAGCAACATTCAGAATCAGCTCTTCGGATAGAGTGGCCGCGCGGTTAGAGGCACCATGTCATGAGCATGGATGTGTGTGTGTTGTTCTTAGCATAAGTTCGTTTAAGTAGTGTGTAAATGTAGTGACCAATGACCTCAGCAATTTGCCCCTTAGGAATTCACACAGACATACATGGAGCGAAGTTGATGACATGTGGCTGGGCAGTATTCTATGAGGTGATGAGGCAATTTTACTCTACTGAGCTTAGTGAATATACAGAACTACCGAATTTCGGGTACTGCAAAAATCTTGTGTTGTGCATGAAAAGCCATTGCACTCGCCGTATGAGAGACTGTGTGGTGTGGATTCAGAAGCTCCTTTATTCTCGGTCCATTCTTCCTCGAAGAGAATACACACAGAGGGAGTATCAGATGTATCGAGATTTCTGCACGTTATCGAGGCCTCCTTGTACAGCATGTGATTTCTTCTTTGGATGAGCGGAATTGTGTGGAAACCACTATTTTCAGGTATGATGGAGCAACACCTTATGTCGCTCACCCAGTAAAGATCTACTTAATGCAGTCTTCCATGAATGTGTTATCTGCAGATTTTTTCCAGGTGAGTGGCCTGCAGGATCATCCGTTCTGAATCCATGTGACTTTTGGCCCTGGGAATATCCAAATGAACATATTTATCAGGGACACATTCGTTTTCTACGTGATCTGAAGGCCAGTAAAAGAAACGTGTTGCTGAGATTCCACCAGAACTTTTGCGGGCAACTGTTCACCGCCTCATTTTATGCATGCAGCGTCTTGTCGTCGTCTCCAGTGCTCATACTAAGCAAACTGTGTAAGTAGTGGTTAATAAAAGAAATCAACGTTATGCCTTTCTTGCTTGTCTGACTGTTTCTGCCCATGCCCCGTTCCTAACCCTTTACATATGGAAAAATTTCATTATGTCTTTTTTGCATTCACAGAGCGATGTTTGCAAATGGTGGACAAAGTTAGTTCCTCATTAATGCGTTAAAATGTCTACCAAGTTTCGCTGTCATATGATAATTACAGCCCACACTGGACCTTTGTGCGTAGCTGTACTTCAGTTGTAACCACCCACTAAACATATAAATATCATTAAACCCACATATCATATATATTTTTTGTTTTACACGTCTATACCCGCAATCTCAGGAGCAAATCTTTATGGTTATAGAATGTGTCAATACGTAAATTACAACAGAAAGTAATAGATAAAATATTTATGAAGGCTAAAACGACGACAAGCTGTAAGGTTATATAAATGCAATCAACACTGTAACACAAGATTTAGCATAATTTTTCAAGGAAGTCCTTGACAGAATAGGAATGACCCACGCGGAAATTCTTCAGTTTCGATTTGAAAACGCGTAGGTTACTGCTAAGATTTTTGAATTCTTGTGATAGCTTACTGAAAATGGATGCAACAGAGCACTGCACGCCTTTCTGAACGTGAGTCAAGGAGGCATTATCCAAATGTAGGTTGAAATTCTGCCTCGTATTAACTGAGTGATAGCTGCTAATTCTTGGGAATAAGCTGATCCTGTTAACAAGAAACGACATTGTTGTTGTTGTTGTGGTCTTCAGTTCTGAGACTGGTTTGATGCAGCTCTCCATGCTACTCTATCCTGTGCAAGCTTCTTCATCTCCCAGTAACTACTGCAACCTACATCCTTCTGAATCTGCTTCCTCTTGGTCTCCCTCTATGATTATTACCCTCCATGCTGCCCTTCAATACTAAATTGGTGATCCCTTGATGCCTCAGAACGTGTCTTACCAACCGATCCCTTCATCCGGTCAAGTTGTGTCACAAATTTCTCTTCTCCCCAATCTTATTCAATACCTCCTCATTAGTTATGTGAGTTACTCATCTAATCTTCAACATTCTTCTGTAGCATCACATTTCAAAAGCTTCTATTCTCTTCTTGTCCAAACTATTTATCGTCCATGTTTCACTTCCATACATAGCTACACTCCATAAAAATACTTTCAGAAACGACTTCCTGACACTTAGATCTACACTCGATGTTAACAAATTTCCCTTCTTCAGAAACGCTTTCCTTGTCATTGCCAGTCTACATTTTATATCCTCTCTAATTCGACCATCATCAGTTATTTTGCTCCCCAAATAGCAAAACTCCTTTACTACTTTAAGCGTCTCATTTCGTAATCTAATTCCCTCAGCATCACCCGACTTAATTCGACTACATTCCATTATCCTCGTTTTGCTTTTTTGATGTTCATTTTATACCCTCCTTTCAAGACACTGTCCATTCCGTTCAACTGCTCTTCCAAGTCCTTTGCTGTCTCTGACAGAATTACAATGTCATCGGCAAACCTCAAAGTTTTTATTTCTTCTCCAAGGATTTTAATACCTACTCCGATTTTCCTTTTGTTTCTTTCACTGCTTGCTCAATATACAGATTGAATAACATCGGGGAGAGGCTGCAACCCTGTCTCACTCCCTTCCCAACCACTGCTTCCCTTTCGTGTCCCCCGACTCTTATAACTGCCATCTGGTTTCTGTACAAATTGTAAATAGCCTTTCGCTCCCTGTAATTTACCCCTGCCACCTTTAGATTTTGAAAGAGAGTATTCCAGTCAACATTGTCAAAAGCTTTTTCCAAGACTACAAATGCTAGAAACGTAGGTTTGCCTTTCCTTAATCTAGCTTCTAAGATAAGTCGTAGGGTCAGTATTGCCTCACGTGTTCCACTATTTCTACGGAATCCAAACTGATCTTCCCCAAGGTCGGCTTCTACTAGTTTTTCCATTTGTCTGTAAAGAATTCGTGTTAGTATTTTGCAGCCGTGCCTTATTAAACTGATAGTTCGGTAATGTTCACATCTGTCAACACCTGTTTTCTTTGGGAGAGGGTATTTCGCCTGTCTCGTACATCTTGCTCACGAGATGGTAGAGTTTTGTCAGGACTGGCTCTCCCAAGGCTGTCAGTAGTTCTAATGGAATGTTGTCTACTCCTGGGGCCTTGTTTCGACTCAGGTCTTTCAGTGCTCTCTCAAACTCTTCACGCAGTATCATACACTCCTGGAAATTGAAATAAGAACACCGTGAATTCATTGTCCCAGGAAGGGGAAACTTTATTGACACATTCCTGGAGTCAGATACACCACATTATCACACTGACAGAACCACAGGCACATAGACACAGGCAACAGAGCATGCACAATGTCGGCACTAGTACAGTGTATATCCACCTTTCGCAGCAATGCAGGCTGCTATTCTCCCATGGAGACGATCGTAGAGATGCTGGATGTAGTCCTGTTGAACGGCTTGCCATGCCATTTCCACCTGGCGCCTCAGTTGGACCAGCGTTCGTGCTGGACGTGCAGACCGCGTGAGACGACGCTTCATCCAGTCCCAAACATGCTCAATGGGGGACAGATCCGGAGACCTTGCTGGCCAGGGTAGTTGACTTACACCTTCTAGAGCACGTTGGGTGGCATGGGATATATGTGGACGTGCATTGCCCTGTTGGAACATCAAGTTCCCTTGCCGGTCTAGGAATGGTAGAACGATGGGTTCGATGACGGTTTGGATGTACCGTGCACTATTCAGTGTCCCCTCGACGATCACCAGAGGTGTACGGCCAGTGTAGGAGATCGCTCCCCACACCATGATGCCGGGTGTTGGCCCTATGTGCCTCGGTCGTATGCAGTCCTGATTGTGGCGCTCATCTGCACGGCGCCAAACACGCATACGACCATCATTGGCACCAAGGCAGAAGCGACTCTCATCGCTGAAGACGACACGTCTCCATTCGTCCCTCCATTCACGCCTGTCGCGACACCACTGGAGGCGGGCTGCACGATGTTGGGGCGTCAGCGGAAAACGGCCTAACGGTGTGCGGGACCGTAGCCCAGCTTCATGGAGACGGTTGCGAATGGTCCTCGCCGATACCCCAGGAGCAACAGTGTCCCTAATTTGCTGGGAAGTGGCGGTGCGGTCCCCTACGGCACTGCGTAGGATCCTACGGTCTTGGCGTGCATCCGTGCGTCGCTGCGGTCCGGTCCCAGGTCGACGGGCACGTGCACCTTCCGCCGACCACTGGCGACAACATCGATGTACTGTGGAGACCTCACGCCCCACGTGTTGAGCAATTCGGCGGTACGTCCACCCGGCCTCCCGCATGCCCACTATACGCCCTCGCTCAAAGTCCGTCAACTGCACATACGGTTCACGTCCACGCTGTCGCGGCATGCTACTAGTGTTAAAGACTGCGATGGAGCTCTGTATGCCACGGCAAACTGGATGACACAGACGGCGGCGGTGCACAAATGCTGCGCAGCTAGCGCCATTCGACGGCCAACACCGCGGTTCCTGGTGTGTCCGCTGTGCCGTGCGTGTGATCATTGCTTGTACAGCCCTCTTGCAGTGTCCGGAGCAAGTATGGTGGGTCTGACACACCGGTGTCAATGTGTTCTTTTTTCCATTTCCAGGAGTGTATTTCCCATTTCATCTTCATCTACATTCGCTTCCATTTCCATAAAATTGTCCTCAAGTACATCGCTCTTGTATAGACCCTCTACATACTCCTTCCACCTTTCTGCTTTCCCTTCTTTGCTTAGGACTGGGTTTCCGTCTGAGCTCTTGATATTCATACAAGTGGTTCTCTTTTCTCCAAAGATCTCTTTAATTTTCCTATAGGCAGTATCTATCTTGCCCTTAGTGAGATAAGCCTCTACATCCTTACATTTATCCTCTAGCCATTCCTGCTTAGCCATTTTGCACTTCCTGTCGATCTCATTTTTGAGACGTTTGTATTCCTTTTTGCCTGCTTCATTTACTGCATTTTTACATTTTCTCCTTTCATCAATTAAGTTCAATATTTCTTCTGCTACCCAAGGATTTCTAGCAGCCCTCGTCTTTTTACCTACTTGATCCTCTGCTTCCTTCACTACTTCATTCCTCAAAGCTACTCATTCTTCTTCTACTGTATTTCTTTCCCCCATTCCTGCCAATTGTTCCTTTATGCTCTCCGTGAAACTCTGTACAACCTCTGGTTCTTTCAGTTTATCCAGGTCCCATCTCCTTAAATTCCCACCTTTTTGCAGTTTCTTCAGTTTTAATCTACGGCATTAATGAATACATATTGAGAGGCCAGTGTCAGTATACCCAGGCTAATGAACATGGCTCGACAAGAGATCTTAAACCACTTATAGCTCGAACCGTCCATTTCTGAGCCAAAAATACCCTTTGAGAATGCCCCAAAATATAATACCATATGTCATAAGCGACTGAAAATAAGCAAAGTAGACTATCTTTGTGTCAAACTTTCACTTTCTGCAGATACTGTGCTAATAATAAAAATAGTAGAATTAAGTCTTTGAACAAGTTCCTGAACATGTATTTTCCGAAACAGTTTACTATTTATATGAAAACGTAGAAATCACTCACTTGCGGTCCATTGGATGGTAGGCATAAGGTAGTGGCGGATAGTATTACACACATCAGCACAAAAAAATTGAACAATTTACCTATGCAATACATATATTATGACAATCCAAATGAGATTGTAGGTCCTTTCAGACAATTAATGGCATCTGCAAAAGTTGGGAATATGATTTTTGTCGACATGACACTCTTTTTAATGACCTGAAAAAACAAAAAGTATAATAGCACGAAAAACTGAACATATTATTTTGTAGCACACACAATTCTCTATCAAGTAACATAAAACGCAACGCAAAACATTCTCTTTTCCATGCAAAGTTTCACATAAACGAAAGTTGGTAGGTCTGTTTACACATATGACAGATGATGCATATTCAAATTTTGCGCCAGCCGCATAGGAGTAACGCTAGTAGAACCACTGTGAGGATGCAAAACAAGTTTGATTTAAACACACGCTGTAACTGTCGTGAGTGTTATTTACCTTTCGTGGTGGTTGGATGTTAGTCACACTGCTTTTGTAGCAACAAAGACGTCATTATCAGCACCTCACTGAGTTTGATCTAGGTCGTCTCAGGGGCCTATTTGAGGCTGAATATTCCTTCTGCGATACTGCAGAAGGACTTGGCAGGAATGTAGCCACTGAACACGATCGCTGGCAGTAGTGGTCACGAGAATGAATAATCCCAGGAAGACCAGACTCTGGATAGCTGTGTGGCACTAAGTAAATGGAAAACCATAATGTTTAGTATATGGTTCTGGTAGATCATATTGCATCTACAGCAGCAATTTGAGCAGCAGCTGGTACCACAGTAGAGTAATAAACTGTCACAAATTGACTATTTGGACGTCTCTGAGCCAGAGGCCCTTACTGTGCATCCATTGGCAGGACGAAGGTCTATTGCATTTTCTGGTAAAAGCTGTTTCTGCCTCGATGCCTGTTATGGCCGTGTTTTGGTTAGAAGGAGGCCAGTTGAGGGCCTGCAACCAACCTGTCTGTGTGCTGGACACACTGGACTGTCAGCTGGGCTGCGATTTCGTATGTTTGCAGCAGCACTCTCGAGGCTGTCCCATGCACACTGACTGCAGATTTGTACGTCGATTTGGTGGTTCTACCTGCTATGCTTCTATTCGTCAACAGCATTCCAGGGTATGTTTTCCAACAGGATAACGGTTGCCCTCATACTGCTGTTGTAACCCAACATGCTCTACAGATTGTCGACATGTTGCCTTGGCCTGCTCAATCACCAGACCTGCCCCCAACCGCGAACGTATGGGACATCGTCGGACGACAACTCCAACATCATTCACAAATAGCATTAACTGTCCCTGTATTATCCGACCAAGTGCAATGGCATAGAACTTCATCCCCCAAATTGACATCCGGCATCTGTAAAACACAATGTATACATATTTGCCTCCTTTCATTCAACATTCTCTCGATTACACTAGTTATAAAGCTTTTCACATTTGCAGTGGCTTATCTCGCGATTAGATTAACCTGTGATCTCACAATGTCAGTCACTTAAACATTTTACTACATATGTTACCTACGCAAATATATTCTCGAAATTTCATTATGTTACATTAATTATTGTTTGCTGTTGCGATTTTTTCCGTCAGTGTAAATCATAAGGCTTAGTTTCGGCCGAATTTCGTCAGAGCGTCGTTCTAACACCTCACAGGATTTTTTTAACTGGCTCCACAATGTGAGTACCGGAAATTTAAAACAGTGAACGTCTAGTATATCACAACGTAACTATAATTCGCCACTGGCTGGCATCAGTTAACGTAACAGTGAGTGACTAACTTGATGCGATGGGCAGAGGCATGGGGTGAGATACTGTGGTGTGTGTGTGTGGCGTACCTTATACCCATGATATGTGGAGCTTCCTCCAGAATTTATGACCGGCAATCTTGCTTTTACGACTGCCAGCAGCCAGCAACCTCAGAGATCTACAATACAACCAAGATAAGGAAAGCTGCGTTGTGAAGTTACGACAAAATCTGACTGAAGAATATTACGCACAGTCTATCCCATAGCAGTGTCACATGATGTGGCGAGGGGAAGAGGAATATCACGGCAGTCACGAGATGAGGAGGAATGAGGGGGTGAAAGGTTTTTCGCTTTATTTTGCATTGCTACTAACTTAGGTGCCATACATCGATCAGCTGCTATGGTACAAATGGCACACGGAATTAATGTTTTGTCAAAAAGTATTAAAAGAACTTTCATGTTCAGATGTATTGCTTATTTGTAGAGATGAATATAAACTCAAACCAATCCATTTGTAATACAACTCAGTGAGTACAAGACAAATGACCATTAAAGAAGCATTTACTAAACGTCTAATTCCATGTCTCGTCACAACGTATTTTATTTTTCGTAACTTTTCTGGAAGTCGGGATTGTACATGACCCCAATGGACTAGGAATATCTTCTTCATCATTCAGCACGAAATGCCTTTTTAATTAATACTGAAAACACATTCAACAAACAGCTACAAGCAGCTGTTTGACTGCTATCCCGCGCGAAGTGGCCGCGTGGTTTAAGGCGCCATGTGACGGAGTGCACGGCCCCTCCCGCCGGAGGTTCGAGTCCTCCCTCGGGCATGGTGGGTGTGTTTTTCTTAGCAGAAGGTAGTTTAAGTAGTTTGTAAGTCTAGCGACTGATGACCTTAGCAGTTTGGACCCTTAGGAATTCACACACAGTGGAACATTTGAATGCTATGGCTGGTAGCAGAGGAAAAAATGATGTCATAGTCACGAAGATTACCGACTTGTGGCGATGTGTATCGAGCAGAAGTAGGGAGCAAACTGCCACTGCAATAGGAACAGATGGTCGACCTTGTTTTTTGCATTAAGTCTCGTGGTTTTATTGTTTTGGTTATAAGAAAGTTGTGTTTTAAAAATTTGAATTTCAGAACGGTACTAGGTAAAAAATGATTTATCAATGCGAGTTTTATCACAAGTATTCGAAAACTGAAACCTGTGATTTGTATGGTTGAAAAGGTGTGTTCCAGGACCTAAAAGTCCAGAAAAGACCATTGCCAAATCCACTTCACAATTTCTTACGTGTTTTGGAAAATGAGACCCCAGTCCCTTGTGGAGCCTCCCCCAAGCATGTGAATTGTCTAACTCCTGACCAAGAGTAGTCTATTACCATCATAGGCCTTAGCATGAGGAAGAAATTTCTGAGAATGTACGTTTGGAGCACAGCATTTTATAGTAGTGAAGCATAAACTGTGCGAAAACTGGAACATAAAAGGATCAAATTATTTGAGATGTGGTGATACATGTGAATGGTGAAAATTAATGAACTGATGAGGTAAGGAAAGCGTAAGTTCTCTGCAGAATCGGTGACGGAAGGAATATGTAGAAAACACTGACAAAAAACAAGGGACAAGGTGATAGGACATGTGTTAAGGCAGCAGGGTGTAACTTCCGTGGCACTAAGGGAAATTTAGAGAGTAAAAAGCGCAGAGAAAGACATGGATTGGAATACATCCAGCAAATAATTGAGAACATGGGTTGCGGTTGCCACTCTGAGATGAAAAGGTTGCAGAGGAGAGGAAGTCACGGCAGATCGCATGAAACCAGTCAAAAGACTAATTATTCGAAAAAAAACCTTCAAGTGTATGAGTAAGTATTGGTCCTTTTGTAAAACTTTTTTTTTGTATAATATGATGCTTATATGTTTGTTTGTTGTAAAAATTTTGACATCGCTGCAGTCTGCCTCACAGGTCATACCTAGCCCATAAATGTTGCCGCTCGTGTCATTACAATTGTTGCTACCAACGTCATTATAGTCTGGCTTTTCGTCAGCATGGCCAGCTTCTGCTCTGCAACTGCTGTCATCTCATAATGAATTTCTGGATAAGTATCAGACTTTAAGTTATAATAGTAACCAACATTTTTTATGCGTGATATGATACTTCAGTACATGTGTTTCTTTGCTTGTTATAGCTCATGGCTTTTCGATACAATACAAACTGCACTAACAACCTTCGCAATAGATGATGGCTCCACAACCCATGTCTGCTCCACAACTCCTACTGGCATGCTCATTGGCTATTCACAGCTGACACCATCACACGACATTTCATCTCTGCAGCCTGGCAGCTCACGATTGCTAATGCCAGCTTGTCCTCCTGCCTCAATGTCCAACTAGTCGCAGATGGCACCATCACCCAGTGCTTCATCTCTGCGATAGTAGCAGACTTCAGTAATGCAATCATACATACATTCATGCATTGCTCAGAATCCTCTGGTATACTGTGTTCATGTACATAACTTGCATCATCGCATAGTACCTTCACATACAGTTTGTCTTTTGCAGTCCATGCTGTGTGCTGTATAGCCAATACAAATTAAATACACATGAATGAAGTAAACAAATGTGCTGCAAGGGGTCATCAGATGTCAAATTCAATGAGCTCTATACATGGTGATAATGGATGCTGTGTTGCTAAAGATATTGATGTCTGCAGGAAGATGAGATGAATCACACTCACTTGCCATCAACCCATCGATGTGGTTCATCTTGCTACACAGATGGTCCCACTCCATCTCAGTAAACTGCATTTCAGTATTACATCAAACATTCTTGAATTCTATTATTACTTTGCAGTTACCATCTGGCACTCTGCCAACATTTACACTTTTCGACCCACATGCTGTAACTTATGTACAGGTAAACAGCAGTACAGGCAAACAGCAGCACTCTGAAATGAACTAGCAGTATGGATAACCGTAGAGATTTATATACACACATACAATCCTTTCCACACTTGTGTTTATACATTAAGTATTATGACGGATAACCTTGGGTTGCTTACGAGTCTACTGCTGCGGGGATGTTAGAACAATTGGCTGGATATGAATTTGGCAGAGGTGCTGTAATAGTTCAAACAATAAATATGTTGTAATTTGCTAACTATAAGCATATTTTAAGAAAATTTCATGTGATGAGGCCGGAATCCAGAACCATCTGACCAAAAAGCTGCTTGGAAATTGGGTAATCTTTTGGTGTCATGTAAACTTTGACACTTGGTTGTTCATAACCATGGATTGCATCGGGACTGTTTATGGTCATGAGATATGCTAGGACAATTGACTGACATAGAAAATAGATAAGGATAATTACAGCATGACTTTGCATAGGGTCAGAACATTCAATTCCTCCGCCTCCCCTTCCCCCAATACCACAGTGCAATGAGTGTTCCTTTATCCTGCTGGTATAGAATAGGTTCAGTTCCAGAACGTTGGCCTGGAGTGGGAAGCTGATAGCGAGAACGATTGGGAGGTATGTGATGATTGTGTGCAATATATTTTACAATAATTCACAACTGACTTATTAAATATAACTAAAGATAATTAAAATATTTACAACAGCTGGCCTTGTTTGCCCAAAATTGAAAATTCAGCCTTCAAAACAATTAAGAAAAGGAATCTTTAGACAATCACAAACTCCGTTTATCAAGAATGAAATCTTTAACAGCAAAAATATTTTGAAAATCAAAAACTTATTTTGTATAATTTAAAAATGCAGACTTATATCGCTGTCTTAAAGATGACGACTTTCCTTACTAACTAGTGACTCCTAAAGCACTAGATAAGCTAGGGCAACAGCATAATTACCAAAATTATAAAAAAGTCAACAAAGACAACTAACCGTAGCTGAGGCCCCTAACGCACGCCTGTGTGGTAGCGCTAGACTTGGAGGTAAGCTGGTTCGAATCCTGGTGTTGGAAGAAATTTTCGCCGCCAGTATTTAACCAGTAAACTGAGGAGAGGTGGTGTTGTAGACTTGCTGATGAACAAACTTCGCGATAACATGCTGGATTCGTTTTCAAACGTGTCCAATTTGTCTCTAGAAGTGAGAGCATGTGACATGGTTGACGGCAATCTGTCAATAGGATGAGGAGGTTAAGCCCAGCATTTCAGTGGAATAGGTTATATGCCGCCACTGGGTTTCATCCTTTCCTTTCTCACATCATCATACAATGCTAACATGACACCACCTCACACTACACACACTGATTATAGTTACATACACTCGAAGACACACTTAACAGGCAACTCTCACATCTCACTAAAGAAAAAGAAACCTTCCCAACTACGTGGCTGAAATTACATATTGGGGTCTTCTAGCAGCACTATAGTCAATCAATCACCAAAGACAGGAACAACATTCCACTAACAGGATATCAGTGCAAGGAACCAGTACTTAAGGCTGCATTGTAAATGATGGATGCAGGAAAACTGCGTCCAGAGAAATCTGGACCCATACAAAAATGTGCAGAATCTGCGCCCAGTATTCCTAGACACTACCTGATAACTACGTCTTGGCGTGCCTGAACCCTAGGAATCGCCCACCTGCAAAACTCCCTGTGAGCTGGCCTGCCAGCACTCTGAAAGTCCTCATCCACCCCACTGGATGACTGTTTGAACAATCACCCTACGTACGATTTGACTCTCTTACTGGTCAATTCATGAGCTCTCTCTGTGTGTTATCCACTGTCTGACCACTCATACATCACAAAGAGACCCAAAGTAGATGAATCTGTGATTTGGCGCTGTTCAGAATGAAAAATTGCCATACTGACGAGGAAAGATTAAAAACATAGGCTGTAAGCTGCTTAGTTCAAATGAGCATCCGTGTTGTGCTCCAGATGATGTTCACTCTGAAGTACATAAGACTATGAATCAGGCAAAGAAGAGAGCACAAGAGACTCTGATTTATCAAACATATTGCAAAGACTTAAGTAACCAGCACACTCGAGGAGGTGCTTCACTAAAATACCAGAACAGCAAATGACAAAGAGCACATTGTACAACACAGGGTCAAACCTGATAGACATCTGAAAAATTTTGTGATTTTGAGGGACGGAAAGTAAAATAAACATAATCGTTCCGATTGTAATAATTTTAGCATTGTAGTTCTCTTTCAAATGTTATTGTATAATGAAACACCACTGACGAGCCCTCAGCTCTTCTCCCAGATGGATAGTTTCCAGAATTCGGACAAAGAGTTTAGTGAACCTCCCCTTGATCTGTTCTGGGTGCATTTTTTAGGGCACTATGAATGATGACTGTGGTGACACAATGGAAATGATTCAGTCAAAAGGACTGCTTCAAACAACAAACGCTCCAAAAGATGTGTAACGCCCATAGGAGACATGCAACAACATTCTATGCATAATGTATTCTATATCTGGCATAACACCTATCACTCAGCGATACTGAATGACTGTCTATAAATATCTCCCCTTACATTACCTAATCTTCTTTATCATAGTGCTGTGATTAGTATGCTAGTAAACGACAGTGTAATGGTGTCAGAGTACTCTTTGACAGCACAGTCTCTTTCTCTCTCTCTCTCTCTCTCTCTCTCTCTCTCTCTCTCTCTCTCTCCCTCATTATTTTTTATGACGTCCAATCCTGTAAAGGTATGACCTATAAAATCTTCCCTAATGTCACCTGTTAGAGAAGTCGATAAAATTTTACAGCATCTCTATCGGAAACAAATAAAGTCTACTTGTTAACATGGACCATATGTGCTGATCTCATTAAACAAACACGTACCGGTCCACTGGAGCAGGCGGTCAGTGATCAGAGTCGCTTCCACAGACATGTATAAAGTCTTGTCATGTGTATGGAGGAAGACCATATTCCGTAGACTATCAATCACTATAGAGGGTTCTTGTGTTGTTATTTCATAAGCAGCTTGATAAATCGTTTTTTGCTGTAACACATTTAAATAGTGTATGACTTCAGTTGTGTACACAGCCATACATTTTGTTTTTCTACCTTGATTCTGAGGTCTCAGTCAGGTTCTAAACTGACATTAACAAATTTCACTCCATTTCAATCCTCGTAGCATCGCATGGTGCAAACTACGCTGCTCTCACAACACAGAGGATGCTTGAAATAAAAGACAGAGACGATGTTTATCGTCGACAAAAATGTGGAAGACAGTGCAACATTTGGAAACTGGAATAGTTCGAGGCATTGTGGGTGTTTCCAAATAGCTGTCCGAAGGTGATGACCTCTGCATTTAATCTCATTTTCCACAGTGCTGGGGTAACAGATTTTTCGGTGTTCCATTTTCCAGGAGGCCAAGAGCACTTATTCGTCATATTGGGGTGCATATTGCATCCAAGTATATGATCGCTGTTTCTTTGGACACTGCTTCTTTCACTTTTATGGCTTACATCGCATAACTGCATGTGGAACACGAACGTAAATCAATAGAGCATGGGTAGTATGCACGATCAGTTGGTAATCCCACTGGTCGAGGAATGGAATGATTTTCATACATCCATGCGTGCATGTGTTATCCTCATTCCTCCACATTTCTCTCATACTTCAATTAACATCACGTACTTTCTATCAATCTTCGTATATTTTACCAGATTTTCCGAAATTTCAAAACATTTTACCCAATAATTCGACGTCCAAACCACCACTGTTGATGACTTGACACTTCAACAAAATGTCTCATCACGTCGATCTCGTGATGCCATCAGCCAATGAGATTGCAGCATGGGCCTCAATTTCTGTACCACTGTACCACCCCTCCATTATCTTGCGAGTGCCATATACATGTGGACATGTCTTGAACCCTGTTACACTGCCTGCATCACATAACAGAAGTATTATTTCTTAGTGTAGAAAATAGACATCAGCAGAGAGGAGGCGCAAAAACTATGTTCCTTAGTCGAAACACTTTACAAATTCGGTAAGATTTTATGATGATTTGTCATCTCCCCCTATGTGGATGGGCATCACAAAGTATTCTCGCGTTCATAGGATACAGCTGGAGATTGAAAGACCTCAACACAGTTGATAATTACCACCCAAAGAAATGAATCATATCCATAGCACCACTCTGCCCTCTATTTCGGAACGGGCTGCTTCTTTGTTGAACATATTGCCTAAGGATCCTGAGCAAAACTCTAGAATTCTAGATGGTCCCTTTATGCAACTTATAACGACTCGTCTGTCTTTAACCAACCCTTCCTGCAACAATGTCTCCGATTTAATTTGGAACTTACCAGAAGTAGGAGGGCATTGTACCCAGTGCATTTGACGTCTCGTGAAGGAACAGAACGAGCTGAGTTCCATGTAGTCAATGCGCTAAGATATTTTGCTTTCGGAAAGAGTAAAACTCGTGTTCCAAACTTGTACAACCAGCCGACAGTAGAGATATAGACAGGCAATGTCATTCCAATACCGCTACTGCCGTTCTGCGAAAACTGTTCCGTACCAATCTTACTCATGTCACATATCCGATTACACACAATCTCTATAGAGGCATGCATTTTAAGGTGGTCAGTTCTCTAGTATTTTTGTAGTGTTTGGATTCCACGAAAGTACTGGAAGAAATAAATGATCACAGAACATAAACACACACTTTCAAGTCTACAGGGTTCTTCACTTAAGCATGCTATAATGTTAAAGCAGTATGGTTTCTAATATATTAGTATACACTCCTGGAAATGGAAAAAAGAACACATTGACACCGGTGTGTCAGACCCACCATACTTGCTCCGGACACTGCGAGAGGGCTGTACAAGCAATGATCACACACACGGCACAGCGGACACACCAGGAACCGCGGTGTTGGCCGTCGAATGGCGCTAGCTGCGCAGCATTTGTGCACCGCCGCCGTCAGTGTCAGCCAGTTTGCCGTGGCATACGGAGCTCCATCGCAGACTTTAACACTGGTAGCATGCCGCGACAGCGTGGACGTGAACCGTATGTGCAGTTGACGGACTTTGAGCGAGGGCGTATAGTGGGCATGCGGGAGGCCGGGTGGACGTACCGCCGAATTGCTCAACACGTGGGGCGTGAGGTCTCCACAGTACATCGATGTTGTCGCCAGTGGTCGGCGGAAGGTGCACGTGCCCGTCGACGTGGGACCGGACCGCAGCGACGCACGGATGCACGCCAAGACCGTAGGATCCTACGCAGTGCCATAGGGGACCGCACCGCCACTTCCCAGCAAATTAGCGACGCTGTTGCTCCTGGGGTATCGGCGAGGACCATTCGCAACCGTCTCCATGAAGCTGGGCTACGGTCCCGCACACCGTTAGGCCGTCTTCCGCTCACGCCCCAACATCGTGCAGCCCGCCTCCAGTGGTGTCGCGACAGGCGTGAATGGAGGGACGAATGGAGACGTGTCGTCTTCAGCGATGAGAGTCGCTTTTGCCTTGGTGCCAATGATGGTCGTATGCGTGTTTGGCGTCGTGCAGGTGAGCGCCACAATGACTGCATACGACCGAGGCACACAGGGCCAACACCCGGCATCATGGTGTGGGGAGCGATCTCCTACACTGGCCGTACACCTCTGGTGATCGTCGAGGGGACACTGAATAGTGCACGGTACATCCAAACCGTCATCGAACCCATCGTTCTACCATTCCTAGACCGGCTAGGGAAGTTGCTGATCCAACAGGACAATGCACGTCCGCATGTATCCCGTGCCACCCAACGTGCTCTAGAAGGTGTAAGTCAATTACCCTGGCCAGCAAGATCTCCGGATCTGTCCCCCATTGAGCATGTTTGGGACTGGATGAAGCGTCGTCTCAAGCGGTCTGCACGTCCAGCACGAACGCTGGTCCAACTGAGGCGCCAGGTGGAAATGGAATGGCAAGCCGTTCCACAGGACATTGTGCATGCTCTGTTGCCTGTGTCTATTTGCCTGTGGTTCTGTCAGTGTGATCATGTGATGTATCTGACCCCAGGACTGTGTCAATAAAGTTTCCTCTTACTGGGACAATGAATTCACGGAGTTCTTATTTCAATTTCCAGGAGTGTATTTATCATTTGGACTGAAACGCTGTTAATACTGCAATGCAGGAAATACATTTCCAACACCTGAGATTCATTCACCCTCCAAGTTTTCTATCCACTCACTATGATGAGAAACTTTAAGATGATGAAATTACTGCCTTCTACACAAAAGGAAATAAAAACATAGATTCTTTGTGACACATGGACTATATAGCTTTCCAGAACAGCATGGCGCCACTCTTCGTGTCCAGTTACCGTTTGGAAATTATGCTATGCTCGCATCTGTCGTATAAAATTATAGTCAGCAAGCGAAAAGGCATGAAACAACGACATATGATGAGGAAATAGACAACTGCAGAGGAGCAGTGTTTGCCATGTGAAATTACACGCCGTGCTGCACTAACTCCGTGAACAGAACACAATCTCTCTGGTACCTCACAAACCCCTGTTACTGACTTCGAATCAGTGCTACTACAAAACTATCCAACTTTGACAGAGGAGTACTATGCATATATCTTCGCTCGTCTAGAAGAGAATGCCAAAATATTTTTCCCATCGGTTTGGCGAATATGATTCATCACATATTGGAAACCCTCTGCTGACTGTTTAGGGAGGTTTGATGTTAACAGTTGCAGGTAGATAACACTCTAAATAACACACAGAACATGCAATTGGATATGAGTCGAACGCGGGTTATTCCACACAACTGATACAGCCCAAGAGAACCATGGAAAAAATAGTGAAATGGACGAAAAATGATCTGTCTCAGCATCTCCCGCTCTCTATAATGCATCATCAGTCTACCATTTATCATATCTCGTTACAACTCTCTCATCCGATTATTCGATCTACTTTCTATCATCCTTTAACGCAGGTCCATGTTGTCTAGAGGCAGATGGTTCTCTTTTCTAGGAAAGCATCCAAGACAGCAGCCAACTGGCATATATTCCTATTACCTCAGCAGACATACAGCAGGGTGTTGTTAAAAACCATGATGCAACTGTCCTGTAAGTTAATTGTTACCTGACACCGCATGGTTGTGATTGGCAGAGTGTACAGGGAAGCACATTGTAAACACTGTTTGTTACAGTTTAAAACACTTACACATTCTTCCACTGAGTCAAACACAGCATCCATTCAGTAGTTGTATATTGCAATCCTCAAAAACGTAATACATTGTTCATTAGCTCAAGAGGATATAAAAGTTATCACAGTCACATGTCTGAATACTGTAAATACTCTTTGAGTGTCTGCCTGCTTAGCTGCGTGGTTATGTACTTGCCTCCCATGCGAGCGGGCCCGGGTTCGCTTCCCGGCCGGATTGGAGATTATCTCCGCTCGTTGACTGGATGTCGTGTTGTCCTCATCATCATTTCATCCTCATCTCCGGCACGCGAATCACCCAACTGAAATAAGACTCTCACTTGGCGGCTGAACTTCCCCAGACGGGACCTCCTGGCCAGAAATGCAATTTTTTGCTGTTTGAGTTTAAAACACTTAAACAATCTCGCACAGGATTGAACACACGATCCACTCTGTACTTGTATATTGCAGTCCCCAAGGTGGTAATACAATGCTCTATAGAAGAGGTGATTGACAGAAACTCTGGGTTACACCTGGGTTCGTGATCTGACATATATAAACTTATCACTCCACATTTGGTGATCATCCACGTTAAAAAAATCTTTTCCAGCCCTCTTATCGCTGTCCACTAGAGGCTATTGTCTCTCTGGTTCCTAGTGCTTCCATGTCGACTTTTCTCGTTCATATGGTTCAAATGGCTCTGAGCACTATGCGACTTAACTTCTGAGGTCATCAGTCACCTAGAACTTATAACTAATTAATCCTAACCAACCTAAGGATATCACACACATCCATGCCCGAGGCAGGATTCGAACCTGCGACCGTAGCGGTCTCTCGGTTCCAGACTGTAGCGCCTAGAACCGCACGGCCATTCCGGCTGGCTACATTTTCTCGTATTCGTCTTGCTGTTACACGCTCTTTCCCATGTACAAGGCTTTTCCAACACCAAGCAGATATGTAAGTACTTCCTCATCCTCCCCCAGTTTTCTCGCATTTTGTCGTATTTTGCCTCAATTTATTCTCATTTTCCGTCAATTTTCGTAATTTTACCGATTTTAGGCCCCGTCCGCTCATATGATCACGACTCCATTTCCTGCCATGTATTCTAAAATTGCTTGTAAATGTATTGTAGCTGTCAACACGTTGCAGGACTGCGCTTTTTTCCCACCTAGAATAACTCCGAAAGTATCATAGCTGAAAAGTTTGTGAGACAAGTGTTGCATGGGACAACGGGGCCACAATATGACGTTGGTTCGTTGTTGCTAGGTGAGGTCGCGTCACAGATAAGAAGGTCAACTTTTTTTTTAGTGGGATGCTATAGCATGGTACTTACTTTCTGATAGCGGCTATCGAGACGAATCCAGTGATGTGTAACAGTAACGTCTTTGAAGATCAACAAGGTGACATGAACGTCAGTTTACAGAAGGTGTTCGAAGTGGTGACCACTGGTATCAATGCAGTGCTGCAATCTTCTTAGTATGGACTGAGTGGTATTCCTTATGACTTCGGCACTTATCGAAATACATGCTCTCACAATTCTAGAACGCATATCAGTTTCACGTGGTAGGCCTGAGACCCTACTCCAAACCTACCGCAGGTGAATCAACATTCAGACACCGCCCCAGACATATCGCGGGTGGATTCATCTTCGAACCCTATCCTACCGTGACAAGGCAACTGGGAGACAGAACGCAATCAGCGTTGAATGTCTTCAGCTATTTGACGACAGTTTCTACCACTTTGGTATCAGAGGAAGTGCCTACCTACCCTATGGGAAGCTTCCCGAGGCCTCACAGAAGCATGTGTAATAGTTACCTGGCGAGCGTAATCTGACAGTAGGAAAAAAACTACTCACCATGCAAACGGGATTTCATGATCAATTTAATTAATTAGTCAATCAATTGATTTCAATGACGCGAGAGTAGCACCGATATAATTTACGAACTGAAGTGGTAGTCAGGCGTTTTCTCGTCGCGGAAAGATCTTTTACCTACACAGGTAGAAATGACCATCTTAATAAAATCAGCTATATTACTCTTTTTATAAAGTGATACGTAGTATTAACCAGATAGCAGAGCATGTTCTTAATCCTTCCTCATGAGTCAAAAATTAATTTAATATTATTGTCCTGTGATTCAGGACGTAACAGATATTAAATTAATAAGAACAATTTTTTTTACTGGATAAGAAAATACGAGGAAATATAGCCAACGCCATACTGTTGTACTCGATTTTCACAACAAATAACAATATTTGAGCAATGTGAAAACCGTGTATGATCTGGTTTCTTTTGTCTTCGAAAATAACTCGTA